>NC_092402.1:40452153-41087025 GCF_030028105.1 Mobula birostris
TGTGTAGGATTCTTCAAAGGTTAACTTGCAGGTTGAGTCAGTGGTAAGGAAGGAAAATGCAGTGTTACCATTCATTTTTTTTTAAGAGGGGTTGAATATAAATAATACTGAGGCTTTATAAGGCATTGGTCAGACTGCACTTGGGAGTATTGAGTGTCATTTGGGGCCCCCTATACAAGAAAAGATATACTGGCACTGGAGAAGGTCCAGAGGAGGTTCATCAGAATGATTCTGGAATGAAAGGGTGGATCTCATTGAAACCTAATGGTTATTGAAAGGCCTAGATAGAGTGAATGTGGAGTGGGTGTTTTCTGCAGTGGGGGAGTCTGGGACCAGAGGCCACAGCCTCAAAATAGTTGGATGTCCATTTAGAACAGAGATAAGGAGGAATTTCTTCGCCAGAGGGTGGTGAATCTGTAGAATTCATTGCCACGTAAAGCTGTGGAGGCCAAGTCCTTGGGTATATTTAAAGTGGAGGTTGATAGGTTACTGAGTAGCCATGGTGTCAAAAGTTACAAGCAGAAGGCAGGAGAATGGGATAGAGAGGAATAATAAATCAGCCATTATGAAATGGCAGAACATACTCAATGGGCCAAATGGCCTACTTCTGCTCCTATGTCTTATGACCTTATACACATTTTGGTTTATGAACTCAGAATTTAGAAGCTTCACAGCTGAAGTACACCAATAACATATTCAGAAATGAGCAAGTGGATAGGATTGCCAACAACAATGCTATAATTTGCCTTCTGTTACTGCCTGGATGTACTATTGTTTTGGTATGATCTTTATGAATGGCATACAGAACAGTGTTTCACTATATCTTAGTACATGTCACAATAAACCAATTACCAATGATTCATACTTCAAAAACATGGAACTTGCATTGATTTGCTTTCTGAAGGCCAGTTTCCATATATATCCTAGAATCTCATTTATTTTTCCAGTTTACAGCCTCATGCAAAAAGGCCTGGTCCTTGATTGCAAAATATGTGGAATTTTATGAAAATCATACACTGTACAAGTTTCAATTGGCTTTTCCAATTTTAAAATACAAAAGTGTCTTGAGAGGCCAAATAAAGAATAGGGAAAATCTTTTCTTTCTGTGGAGTTCGCAGCATGATTTATCTACAGATCAGTGAGTGCAAGACATGCCCAACTAGTGGGGCTGTGTTCAGCTTCATCTGAAGCACTGGAGTACAGAACAATAGCACATGGAATCTGGCCCAACTGCAACCCAAAAGGACAGCTTCTTGTATACATACTGTATTGCACTTTTCCATAAGTGTCCTGATTTCTGGTTTTATTTTCTCAATCATCTCCACGAGTTGCTGGTTGCTCTTTAGCATTCCATTTGGCATTATAAACACCTTTGTACCTGCAACTGCGAAGTTATAGAAACTATTAGATCAAATCAAGCAGTAAAAAATTCATCAGGTTGCAGTCATATAAACCTAAGCATGTCCTGTTGAATGTATTTCCAAAATATGCAGTACTGTAAAACTCTTAAGATTCCCAGCAACATAAACAGAAATTGCTGGAACTACAGAGCAAATTCAAAAGAATCCAAAGAAAATCTAGGCTCACATTTGAACACTGCACTTGCATCAAAACAGCTCAGGTGGCAGCAACAATAGTAGATAATCACCTGACACATTTGCTGAAATGCTTCCAGCATTTTGCACATTTAGTTCTCAAAACAGGCAGTCCAATTTGTCTGTAGTGCCTGAATCTGACAAAAGGAATTACAAATCCCCAAATCAGTTGAATTTTCTAGTCAGGATGTAGTTGTAACTGGGCAGTCACACACCAAGTACAACAGAATGTAATTTTGTTGGAAGAAATATTTTAAGTACTTTAAGGATGATAAAGTACTTGAAGCCTGCCAATATTCTCTTCCAAGTGTTTATAAAGTTGATTTATTGTTTGTTAATGACTCTGTGGAAAACCAGTTTCCAAGAACCAATCTGGGAAAGCGAAGTGCATACATCCCACCCTGCAAAAACTCATTTCAGGGAGGTCTCAACCTCATAGCAGTCTGTGTCAATGAATTTGTTAATTTTGCAAGACATCAGATTCACAAGTGTTTTGTGAGACAGCTGGCTTCTGAATTCTGCCTTAATGTGCCATGTTCACAATAGCTGCTGTCTTGGTTGATGAGCAGGCATAGTTTTTTGCTATTTCTGAATCAGGAAACATTTTCCTGAATCGCTTGCCTGTGTGCTTACACACCTGGAATGGCAGGTTATGCTCAATGATGAAAGGTGTAAAGTACACCTCAGCTCTAGTGACCTTCTCTGTCAGACTTTGGTTTTCTGCTGAAAAGAACTGTGAAATACTTGAGCAGCCTTCCCTGCGCTTAGCCTCCCTAATATGCTGTAGTTCCTAAAAGAAATAAAAGCACCACTTAACATCCATTCGGACGATGTCCGATCACATATACATCCGTAGTCACACACACACATTGCCTGCAATAGTCAGGATCAGAACTTACTTTTTTACATCGAAAGGGGGGATTTTAAATGAGTGATTTAGAAGTTCTATATCTTCAATTTCAAGTTTATTGTCATCTGGCTGATTGTCCACAAACGAAACAACCTCTGTCCGGACCATGGTGTAGCCACAATACATATATCACGCACATCACATAAAACAATATATTACCATATTATTTAATAAAGTGTAATTCAAAATGCATATAAAGTGCGCAGCACAGGTGAACAGTTCGCTGTCCTAATGATGAGACCTCGGTGGGTCCCGGTATTTATTAAAATCGGTTTTTCTTCTGAAAATGGCTGCGCTTAAACCCAGTCCATCACGGGCTTCAATGTAAGTGGAAGTGTTTCAGGAAAAAAAAAACCCCGAAGAACTTGCTGTGAGCACATTTTTAAAGATGTTTTAGTGGACGATTTTGGAATTTCGCTCCAATTTAAACCCTGCTCTAATCCCCTTTAAGACACCAACGCGCCCTACCCTTATAGGACAGCCTTGCATAGTTAGGTTGTCACCGCCAGCCTTGGGAATTTCTTCGCCAGGCTTTTGTACTTCATCACCGACAGTTATCCGGATGATTTCAGCATCATTACAGACGGCAGTAACTGAACTGATGGAATATGGAAGAGAGAGTGTTCGACTGTAAAGCCCGCCCACAGAGAAAACTGATAGGTCTACTTAGCACAAAGAGAGATCAAGCAGGATTCATTCATTTTCTTTCTTTCTCTTTTTTTCCCTTCTCCCTCTCTAAAAAATCGATTTCTGGGATATTGTATATTATTTGCGGGCGTCGGGGAGCAGCTATCAATATGCGGGAGGCTCCTGGAACTCCCGGGAGAGGTTGGACGTCTGAAAGTGCATGTTTTAAAATTCACATATCTAAAAAGGCCAATTCTTTTTACTAATTAAAGGTGTAATTAAGAAATGTAACATGGAAGTTTTACCTACATTTCTTTTTAAAAAGCTGAATATACAATGCTTTACCATGCAATTACTTCTGAACAATAAGTGTCAAATTGCATGCATTGGCTCTTGAATATAAATTGCAATATGAATGGTATATTGCATGTCTACATTTTCAGCAACTTCCTTGCTGCCTTCATCAAGGCAAGATATTTCATTGTCTAGTAACCATCTGGTTATCAGTAGTTTACATCTCAAACTCTAAACCTAAAACTTCTTTGGGTCTGTTCACTGACCAGCAAGTGGAGGATGTCTCTGTCAGGTGGGAAGTATTGGAGTGCAGCATTATGCCACAAGCAAATTTTAGATTAAAGTTCAAATCCTGTATGTTAACAGAAGAACTGTCCACCCCTCAGAATCTTCCATCTAGTGGTTTGATGGAGGAACTTGCAAATTTATATGTAGATTGCTGATTATATATTGGATTAGATGAGGTTTGTTTAAATAACTTTCTGCGTTGGAATTTTGGAACTGCAGATATGGGAAAGTTTTGCCTGCATTAAATGACTTGCTTTAGAATCACAGCAATGAAATAATGCCACCATTTTTCAATCAAATTTCCACAGATAAAGATTTAAATTTTAGTCACAGCACTAATGCTGGTCATAACCAAATATATAAAACTGAACTCCTTTGTCACTAACCTTAAAACTTACTCCTCTGACCTGAAGTCAAGGGCAATATTTCAAATGGATGGACAATGAAAGACATTGACCTGAAATGTTAGCTTTGCTTCTCTCCATAGATGTTGCCTGATCTGCTAAGTATTTTCTGTATTTTATTGTTATTCCTACAGGTACCTGATCCAAAGGTTTATCATCGCTGGGTCAGTGACCATATTGCATTTCAGATATTGGATAATGTGAAAAATGAAGTTTGGGAACAAAAACATAACTTCAGTTTTGTTTCGTATTACCAAATGTTAAGTCAACTCCTTTTCAAAGTGAGGTTGGGCACTTCAGGCTGCGTCACATCTGGGCTCAAAAACATTACCGACGTGCTACCACAAAGTGGCAAAGCCAGGCAACATGGTTCGCTAATAGTGAATTCATGGGTGACATAGTGGTGCAGGTAATAAAGCCGTTGCCTCACAGCAGCAGAGGACCAAGTTAAATCCTGACCTCTGGTCCTGTCTGTGGGGAGTTTGTTATGTTTTCCCTGTGACTGTGTGGGATTTCTCCAATTGCAGTTTGGTTGGTAGGTTAACTGGCTACCGTAAAGTGCCCTTAATGTGTAGGCAAGTAGGAGAGTCCAGGGGTAGTTAATAAGAATGAGGGGACAAAAGAGAATGGGATTAATGAAGGATTAGTGTAAATGGGTGGTTAACGGGTTGAAGGCTGTTTTCATGACTAACAGTCAGTCACCTGAATTTCCAGAAATGTACAAGTTCTAGACAGCTGGATTTTTGATACTGGATCCAGAATAATTTTTTTTCCAATGGAATCAGTTCTCCCCAGATTATGAGCACCCAATTTATGTACATACAATTAAGCAATTGTGAGACCAGGATGGATTTGCTGACTACTGACACTTCCAACCTATGGACTGACAGTGGAACAGAGGAACAAAACTGTACCATAACCTGGACAGGACCTGTCCTTTCTTCCTTACCTCTGAAGTTCGGTGGACTACATTTTTTTTTATTAAGAATTAAACTAATACTTGTACAAATCTGCTAGGAATTAACATGTTAGTGTTCAGCGCAGACATCGTGGGTTGAAGGACCTGTTCTTCTTTACCATTCTATATTCATAAGCGTGAATCACTTTAATTGTCCAGTTAAGGAGAATGCCTAACCTCTGTTGTTATATGTAACTGGCCTCCTTTTTATCTAATCCTAACCAGATCACAAAGCCGAACCTTATGACAGACAATGGAGAGCATAGTAGATAGTATAGTCTCACATAGATAAAACATTCTTACCTCAATTGTACCAAAAACAATCTGCAATGAAGCTGGTTAGAATTTAAAGAACAATGTCTCACATCTTTCAAATTAGCTGTTCGAATTTAACTGATATTTTTATACGACTGCTGAAATAAAGGTGGCCATTCTAAAAGGGATGCAGGAGCAGAGGAAACTGGAGGTATGTATGCAAAAATCATTGAAAGAGGCAGGGCAGACTGAGGAAGGCATGCACAAGTCTGGGTTTAATCCACAAAGGCAGAGCGTAAAAACAGGAAAATGAAGTAGAACCTTTATAAAATGATGTTGCAGTCTTAGATATGAGTATTCTGTTCAGTTCTGGTTGCTTCATTGTAGGAAGGATATTGGGGAGGTTTATGAGTACGTTTCCTGGGATGAAAGACAACAATTACTGGGATAGTTTTCTTTAGAGCTGAGAAGGCCAAGGAGAAATTGGACAGAAGTAATAAAATAATAAGGGGCCTGAACAGTTTGGATAGTGGCTACCATTTCCTTCAATAGAAGGGTCAAGGACCAGAGATCAGAAGTACAAAATAAATAAGAGAACTAGGAAAGTCCAGAGAAAAAACATTTTCTTGAAAACAATGTCTGGCTGAAACCTTGAATGCACTGCCTGCACACAAATGTGGTGGAGACAGGCACTTTTGTGGCCTTGAAAAGCAAACTGGATAAACATACAGTCAAGAAACCTTTGCAGGGCTATAGAACAAGGCAAGGAAACTAGCAAGGTGCTCCAGTACAGCTGACATGGACATGATGGGATGAGTGGTTTCTTCCTGTGCAATATCAACTGTACAGGTATACGATTTGCATTTACAGAATTTCAAAATCAGATTTATTATCACTGACATATATCATGAAGTTTGTTATTTTGTGGCAGTGGTATAGAGTGAGACAGACATGTCTGGCAACTGTTGTTCATTCCTAACTGCCCCAGGACAGAGCTCATCCCCCAGAAGGTGTTAGTGAACCTGTGAATTATTACAACAATCTAGTGGTTTCAGTCACTCACTGAAATGAGCTGTTCTTGGAGTATATTAGGGAGCCACATTGGTTTTTAGAATAAACCAGTCATTTCACAGCTATTATTATGCTTTAAAAATTCCAGACTTATTTACTTTTAAGTTAAATTCCACATCTGCTTTGGTGGGATTTGAATTCAACTGGGATCAATGGTCCAGAGGTCTGGCTGCTAGCAGAGTAACTGAACTATCAGGCTATTTTACGCCTACATATATGTATATACAATCTTGCTTACAGACCTCCACTCACACAAAAATGGTAGCCTGGGCCAAATTTTACAACATACCTTTGTAATGTTCGGAAAAAATAAATATCCTTCTTTCAAAAATAGTAATAAATATACAAATGCTGAATAAACATGTCAATCTGTTTGTTCACATCTGCTCAACAACACAAAGGTTAAACTATCCAAAATGTTTACGCTGCTTTAACAGATGTCAAAAAAAATCAGCCATCGTTACATTTCAGAAGGATAAGTAATATCAGCACTCAAAAGCCATTTAATTTTGGATCGTAATTCAGGCTCTGGGGCCAGAAGCATTAGAGGAAAACAATTACAACACACACACTTTTGAAAAGCTCACCATCAGAGTGGCCAGTACCAGAGGCTGCACTCAATCATTGAACTCAGCACCAAGAACATGAAAGAATCTCATGGTCGAGGGGAATTTTAGTGTGAAATACTGAGTGGTCCCTATCAGCTACAAGATGTTCCAACAAAGGAAAAAGATTTCAAACATAAATTTATCAACCCAATATGCTGCCAATAGTTGAACGTATAACGGCCAATGTTATTAACAAAATGATACAAACAATTTAAGGTTAGAATTTTGAGACCGTTAAAGGGCAGAAGTCTTCATTAATCATGTGCTAAAGGGGTAATTAAGAACTCCATGCACGTAGGGCACAGACATTATTGTGGTTATTCCTCAAGGCAGAGGAGGAATCTTGTGCAATGGAAGTTCAAGGCTGACAATCAAAGGTCAAATTCTAGTTTGGGGATCTCAACACTTAGTAACAGGTTGAGAATTAGGAGTATAAGACAAGTATTAGTTCTAAAGGAAGGTGGGAGTTAAGCCAGAAGGATGGACAGCATATAAGAACTAGGAAAATGGATGAATATGAAACTGAACTACCATTTGAACAGAGATGAAGCAGGCAGATGAAATTGGAATGAATTGTGAAAAAGAATAAAGCAAAGGGGTAGAAATAGACTGGGTTAACATCAAAATTAAAAATTTTGAAAAAAATATGGCTGTGTAAAGAAAAAAGTAAAATGAGACTGATAAGCCATATGTAGAAAAATTCCACCAAAAAGTGACAGATGCAAGTTAAGATCCAGAAATATACACAAAGTACATTACATGCCCAGATAATCAAGAAATTAGCAACAGATTTACACAAACAATTTTACAGCAAATTACGTAGGAATTGGGAAAAAATGCTGTACTTATGGGAAGGTCATGTAATGGAGGACGACGTATGCTGCAAAAAAAAAAGCCTGATGCTGACAAGTTCAAAAGTTCTCTCAGTTAATTGTTCAAAGATAAAAAGAGACTATTAAAATTATCTCAACTCATATGAGCATAACAAAAGAAATCTATAATATAGTTACAGTAAAATTACAAGAGATTTTAATAATATACATTGGATTGGAACAAGATAGGAATAATTGGGTGAAAGAAATATGATAACAGATGATTAAAAATATTGAAGCAAAGAACTAAATGTGGGTAAGCTAGAGGTACAGAAACAAATGAATGAGTGCTACTGTAAAAAAAAACTGATTGCTATTAATCTGCCAAGATGCCCTAGATGTAGCAAGTCAAAGAGTCAGAAACAGTAAAAATTTTCTGCTACTGTGTGAGGATACTGTCTGTGCTAGTTGCATAAATGATGATAGGTACCTTTTATAAAGGACAACAGAGATAACTTCTTTTTGTATCTTTATGGCAATTATTCTCAAGCGGCTAACCATATTTATTTGTGGTCTTAGCCTGCAGCCACCCTGACATACTATACAGAGGAATCTGCCAATATTTGTTTACTTTATATCCTCTTCCTCTTTTTCATTTTTCAAGGAAGTGTTAAAGAATGGTGGCTCACTGCAACCTGTTCTCTGTAGATCTATTTATTACTTCCCTTTTAATCATTCGCCTCTTTTAAATATAAATTCTAATACTGTTCTTTTCTCTGTAACTGTAATGCCATATTCTGCATTCTGTTACTGCTTTGCTCTTGTAGTGCTATGATGTACTGATGTGATGAAATGATCTGTTTGGATGGCTTGCAAAACAGTTACTTATTCATGTGACAATAATGAACTAGCTTACCAGTTTACTCCATCCTGACCCATCAACTGGGTGAATGGGGGTAAAATTTCCCAGAATAATTCTGCTGTTTCTGCACATCCCTCTGTTGTTTGCAGAGTTCTTCAGTTTTCTTCCCATGTTAGAATATTTATATGAACAAATTTTATTTTTGATCTCTGAACGTTAACTAACTTAAGTATTTTTTCTTTCAAATTGTCAGCACTAATGCTTTTAGTAATATGTATCGCCTCCTCTTTTGAGCACACTTCCTTCCAAAAACATCCCATTTTCTATTCCTGGTTAGTAGGAATTATGTACCATAGCTGTATTTGCCCCCTCATGAGGCATCATGTGCAACAAAACTGACCCTGTCCATCCAACCATACCCAAAATCTTCTGCTACCGTGCACAGCAGAGGAAATTAATTGGGCAGAAGATTTGGCATGCAAGATGGGGGTCAAGAACACCAGTCCGCTTTAACAACACAGAAGGTGGCCTTAAACTCAAAGCGCATTTCAGTGTATGACACCCATACTGTTTGCATACCCTTGGAGTCCACTTGTGAAGAACAAAGAACAGCAATGCTTCTGGTACTAAACCTCAATTGGTGATTGGGTTTACAAAAAAATGTAGTGCATGGTGCACAAAAGCCTTGAAGAATGCAATAGAATTCTTGGGCCTATGCATTTTTGCCTGTTGCATTCATGGGCAATCCATGGATTTTTTTTTTACCTTAATTTCTCTCAGTGCAGTTTATGTAAGCTACCTAATCATTAACAGAGGAAGCAGTAGAGACAATGTATTTTTATGATGGGGAGACAAAATATAAGATTGACAACTAAATACAGAGTGCTGGAGAAATCAGCACATCAGGCTGAGGAGGGAGCATTAAACAGGCCAGGTTCATAAAGAACTTTCATGAAAACTTGAAACATGGTAGCTAGCTTTTATGTGAAACATGGTTACTTGCTTTTAGGCTCCACCTTCACTTGTCATCATGATCAGAATAACTCGTAACTCCCTAAACAATTTGGACTCTTAAAAATTAAATTACATGTAAGAACAGCATCACAGAAATCAATGAAAAGAAAACACTCATAATTTACATGCAAGTTTTCAGTACCTGGACAATTAGTTTCAGCATCTTCCAGTTTTCTCTTCTTTAAGTTGCACTGAAATTAGTTAAATAAATACTCTAAATCAAATTCCAAGATCTGGGAAGGATTAAGTAGAAAGTGAAGCTAAACAGCATTATAGTTAACAAGGCAATAGTACTTGAAATAAATGCTTAAGTATGCTAAAAGTTAAGGGTGGATTATTGAAAAAGTACAAGGAAACATAAAAAGATAACAAGAACATGCAGACACAACAATCTTCATTTAAATGAGATTGTGAGAAATAAGAGCAGCAGCAGGTCATTCAGATTCTGAAGTTACTCTGTTATTAAATATGGTTATGATTGATGTTGAATCTCAATACCATTTGTTGCTCTGTATCCTTTGATCCTTGTAATATCTGGAATCTACTGATGTATTCCGAATGTAATCAATGCTCCAGCTTCAAAGCCACCACATCTGAGAATTCTATAGGTTTACTATCCTTGGAACACATTCCAGTCCTAACTGGCCTAACTCTCCTGCAAAGACTGGATTTGGCTCCTGACATCCCCAGCCAAAGGAAACATCTTCTCCAAAACTACCCCATGGAACCCTCTAAAAATGTCAATTTTAATGTTACCTCTCAATCTTCTAATCTCTGAAGAACATGGTCCTATCTAAGTTTCTCCACATATACCATATCTGCCATCCCAGGAACCAGTCTGGTGAACCTTCAATGCACTTCCTCTAATAATCATATCCTAAATAGAGCACTTAATGTAGAAAAACATCATTAAGCAAAATTTGGGACTGAACCTCAAAAGGAGACATTGGCCTGGTCTGGTCAAAAGGCAAGTTCCAAGGAGCATTTTGAAGTGAGATAGGCTGAAAGTTTGAAGAAATAAATTCCACAGCTTAAGCCATAGGATGGTTACCAGTGGAGTTACACATAAATTTATGACTGGAGACCAGAAGTGAAGGGACAAAGACTACTTAGAGTAGATTCTTAAGAGAGAAGGGCAAGTCATGAAGGGATCTGAATTTGAAGAGGCCTTAGTTAATTGGGAACCAATGTGGATTAGGAAGCACCATGGTGATAGGCAAGCAGGAACTGGAACAAGGTGTGACACAAGGTTGCATTCTTAGGATGCCTCAAGTGCATGGGCAAAAACACAAGGGAAGAAATCAGATATAGACAATACTTAAAGGTTACAAAACATTGGACAGCTTTTGGGAGATTATCCAAGCTAAATATAACAAAATAATGAAATGAACAAGAGACAAAGTGGAAACTGAAAACTAGAGTGTTATGTTATTTGAATGCATTATAATTGCTTTTTACATATCTTCAGATCACTGCTCCATTAATTCAGCTGAAATCTGTGGTTTGCTGTTCATATGCTCTGCCCATAACTTATGAACCTTTTCAATGTTAAGAATTATCCCAAAACATTCATTGTCTCAGCAAGTACAACTAATTCACCTAATTTCAAGTTTTTCACTCAGAACTTCAACTCTTGGAGCTCCACCCATCACATTTTTGAAAAGATTCGGAACTAGTTACGGTTTCTCTATGGATGGCAATGAATGTACTGGGCATTTTCTACCCCTTAAAGATGAGCTTCATTTCTCACATGTACATTGAAGCATACAGTGAAATGCGATGTCCGTGGCAAATCAAGTCAGCTAGGAGCAGCTTGAACATGTTACCAAGCTTCCGGCACCAACATAGCGTGCCCACAACTTACTAACAGTAACCCTAACTGTACCATCTTTGGAATGTGAGAGGAAACCCACACGGTTATGGTGAGAACGTACAAACTCCTACAGGCTGTGACGAGAATTGAACACTGATCAACAATTACAGGAGCTGTAAACAGTTAGTGAAATTGCTTACACTACTGTGCCACCTCACTAGACTACTGGCCGTCTAAATGAAAATCTCTAATTACTTCAAGCCTAAAAAGTAACAAAACCATACAGAAAATATTCCTGAACTCTTATTTGTTTGGAGCAAACTCAATATTATCTTACTCCTGTGGTTTGCCTGTTGCTAAGGAAGTGTCTGCCTTAATAAGGATGCTTCAATTGAGACTTCATTTCAGCACAAGCAACTCTTTCTGATATGACAGGAAGCAATCTTGTATTACTTTATTCTCATCTTTATTTACCAGGAAGAATCCAGTGAAATTTTGTACCAATCTTCATTTTCAACTAGATTTAAACTTTGTTACAGAAAATGCCACTCTAGTACCTTTCAATATCCTACATAGAGCCCTATCAATAATTCACACTCTTTTCTAATTTTAAACCAGTTTTAGTAACTCCTGCTACATTTTATCCCTATACATCCTTTACAGCCATTTTAAATTGCTGATGATCTTAAATATACATCTTGGATAATTTTGTTCTCCTCTCTAGCTATTTATAACTCTTAAAGTGGTTGTATGATTAAGGATTAAATGTTTCTGAATAGTATTACTTATTCTAACAGCCAAGATAGATCAATTGTATCAACTTTGGAAGGTGCTGACATACAAGAACTGGTTTTAATATGTTAAGAATTTGTTTCCCATATTGCACTTTAACACAGACACTTGGCATTATCCACATCCAGTAGATATACTGGATAATTCCAGGATTACTTAGAACTGCCAATTCCAAATGCATTCCAACGTCATAGTTCCCTTCTGAAATAATTTCTTGCTCAGTCAAATTTATAGCCTGCTGCAAATTACTATTCAGACCAATATAAAAGCAAACAGTTACTGAAAATGATTTTAAACAGTTCTTAAACTGTGTCATTCCAATTGTTTAAATGAAATGTAATTTATTGCCCGGCACCAGCTAACTGTTTCACAGTTAACACTATAAAAGGAATAATTAAATTAAAACAAAGACATATCTGTCAGATTAACCCTCTCATCTTTAGTAAATCTACTAGTTTTGGCAATGATAAATGGAAACTTGAATCAGACTTCCAAAATAACTTGCAAATATTGCCAAATTTATGACTGGAATGGAGGAAAATGCTTATTTGTTGCTAGGCTACAAATGTTTCTTCAAATCAATGTTAGTATCTTTGCTCCCATGTTCAAATAACTCTAAGACCTTATTCCATGCACTACTGTTCTAATACTGCTATTCTACTTGCTCCTTACTTAGCTCACTCTACAATCCATTATGAACAGATGCACTTTCAGTGTTATCCATATTCCTTTCATACCCTTCTGCCTAATCTTTCTCTCCTGTTTGTTATAGACCTCTGAAGATATTTTCCAATTATTCTCTGTTACCTAAAATTTATTCTACCCGTTTTACCTTCTTGCTTGATTTACAAAAAGGTTTCCATTCAGACAGCACAAGGTAGGTTCCCAATGTGAGGAATACTGTATAAATGCAATTTCAACAGCAAAGCACACTTCCAGAGGCAGGTGACCTTATTATGATACTTCTGTGTCCTTAGAAGAATTTAAATTTCCAAATTATATGGATATCCAAATCTACTTCTGCAATTTGGTTGATATATTTTCTTTCTTTTGCTGTAGAATGTGTGGAATACCTTGGCTTCTGTGCAGTACTGAATCTAAACACCAACGTTGATAGAAATGTACTTGGCTCCAACACAAATGAGCAGATAAAATGCTGGCGGAAATCTTGATCTGAAGCTTGTTGAAATCGTGAATAGTTTTAGTTTCCATTATACCTTACTCAGAATTATGTTACAACATTCTAAAATATGCCAAAAGTTACAGTAATGAACAGAAATTATGTTCTTATGCTCTTTTAAGACCTCATCAGTTGAAATCTAGTTCACTGCATTGTGCTTACAATGTGGCCTCCTCTACATTGGAGAAACTAAATGCAGATTGAGTAATTGCTTTATGTGTTGAAGGGGCCCCTGAGCTTTACAATGCCTGTCCCTTTAATTTCTCATCCCACTCCCATGCTGACCTATCTGTCTATGGCCTTCCTTTGCAGTTACAGTGAGGTTCAATGAAAGTTTGAGGAACAATACCTCATCTTCATGTCTTCTGGACTCAATATTCAATTCTACCATTTCAGGTAAATTGATTTTTGTTTGTATCAGCCATCCATCTGTGATATTGGATCACCTTGTTTGTTGCTTTCTACCCCCCACCTTTTTTCCTCTTTTTATTTCTCCTTCAGAAATGGAGGACATGTCTAGTTCCAACTGTCAGTCCTGCCTCCCTACGTTACATTTATCAACACCTACATTCTTCTATCGATTTTCTCACTCTCTAACTCCTCACATTCATTCAATCACCAGGTACTGCTTATTCCCAACATCCCCCTCCCATCTTCCCTGCAGATTAATATGCTCGATGTGGCTTCCTTCCCAGATCTGATGAAGGGACTTCAACTCAAAACGTTAGGTCTATTTCTCATCCCAAAGGTGTAGGTGGAACTGTTTAGTATTTCCAGCATTTGCAGTTTTTATTTCAGTTTAAAGCTGGGTTAATACTCTTTCATTATCAGTAAGATTATGAATAACCATATTAGTTGAAAAGTATAGCTCAGGAGAAATCCCACAAAGCAGCACAGATCACAGTGCAAGGTTAGACTTCAGGGTGTGTTTTGGTTTCAAAATTATTGTTAATCTCATGTTTACTAACTATTGTAGAAACCCAGGATGCACAATAGCTCAGTAGGGATCATACTAGAGTTATGAAATTATTTGAGCTCCCTGCCTACAGAGTAACTACTGACGGCATGTCTGATAAGTTTCAATGATCAGAAATTGAATGGGCGAAGATAGAGTGTGATGTATCCCACAGTAGGCCAGCAGGAAAGGAGGCAACAATCAAACCTTCACAAACAGCAAAGCTGAATTTTACATTCGGGTAGAAATCAAGAGTACAAATAGGATGATAATGTCAGTAAATGCCTGGAATGTTTTATTGCCTTTTGTGCTTGTCTTACGTTTAGCTAGTTAGGGTCACAGAAGTGCAGATAGAGATCCACACAGGGATATAGTAGAAAGTAATTGGGAGTGGATCCTAAGTGAATGGCATTTTAGCTTCCCTACTTAATTAGATCCTCCTCAAAGTTTGGCCTTCCTGGGACAGATTTCTGTCCAGGGGCAGAATGGTATGTTAGGGACTGTTCTGGAGTTATGAAATTATGGATAGCGTAATTATGGATGAACTAAAATGAGAACCAGTCTTCGGGAAATAAAACCTGTACGCAGTTTAACTTTCAACTAATACTTTGTGGCTAGTGAAATCAATCATTCTGATTCTGCCCTGTTGAAATTACATTGGAAAGGAAACTAAATGAATGTTCTTGGTATTAGCACATTGTTACAATTGTATCCCTGCCACTAAATACGCAGTTCAGGACAGATCTGCTCTTTTGGTTTGTGGTATATTCATGGAGCCATCCCTCAAGGAACAGACACCAGTATTGAATATTCAGAGGTTTTGTTAGTTGGGATGTGCTACCAATCTAAGTATGTAATTTTGTAAATTTACGTGACTATATTCAAAATGTTAAAGTTAAATAGATGATTATAGCAATTGAAACTGTTGTTAGTCGTTTGTTATCTTTGTGTTGAAGAAGTATAAAATGTCATGCTAGGAAAATGAGATTCTCTTTGATTCTCCTGGACTGACTGACTGACTCTCTCTCTCTCTCTCTCTCTCTCTCTCTCTCTCTCTCTCTCTCTCTCTCTCTCACACACACACTCACTCTCTCAGAGGCTCGCTGTGTGAATAAAGACTTTTATATTTCCTAGTTACAACTTCTATGTGACTCAGTTTTAGTCAGTCACAACACCTCTGATGTTGGTTTTACTTTGAAACGACGATGATAAATACACAAAGAATCTTTCAGTTATAACACTGATTTTTAAAATACTGCTCACATCCCAGTACATCTGGATCAATGCATCAGTTTTAGTTCATGCAGCTCAGGGAATTCTGAGATTTACAGACATAGTGGGCAGAAATTGCAGGAAAGCTGCTTATGTTGATATAAAGATGTGTCATTAATTAGGAGACTAAAGCTATTCACTATTTCAACAAGAAACATTTATTCACTGTTCGGCAGCCAACACTGAAATCCTGGGGTAAATAAAACTTTATATTTGTGGATATCCAGCTCATTTGTGCCAGGCATATCTTTTAAGAGTCTAGCTAATGTGTGATGTAATTTTCAACCACAAAATTAAAACACCAGAGCACTGCTTTGCCTTCAAAATGCTACCAAAATATCACATAATATATTGTAAGCTTTCAAGATCAGTTGCAATTTATACATTTGCATAACAATTGAAAGACATCTCTTACTGAAGTACTCACTGTACTGTCCAAGCCATCGTGGCTATTGGTGAGCACAATAGGTTCTGGCACAGGCAAGTTAAGATCTGAGTGAATGGTTGCCAAATCCGAAATATTCGAGAGCGGTTCCTAGAAAGTATGTATCTTATAGTTAGTCATGTGATACTTTTATATCACTACTTACAAATTCAAGGGTCCCACAATAATGTGTTCAAAAAGTAAGAACCTTACATAGTTAAACTTAGCAAATTAAGTGAAATTGCTTAATTGAAATTATTGTATAATTATGGAATAGAAATAAACAAAATGGGGGGGGAAGAGGGACAATGTCTTCATTATTTAAGAAAAATAATTTAACGAAAAGCTGACATGAAATAAAGGAAATCAGATTTCTACAGCACATTTTCATTTCCAGGAAGTATGTGAAAAGTGCAGTCACAAGTGTAATTCAGCAGCCAATACATACACTGGAATGACAAGTAGCAAAGTGATAATGAATGCACAATATGTCTTTAAAAGTGGCACTGGTTGAAACACATCTTCTCTGCAATATTCTGGAGATAATTCCCTTACTAATCTGTAAAATCGTATTATGGGATCTTTCAAACCAGGAGAGTGAGAAGATGGAGCTTTGACTTAATTTGACAGTGGACACCTTTGACAATGCAGTATGTTCACAATACAGCACTAAAGTTTCAGCCTACAGTTCAATGAGTATCAGGAATGAGCCTTATATTGGAGACATTTAAAACTCTAATGTCATACAAACACAGTGTTGACACACAAAGTAATAAAGCATCCAGCCTTTTATTCCTACACAGAATGAACATGGATTAGAGATTCATATCTACAACACTGTCTAAATCCTTTTGTCCTAAAATCAAAGATTTACGTACATCCAACAAACATTTGTGAATCATACCTTGAGAAAAGAATCTAGTTCCAACAGCTTCTTTGGAAAGAAACTTGCAACTAAGTCTTCTGCCTAAAGTACACATTTAAAATATAAATAAGAAAGAAATGCATAAGAAAACTCATGCAGATTAACCACACAAGATCTGAAAACACAAGCAGCTGTAGAAATAAAGAACAGTCACTAAGCTACCAGAAAATATAATATGAAAAAGAACTGTTTCCATAAATATAACACTGCATGATCAATGCACCTCTAACTCATAGCAGACACAATCAATTCTATTGCATTTTCTTAAACAAAAATCTGATTTGCATTAAAATAATGAGCTCAGTTCATTCACTTACAGCTACAATAACTGTAACAGGCCGACATACTCAGATGCTCAGT
Organism: Mobula birostris; assembly: GCF_030028105.1. NCBI lineage: Eukaryota > Metazoa > Chordata > Chondrichthyes > Myliobatiformes > Myliobatidae > Mobula > Mobula birostris. Next base: position 40,469,573 of record NC_092402.1, read on the forward strand.
ATTTAATACAGCAGTTATAGTTCACCAAATGAAACAGGACACTCGAATGGAGGTGGTCAGCATTTTTATAAATAAGAATAAAAAATTCACAGTACTGAAATATTAAACAATTAAATGAATATCAGTACAAATATCAAATACTTCCAATATAATCGAAACTTTTGGCCATAATATTAAAGGAAATATTTAATTTACCCTTTTGCACCTAGATGTTAAGAAAGAAGACAAGGTCTCTTCCTTCAAAGAACTCTTGTCACGCCAGTTTTTATTTGGGGGAAAAACCACAAAGCCTTCACTTTGACAGTAAGTAATTTTGGACTACACACCACCTGCACTAAGTCAATAGACTAGAATCACTGAAGAAAATATCAGGCTATTTTGACCACCTCATCTATGTAGATCATGATGTGTAACTACACCAATACCATTTGCCTGCAATAAGCCTGTATCATTCCATGCCTTTCCTATTCAAATGCCTTTTAAACATTCTAATCGAATCTGCCTCTACCACCTCCTCTGGCAGCTTGTTTCAGACATTCGCTACCATGTGTGTGAGGAACTTACACCTCAGATTCCCTTTAAATTTTCACTTCTCACATTAAGCTTGTGCATTTTAGTTATAGACTCCCCTGCCTTAGGAAAATGATACTATCTATGCTCAATTTTATAAACTTCTAAGGTCACCATCCCCTCCCCCACCAGCCCTGAGCCTCCCATTTTCTAGTGAGAATAAACACAGCTCATCTACTCTCTCTTTGTGACTGGAACCCTCTATTCCAGGCATCATTCCGGTGAATCTCTTCTGCATTCTCTGTATTGCGACCACATCCTTCCTAGGGAGTGGGAACCAGAACTGTACACAATACTGTAAGTGGGGTCTAAGCAATGTTTGCACAATTGCAATATGACTTTCCAGCTTTTATACAATTAATCATTAATATCGCTCTGCAACTTCTCTGAAAAAATCACATGACAATAGCTGACAGGACAATCATTCAGTTTCCACTCTCCACTGGCATATAGTTTGTATTGCTGTAAAAGTGGCGTCTCAGTATCCATAACTAAGGAAGACTGAGATGTGAAGCATTAACTCTCATTTCTTTCCCCACAGATGCTCCTGGACCTGCTAAGTATTACCAGTACTATGCTCTTTATTTCAGGTTTCCAACATCTACAGTACCTTGCTTCAGAATCACCCTCATATTTATTATAACTGTCAATTGCCTCATGCTTGTTGGGGCTGGAACATTGCTGTTTCTTTAGCATTTTTGCCTGTTTTTTTTTACAAGGCCAAGTTGCTAGCTCGACGTTGAACTAAGCATAGATGGAAAGCGTGCAAGGAGTTGGCGCTAGTTGAATAGAGAATATAAACAATTCAGTAAATAGTTCTACAATTTGTGCTTACAATGCTGATAGATTTACTTACTTCAGCAGTGACTCGCTCTCTAAAAGCATCAACCTAAACAAGGAACAAAAAAAAACATTCTATAATAATTGTAATTTATAATTATTTTGAAAATATCGTTCTGGTTTTCAAACAGGAGGCCTTTAAATAGATTTCTATTGATCACTGAAGCTCTGTCAGTCTGGCATTAATTGCATTTGGATCTAGCAGGGAAAAAGTTGGTTTTAGCCCTTGGCTGGGGAGGAACAATACCTTTCAGAAAGGACCACAATGAAGGGTGGTTGGACATTCAAACGTTGCTAGTGGATTAACCACATACCCGAAAGCACAAGAGACTGTAGAAACTAAGAATTGTCATTACTCCACGACTAAATATTACAAATCTCACATTAGAACCTGGAAGAGACTACATGAAAATAAGAGACTGCTCTTTGTACAGTAAGCCTAAATGACTTCTAAGAAAATGGAAGAATTTTATGAATCAGCTCTTTGGAAAAGCAACAATTGATCAAACAGTTATTACATTACTTGAGGATAGTCATAGTCATACTTTATTGATCCCGGGGGAAATTGGTTTTCGTTACAGTTGCACCATAAATAATAAATAGTAATAGAAATAGTAATAGTATAGTAATAGTCATAGCAATAACAAATAGTAATAGAATAGTAGTAGAAAATAGTAATAAATAGTTAAATAGTAATATGTAAATTATGCCAGTAAATTATGAAATAAGTCCAGGACCAGCCTATTGGCTCAGGGTGTCTGACCCTCCAAGGGAGGAGTTGTAAAGTTTGATGGCCACAGGCAGAAATGACTTCCTATGACACTCTGTGCTGCATCTCGGAGGAATGAGTCTCTGGCTGAATGTACTCCTGTGCCCACCCAGTACATTATGTAGTGGATGGGAGACATTGACCAAGATGGCATGCAAGCATGCATAAGTTTATGTACTATAATCTAGTCTGATTACAAAGGCTAACTGTAAAGCAAAAGGATGATGTTAGTAACAACAGTGTTGACAAAGTAAGCCTTTAAAAAAAACAATATTAAAGCAAGCATCAACAAAAAATTAAAGATAATTTGGAGTGATGACACAGAGTTCACATGAAACATTGACCATCCTTTTGAATGCTTGACCTGCTGAGTTCCTTCAGCTGTTTGATTTTTGTTCCAGATTCCAGCACCTGCAGTCATGCATCTCCTTTGGATTAATCACGGCACTTTATAAGTGCAAGGGTTTAGGACACAAGGGACTTTTGCCTCACCCCTGGTTGGCAGGGATCATAGAGCATAAAGCTAGGCCAAGTCATTTAACCCATGTGGCCCATCAAATATGTGTTAATACTATCCTGTTTAAGAGCACTTTGTCTGTAGCCCATTCAAGTGCTTGTCTAGAACATCTCAACATGCCTCCAGTACACAACGAGGCAGCACATCCAAGATTTTGACTACCAGCTGGCTGATAAAAATTCTTTCTCAACCCCTCTAGATTTCTTGTGCATTTATCTTGCACCCATCTGGATAAAAATCCATTTGGCTTTGCTCTGCTCATCTTATCAGCCAATCAATAACACACAGTAGCATATCAGTATCCTGCATTTGTGCCAGTTCCCTTTAACAGTCAATTGCTATAGCTTTCAAAAACTTATCTAGCTCCTCTTTAAATATCCACACACAAAATACTGGAGGAACTCAGCAGGCCAAGCAGCATCTATGGAAAAGAGTAAACAGTTGATATTTCAGGAGACCATTCATCAGGACTGGAGAAAAGGATGAGAAGTCAGGAAGAGTTGGGGGGAGGTAGGGGAGGAAGAAATACAAAGTAGTTGGTAATAGGTGAAACAGGGAGGGGGTGTGAAATAAAGAGCTGGGAAGTTGATAGGTGAAAGAGATAAAGGACTGGAGAAGTGTAATAGGAGAGTGTAGAAGACCATGGAAGGAAGGGAAGGGGGAGGAGCATCAGAGATCAGAGGGAGGTAACAGGCAGGTAAGGAGATAAGGTGAGAGAGGGAAATGGGAATGGGGAGGGGTGGCATTACCAGAATTTCCAGTTTCTTGTTCGTGATTGGTCCTCTTTAAATATCTCCAGTTATTTTACCTCCACCACCCACCAGAGTGGAGGATTTCAGAAATTCGCCATCCTCTGTAAGATGATATTGGTCTTAACTGACTGTCCCCTAACGTTGTAAATATGACCCCTTATTTGAAACTCTCCAACTGCATTTCAAAATGTACCCTTAGCATCTTGTATTTTAATAAGATCATCCCACATTCTTCTCAACTCAGGGAATAAGATTCAATTTCTTTAGCTGCTCATAATAGGTCAACCCTATCCTTCCAGGAAATAGGCCCATAGAAATCCTTTGCAAAGGACTAAAAATTTTGCACAGTATTCCAGGTGTGGTCTGCTTCCGTTTCTAAATTCCAAGCCCCTTGCAATAAAATATCATTCGTCTTCCTAGCCATTTGTTGCACCTGCCTGTGATTCATCTACAAAAAGCCTTAGATCTCTCTATACTTGATTTATTTGTCCAAAAGGAAAACAAGCAGACTTATTGCACATGCTAAGATTTTGTTTTGCTGAAATTCCACAGAAAACAACCCCTGACTGCATGGTTGTGCTCGTTGTAATGTGCTCCATGCTAGATGTGATCAGAATGCTGCACCTTGACAGATATTATGGTGTCACTGAACCCTTATGTTTGGAAATAGATGTAAGTGATACTGTGTGCAAGTCAGTGATAGAACATAGAAAAGAGGACGTTCAACCCATCCAATCCATATCAATCATCTATCCTAAACTTAAATTACTCTGGAATATGTAATGGACTCTAATAGCAGTTAACTGTAATTAAAGCTATAGAATTTACAACTATAGGGATAGGCAGTTAAGCCCAACCAGAACATAACCATGAGTCTCATCCCATTAAGTCTCATCTAACTCCATTAATAGATCAAAACGCTTGCCACAATCCCTTTAATTTAAGCTATTTATTCCAAGTCCTAGTGAATTTACGATGGGATTTATTAGGCACAATTTTGCATTTATACTGTATATATTCCCTATAGCGTTTGTATTAAATAATTCCTAACTTACTCGTTAACTCCGCCATGGACAGTCCCAAGCCTGACTGCAAAAGGAGGAGGGCTGGGCTTGGGGCTAGCAACTCTTCCCATTAAAGCCTAGTGCTACAGAACCAATATCAGAAGCTCCAAAGACCTCATCCCTGGGAGAGGAAGGATTTTTGCCTAAAAGGGGATAGATGGGCTACACCTGAACTTGAAAGACTGGACCAGGACAGAACCTGTTGTCGGCCAATGCCCCAATAGGGATGATGGGCTTAAGAATTAATTCGATTCAGCACAAAGCAATCTGTCAGTATCACCCAAATCAGTAAGCAACAGAGCCAACAATTACTGCAATAGTGTGCTCAACTCATTTGCTAAAACATACATCAATCTTTGTATTCCAATAAAGGGAAAATGTTGCAGAAACTCAAGCAATGAACATTCCAGATAACATTTCACCTGACTCAAGGTGAACTGTCACCTTCTGCCTTTTAATATTCCTGACTTCAGTGCCATTCACCTATTTAGCTTTTCACTTCCTCCCCTACTCCCTTACATCTTTAAAATTTCCAGTTCTGATTAATGATCATCCACCCAAGGCTATTCTATTCTCAATAGATGCTGACTGACCTGCTCAGTATTTCCAGCAAATAGTTTTCGAACCATTGTATGAATGTCTCAGCAAGTCAGAACCACAGTTCCTTTGAGCCTGGAAGCTTAGCTTAATATTTACAGAAATTATTTAACATATTTTAAACGGGAATGACTTGTAACGAGCAGGAAATGACTCAAGAAGTCTGCATGCAGGGAGATCGAGTTAGAAAGGGCGAAAGAAACGTGTGAAGCCCTATTCTAATAAGGCTTCCGTACATTTAGGACAATTTTGGATAACTAAGTGCCTCATTCAATTCCAAGAACTAGGTGACAGTAAGTAGATTGGCCGGGATAAATACAGCAAACGATTTGCCAATAATTTTAGAGCAATTTGATTACGCAAATCAGAGGCCTCAATCGCTACTTGCACATGTCGGATGGCTTAGGGGGTAGGGCGCTGCCGCTCTCTGATGGTAACCCAGGTGGGTGGAGGGGAATCGGGCCAGCCTGTAATTTTCGCCCGCGGAAATCGAGCCAGCCAGGCCGTTTGCCAGCCAAACACTCGTGAATAACGATTACGCGTGGTACCGGCCCAGGCGGGTGGTCACAACAGCACATCAGCAACCGCATAACCCCCCAACTCGCCTCCTGCAGGTGGCTGCCCGGCAGCCGGCACCCGGCACGTTACCCAGTGCTGGGAGAGAGCCACCTCCCTGGGCTCCAGAGCCGTTACCTTGGTCCTGAGCGCATCGTCCAGCTTAAGGAGACCCGACATGTTGCAAATGCCGCGATCCTGCCGGCGGGCGCGGGTGGCTGACTGCACAAGCACGACGTCACAAACACGACGTCACAAACGACGTCACAAACACTACGTCTCCATTGGTCGCCTTCGTGTAACGGAAAAAGTATTAAGTCACTTCCGCCTTGAGGGGGAAGGAGAAAGAAAGTCCGGAGACGGAAATTGAATGTTAAGTGGTGAAGTTTGTTCTTTTGGGGCAACACCGTGGGATGGGTTTGGGCTGAACGGTCAGCAGTTGTTTTACATTTATCTGGGCCGGAGGGCGGGTTAGATAGGCGTGTGTGTGTGTGTCTGTTTCCTTTGTTGATACTGGAAGTTATCCTTGGCAAGTGGGGATGGGGGTGGGGAAGCGTTCTTTGGTTCTATTTTCCTTTAATTCATCTGTGTATTTATTACAAGTATAAAGTAAAGCGGTGCGTTGTGATGGCGTCTTAAAAATGCAAATCATGATAACAATCTGAATGGGCCTGCATCTGTAAAACAGAAACGAAACGAAGTTTTAGGTCAGTGATATTTGAAAGACTGCTGACCTGAAACTGCGATTATTTCTCTTTCCGCTGATACTCGTTACTCGCTGATCTGAGTCCTTCGGCATTTTCTGCGTGTTTTCCCACATTTGCAGTTTGTACTTCTGTTTATAATTGTAACAGTGTTATTTGCGATGTTCTGTTATTGTCAAGATCTGGCAGAGGCAGGTAGTTTTAGTATTGAGTCCTCTGCAAAGATTAGGCAAAAAAAAGAGAAAGTAATGGTTTAATTGTGAAGGAAAATTGCTGGCAGCATTTGAAATTGTCAGTATTTCTGCATGAGACATGATTGTATACATGGCCTTGGCAAGGTCCCCAGGGGAGCTAGTACACTAGGCTAGAGCTTATGGGATCCAAGGAATTTAAGTAGACTGATTAAAATTGGCTTGGTAATGGGAGGGTTGCCATGAAGAGTGGCTTTTGCATTTGCGAGTCAGTGACCAAGAGTGCATTGGTGCTGGGACCCCTATTTTTTATATGCTAATATTCTCGCTGTGACTGCAGAAACTATGATTAATAAATCTGCAGCTGATAGATAATGAGGAAGGTCCTGGAATGATATTGATCAGCTGGTCAGTTGAGCTGAGCCATGGCAGATGGATTTAATCCTGACATATCTAAAGAGATGCCTTTTGGTGGGCAAATAAAACTAGAATTATGCACTATGAATTATAGGGCCTTGAAGAACAAAGATCTTTGTCAATAAGGTCAAAGATCCCTGAAGTTGGTAGGTAGGTTGGTGAAGAAGGGGAATGTGATATTTGCCTTCATTATCTGGGGCTTAAAATATGAGAGAGGTGGTTGTTACTGGTATAACTTTATAAAACATTGGTTGGACTACAGGTAGAATGCCATGTGCAGTTCTTTTTGCCACACTATAGTAGGAACGTGAATCAGATGCAGAGAAGATTCACCAGGTTGCTTGTTGGGACGGGGCACTTAACCTATGAGGAGAGATTGGATAGGTCATATTTGTTTTTCTAGGAAGAGAAGAGGGTAAATGGGGACTAGATGAGGTGTATAAAGTTAGAAGAAGAAACCTTTTCCCATGGAAGATGTGTCAAAGACCAGAAGGCATAGCTTTTTAAGTGAAAAATAAGAGTATTAGGGGAATTCTAAGGAAGGATGTTTTTATTCAATGGAGTGGTTGAGAGGAGTGCTTAAGATGGTGGTGGAGGCACACTTAAGAAGTAACAGCACAAGCATTTGAATCACCAAGATACAAGCTAGAGAAAAAGTGGTGATGGTGGGCTGAAGGTCCTGTGTCTGTGATGTACGATTATTTTTCAATCAATTGCATAAGGAGCTTCTATTCCTGTTAAATGTGGTGAGTTATTTTAACAATGGTTACATATTGACACAATTATACATTTTCACTTTCCTTTTTTACATGGAGGTTGGTGAGTGTGGAATGATATGTTATAGAATTGGAGAAACTTTTGCCACTTTGTCTATGCGCTGAGTGGGGGGGAGGGGGGAAACTGCCTGAAATGTTATTCTACCTGCTGGCACTTGGTCTCTAGCCCTACAGATTATTGCCCTTTGCTCCTGTTAATCTCACAATTGCTCTAAATCTATGATCTGCAGTCTTTAGCCTTCTAAGGGGAAGCATCCTTTTTATTCAGTCTCAACCCTTCAAAATTCTATTCATTCTCTTCTGTTCTGAAGAAAACCATCTCAACCTATGCAATTGTTCTTTGTACCTAAAATCCTGGCAATATTCTCAAATCTTTGTGTACTCATATATTTCCTGCAAGTTAGTGGCCAGAACTGCACGATTGTACTAACTAATGTTGTATGCAGTTCTAACATCATCTCCCTTTTATGTCTTGTTTAAAAAGCAAGCTTATCTTTATGCAAACAACAGGAATTCTGCAGATGCTGGAAATTCAAGCAACACACATAAAAGTTGCTGCTTATCTTTATGCCTTTAGTTATCAACATGGTCTTTTCCTTATGACGATCTAAGGACAGACACTCCAAAGTCCCTCTTTTCATGTCATTCAGTATCCTATTTATCTTGCCTTATTATGCATCTTCTAAATGTATGACTTTTCTGTTTTGAATTCTATTTGCTGTTTTTCTGCCCCACTAACCAGACATTTGTATCTTCCCATAGTCTAAATCTTTACTACCCAGTGTCAACTGTACAGCTAGTTTGTATAACTTTTGCAAACTACCATCCTTCAACCTCTCAATCTAAATAATTAATACATATTGCCAAAAGAAAGGGATTGAATCTCATGAAACTCCACTGGTAGCATTCTTCAATCACAGAAATCTCGGTCAACCATAATGCATTTGTTTCCTGCATTGAACCAATTTTGGATCCAATTCGCCACTCTCCCATTGGATTACATAAGCATTTTATACCAGCCTAATCAAAATACTGCTTTTAAAAAAACAAGACAACATTATTATGTAGTCAGCCCTCATTAACTTCTGAAAAAAAATCAGTCAAGTTAGTTTCCTCTCTAACTGCTTTTAATAGGCCAGAATGACATTGCCAGGTGTTGGGGTCCGTATCCGTTTAAAAATGAACTACTGAACATCAGTGAAATAGTGCTGAGTTCCTCCAGCCTTTTGTGTGTGTTATTGAACATCAGACATTCATGATAGTTGCATAGAGAGATGCTGATGTGGATGGTTGTGATGGTGTTTTGAGGGAGAGAATGGTTAGGAATCTCTAGATGGAAGACAGTTGGTATCAGGTTGCTATTTTGCTCTGGCTCCAGTTCCCATTAGGAGTTTGACTCAGTTTTTCTTTGTAGTTTAACTCTCCTCTGTTTGCTTTTCTCACAATTGTCTTAGCTATTCATCTACTCGGTATGACTCAAATTACCTTTATATCTCTACGTGCCTTCTATTGTCTCACCTTGGCATCAGTTTGTTCTTTTAACTACTGTACTTATAAATTGACCTTGTATAGAGCATCTATTAGAATTAGGATAACTTAAGAATTGAATCTATGATAATGACCCTTTAATTTTTAACATAATATTAATTTTGTATTGCTTATGAACTTAGCTCTGTAATCTTGATTCTGAAGAATGATAAATGTTCCCTCTCCCCCCCCGCCCTCATCCACAGTTACTGAGTTAGTATTGATTCCCTCCAGTGTTTTCACCTCTGCTTTCTGTTTTATGGATGAATATTTTGTCTTGCTATATACTTTTATAAATTGTTTTGAATTTTTTGATCCAAGTTATTTGGTCACAGAATTTATGCTGGCAAATTGCTCATAACCTGCGTAAGGGATGAATTTAATGAACCTAATTATATTGCCTTACTGTGTAATGAACAATCTGGAAGAACTCAGTGGATCAAGCAGCATCTGTGGGAGGGAAGAAATTTCAGCTCGAAACCCTGCACCAGGACCTTAAATTCTTTTTCTCTCACAAATGCTGCTCGACCAACTGAGTCCTCCAGCAGATTGTTTGTTAATCTAGCTTCCACCATCTGCCATCTCATGTCTGAGTTATCTTATTGCATGTTTTCCCATCTTGTAGAAATGGAGGGGTCAAAGACATCGAGTTCTACTATGCAGGTGAGCTTTGTATGCCAGCGTTGCAGCCAACCTCTCAAGCTGGATACATCCTTCAATGTCTTGGATAAAGTCACGATTCAGGAACTCACAGGTATGAGATATTAATAAATGTTTTTGTTATTGTCATTAATGGCTGTATTGGTAGTACACCCTTCTCAGTCAAATGGTTGCAGTTGGAGATTCAGTTTTTGGATGTGATGATGTGGCGTCTTGCAGATGGATGAAAATACTCTGATGGACAGTAAGTAGTTAAGTGTTACCACCCCGAACCCCATGTCATACCCAGTATTAATCTCTTCATCAACTATTTTTGGTATTTTTACATTTTATTTTGTTTTGGATCTTGCTGTGTGCAGATTCTGTTCTGTTTTTTAAACCAGTGAGTACATCTCAATGAATACTTATTTAGCTGTTAAGAATCCAATGGTCAAAAAAGATGCTACATAATTTCAATGATGGATTTATTGTTGAATTTAATTTAGAGTAATTTAGTTTTTTTGTTCTAAGTGATAATCCAGAATCAATAATTTAAGATGTCATGTGCTTATGGGAAAAATTAATTGGATATATTTTTAATATCTTCCTCTTGTAACCAATATTATTTGTCGTCTCTTAAGACCCCAAAACATTCAATGGACTAAATGTTTCTGTAAACTTTCCCAAACTTAATACAGAGCACCATGGTTAAAAAACAATGTACTCTGTTATTGGTAAACCACTATGTTTTTCGGTGCAACAGAAAGTTGCTGGATTTGATCAGTTTTCAGCTTTTGTGTTGGTGATGGTATTAGTTCAGTGGTGATATCCATGTTCACGTTTGGCTCTTTGTCTTTATGCCAATGAGGAGGAATTAAACTTGAGCAGAATTGAAGTGCTGAGGGTTTCTGGTATGCTCTGCACTGGTGGCTGAGATTAAAGATCTATTAGTGAGACTTGCAAGGAATAGGCAAATTACTTGCTGTTGTGTCAGGGAACAATTATAGTTAGGAAGTGCAAAGCCTTTTAGTAGCGATCAAAGAAGTGCTGGCTGAATATGGAAAAACCTGAGGGTAGTAAAGATGGAGTAAACCTTTTGGTGAAAGAGTGTTTTAGAAAATGCAAGAAGGTGGGAGCAGTGGGTGAAGGTGAGAAAGGGAACTGCTGATCCATAAATTTGGCCCTTTCAAATCTCTAATCTTAGAAAGGTATTTCTCAGCCCCAAAGTTATAAGTTTTATTTAAAACTCTTGATAATGTCATGCGTGTAGTGGGAACAATAGACTTGTGAAGTGTTTTGAACACAAAAATATTCCAAGGGTCTTCACCGAGATATAAGGAAAAGGTTCATCACAGATAGATTGGGGGTGATGGAGGCATAAAGGGAGATGGTTGGATTGGAAGAGCCTGGACTTGTAGGCAAAAAAAAAGAAACAAAATAGTGTAAATGCTTAGCAACTCAGGCAGCATTTGAGGAGAAAATTAGTGTTGATCCCAAAAATTAACATTTCAGACAAAACAAGGTTTCTTCCTCAGATAAAACTGTGGCAGACAATATAGAGAAATTGGTTATCATAGGAAAGGGAGAGACTCAACGACAAAGTAATGATGGAGCTGGATGAGAGGGGTTGGTAAAGTTATTAGTTTACAACACAAAGTAGATGGGAGAAAATGAATAAAATCTGGAAAATACAACTGCCAAAAATATTTGATAAAATGACTGGAATTGTTGGTTATCTAAATTCGGCATTAGCTCCAAAAGTAGTAATAGGCTGCCATTGCCCAGTGATTGATGACAATGGTAGATAAAGTGAGATAGAGACACAAAAAACTGATGAAGGGTCTTTGACCTTAAATAGTAACTGTTTCTGTCTGTACAGGTGCTGCCTAACTTGAGTATTTCCAGCATTTTCTGTTTTAGTTTCTAATTTCAAGCCTGTGCAGTTCTTCATACTTTTTTAGAAATGACTGGCATTGGGTAAAGTCTGTCATGGAGTGGAATATGGCTGTGTAAGAGCAGCAGGTTACAAAGGTCAGAATTGAAATGACCAGGGTGTGACTTTAAACATGCAAAGGAGAATTTTAAAAATGAGATGCCAGACACTAATGGGAATCATAAGGTTGGGCAAACAAGACAGTTAACTTATAGTAGGAGTCTGAAAATGAGAACACTGCATTTGTCAATTAGGCAGGTGACAAAAGGATATACTAGGGGGTTTGATAAAAGACTAATTTACAGAGAGGTGACACAGCGTTGAAAAATGGAAGCTATCTCTGAGGGAGTGCTGAGTGACTTTATAAATTAATTTTGTGTGATGGAATAGTATAATAAAAACAGCCTTGTATGAAGTAAGGAAATGCTGCTGGTTCTTAAGCCTATCACCTCTACTGGGGAATAGGGCATCAACCACAGCTCACTAGAATCCTCTGTCCTGTGTAGCCCATTGAAGATCCTTCCTCTCCCAGGGATAAGGTTCTTGGAGCTTCTGCTGGCGTTTCTGTAGAGCTGAGTTTTTATGGGATGCGGTTGCTAGTCCCATGCCCAGCCCTCCTCCTCTTGCAGCTGGGCTTGGAATTGCCCATAGTGGAGTTAGAGAAATGCTTAGGATTTATATCATCTGAATAAACTGAAGTCCTGCTCACAACTTTAGTAACACTATCAGCAAGTTGTTGAATTCTTTGTGAAAATTTTTAGTCCATTATTTTCCTTTTCCAAATGTATTTAGTCAACTACTAGTTAACGTTATGTGGCTCATTTAAATTTATAGCATATTGAAATCAAAATTAATTATTAAAAAACTCAGTAAGACAATTTTTTTTTAATAGCTCCTTTAGTTACAGTTACTCCGGTAAAACCAGAAGAAGGCAGGGTGGAAGATGGCAGCTTCCCTGAGGTAGGAAATTAACCAGATATCTACAAATTTCAAAGTGTGTCTATTGTGTTTCTGGGGCTCCAACTACAGTTTAATTGTAATAAAAATTCTGGATTGTTGTCTGTGCTCAGTACAAGTATTGTGCTCTGCTTAAACTAGGAGATGTTGGCATTTATTGATCCTATTGTTTGAAATGGACAATGAGGACCTCATTATGTTTGTTTGATACAGTTTTGCAGCTTTATGGTGCAAATGGATATGATGGTGGATTGAGGATGGCAGGGTAGACAGTGAGGATGGAATCTTCCTGTGGACGCGGTGCATCATTCTTATTGCTATCTTTAGCATATATGTACTTTCATAAAACATTGGTATTGTTTAGAAAAACTTAAGTTATGAATTTTTAGAACACTCTCTTCCTCAAGGGCAGTAGAAGCAGTATCTTTGAACATCCATAAGGCAGACATAGTTGATAGGCAAGGGGTGAAAGGTAGATGGGAATGCTAGGTTGAGATTGCTAGCAGATCAGTTGTGATCTGATTGGAAAGCAGAACAGGCTGAGTGCACTACTCCAGATATTGTAAGTTCATTTTTTTTAAATAATTAAAACAATAGAACAAAATATGCTGTATGCACACACATTTAAAAATGATGAATTGTTTAAATTAAATCAATGGGTAGGAAATAACTTCCTATTCTTTGTTTAGCCTCACTAATTTAATTCAATCCGAGGAAGTTTATGCTCCACTTAATTTGCAGTCCATCAGAGCAGTGCAGTGATTTTAATGATAGCATTTAGCTGAACATAATGCTGGACTTCAACCTGAGGTTGGGTGTCCAGTTAAATGCATAAAGGCCAACAGTAATAGAGTTGTCAGTTGTTATGAGCTGAACCAATAATTTCTGGAGGGGATTAGTATTTGTTTTCTATTTAGAGAGTTGGTCTCAAGTTACAGAATAGCTGAAAAAATTAACAATCTCAAAATAGCTGTGGTTTAAGAGAAAGTCTTTGTTGCCTTTCCTGGCAAAAACAAGCAGATGAGCCAGTGTTACACCATTAGAGATGTTAAGGTGGCTGCTCATTGTCCAGATCCCTTGGGGGAGAAAAATAGGGATTACCTACTGCACTATATTTCACACACAACTTTTATAACTAGAACAGGTTAATAAGTCTTTCATCCCTTGGTTTTGTAGAATCTTGATATAAATTAGCTCACCAGCAAACCCATAACTGCCTGTCAAAGTAACTAATTTTTAAGTTTTGGTTTTGGGTATTAGTTCAGTGCCACAATAGGTATGTGATTTTATAACAGTAATTCCACTAATTAAATTATTTCAGGAAGTGTGCAACTTGATAATCATTTTCATCGGTTTTTACTAAAAACACTTTATTTTTCAGGAAATTTGTATGGAAAACAAGCCGGATGGTGTATCCAGAAAATACATCCCTCCAGCTCGGTAAAGACAAATGATTTCATTCTTTTTATATGGGGCGATTTTTAAAAATTTTTTTGCTATGACAAAGGCCATTCACTTATCAATCAACAGTATAAATACTGATGAACTAAATTTTGTTTCACGTGTTGGGTAATAAACTTTGGAGAAACTTTTCTTGTTGCTAGATGATTATCAGATAAAATCTCTTTCCTGCCATTCTGTCAGGAATGACAAAGTAGATCCCTTGACTTGCTTTTACAATACCTTTTCATAGTGGTAGGATGTCATTTGGATTGCTATACTAATGCCCGAAAAAAAAAAAAAAAAAAAAATAAATGGTGGTTTGTAGAAGGAAAATAAATTGAGCAAGTGGGTGTGGTGCATTATGCTGCATTTACTTTTCAAAATTTTCTTGGCTTTTGCTGTGGGTAATTCTGCTTTGCAGAATAGGCTAATGTATTTTATCAAATTGTTTTGCATGTTATTGCTGACCCATGTAAAGCAAAAAATTCCTATGCTAGCACCATTGGTGATGTTGAGTGAGCTGTTGTTTGACAATACAAACAGGATAGTCATCCAGTGGCAACTGAGGATAGATTTAAGAGCTAGAGATCAGATACAGTGGATTTTGGTTAATCAGGGCAGCAGCTGATTTGGGACAGCTCTTAAAGAACAAAAACAATTGAGAAAATTGCTGGGGTTCCCCATGTTTAATTGGGATATTATGCCGTTTAATTGAGGCTGGAGAATGTTGCATGTATGTCGTGTGGCTGTTAGATACTACACTGTGCTTAGAGCAAACAGTTTTTAAATAGTGGTCACTTGCATGTGCTTGTGTTCAAAAGGCAGTGATTTTTGTTACTGATAGTTGGCAAGTAATAAGCAGTCAGACCATTCAGAACTGTTTTGCTCACTGCGGTTTCAAGCATTCAGGCTTGGAGATGCCAGAAACTGCTGGGAGTGAAAATGAAACGATCTCACTATTTCAACAATTTATAAACCATGATGAATTTGAAGGTATTGACAAACATCTTGTATCCTATAATTAAAATGAACATTTGGAGGATGCATCCATCGAAAACATTGTTTGAAGGCAGTCCATTGTTTGCACTATGTGTCTGCACTGATCTTGTTCAGTTACAGTCAATCAGAAGAACTCATCAGTGTACACTGGATGAATTCCTCCGTTGATAAAACTATGTTAGTTCCTATTAGTTGTAGTACTGTAGTAGTATGGGTAGTGTTGTAATTTATTGTGTATTTCATTTAAGTACATAATTTGTTACTCACTTAAAACAGTAGTTTACCTTTAATTTTATACCTTTTTAACTGTTTCCATGCAACTTTGGCTAATTGGGGCAGCGGCTTAATTGGGCCAAAATGTACTGATCCCGATGTGTCCCAATTAACTGGAATCCACTGTATATTTTATTGTTATACTAGTATTATTGACAATAAGTTAATCATTTAAAATACCAGAGGGTCCAACTGCAGCTTGCGGTGCCTTACACCTCTCAATGTGTTTCACACTCAAAGTAATATGTTGTATATTAGCCATATATACATTGGCATGCAAAAGTTTGGGCACCTCTGGTCAAAATTTCTGTTACTGTGAATAGCTAAGTGAGTAAAAGATGAACTGATTTCCAGAAGGTATATAGTTAAAGGTGACACATTTCTTTAATATTTTAAGCAAGATTACTTTTTTATTTCCATCTTTTACAGTTTCAAAATAACAAAAAAGGAAAAGGGCCCAAAGCAAAAGTTTGGGCACCCTGCATGGTCAGTACTTAGTAACACCCCCTTTGGCAAGTATCACAACTTGTAAATGCTTTCTGTCACCAGCTAAGAGTCTTTCAATTCTTGTTTGGGGGATTTCCACCCATTCTCCCTTGTAAAAGGCTTCTAGTTCTGTGAGATTCTTGGGCCGTCTTGCATGCACTGCTCTTTTGAGGCCTATCCACAGATTCTTGATGAAGCTTAAGTCGGGGGACTGTGAGGGCCATGACAAAACTTTCAGCTTGCGCCTCTTGAGGTAGTCCATTGTGGATTTTGAGGTGTGTTTAGGATCATTATCCTGTTGTAGAAGCCATCCTCTTTTTATCTTCAGCTTTTTTTTTTTATATACAGACGGTGTGATGTTTGCTTCCAGAATTTGCTGGTATTTAATTGAATTCATTCTTCCCTCTACCAGTGAAATGTTCCTCGTGCTACTGGCTGCAACACAAGCCCAAAGCATGATCGATCCACCCCCGTGCTTAACAGTTGAAGAGGTGTTCTTTTCATGAAATTATGCACCCTTTTTTCTCCAAACATACCTTTGCTCATTGCGACCAAAAAGTTCTATTTTAACTTCATCGGTCCACAGGACTTGTTTCCAAAATGCATCAGGCTTGTTTAGATGTTCCTTTGCACACTTCTGACGCTGAATTTTGTGGTGAGGATGCAGGAAAGGTTTTCTTCTGATGACTCTTCCATGAAGGTCATATTTGTGCAGGTGTCTCTGCAAAGTAGAACAGTGCACCACCACTCTGCTAAATCTTCCTGAAGGTCTTTTGCAGTTCAATCGGGGGTTTTGATTTGCCTTTCTAGCAATCCTACAAGCAGTTCTCTCGGAAAGTTTCCTTGGTCTTCTATACCTCAACTTGATCTCCACTGTTCCTGTTAACTGCCATTTCTTAATTACATTATGAACTGAGGAAACGGCTACCTGAAAACACTTTGCTATCTTCTTATAGCCTTCTCCTGCTTTGTGGGCATCATTTATTTTAATTTTCAGAGTGCTCGGCAGCTGCTTAGAGGAGCCCATGGCTGCTGGCTGCTGACTGTTGGGACAAGGTTTGAGGAGTCAGGGTATTTATAAAGTTTAGAAATTTGCATCACCTGGCCTTTCCTAACGATGATTGTGAACACCATAGCCCTAACAAGCTAATTAAGGTCTGAGACCTTGGTAAAAGTTATCTGAGAGCTCAAATCTCTTGGGATGCCCGAACCTTTGCATGGTGCTCCTTTCCTCCCCCCTCCCCCATTCTAAAATTGTACAAAACAAAAATAATACACTAATCTTGCTTAAAGTGTTGAAAAGAATGTTTCATCTTTAACTTTGACTTTTGGAGATCATTTCATCTTCTACTCACTTAGCTATTCACAGTAACAGAAATTTTGACCAGGGGTGTCCAAACTTTTGCATGTCACTGTATTTCATGGAATTTCATCCCACCCTGAGAGGGCAGGGAAGGAAAGTGCACTTCTCCCTTCCAATTATGCTCTCTAACAAGCTAGTCTGTTTTTAATGTAGAATTTCTTGTAGCAGTTTGCAATGAATTAGTGAAATCATTCAAACAAGTTAAAATTAAAATTTCCATCTATAAACAAGCTATTAAAATACATGGGATGTTCTTAATTGTGTTAATTTAGTAATATTTTTATCAGGCTCTATGTGTTGGAAGTGGAAATAATACAAAGTTATATTCAAAGAAACATAGTACATAGAATTGTATGACTTTTTATTTAACTAATAAAATCCTGAACTATTTTGTTTGCGTTAGGAACTTGTTAACAGGCCATAATCTTTTGTAGGATGTTGTCCACTGAAAGTGCTAATAGTTTTACATTAATTGGAGAAGCTTCTGATGGTGGGACAATGGAAAATTTAAGTCGAAGGCTCAAGGTAGGTTTGTCTTTAACATTCAATTATAGTTAAAGTCAGTATTTTAAATTTAAGTATGTCTTACAAGCAAAAATATCTAAGTGAGATAATGTACACCTTGATAAAACAGATTAACAAGTCTATAGGAAGTAAAATGTTTAACAAGGAGTGATGCTCACAGTAAGTGAACATTATATTTAAGACTTGAAAAAATCTATGATTTGTTCAGTTTCATTTATAAAAATTAATTTAAAAGTTGGTGTTGTGTAATGTCCCCTCTATTATTTTATTCATTTTAAATAAGGAAAGATTGGACCAATTAGGCTCATGTTCATTGGAGTTTAGAAGGATGAAAGGTATCCAGACAGACCTGATTCAGGGAGATGTCAATGTCTTAGTTAACAAATCAATGCCATTGAATCTCTGGTGTGGCCTTGTACCATTAATCAAAATAGTTACAGCTGTGGTCCATGTGACAAGGAAGTGGGGTGGGGTAAGACAACAGTCGTTGAGGAACAGTTTCCAAATGACTTCCAGACTTTAAAAAAAATTAAACATCATCTCAATACATCCCTTGGAATGGTGACAACCACTTGCACGGGAGATCTCCTTCATATGACTGCTTTGCAGAATAAGTACTTTCACACTGGAAAGGGACCCAAACTACAGCCTGTTCCTGGCATTCTCACAGGACACATTTAAGTAATTACTGCAGTATACAAAGCTGGGAAGCTCTGATAAAAGAGCCAGCAACCTTCCCCATCATTTAAATACAGCAACCTTCAGCTGGTGACTATTAGAAAAGTGTCCTTTACCTCTACATCTTATAAATTACTCAGTCTGCCCAGTTACCCTCCCTTATCATTCCTGAGAAATGATCACAGCCATCATGTGTTACATGACAATGTGCTCATAGTAGTGTATCTTTCACCTCACTGCAGCAGAGTCACAGAGTATCCAGTACATCCCTACAAATAAACTCATGGAATAATTAAGAGACACACAATTAATAGCTTAGCCTCCATAGGACCCTTGATGTTGGATTAATGATTGTTCAAATGAATAGTAATTTGAAAAATGTCATCCCAAGAAAGGAAGCAAATATTCAGTGTTACACTCTGATTTACAGTACTTCCTGTTCCATTAATCACCAAGCTGTCCTTATTTAAATAATTCTCCTATAAAGTTCCCAGTTGAATTGACTTTATTTCTTATATCCTTCACGTACATGAGGAGTAAAACGTAAAAATCTTTATATTACATCTCTGTCTAAGTGTGCAATGTGCAATCATGTTATTTATAATTTATAATACATAGAACAGTCAATGTAACATAGAAATACACTCAAATCAGTGTGAGTTAATCAGTCTGATGGCCTGGTGGAAGAAGCTGTCCTGGAGCCTGTTGGTCCTGGCTTTTATGCTGCAGTACAGTTTCCCGGATGGTAGCAGCTGGAATAGATTGTGGTTGGGGTGACTCAGGTCCCCAATGATCCTTCATACCTGGGAGCCCACAGTAAAATGTCAAGGTGTCTTTCAAAAATATAGGCAATTTCAAAGCACTGGGCCAAAATTTAAGCATGTGATTATAATTCTCCCATTACTGCAGGTTCAGTTCTCCAGCATTTCCACCACCCTCCTCCAAGTCTTGCTCCTGCTTTTACGTTGAAGCTCCTACATCAACCTTTGTCCTTTTGGCGTTGCACTTGCGTTCATTCACGCAGTGACAGAGCACTGAAAATAATCAGAGTTTCCAGCATGGAGATTGGCTCTTTGGCCCATTGAGTTGGCAATGTTCATCAAACATTGTTGACTAGGAATGAACATCACCAATAACCTGACCTACTCCAACCACGTAGATGCTATGGCCAAAAAAGGGTGCCAACGCCATTTATTCATCTTTGCCTGGATAGGTGGAGTTCTCTGTACATTTCCAACATGATTGACATAATATCAGGATGTTAACTGATACTGACGTAGTTCTGTTCTTTTTCTGGAAAGTAACTGTAACAGAGGAAATACGTGGCATATGCAGGGTATGCACTGATTCTGTCCTTGTTTTGAAATAGGTGACTAGTGATCTGTTTGACATAATGTCTGGTCAGACAGATGTGGACCACCCTCTTTGTGAAGAGTGTACAGATACGTTGCTGGATCAATTAGACCAACAGCTGAATGTTACAGAAAATGAATGCCAGAATTACAAGTATGTCATTGATATTAGTTATACTGTAGAACTATTATCCAGATCTATTTCAGTTGTGGGGGGGGGGGCACAGAAACTTTAGTTAAAGGAGTCAAGACTGCAAAGTTATAGTATTCTTGCAATTAACCAGGCTTAACTTTATAGTCAGTTCTTCTTTGGATTGTCATCCCACTATTTTTATTTTAAAATAAAACTATTCCTATTTTTATGTAGTACCTCACTATTTTTGTTAGCTTTTGCACTATTTTTCTTTGTTTCAAGGTCAAGTTTATTGTCATTCAACTATACACATATAAGCTAAGCAAAATATCGTTTTTCTGGGGGAAAGTGCAAACACACAGCACATGTAGTTATGATCCAGTACATACAGTCACAAAATATCAGCACATGTCCCTGAGTGGCATGGCCTGAAGATTGACGTAAAGTGCATGTATATGTAAGACAGTATTTACTCTATTTCTTATTATAATGTATACTATATTTTGTGTTGCACTGTAGTGCTGCCACAAAACAACAAATTTTACAACATGTGTAAGTGATAATAAACCTGATTCTGAGCCATCTCTTTGAGCTTAAACTCTCAATGTTAAGCTTGAATCTAAATTCTATAAATCCAGAGACAGCAAAGCAAACAGACTGTTCCTTAAGCCATATGAATCAATTTGAATCATAAGCTGGTGCTTGTAAATCAATCCATCCCCTAGAGTGACTGGACAGAGATGATTTCAGTTATGATTTTTTTAAAAAAAAGTATTTCTAAAAGAAATCTTGCACTAAAATTATAATGTGCAGCAGCAGTAAAACTCATCCTTCTCTTCATTTGTTGCTGTTCCCGAGGTCTGCATTTATTCCCATTTCTGATTGCCCTTCAGAAGGAGGGAGTACATTGCTGTCTTTTAACAGTGCAGCTCCTTAATATTTTGCTGCTGGCATAGCAGACTCAATAGGCTGAATGGCTGAGTACTGCTATTTTCAATCCTCAAGTATCTTCCACTCTCCAACTGTAATGGAAGCAAGTTATCCCCAGCCCCAAGGGATTCCCTAAGAGAAAGATTGCACCATAATGTTTTTTTCTAATGTTTTAGAGTAACATCTTCAAAATTACTTTGGTTTTGTTGAATATAATGCCTACAGCTAAAAAGAGTGATTAAAGTGTTCTTGGTGTAGGAACTGTTTAGAGATCCTTCAGCAAATGAGTCAGGAAGATGAAGAACAGCTTCTGGAAGAGCTAAAAATGCTGAACTCTGAAGAGGACCATCTAATCCAGGAACTTGGAAATGTAGAAGAGAAACGGAAGAAAGTAGCAGATGATTTGGCCAAGGTTAGAGCAGAGACTGACAGACTCAATCAAGAGGAAGCCCAGTGAGTAAACAATCGTCAATGTAATCGTTTCTGTCTGGTCGTCTGTAAATTTACTACTGTTTAATAGAAGTACACATTAAACTCTCCGTCCTTACCTGGGTTCTTGAATCTCGTACCAAATGTTAAAGAGAAAATAGAGGCAAAACTTTACATGAAGTAGCATGTTTTAAACAATGATCTCCCTTCTCTTTCTCCAAGACCTCTAGTCAAAAGGCTAGATTAGGATGGCATGGCAGTGTAGTGGTTCGTATAATTTTCCAGCACCAGCGACCCGTGTTTAATTCCACACAGGTCTATAAAGAGTTTGTACGTTCTCCGTGTGACGGTTTCCTTTAGATGCTCCAGTTTCCTCCCACATTCCAAAGACATCCGAGTTCGTAGGCTAACTGGTGGCATAGGCTCATTGGGCCGGTAGGACTTGTTAACATGTTATATCTCTGAATTTTTAAAAAATTGCTCAATAAATTGATGTTAATTTAAATGAATGACATATTTCTCATTAATATTAGTGCAGATGGAGCCAACAATGGACTTGGTGAAGAAGAAAGGCTTAAGGATATTGAATGCTACTTTTGTCACGTTATATAAATTTTGAAGCAGTTCAGAATTTTATTGCAATTCTCCTTTTCATGTAAGCCAGAAACTTACCATCAGCATTTCAGAACAAAATTATGAGTTGTAAGTTAAAAACACAGATCCTCCCCACCTTATTAACACCCGACTTCTGTAGAGCCCATACATGTGAGCAAGCTGTTAGGAGACCAGTGGTATGGATTTGCCTGCTGCTGCAGGGCTGCAAGCATCTTCTGCTACCTGGGAATTTGGTATGCAGTCGCACTTCTGACTTGCGAACTATCTGAGTTACAAACAGTTCACAGGAATGGAACCCTGACATGACCTGGGGATTGCCTGGACAAAAATTCAGAAGAATGAGTCTGCTCCAGCATTTGAAAAGGTTTTCAGCCTCCATTCTACTTTGCTGATTTACATCCATTGGTTCCTGCTGTTTCTAAAAAAAAATATTAGTGCAAATTTTTTTTTGGCACCCCTTCAGTAAACTTTGTTACACTAAGGTTTTTGTTGTTTTCATGTATCTATAACTTGTGTAAACAAAAGTCATTGCTGACTGTGACCATTCTAAGATTAACAGCGCATTTTGCTTGTGTACAAGGTACCAGAGAGAGTACTCTGAATTCAAAAGACAACAGCTGGAGCTTGATGATGAGTTAAAGAGTGTTGACAATCAAATGCGATATGCTCAAATTCAGCTCGACAAACTCAAGAAAACCAATGTTTTCAATGCTACATTCCACATATGGTGAGGACCAGTCACCTTGTATCTGTGTTAAACTGATCAGCTTTTATTGTTGTTGTCATCAGTGGATTTTTGTGTTAATGAACATGTTAAGGTGACGTTCTAATCAATTAATGATTTAAATTTGGGATGCTGATAAGTCTATAACGATGGACTGGTGTCACCTAAGAAGCAGTTATTAATGCTGTGACAGGATGTAAATTTATTCTCATTGCTGTCTTGCTTCTGGATTCTTTTATATCTGTTGCTTTGTATTCACTGAAAGCTTATTCAGAAACCGTGGAACATAGGGGGTATTGTTTTTGATATGTGAACAAAGTGGGTTTCCATTTTTAATTAGTGAGGATGGGTTTGGAATTAAGTAAACTGAGGTTTGCTTTTCCCTGCTATACAATAATGCTTACAAAAATAAAACTGTGAACAACTTATACTGGCCTAAACCCACTTAATTGCTCATGCGGGTGTAACTGGTGGTGAGGGTTCAATGGGTTGGAAGGGCCCATTACTACGTTGTATCTCTGAATAATAATAAGTAAGAAGTGGGATCTACAACAGCCATCGTAACAATACGATGTGACCTCTGGGTGTAGGATTTGTTCCAGGATTATCACGGAAAATATGCAAGAATATTTTTTGTTTTTGCAAATATGCAAGAGTTTTTTTTAAGGGGATTGTTAGCATTGGAATATTCAAGACAATACAGTAAGGAGTTTCAACTGTAGCCCCGAGTCTCTACCATTTGACTCATCCTCAGCAATTTACATCTGATTGTATTTAAATTTACTGTCTTTCTTTCTTGGTCTTGATCATTAGTCATTGTTATGTGCGTTAAATGTGGGTTCTCAAAAGTACTGAAAGCATTGATTATGAATGTAAAGAATGAAAAGGCATTGCATGTTTTATTCTTGTAAATATGTTTTTATTATGAAGTTTATTCTGATATATAAAAATACCGTCCCTTCAAACTGTCCGGTGGGGGCGTGCCTTATTATTGTCAAAAGCAGCTTCTGTTGTGATTAGTTTAGAAGGTGCAGCTGCTTTTCCCATTGGTGTCCAGTTTCAAATATTCTGGATGTATAAGCTAGCACACGGAAGGGGCTTGCTCTCTTCCTTTATTTAAGACAAGACCATTGGGAAGGTGTGCTTTGC
This sequence comes from Mobula birostris, assembly GCF_030028105.1. Taxonomy (NCBI): domain Eukaryota; kingdom Metazoa; phylum Chordata; class Chondrichthyes; order Myliobatiformes; family Myliobatidae; genus Mobula; species Mobula birostris. The sequence continues at coordinate 40,493,480 of NC_092402.1, forward strand.
ACGCACTTTTAACTAAGTATGTTTGTTGAATGTACGTATGTTGATTATTCAGCTTTGTAGTTTCTGTAACTTGGGGAACATGAATGTTTGGTTGAATTTTTACGTTTATAAATAAATGATTAATATACTTATTCACAGAGAGTGCTTTCTGTATCACTCGCCAGACCTACAAACCTCATTGAACATTACACTGATAACATATAAAACTCCTTGTAAATTTCATCCAGTCCATTATCAAATTACTCTTTGCCCACCACACTTGGTTGATTGTGATTCCCTGTGTGAAAGGTACAGGAAATGTGTCACAACTTAAGTTATTGTTGCTAATTTTGTGTGCAAGTTTGATGTGATATTGGAAGGGACATTATAATTAACATTTTCATTGTATGCATAATATCACATCTTTAGTTATGTTTATTTACCAAAGTTAAATCTTTTCTTGAGTTTCACTGGCATAAGTTATAACAGACCAGATTAAAAACTACTTGTCACACCTGAATCTTGTAGTCATGACCTGAAATTTTGACTGTTTATTCCCCTCCAAAGACATTGCTGAGTTCCTCCAGCATTTTGTGTGATTTGCCTTGTATTGTTTGTGCATTTTTATTTTGATGTAATTTTTCATTACTGAGCAATTTGAATTACAGGCACAGTGGACAGTTTGGCACTATCAATAACTTCAGACTAGGGCGTCTACCAAGTGTTCCTGTTGAGTGGAATGAGATTAATGCAGCTTGGGGACAGACTGTGCTACTTCTGCATTCACTGGCTAACAAGATGGAACTTCGATTTCAAAGGTGCATTCTGAAACTGCATTTGGTGTGTGAAACTTGTAATTACAAATCTTCAAGTGAGCTGGTTTAAGTACTCTAAATGATAAGTAACTTAAGAGCCAGATGAGCAATTCATTACAGAAGTAAGGACAAAATTGTTTGTGCTTTAATAATTTCAAATAGAAGGAAAGAAATTTTAGGGAAAAAGAATATTTCCTTCAGCATACATTAACAGAATATAAATATGTATCCATCACCTAGGCCATGCCCTCCTCTCATTGGTACGATAAGGGAGGGGGTACAGAAGCTTGAAGGCACACATTCAACAATTTAGAATAGCTTCTTCTTCCCCGCCATCAGATTTCTGAATGCACGTTGAACCTATGAACACTGCCTCACTACTTTTTTTTCTCTTTTTGCATATATATTACATAGTTGTACCACTATGATAGGCAATTGGTTGCAGATATATTTCAAGGTTGGGGAGATTTGATATGCCACCCAAGATGCCTGCAACTTTCTATAGATGTATCCTGGACAGCATTCTAACTGGCTGCATCACAGACTGGTATGGGGGTGGGGGTAATCACTGCACAGGATCGAAATAAGCTGCAGGAAGTTGTAAACTCGGTTAAATCAATCATGGGCACTAGCCTTCCCAGCATCCAGGACATCTTCAAGGAACAATATCTCAAAAAGGCGGCATCCATCGTTAAGGACCTCCATCACCTAGGACATGCTCCTCTCATTGCTACGATTAGGGAGGAGGTACAGAAGCCTGAAGGCACACATTCAACAATTCAGGAACAGCTTCTTCCTCTCCGCCATCAGATTTCTGAATGCACATTAAACCCATGAGCACTGCCTCACTACTTTTTTTCCCTCTTTTTGCACTGCTTACTTCTGATATGAACTACATGAATAAGAAAAAGTTAGCCAACACCAGGTCTAGTACTGCATTTTATTTCAACTAAAATTTTTACCTGATGGAGCTGATGCAGGACAGTTCTTGGTGAGGACATTACTTTTCTAGTTTGTCCTCAACTATGCACTAGAACCCAATTAGCAGCTCCTGTTCTGAATGTGACTGGCAAAACAAAAAATGGCAGAGATGGGGCTTCTTCGATTTGTAAGCCTTTAGTGAACACCAATACATGAGCTCTGAGTACCCTAAATATTGTTCCGTTCACGATCATAGGTTTAGGAAAACAAAAGGCCCAAAATAGGAATATAGTCATTGAGATCGGCGCCTTTTAAAGTTGAGGCAGTACTAGGTTGTATTAGCTTTGCAGATTTTTCTTCATATTCAGTTATTCCAACAGGACTTGCTGCAAGCTATCTCATCATTGTACTTTGGAAAATTGTTATTAACAATTGATGACATTCTTCCCCCCCCCCCCCCCCCCCCCCACATCGTATGCTCTATCAGAGAAGCAAGGAAGTGTTGGTGATACCTTTTGATGTCGAGAGTTTTCTTATAAGATTGACTGCAAGGAACCAAACAGTTTATATGGAACTTGTCTGAAAATGCAATTTCTTTTTTTAAAAAAAAGCATACAAACCTTTTTTATTTATTAGGTGTTTCTATTTTGTAGGTATCGCCTAGTTCCTTATGGAAATCATTCATACCTGGAATCACTTACAGACAGAACCAAGGTCTGTATCTTGGTAGTAAAATAATCCTTGCTGAGTTAACAAAAATTACTTTGACCATATTTTTGTTTTCTGCTAATAAACCGATTTAAAAGTTGTAATCTGAAAACAGAATAAGGTGCTTAAAGTGAAATAATTTTCAAAAAGTTGTAAGTTTTGAAAAGGAGAAATAACCAGGTTTCAAATGTTACTGCTTTAAGATAATGGGTTAGATACTCTCTCTTGAATAAAGAGTTAAAAGTCCACTGTCAACATGAAACTAACATGACTATAAATTAAATGAATTTGGGAACATCTCATACCTCATCTATTTGAGGCCAATGTCTGTAGCACTAGTCATTTAATCTCATTAGAATGATTTTGTGTGTCTTGCAATTAAGCTGACGGCATGTGTATGTGTAAGTGATGAGGAGGAAATGTTTTAGCATGCAGCATAACTGCTACAATTGGAAACATTTCACTCCCATTGGTCTTTTTTTTGGGTCATTTTTGCTGTTTATAAATGGATATACTATACTTGGCTATTCTCACAGAAAAGGGTATTGCAAGCATTGGTTTATATGATATACTGTTAACTTTCTGTTTGGTAAATGATGGTTAATGATCAGAAATAAGATGATGGTAGCTAGATGCAAAGTTTATACATCAGTCTAATAGAGTGATGGATGCAAGTTTGCATTTTCTTATCCCACAGTCTTCCCAGTTCAGCAGTGTCATTTGGGGAGGAACTAAAGAGAGGTCACATATAGGCTGTCTCTAGGAGTGAGAGGGTTCTACTTTCAGATGCCTATAAGATATTTTGATCCATAAGTTAGAAAATGCACAAAAATCAGTTGATATGATAAGAAAACCTTCATGGTACTGTAATGATTAGCACCAAAAGCACACAATACTGAAGAGAACAAACAATTGACAAAAGTGAAGGAGGGAAACTAGTTCTGTCCTTTGTAGGAGCAAACTGATGCTGGACTTTTGAATTGAAAAACATTATGGGAGCTTGCCTGCATGTACGGATGTCTGTAATCTGGGGATGGCCTTTGTTACTTAGTGGAAAGTGAAATCCTTAGCCCCCTTCTGCACTTTCCTCATTCTTGGTTGATAATTCCAGTAATGGAAGAACAGAGGGTGTTCAATCATTAAATACAGAAGAAGTCAAGCAAAGTACTTCTTGGCAGTGGGTGGAGGGAGCAAGGAATATTTTTTTTTTAGTTTTGTACCTGGAATTTAATTTTCTGTTTTAGGAGCTGCCCTTGTATTGTTCTGGGGGACTGCGATTCTTCTGGGATAATAAATTTGATCATGCTATGGTGGCTTTTCTGGACTGTGTACAACAATTTAAGGAAGAGGTCGAAAGAGGTGACACTGGCTTCTGTTTACCATACAGGTATTTAGATTGGTTAACTAGTCAAATCTAATTCTAGTCAAAAATCATGTAAGACTTCCATTCAAATGGCATTATCAGTAGCAAAGTATGCCTTCACTAAATTTACCAATTTAAAAAACAAAATAGGAACCAGTGTTCAATAAGTGTGTGTTATGTTTCTCCTTTTGTTCTGGATGTTGTCACCTGGGAGTGACAACACATAGAACAGAAACAAAGCCCTGTGTTGCATAATCAGTCAGACATTTTCCTCTTGAAGAAAATGGAATTTAATGCACACTGCAGCACAATCCATTTCCAAAAACACTTTCATCCCCAAAGTAACAAAAACACATTCTACTGATTCCAAGTAAATTCCTGCAAGAGATCTTTTGGTTTCCATTACTATTGATTTTGTAATCCTCCTTGTATTGTGACTGTATTGTGGTACTTATGGTCAAAAATCAGCATGCTATTTTTAAAGTATATGAAGAATCAAAACTGTCAGTTTGTCTGCAGTTCTTATAAACTCTGCATGTTTCAATATATAAACATCATGCTTACTACAATGCAAAGTTAATACCTGAGTGTATGAAATGAAGTCAAATGAGGATGATAAAAACCTTAGTTAAAATGTGTAATAGATTTTGTATAAACGCATAGATGCCATTTTACAGCTACAGTTAATGACCAATATGTTGGCCATTAAGGGTTTTGTCATCCTTATACCCATAAGTCATAGAACATTACAGCATAGTATAGGCCTTTCAGCTGACAATATTGTGTTGACTTTTTAGTCTACTCATTCTAACACTTCCCTCTTACATAGCCCTCTATTTTCTATCATCCATGTGCCTATCTAAGAGGTTCTTGTATGCCCCTAATGTATCTACCTCAACTACCACCCCTGGCAGGGCGTTTCACACACTCACCACTTTCCTCCAATCACCTTAAAATTATGACCCCTCATATTATTTCTGCCCTGGGGAAAAGGTCTCTATCCACTCAATCTATGCCTTGTTATCTTGTACACCTCTTATCCTGTACACCTCTATCAAGTCACCTCTCATCCTCCTTTGCTTCAATGAGAAAAGCCCGAGCTTCACAACCTATCCTCATAAGGCATGCCCTCTAATCTAGGCAGCATCCTGGTAAACCTCATTTGTACCCTCGCCAAAGCTACCGCAACTTGGGTTGTTTCCTCTGGAGCGGTGGTGGCTGAGGGGTGATCTGATAGAAGTTTATAAGATTGAAAAGCATGGGTACAGTGGACAGACAGTATCTCTTTTCCAGGGTTGAAATGTCTAATACTAGAGGCATACATTTCAGGTAAGAGGGGAGTAATTTCAAAGGAGATGTGAGGGGCAAATTTTTAAGAGTTGTGGGCGTCTGGAATGTGCTGCGTGGGGTGGTGATAGAGGTAAAACCATTAGAGACTTTTAAGAGACATTTGGATGCATGAATGTGAGGAATGGATGTTGTATAGGCAGAAGGGATTAGTTGACCATTTAATTACTAATTTAATTGGTTCAGCACAACATTATGGACAAAAGGACCTGTTCCTATGCTGTTCTGTTCTAAATTCCTATAATGAGGCAACCAGAATTTAACACTTGGAATATTATGTTATCTAACCAGGGTTTTATAGAAATACAACCTTATTGGGCGGCTCTTGAACTCAATCCAACACACCATGCACCTGAACAACCCTACCAACTTGTGCAGCAACTTTGAGGGATCTATGGATGTGAACCCCAAGGTCCCTCTGTTCCCGCACAATGCTTCGTATCCTGCCATTAACCCTGTATTCTGCCGTCAAATTTGACCTTCCAAAGTGGATCATTTCACAAGGAGGAAAAGTAATACATTTGCAGAACATCTTGTACTATTATTAATTCACTACTCCTGAGAAAGGTAATGACTTTCTCATTGGCATGGATAGGTAATTGGTTAACCAATAGAAAACAGAGTTGGGATACATGGGTGTTTCTCTGGTTGGCAATTGGTGGTAAGCGGTGTGCTGCAAGGGTTGGTGTGGGGCCTGCAGTTGTTTACGGTATGCATTAACTATCTGGAAGAGAGGACTGTGTAGTGGATCCAGGTTTGCTGATGACACTAAACTGAATGGAAAAGCAAATTGTGCAGAGGATACGAAGAGTCTGCAGAGATATAAATAGGTAAGCGAGTGGGTAAGGGTCTGGTAGATGGAGTACAATGTTGGTAAATGCAAGTTATCCACTTTAGAAGGAAAAATGGAAGATCGGATTATTTAAGTGGTAAGATTGCAGCATGCTGCTGTGCAGAAAGACTTGGGAGTGCTTGTGCATGAATTGCAAAAAGTTGGTTTACAGGTGCAGCAGGCTGTCAAGAAGGCAAATGGAATGTTGGCCTTCATTGCTAGAGGGATTGAATTTAAGAGCAGGGAGGTTATGCCGCAACTGTATAGGGTACTGGTGAGGCCACATCTGGAATACTGCGTGCAGTTCTGGTTTCCTTACTTGAGGAAGGATATACTGGTTTTGGAGGCGGTGCAGTGGAAGTTCACCAGGTTGATTCCAGAGATGAGGGGGTTAGACTATGAGGAGAGATTGTGTCGCCTGGGACTGTACTCACTGGAATTCAGAAGGGTGAGAGGAGATCTTATTGAAACCTATAAAATTATGCAAGGGTTAGGTAAAGTAGAGGCAGCAAAGTTGTTTCCACTGGTAGGTGAGACTAGAACTAGGGGATATAGCCTCAAGGTTCAGGAGAGTAAATTTAGGATGGAGATGAGGAGGAACTTATTTTCCCAAAGAGTGGTGAATCTGTGGAATTCTCTGCCCAATGAAGCAGTGGAGGCTACCTCAGTAAATGTATTTAAGACCAGGCTGGATAGATTTTTGCATAGTAGAATAATTAAGGGTTATGAGGAAAAGGCAGATAGGTGGAGATGAGTCTATGATCAGATCAGCCATGATCTTATTGAATGGTGGAGCAGGCACAACAGGCCAGATGGCCTACTCCTGCTCCTATTTTTTGTGTTCTTATGACTGAAATGAGCTCAGTCTAGTGAAGAAATGTCATTGGGTTCAATAATGACAGTTAACTTTGTTTTCAGTTACTTTTGTTACTTTTCCAATATAGGATGGATGTGGAAAAAGGTAAGATTGAAGACACAGGAGGAAGTGGAGGATCTTATTCTATTAAAACTCAATTCAACTCTGAAGAACAGTGGACTAAAGCACTCAAGTTTATGCTTACCAATTTGAAATGGGGACTGGCCTGGGTATCTTCTCAATTCTACAACAGATAATTGCACACTATATTTCCTTCTTGAATCTACAAAGGTTTTGCTGAATATTGTTTCTTAATTTAGCCTGTCATTATTGCTTGTAGAAAGCTGTATGCTTTCCTAGAGGAATCATCCACATCATCATCAAATGTGGGGAGAAATTGGAGAACTGGCTAGTACAGTGGATTTGTCTTTCATCTCTGGACACTGTTCCAAATTAGATAGTTGAAACTGTTGGCTATTTGTATGAAATGGGTTACTTTAGTTATTTTTAGTGTAGTTAAATAAGCCTGAGGTTGCATCCCAAAGCTGTACCCAGTTCTCTCTTTGCTGGCCACAGGGTGAGTGGTGCAAGAAATTAAAACAAAGAATATGACCTGCTGGGGTAGGGTTTTTTAAATTCTGATACAGGCATACCATCAGAGTGGAGACCTCTTCTCTGCACCCTTCCTGAGATTACTTAATGCTGAGACTGAATGACTCAACATTAAAATCACTTTTTTTTAAAGCATAGAAATGGGGTAGGGTCAAAATAATTTGCTTTGTTGGTGAAATGTACAGCTAGATCTTTAGGGCATTATATACTGAATTAACGTGTGCTGCACAAATGCAATGGTCTTCTATATGCATATGAAATGATTGGAAATAACTTTGTTTTTTGATAAATCATTAGGATGGTATAAAGACTTTTTGAGGACAGATACAAAAGCTTTTCTGTGCCAATCCACTTTTTGTGGTATGGTCTCTAGATAACGTTGGATTGATTCAAGATTAACTTCATAAATCATGTATGCTTTAATGTTGAGTCATTAAAATGACAAATGTTAGGCACTTGGAAGTTATTACTCAACTGGACATATTGTTTTACATCATGGGTTGGAATGATTACAAGAGACTATAAATAATTTGGGAAAAGCCATTAAACACAAAAATAAATTTGTTGTCTGAACAATAAGTGAGATTGGTTCTGTTACAACTACCATCTCACACTTTCTCTTTAGTAATTATGTGTATATACTATAGTTCTATTTATAACAAATTAAGTTTAGTGCGTTGTGCTGCTGGTTGTAGATCATACACTGATGTCATGGCTGACTGGGCAGGATCCATTAATTAGTTGAGGCATGATGACATCCGCACTAAAAGATTAAATTTACAATGTAATCATTGCATAAATTCCATAATCTATTCTGCAGTGGAATACTGTAAGATAGCGGTGGTTTTATAATCTAAGGATATATTAAGCTTCTGTCAAAATAATTATTTCTGAGTAAAGGCTTGTTTACTTATCTGTGCATACACCTTGGTGTTCCATTTGAAATAGTGTAAATGGCTCCTTTTTATAAGGTGTTATAGAAAAACATCTAAAAATTCTGACAGATTTAAGAAATTAAGTATGATTTTCCATATTGTAACATGCCTTTACAAAATTGTTTCAATTGAAACTTTTAAAATATCCATACATTTTGAATATATTCTGAGTATAGTTTCATCTCTACAACATATTTCATTTAATCTTTTACTTGCAGTGAATTGATTTCCATATCTATTAATGGCCCAGCTGTTTCTATGTCTATCTATTGTCCGTATAAAGGAACTGGAGATTTGAGGAATTGAGAATACTACTGTTAGGATGTTGGATATATCCATATATGACAAAAATCTACAGCTACATACCATCTAAAGACTGATCTGGGAAAATAGAAACAATTTAATATAGACACATTTATAATTTAAAGTGACAAGTTTTTTTGGTTAAGGATGTGAACTACAATGAGATGTTTACTATAGTTTCTCCCATAAGGTGATATAACATGTAAGACGAAAAATTCAAGAGCTGAGAATTGATGTCTTTGGCAAGGTTTATATTCTTTAAATGCTAGCAGCTATAATCATGTACTTTTGTGCTTCAGCAAGCATTAGTTTACAAAATGGAGAAGCAGCTCTTTCATGTAAAAAGCTTGAACTTTGCATAACCTTTGCAGCCTTTATGTCGCTGAATTTTCAGCTTTGGAAACTGCAGCTTTGTGTGAATGTTCACAATATACGTATACAACTGGATAGGTGCAATGTATTACTGTATCTTAGTGCACTGTAATACAATGATGAAAGTGTTCACTTTCTATATGTAATAAAATGTACTCATAAACTGAAAAATTTTCTGGATTTATTATGTATACTTGTATAATTATTTGTATTTGGCTTTTTCCTGCTATGGTTATCCAGTATTCCAGAAGAAATGGTCATAACAAATAACCCTCATTTTTAGTTACATATTTAAGAAAATTAAGTATTACTAGTTTCAAAATCTTTAGTGATGAGCTGTCTTGACCAAAAATAACTATTTCTTATATTATCCCTGTTATGAGTTCAAGAGGGTAACATGATGGGAGATTGATGCAGCTTATAAACTGCTGCCTCAAAGCTCCAATGAACCAGCTTCAATTCTGTTCTCCATTACTATCTTTATGGAGTTTGCATATTGTCCCTGTGACTGTGTGAGTTTTCTCCAGGTGCTCCAGCTTCCTCTCATGACTCAAAAGTGTGCCAGTAGGTAGAATGATGGGCCATTGTAAATTTCCCACAGTGGGTAGGTGACTGATAGAATTTGGGGAAATTAATGGGTGTGAGGAGAAAAATATTGTCAAATAGGCATTCACTTGATGATCAGCACTGACTCGATGGGCCAAAGGGTGTTTCTGTGCTGTATGACTCTATGACCCTGTCCCCTGTCCATGACTCTTTTTGTGGAGGCCATTTAAACTGTTCACCATAAGCTGCAGCTTTTCTCATTGTAAGCCAGTTTACTTAAATATAATTTCTGGTTGTATCTAATTTTCCAACTAGTCTAAAGCAAAAAGTACCAAAAAGTTTTAATCAACATTTTCTGAAAATATCTTGTACAATGCCAGTGTAATCCATGGAGCACATTTCAAGAGCAAATTTGCATGAACAGTATTTAGTAAAATATTTAATTATGATAACCTGGTACCCTTGGGACTTTGGTATCATAGACCTACAACAAAGAAATGGGCCCTTTGGCCCATCCTGTCCATGTCAGCTATCAAGTACGCATGCTAATCCCAAGAACTGCAATTCATCTGTAGCCTTTCTTTACCTTGGAGATTCAGTGCTCCTCCAACTACATAAATATTATGAGAATCTCCACCTGCACCACCCTCTCAAGCAGTAAATTCAACCTTCCTATAGATTCTTCTCTGTATCTTCCTCACTATCTCCCTGACTACCCTCTTATCAATATACTCATAAAATGCCTCGGGATTTTTCTTATCTGCCACTGATATTTCTCATTGCCCTCCAAATTTAATTTTTAAGAATCCCACCAACACTCACTACTGAAAAATCTCCATTTTCAGTCCTCTACACCTAATATCTGCTTCCTTAAATAAAACCTTGGTGTCTCTTTACCTCCAGGGCTCTCTTGCCTTTCAGCCTTGTAATAACATATTGGACCTGAACTTTCACTGTTTCACTTTTAAAAGATTCCCACTTGTTGGATGTAGATTTTCCACAGGTAGCTGCTTCCAGTCTACATTTGCCAAGTCCTGTTTGATGATGGTGAAACTGGCTTTCACCCAATTCAGAATCTTTCTTGCACCACAAATTAAACTGGAACAAAAATGGATGGCCCAGCAATTTGCTGCAACAAGCATATTGGTTAGCACAATGCTTTACAGTCCCAGCGACCTGGGTTCAGTTCCTGCCGTTGCCTGTAAGGAGTTTGTATGTTCTCCCCATAACCATGTGGATTTCCTCTGGGTGCTACGGTTTCCTCCCACAGTCCAAAGATGTACCGGTTGGTGGGTTAATTGGTAATTGTAAATTGTCCCATGATTACGCTAAGGTTAAAACAGCGGATTGCTGGGTGACGTAGCCAGAAGGGCCTGTTCTGTGCTGCATCTCAATATATAAGTGGCATTTTTAGAACAGGTCTGTACAGTGGTCTGTTGGAGCTTTGTACGTCTGCAGTATATGCAGGGAGTAGGATGGTGGAATGATTTTGGAGACCCTAGCTAATGCCACTGGGGCAAGTGAGTTGGAAGGGGCCATCAAAATCCTGCACTGGTGGGTGTGGATGGTAGAAACTGCACCAGTAATAATGGTATTGGAGGGCAGTCTTGTTGGGGGGAGGGAGGAGGCCGCAAGAGTGCAAAAATAAGTGTAGAACAAATGTAGAGGAGAGTTTGTTCTTTAAGTTGTATACTCACTTGATAAGCAACTTGTGTATGTATTGTTGTATACTTTAAGGAAATTGAACATAAACTGAAGTAAATCTCCATTTGTGCACTCAGATCTAAAAAAATTAATACAGAGCACTTAGTGTAATTCAATCATGTTCATTTTCCACATCAAATAACATAAGACAATTTTTAATAAAATAAAATGTTTTCAAATTAATCGCATGTCTCAAATGTGCAATGGTGAGTTCATATCATCACTATACTAGCAAAATGCAATATAAGCTATGAACGTACATATTCCAAATGGTTTGTAAAAATATGTTGTAATATTATTTGAGAAAACTCCAAGATACTCTCTTCTGATACACCGCTAATTGAGGCAAGTTGCTGTACAACCTTAAAAACAAAAACACAAATTGGGATATTTGAAACAATTCATTGCTTTTACTGTTGCAATTACAGTAATTACTGCAAGATATGAGACTAAAGAACAAAATTCACTGATTTCTAGCATAATAGTATTTTTATATTTGTATTGTTTACTACCTTGCACCACGGTGAATGGTTCAGCATAAATGCACTTGTTCCAATAACCCCAACGGCTAAAAGCATGCAATCTTCCTTTACCGATAAAAATTTTGCTCTATGATAAAGTTGAAATGTTATTTGTCATTTGCATATGATAAATTTTGATACAACTAAAACATAAAACTCAAAAAAAAAAATTAGAGGTGCTCTTAACATAAAATGATTGGCTATTTGCACTTTAAATTAGTTAGCTGGACTTCCTTGGAGAAAGACTCATTCCTCACAATTGAGGATGGCTTGCTTCTACTCCAGCATTTAAGGAGTGCAAGATGATAGCTTAATGTGAAGAGGTCTTTGCACACTAGTTACTGTGTGTCATAAAAGAATAAGGTCTTGGTCCAATGACAAGGAAGCTTAAGATGATTGGACACTGTTAACCTACACCCACACAACTCTGATCATGTACTCAGGTGGACACAAACATGCATGCTTTCTCCCACATCCTCTTCCTTCGCTTTCTTCCTAACTTTTAACCCCAATCCACTTCCCTCTACAGTATCTCCTTTCCCTTGGATGCCCCATCCTTTTATCCCCCTTCCATGCTCCCTCCATTTTGGCACTTTCACACTTTATCATTCCCCTTCCATCTGTCACTGTAACCCACCACCACCCCTCCCTAGCCCTGCCTTCCAAACTATTCTTGCCCAGTCAGTCTCTTACTTCAATTGCTAGCTGCTTGCTGCTGGTTGAGGCTGTCCCCAACTGCTGCTGTTTCCCAGACTGCAAATTCTCCACCTGGCTCCTGTTTCACCTTGCGTTTGTGATCTTTCATTTTATCTTGCACTTGTTTCCCTTGCTGAGTACTTATTAACTCTGAAATAAGTCGTGGATAAAGTACAGGATTCAATGATGTTCTGAAAGCCTCCTTGAAGAAATCCCCACCCACTCCTGCAAATCTCTGTTCAAATTAGAGAATGAGCTTTCAGGATGATACTGCAAACTTTGAGGCAGTGCATCAGAAGCATAAAGAAAAGTCCTGTGTGATGGTGGAGCAACAGGTCACCTCACAGATCACTGATCTGTGACTGCACAGATTGTCTTTGAAAGAACTTGGAGCTTCCCCCAATGGCCACAAACCTGTAGTAGTAGTCATCTTCCCCAATCCCAAGGGATCTAATGAAAAGAGAGTAAACGTATCTTCTTGCATTGGTTGGGAGGTGGTTGTGAGGAATAAGTGATCTGAGCTATGAGCAAATTGGCATAGGGTTAATAAGATCTCAAAGATTGGTGTGAGAGACACACATAAAAGTTGCTGGTGAACGCAGCAGGCCAGGCAGCACTTATAGGAAGAGGTATAGTCGACGTTTCAGGCCGAGACCCTTGATGAAGGGTCTTGGCCCGAAACATCGACTACCTCTTCCTATAGATGCTGCCTGGCCTGCTGCGTTCACCAGCAACTTTTATGTGTGTTGCTTGAAATTCCAGCATCTGCAGATTTCCTTGTGTTTGGTGTGAGAGAAGTGGTTTTGAGTTTGCGGGACACTGGCACCAGTATTAGGGGAGGAGGGAGATGTTCCGATGGGACGGGCACACCTGAACTATGTTGGGACCAGGATCCTGGCAAATCACTAACTAGGGATATGGATAGGGCTTCAAAATAGTAGGAGGATGCTATTGAAAATCTATGGATAAAGTAAAAGGGAAGGAGAGTCTAGAAAATGTTACAGGAGTCTCCAGAATAAAGCATTAGACAAAGTTTAGAAAGGGATAAGAATTTAACTTCAGGTAATATGGAGATAAAATTGAGAAGGGTAGTGAATAGAGGACTGAAGTTGCTATTTGAATACATGAGGTAACTGGGCTTCTAACACAGTTAGAAATTGGCTGGTATGATGTTGTGAGCATCACTAGAACCATGGTTGAAACATCTTCCAAGGATACACATTCTATCGAAAATAGAGGCAGGTGCACAGAGGGGGTGGGGTGCCTCTTGGCAAAAAATGAAATCAAATCCTTAGAAGTGTTACAGGATCAGAAAATGTAGAATCTTTGTGGGTAGAGTTAAGAAACTGCAAGGGTAAAAAGACCCTTGGGGGGAGTTATAATGGGGGGAGTGAAGGATTTCAATATACAGGTTGATTGGGGAAAATCAAGTCAGTTTTAGATCCCAAGAGAGGGAATTTGTGGAATGCCTAGGAGATGGCATTTTAGAGCAGCTTATTGTCAAGACCACTATGGAAAAGGCAATTTTGGATGTGGTGGCCAGTGCGATCATGTTTGCTGTTGTGTGCTGGGGCAGCAGGCTGAGGGTAGCAGACACCAACAGAATCAACAAACTCATTCGTAAGGCCAGTGATGTTGTGGGGATGGAACTGGACTCTCTCACGGTGGTGTCTGAAAAGAGGATGCTGTCCAAGTTGCATGCCATCTTGGACAATGTCTCCCATCCACTACATAATGTACTGGGTGGGCACAGGAGTACATTCAGCCAGAGGCTCATTCCACCAAAATGCAACACAGAGCGTCATAGGAAGTCATTCCTGCCTGTGGCCATCAAACTTTACAACTCCTCCCTTGGAGGGTCAGACACCCTGAGCCAATAGGCTGGTCCTGGACTTATTTCCTGGCATAATTTACATATTACTATTTAACTATTTAATTATTTATGGTGCAACTGTAACGAAGACCAATTTTCCCTGGGATCAATAAAGTATGACTATGACTATGACTATGTGGTGTTGTGCAATTAACCAGATTTGATTAGGGAGCTTAAAGTAAAGGAACCCTTAGGAGGTAGTAATCATAATATTATCCAATTTGTCCTGCAGGTTAAGAAGATAAAGTCAGATGTATCAGTATCACAGTTGTGTAAAGATAACTACAGAGGCATGAGAGAGGAGCTGGCCAAAGTTGACCGGAAGGCAATACTAGCAGGGAATCACAGAGGAGTAGCAATGGCTGGAGTTTCTAGGAGTAATTTGGAAGGTGCAGCATCCGTTCGTCCTAAAAAAGATCAGGCAAGTTAAGTCAAAGACACAGAAGCAAAAGAAACGGCATACAATAAAGCAAAAATTAGTGGGGAAGCTAGAGGGTTAGGAGCATTTTAAAAACCTACAGAAGACAATTGAAAAAGCAAAAAGAGATGAAAATACGAAGGTAAGCTGACCAATAATATGTCTTTCATTTTCAGATTTGTGACAATAAAGACTTCCTTCATGGAAATACTCTCAAATGGCAACGGAGACATTTCTTTTATACCAAGCAATTATTGGACTGAATTATGCTCCATACAGCCTAACCTCTGTGGTTTTGCTTCAGATGCACCTACAACTTGCAAATCCATTGATCAACTGGTAGTTGGGGATTCTGTGGCTGTCTTGGAATGGCACTGAAGGCCACAAGCAATGACTCGTAAAATGTTCTTTATTAAGCAAAATTAGCGACCACATCTAAATAAATGGAATTCTGTTATTTATACCACTTGGCTCAGTGTGTTGGTGCTCTGTTGCTGAATTTTAATGTGAGTTTAATAGATGAGTGGGAAAACAAAAGCAGTAGCATCTAATATTCAGCTGATCTCTAATTTCCATATTTCTAATCACAAGCCTGGAAGTTGGTGACCAGTTGTCCCAAAAGGAGATTGCTGCTGGCCAGGGCTAAGTATGTTTATGCTCATTAAAATAATACCAGTATTTATCTTCCTACCCAACAGGGGGGAGAAAAGCAAAATTTCTCAAAAAAATATATAAAAGCAACAAAATAACATTTAAGTGAACAATGTGTATTAGATTTGCAATATACAGCCTTTTTGAATTAATGATTATCCTAGTCAACTGAGGGGTTTGTTTGCATCGTCTGGAATACCTTGCTTATGAATTTTTAAAAATACAAATGTAACCAATTTTAAGCAAAATTTCTGACTAATGTACAAAGAAAAGTACTTGCCTCTGGAGTTCAGTGGGCGTGGAATTCTGAATAATATTTTTTAATAAACTTTCAAAGATAGTGTTTCTCCTTAGATAAACATATGTCAGCACCTTCAGAGAGATACTGTGCAGATGTTTAACTGGAACAGATGGATTGTTATACCCTAAAAAGGTAATGTTAAATTATGCTCAAACCAATTAAGTAATTGTAAAGAATAGTCTAAAATAGTTTTAAGTTATTTGTGCTGACTTTTCAATCAAGTAATGGCACACAAAATCAATTCTACTATAAAGTAACATTTCTGTAACACTTGGTCATTTAAACATAATTAACAAAACTTTATATTATTGAAAACAATGCTGATTTCATTTTGTTACTGCCCAAGTGAAAAAGATCGTTTCAAATTGATTTACCTTTTATATTATGTGAATGTATGAGTCTTAGTGTAGCAGAGGTTTTTATTTCAGTTGGCATTATGGTAAAGGATTGGATGTTGGAGTATATTGAATAAGGTGAAAGGAAAACTTGGTCACAAACCAAGAAGTCATTTCAGTTGACAACTTATGGTATAGAAAGCACAAATTAAAAATGAAACTGAGAAAAAACTCCAGAGAAACTCAAACATATATATATATATTAAGGGCAAAGAGATATTAAAAGGTTTGTTGAAGATAAAAATAGGTAATTAGTATGTGTAAATGTTAAAGATGCCTATGATCAAAATTGATTTTTTGTTAGAAAAAGAGACAACACAGTAGCTATTATTATACTGGATAATACTGGATATAATAGAAGGAGGAGAAAACAATGAACACATCTAAGGCAGGGTAGGGAACAGTGGAGGTTCTAGCCAAAAATCAGTGAAACGTTGACAATAGAAATATAGAAGAAATTTTGAGAAAGAATGCTGCTTAAGCAGTATTATCAGTCTAGATTATATGCATCTTAAATTACCTTTTTAAGGAGGTAGTGTGGAGGATCATCAAGGGATATGCTATCCACAAATTTTAGCAATGCATATGACAAGGTTCGGTACGCAGACTGATCAGAAAAAGAAACTTATGGAATCAAGACTGAAAAAAATCATTTAAAATTAGCTCAATGATAGTGATCAGGGAGGTGTTTGCAGAGGGAGCCCACTGGGCTTTGCAAAGCACATATCAATTACTTATATGACACATAACAATTATGAACAAATGGGAGAAAATTGTGAATATAAAAATTGCCAGGCTAGTTAAAAAGCTGTAAACTGCAGGGAAATGGGATATTTGGGAAAGTGACAAATGGAATCCATAGAAACGCGAGTAGTGCACTTGCACAGAGTGAACAAGTCAAGAGATTACATAATAAGTAGTAGGATTTTGATAAAAGCAGAGCTTGTCCCCAGATTCTTAAGGGTGGGAGTAAAAGTGGGTAAAGAAACATTAATTAAGTATACTGTACAATGACAGGGAAGCCTTGAGAAAAAACTGTAAAAGGAAAAGGGAAATCTATACCTGTCCTTAAATTAAAATCTTACATTGCTATGGCACCTTTTGCTCAGGAAATTCTAAAGAGCTCTGCAGCCTAATGAGTGCATTTTGAAATATATCCTATGTGGTAGCATTAAAAATGAGGCAACTAATACGGGCTCAGAAAATTCCACAAACAACACTGTGACCATGACCTGATCATCTAATTTTATGTTATTGTTTGAGTGATGATCACTGGACCAAAGGAATAATTTCTCTTCTCTAAATTTGCATTCTTAATCAATTCTTTCCCAGAGATTAAACATTTGATTAAAATACACCTTATATTTAATAAATATTAATTACAATTTTTGGACTCACCCATGATTACTATTAGTAGTTCAGTGTGTGTGAAAGGGGAAGGAACATTGACTTGAAAATTCAGAGTTTTGAGAACAAGGAGCTCTGAATCCAGGAGATCTTCACTTTTGTATAAGTAGCCATGAGAACGAAGGAATTTAAGGGCCATGGTATTATTAACAATCTGAAAGAAGAGGTAAGTTTTAAAAAAAAATCACATTTTGTATTCTGGTAAAACATCAAGACAGAACTTGTATTGAATATCCTGATGACATTATACAGGTATGTTCTAAAAATATTACTTGGTAATAGAATGAAATCTTGCTTGCTATTTGAACACAAGACATGATTCGTAGCACAAAATGTTCTTGGATTGTAGTCTGCGCCAGTATCCAGTCAGAGTTTTCTGTATCATTGTTTGAATCTGAGCACGTAGATGAATACAGTTTATCAATGTATTGAATCATAAACCTGCAAAATAAAGCAAATATCAAATGTTGTTATAGTTGTTGTCATATTTTTTCAAATCTTATAAATTCTTAAGAAGTCATTATGAAATCTCAAGTTGTGCGAACTCTTAACTTTTCAATTTTTCTTTTCTTTTCCCTCTCTGCTGGACTTCGGGACGAAAGGTCTCGAGTTCAAATCCAGCCAGCTCCCCTGCACGCTTTCCATCCATGCTGGGTTACGAGCTGGTGATCTCTTTGGAGACTCACCCGACAGAAGGCAATGGTAAACCACCACAGTAACTTGCCTCATACGCAGTTCCTCACTACGTCAGAGAGGCATAGAGGGAAATCGTCCACTAACCGGAGGAACTCCGGATGTAATGTACCTTTCCTTTTTTACATTATCATTAATGCATACTCACAGAAACTCCTTTATTATCCATGATGCCTTGGTGTACTTTAAACACATTTTTAAGAGTCTGCCATTGAAGTCTGATATCAGGCTTTATTTCCTCTCAGTTGCTCCTCCTCTATTGCTATTCAAAATAATCCTGTTTTATTTAGTTTAGCTTACTTTAGTTCATAACTTATAGGTTGTTCATACTCTAGTGGATATTATTTTCCCCTAAAATGAACTCTTATCCAGATGGATATTATTTCCTTACAAATTGCATCATACTTCTACTAAATTTACTCTTTTCTTTTAAAAAAATTACTGCTACTGGATGCAAACAATCTAATATAACTCTTGTTTTTATAGTGAAGTAATGAAACAATGAATTTAAAACTTCATAAATGATTCAGGTTTCATGGTGACTTTAAAATGAATGCAAAACATTTTGCAAAGTTATCATATCTCACCCAAGGGTACAGGAGCTGAAATGCCAGTTTTATTTTTAAAGGCTGAGTTACTGAGTGTTCAATGGTTTTGACATTGGGGCCCATATAAAATTTCCAGTTCAAACTCTATTCCACAGCTGTGAAACCTGGATCATTTTCAAGAATCATTTGATAAACCAGTAACTTTTGCTGGTGCTACTTCCAAAAGAAGGATGATCGAAAGTGGATGGAACATCACATGACTGCCAACTTCTTTTCTAATGCCAATGTCACCAAAGTAATGATCATCCAACATAAGCTGTGGTAGACAGGACATCATCAAGTCTGACATAGACATCAGAAACTAGACTTGATTAGTTCAGGACTAACGTACAAACATCATCTTGTGAGACAGAACAATAAGTACTTCTGTTTGAGTACTGTTGGGGGGGGACAGCTTACCCGGGAGAAGCGACAGTGGCCGTGCCTCCGGCACAGAGTCCGGCCCCGTAGCTCAGAAGGGTAGGGCAAGGAAGAGGAGGGCAGTTGTGATAGGGGACTCGATAGTAAGGGGGTCAGATAGGTGATTCTGTGGACGCAGTCCAGAGACCCGGATGGTAGTTTGCCTCCCTGGTGCCAGGGTCCGGGATATTTCTGATCGTGTCCAAGATATCCTGAAGTGGGAGGGTGAGGAGCCAGAGGTCGTGGTACATATAGGTACCAATGACATAGGTAGGAAAAGGGATGAGGTCCTGAAAGGAGAATATAGGGAGCTAGGAAGGGAGTTGAGAAAAAGGACCGCAAAGGTAGTAATTTCGGGATTACTGCCTGTGCCACGCGACAGTGAGAGTAGGAATGCGATGAGGTGGAGGATAAATGCGTGGCTGAGGGATTGGAGCAGGGGGCAGGGATTCAAGTTTTTGGATCATTGGGACCTCTTTTGGCGCAGGCGTGACCTGTACAAAAAGGACGGGTTGCACTTGAATCCTAGGGGGACCAATATCCTGGCAGGGAGATTAGCGGGGGCTACTGAGGTGACTTTAAACTAGAATGGTTGGGGGGTGGGAATCAAATTAAAGAAGCTAGGCGTGAGGAGGTTAGTTCACTACAGGGGGATGGGAACCAGTGCAGACAGGCAGAGGGGTGTAAAGTGAGGGTAGAAACAAAAAGTACTATGGAGAAAAGTAAAAGTGGCAGGCCGACAAATCCAGGGCAAGCATTAAAAAGGGCCACTTTTCAGCATAATTGTATAAGGGCTAAGAGAGTTGTAAAAGAGCGCCTGAAGGCTTTGTGTGTCAATGCAAGGAGCATTCGTAATAAGGTGGATGAATTGAAAGTGCAGATTGTTATTAATGATTATGATATAGTTGGGATCTCAGAGACATGGCTCCAGGGTGACCAGGGATGGGAGCTCAACGTTCAGGGATATTCAATATTCAGGAGGGATAGACATGAAGGAAGGGGAGGTGGGGTGGCGTTGCTGGTTAAAGAAGAGATTAACACAATAGAAAGGAAGGACATAAGCCGGGAAGATGTGGAATCGATATGGGTAGAGCTGCGTAACACTAAGGGGCAGAAGACGCTGGTGGGAGTTGTGTACAGGCCACCTAACAGTAGTAGTGAGGTCGGAGATGGTATTAAACAGGAAATTAGAAATATGTGCAATAAAGGAACAGCAGTTATAATGGGTGACTTCAATCTACATGTAGATTGGGTGAACCAAATCGGTAAAGGTGCTGAGGAAGAGGATTTCTTGGAATGTATGCGGGATGGTTTTTTGAACCAACATGTCGAGGAACCGACTAGAGAGCAGGTTATTCTGGACTGGGTTTTGAGCAATGAGGAAGGGTTAATTAGCAATCTTGTCGTGAGAGGCCCCTTGGGTAAGAGTGACCATAATATGGTGGAATTCTTCATTAAGATGGAGAGTGACATAGTTAATTCAGAAACAAAGGTGCTGAACTTAAAGAGGGGTAACTTTGAAGGTATGAGACGTGAATTAGCTAAGATAGACTGGCAAATGACACTTAAAGGATTGACGGTGGATATGCAATGGCAAGCATTTAAAGGTTGCATGGATGAACTGCAACAAATGTTCATCCCAGTTTGGCAAAAGAATAAATCAAGGAAGGTAGTGCACCCATGGCTGACAAGAGAAATTAGGGATAGTATCAATTCCAAAGAAGAAGCATACAAATTAGCCAGAGAAAGTGGCTCACCTGAGGACTGGGAGAAATTCAGAGTTCAGCAGAGGAGGACAAAGGGCTTAATTAGGAAGGGGAAAAAAGATTATGAGAGAAAACTGGCAGGCAACATAAAAACGGACTGTAAAAACTTTTATAGATATGTAAAAAGGAAAAGACTGGTAAAGACAAATGTAGGTCCCCTGCAGGCAGAAACAGGTGAATTGATTATGGGGAGCAAGGACATGGCAGACCAATTGAATAATTACTTTGGTTCTGTCTTCACTAAGGAGGACATAAATAATCTTCCAGAAATAGTAGGGGACAGAGGGTCCAGTGAGATGGAGGAACTGAGCGAAATGCATGTTAGTAGAGAAGTGGTGTTAGGTAAATTGAAGGGATTGAAGGCAGATAAATTCCCAGGGCCAGATGGTCTGCATCCCAGGGTGCTTAAGGAAGTAGCCCAAGAAATAGTGGATGCATTAGTGATAATTTTTCAAAACTCGTTAGATTCTGGACTAGTTCCTGAGGATTGGAGGGTGGCTAATGTAACTCCACTTTTTAAAAAAGGAGGGAGAGAGAAACCGGGAATTATAGACCGGTTAGCCTAACGTCGGTGGTGGGGAAACTGCTGGAGTCAGTTATCAAAGATGTGATAACAGCACATTTGGAAAGCGGTGAAATGATCGGACAAAGTCAGTATGGATTTGTGAAAGGAAAATCATGTCTGACGAATCTTATAGAATTTTTTGAGAATGTAACTAGTAGAGTGGATAGGGGAGAACCTGTGGATGTGGTATATCTGGATTTTCAGAAGGCTTTTGACAAGGTCCCACACAGGAGATTAGTGTGCAAACTTAAAGCACACGGTATTGGGGGTAAGGTATTGGTGTGGGTGGAGAGTTGGTTAGCAGACAGGAAGCAAAGAGTGGGAATAAACGGGACCTTTTCAGAATGGCAGGCGGTGACTAGTGGGGTACCGCAAGGCTCAGTGCTGGGACCCCAGTTGTTTACAATATATATTAATGACTTGGATGAGGGAATTAAATGCAGCATCTCCAAGTTTGCGGATGACACGAAGCTGGGTGGCAGTGTTAGCTGTGAGGAGGATGCTAAGAGGATGCAGGGTGACTTGGATAGGTTGGGTGAGTGGGCAAATTCATGGCAGATGCAATTTAATGTGGATAAATGTGAAGTTATCCACTTTGGTGGCAAAAATAGGAAAACAGATTATTATCTGAATGGTGGCCGATTAGGAAAAGGGGAGGTGCAACGTGACCTGGGTGTCATTATACACCAGTCATTGAAAGTGGGCATGCAGGTACAGCAGGCGGTGAAAAAGGCAAATGGTATGCTGGCATTTATAGCGAGAGGATTTGAGTACAGGAGCAGGGAAGTACTACTGCAGTTGTACAAGGCCTTGGTGAGACCACACCTGGAGTACTGTGTGCAGTTTTGGTCCCCTAATCTGAGGAAAGACATCCTTGCTATAGAGGGAGTACAGAGAAGGTTCACCAGATTGATTCCTGGGATGGCAGGACTTTCATATGAAGAAAGAATGGATGAACTGGGCTTGTACTCGTTGGAATTTAGAAGATTGAGGGGGGATCTGATTGAAACGTATAAGATCCTAAAGGGATTGGACAGGCTAGATGCAGGAAGATTGTTCCCGATGTTGGGGAAGTCCAGAACGAGGGGTCACAGTTTGAGGATAGAGGGGAAGCCTTTTAGGACCGAGATTAGGAAAAACTTCTTCACACAGAGAGTGGTGAATCTGTGGAATTCTCTGCCACAGGAAACAGTTGAGGCCAGTTCATTGGCTATATTTAAGAGGGAGTTAGATATGGCCCTTGTGGCTACGGGGGTCAGGGGGTATGGAGGGAAGGCTGGGGCGGTGTTCTGAGTTGGATGATCAGCCATGATCATAATAAATGGTGGTGCAGGCTCGAAGGGCCGAATGGCCTACTCCTGCACCTATTTTCTATGTTTCTATGTTTCTATATCACACTTTGGAGACAAATTAACAATGGAAAAGGTAAAAAAAAAGACCAGTCTGATCCTCCTACTGGCTATCGTCTATGAAATACCAGGAAGCTGATGGTACAGGGCAGGACTTTTCAGCAATAACGTATAGCTCAAATGTCGAAATTACTCAACAGAGGATCATCTCTGAAAATGGTGTTTGTATCCAAGAACATTTTCTTCACTGTTATTTGGATTGGGTGTTTATTCATAATATTGGACTTTTAGCTACCCCTTTTGTTTCCATTACTCCACTAAGAACTTGTGAATTACGGTGTTCTGTGGGCAATTCATATGAGCTTCAGTTTGACGCACCTCAACTGCTTTAATTTTTTTTTCATTTTTATGAAGTATAGGAAGGATATGATTAAGCTATAGAGGGTGTAGAACAGATTCATAAGGATGTTGCCTGCAGTGAAGGAGTTATGTTTAAAGGAAGATTTGATAGACTGAGACTGTGTTCCCTGGAGCAAAGAAGGCTGAAGGGTGACCTTATAGAAGTGTATAAAATTATGAGGGGCATGAATAGATTAGTGTCAAAGGCTTTTTCCAAGAGTAAGGGGCAGATTTTAAGATGCGAGGGGAAAGAATTCAAACTAAAAGGGATCTGAAGGGCACACAGAGAGTGGTGGGTATATGGAACAAATTGCCAGAGGTAGTAGAGGCAGTTACAAATACAATGTTTAAAACATCCTTGGGACTAATTTGGGGACAGAAGATGGTAAAGGATATAGTCCAAATGTAGACAATGGGATTAGTTTTGATTCGTATCTAAATAAGTGTGGGCTAGTTGGTCCAAAGGGTCTGTGTCCGTGCCGCATAACTATTCAAAGTTTAGTAACGTTATTATCAAAGTACATCTATGTCACCATATACAGCCTTAAAATTCATTTTCTTGTGAGCATAACTCAGTAAATCTAAGAACACAACAGAATCAATGAAAGACCGCACCCAAGAGGACAAACACCCAATGTGCAAAAGACAATAAACTGCAAATACAAAAGAAAAAAAAATAATAAATAAGCAATAAATTTGAGAATATGAGATGAAGTGTCCTTGAAAGTGAGTCCATAGATTGTGGGAACAGTTCAGTGATGGCATGAGTGAAGTTATCCCCTCTGGTTCAAGAGCCTAATGGTTGAGGGGTAATAACTTCCTGAACCTGGTGGTATGGGTTCTGAGGCTTCTGTACTTTCTTCCTGATGGCAGCAGCAAGAAGAGAGCATGGCCTGGGTCGTGGGGACCTGCAACAGCGCTCTGTGTAGATGTACTCAACGATGGGAAGAGTTTTACCTGTGATGGACTGAACCATATCCACTACTTTTAGGATTTTCCGTTCAAGGGCAATGGTATTTCCATACCAGGTCATGATGCAACCAGTCAATATACTCTCCACCACATATCTACAGAAGTTTGTCAAAGTTTTAGACATCATATAAAATCTTTGCAAACTTCTAAGGAAGTAGAGGCGCTGCCTTGCTTTCTTTGTGGTAAGCCCAAGGCAGATCCAGAACACCGAGGAAATTATTGCTGACCCTTTCCACCTCTGATCCCCCGATAAGGACCAACTGTTTCCTCTTCATGAAGTCAGTAATCAGCTCTTTGGCCTTGCTGACATTCAGTGAGAGGTTGTTGTTGTGGCACCACTCAACCAGATTTTCAATCTCCCTCCTTTTTACTGATTCATTACCACCTTTGATGTCAGTAAACTTGAATATGGTATTGGAACTGTGCTTAGACTCAACAGTCGTATGTATAAAGTGAGTAGAGCAGGGAGCTACGCGCACATTGTTGTGATATACCTGGGCTGATGGAGATTGTGGAGGAGAAGTTGTTGCCAATCCGAACTGACTAGGGTCTGTAAGTGAGAGAGTCAAGGATCCAAAGGGGGTACTGAGGCCAAGGACTTGGAGATTATAGGTTAGTTTAGAGGGGATGATGGTACTGAATGTCAATAAAGAGCATCCTGATATATGCATCTTTGCTGACCTGATGTTGCAGGTTTGAGTGAAGAGCCAGTGAAATGGCATCTGCTGTGGACCTGCTGCTCCAGTAGGCAAATTGAAGCAGATCCAAGTCATCATTTGAAAAGTAAGAGTGGAACGAATTTATTTTAATAATTGTTTTCTACATTATAATTCAAGGTGGGGTCTGAAATAGTATTTTTCAACACCATGCAGCATATTCCTCAGTCGTCAAACTTAAAATGTCACCAAGAATTCACTAACTACTAGCAATGCTCATTACCTATCTAGTAGTTCCACTGCTTGGTATCTGATTAGCTGATGAAGCCCCAATCGATCACAGAGAAGGAAAATAAATTCTATGATGAGAGAGATAGAGAGAAGGAGAGAAGTTACTTGTGAGTGAAAAGTACACAGCGCCGCTTCTGAACTCGATAGGCAGACGCCTGGCCTCACCTATTAATCGTAACTTTTTGAAAGATCCCGCGTGCTGGGACGGTTTCAACAGGTTATTTTCATTCTTTTTTGTCACATCCACCAGAAACTCCTCCAGCATATCTCTTGCGATGAACGGCAGTGCAGGGGGCGGTTGGGGACAGCCCTCACTCTGGCCCGCCTTCACGACCACCGCCTTCTTCATCTTCCTTCAACTCCGAACCGAGGCCCAAAACCGTGTGTGGTCTGCTCGCGTCAACACGCGCCTAAACGTTCTTGATCAACCAAGAGGTGTGAGAAAAATTCAAACTGGCAAAATTCCTACATGGGCTATCCGACTCCGGGAAGGCGCGAAGCAAAAGGCGACACACTCCTCACACGTCCTCACACGCTGGCAGTCACGTGGCACCAGACCACGCCAGTCGACAGCGCAGACGCAGTGTCGGCAGTTCCCGCTTGTTTCGCGCCCAGTGTCATCGGCATCAGAGGCCAAAGTGAAATTCAAGAGGTCTATAACTTAGAATGAATGTGGAAGGGCAGGTAACTTGTCAGGATCTCCCAGAGCACTTCGTAGCTAATGAAGTGTTTCCAGAGCGTACTTTCACATATTTTACAAAGACTCTATTTAGATTAAGGAAAGCAGAAGGAACGCTTGGAACAAAGGGCAGGTTGCTGGAAGTAACTCATCGGTAGTTCATCAGAGGAGTCTCCACTTCTGGTCATTTTCAACTGATCATCAATGATCTTCATGTCAGAAGAGAGAATGTTTGATGATCAATTCCATTCACGACGTTTTGGGAACTGAAGCAGTCCCTGCCTGCATGCAGCAACGTTCAGAAATAGGGAAGTAATATTCACAGATCCCCTTCCAAAATTATATCATGTTATTTATTCACTCCCATTCCCTATTAATCTGGACAACTCGGCCTTGCTCATTACCAATAATGCTGCTATCCTGTTTAACACAGTGGAGATGACTGACAACATTCAGGCAGCAGTTTTGCTCCCTAACACTAATTCATTGTTAAAAACTCATAGGTTAGCTGTCAGGCCTGCTCCCGCTGATATGTCCCTGCCTACACATGCAGGCACCTTCCAGTCTCCTCCCAGGTAATAGGATTCACCTGCCACTTGTTCCAGACCTGCAGCCTATTTAACCCCAGTTCTCATCCACAGTCCTTGTGTCATGGTGTACTCACAAAGACAGAAACAAGAGGTTTGACATCGGAACACCAACAGAGTCTCGGAGGAGTGACTGAGCAACACCTCAAGCCATTTCATTCTCTCTGACACAATGACCCCTCCCCCAAGAGTAATCATGGAAAGCGAGAAACATGCTAGCTACTATTAATTTAACAAGATTAAACTGAAAACACAAAGGCTTATCAACTCTAGTTAAGATAGTGAATAGTAAACACAGATGCTCAAAAACCCTAGAACCTCACTCTATGGCAAGCTGCAGGGCTCATGACAGTACCTCCCCCTATAAGTCTGGCACGTGACAGCCCAGGGAGCTCTCAAGCCAGATCTGAAAAACACAAGGCAGATCTGGAGCTCGAGGCAGCGCTGGAAAAATCTGGAACAATTCTGATGGTCCCATGGCAGGTCTGAAAAAACACAAGGCTTGGGGGCAGTGCTGGAAAATCTAGAACAGATCATATAGCTCAGAAACATTGCACTTGACTCGGAAACATAGCACATGACTGGAAAAGATTGCATATAACTTGGAAACATTGCATACAACTCAGAAACATAGTTTATAGCTTGGAAACATAGCATTTGACTCAGAAGCATAGCATATAGCTCTGAAAAAGAAGGCATAACATGGGAGACCTTATAAACCTTGTTGACCCAGAGAACCTTGGAAAAATTCTTGAACATAGACCAGAGAAGCCAAGATCCTCCACTGGGTCCATAGGGTGATGGGGGAGGGGGTCACTCTGTCATGGTGCGCTCTTGAAAGTCTGGACTCAGGTTCAGAGAACAGCAGGACCCCCAAGAAGAGACAGAAGCAAGGTTTGACATCGGAATACCAACAGGGCCTCAGAGGAGTGACTGAGCGACACCACAAGACAATTCATTCTCTCTGACACAGTGACTGTGACTGTGACCATGACCGTGACCGTGAATGTGACCCCTCCCCCAAGGCACTGAATGAGAGTCCTCTTTAAATAATCATAGAATGCAGGAAATATGCCAGCAGCAATTAACTTGACAAGATTGAACCAAAAACACAAGGGCTTATCAACTCTAGTTAAGATATTGATTAGTAAATACATGTACTCAAAAACACTAGAACCTCAATGCTCCATGGCAAGCCGCAGGGCTCATGACACCTGATTCACTCATTAAACCAACTGGTCTCGACCAGTTTCTTTCAGTCTCCCTGCCTAAAGTTCACCTTGTCTGTTGAACAGTATTTAGTTTCTGTTCTCTATTGTTTTGTGGCTCCCTGTGGCTTGTTATTTTGTGGTCTATTATTAAAGTTGTCATGGAGTCAAAGAAAAGTACAGCACAGAAACAGGCCATTCAGCCCATCTAGTCTTTGGTGAGCCATTTAAACTGCCTACTCCCATTGACCTGCACTGGGACCATAGCTCTCCATAACCCTTACCATCCACGTACCTATCCAAACTTATCTTGAATGTTGAAATCAAGCTTGCATGTACTTGCACTGTCAACGCGTTCCACACTCTTGTGACTCTCTGAGTGGAAAAGTTGTCCCTCATATTCCCCTTAAACTTCTCACCTTTTACCCTTAACCTTGACCTCTAGTTGTAGCTCCACCCAAGTTCAGTGGAAAAAACCTGCTTGCATTTACCCTATCTATACCCTCATAATTTTGTATATCACTATCAAATCTCCTCTCAATCTTCTACGTTCCAAGGAATAAAGTCCTATCTTATTCAATCTCTCCATATAACTCAGGTCCTCCCGACACCACAACATACTTGAAAAATTTTGTATTCTTTCAACCTTATTTACATCTTTCCTGTAGGTAGGTGACTAAAACTGCACACAGTACTCCAAAGTAGGTTTCACCAATGTCTTGTACATCTTCAACATAACATCACATCTCCTGTACTCCATACTTTGATTTATGGAGGCCAATGTGCCAAAAGCTTCCTTTATAAACCTATCAACCTGCGACACCACTTTCGATGAATTATGGACCTGTATTCCCAGATCCCTTTGCTCTACCACACTCCTCAGTGTGTTAATATTCAATGTGTAAGACCTACCCTGGTTGGTTCTAGGGAAATGCAACACCATCCGCCATTTTTCAGCCCATTTTTCCAGCTGGTCCAGATCCCTTTGCAAGCCATGATAGTCTTTCTTGCTGTCTGCTACATGTCAAATCTTGGCGTCATTTGCAAATTTTCTGATCCAGTTAACCGCATTATCATCCAGACCACTGATATAGATGACAAACAACAACAGACCCAGCACCAATCCCTGTGGCAATCCATTAGTCACAGGCCTCCAGTCAGAGAGGCAACCATTTCTGGCTTCACCAAAAAACCAATATCTAATTCAATTTACAATCTCACGTTGAATACTGAGCGACTGAACCTTCTTGACCGACCACCCCCCGCCCCCCATACAGGACCTTGTCAAAGATCTTGTTAAAATCCATGTAGACAACATCTGATACCTTACTTTCATCAACTTTCCTGGTAACTTTCTCAAAAAACTCTATAAGATTGGTTAGACACGGCCTACCACGCACAAAGCCATGCTGACTATCCTTAATCAGTCCATGTCTATCCAAATACTTATATATCCGGTCCCTTAGAATGCCTTCCAATAACTTTCCCACAACTGATGTCAGACTCATCAGCCTATAATTTCCTGGTTTATTTTTAGAGTCTTTCTTAAACAGCGGAACAACATTGGCATCAATCCTCTGGCATCTCACCTGTCGCTAAGGATGATTTAAATATCTCTCTATACCCATGACTGTGTGGCTAAGCATAGCTCAAATGCCATCTATAAATTTGCTGATGATATATCCATTGTTGACAGAATCTCAGATAGAGATGAGAGGGCATACAGGAGTGAGATGTACCAGCTGGTTGAGTGGTGTCGCATCAACAACCCTGCACTCAACGTCAGTAAGACCAAAGAACTGATGGTGGGCTTCAGGGAGGGTAAGATGAGGGAACACACACTAGACACCAGACTTCATAGAGGGATCAGAAGTGGAGAGAGTGAGCAAACTCAAGTTCCTGGGTGTTAATGGCTCTGAGGATCCAACCTGATCCTAACATATCGATGCAGCTATAAAGAAGACAAGACAGCAGCTATACTTCATTAGGAGTTTGAGGAAATTTGTTATGTCAACTAAAACACCAGCACCTTTGTCATTTTAATTTAAGATTCAATTGTTATTGATACAATGTTATTTCAGTTTCAGTGTTGATTTATTTTTAAGTATATACTGTACACTTTTCCTGCCTTAAGACCCTTAAGATTTTAGTAGCGAACCTGGGGTTTTATGTTGAAAGTGTTGTCAATTATAGCACATGATAAAACACACCAGACAATGGCTTTGCCTAATAACCAGTATTCTTTATTAATCACAATTAGTTTAAACAACTGAAATAATCAATTTGTAGTTTCAAACAAAACTCATTAATGTTTTAGTTACACAACTCCTGGGTTAGTTTCACAACTTACAAAGCATAGTACTTGTACTTATATAGTGTATTACTCTCTCCAGATGAACCTGGCCATGATTCAGTCTGAGCAGTTTATTTTGGTTAGAGATACAGCACGGTAACAGGCCCTTCTGGCCCAATGAGCCCGCAACGCCCCATTACACACGTGACTAGTTAACTTACTTAACCATATGTCTTTAGAATATGGGAGGAAACCTGAGCACCCAGAGGAAACCCACACAGTCATGGAGAGAACATACAAATTTCTT
The DNA here is from genome assembly GCF_030028105.1 of Mobula birostris. NCBI lineage: Eukaryota > Metazoa > Chordata > Chondrichthyes > Myliobatiformes > Myliobatidae > Mobula > Mobula birostris. Next base: position 40,523,807 of record NC_092402.1, read on the forward strand.
GCAGACAGCGGCAGAACTGAACCCGGGTCACTGGCGCTCTAATTTCATTATGCTGCAGTGTCACCTTGATTCTTCTTTGAGTGCCTGACTTGGGGTCTTCTACACTGGATATTAACAAGATTTGGCGATCTCGATCATCCTGTGAGGCACCTATGTATATCTTATATGCGTATCTTCTGGACATTGCCTTGATTTACAGCCAATTGCATATCTGTGAGTCCATCACTTTCCTTATATCTCATATTCCTACTGCCTTCCATAATCACCTTAGCAACCTGATCTTCAATAACCTTGTACAATTAACCAGTCTGTCTGTGGTACACAGTATCCTAATATATTTATGCACATCAGAATACCCATATCAGTTTTTCTCAGTGTCCAGGTTTAGTGGGGATGTTCTCAGGGGCAATCTCAACTGAAAAGCTGTCTCAGCTGTACTCCTGCACTGACACTAACCAGATGTCCAAATACCAGTGTGATCCCACTGCACAAAGATCCATTTTGTACTGACCAAGCCTATTTGTTTCCACTTCTTCTACTTAACTATTTCTCTTCCTCTTGACTGCTCTGCAAAAATAATGAGAAATGCTGTTTTGATTTCTGAAATTTTACTTAATTAAACATATTATTGGAATTGAAAAATATTTGTATTTGAAAAATGTTGCTCAATAGCTGGAAAATCAGACTCCCTTGAGTTTAGAAGAATGAGAGATTATTTCATTGAAGTATACAAAGTTTCCATGGGGCTTGACACAGAAATAATGACTCTCTTGGCTAAGTTTAAGAATAAGGGGTAGACAATTTAGAACAGAGTTGAGGAAAAACTTTTTCACACAGAGGGTTGTGATTCTGTGGAATGCTCTGCCCCAGAAGGCAGTGGAGGCCAATTCTCCGGATTCTTTCAAGAAAGAGTTCGATGGAGCTCTTAAAGATAGCGGAGTGAAGGGATATGGGGAGAAGGCAGGAACGGGGTACTGATTGTGGATGATCAGCCATGATCACAGTGAATGGTGGTGCTGGCTCGAAGGGCTGAATGGCCTACTCCCGCACCTATTGTCTATTGTCTATTGTTATTCACAATCAAGGTCCTCAGTCTCAAGATAAGATATCAGCCATTCAGGAGAGTGTTAGAAAGAATTTCTTCCCAAGGAGATGTGAATCTTTGGAATTTACTACCCAAGAGGGCCATAGAGTCTCTTACTAAGTCTATTCAAAACAAGGATTAATAATTCATTTGTTATTAAGTGAACCAAACGATGAGGAGTTAGTGCAGGTAAGTTACAGTAAGCTATTTTCCTTTTTTACAGTCCTGTAGTGCCACCCAGTGCTCAGAAATGGAAGCTTGCTCAACAGCTTTAAAAAAACTTATTTTTGCAGCATCCTTGATGACTTCAGGATTTCCTAAAGCACTTTATGTTAGTGAAGTACTTTTGCCAAAGTGACTGTTGTAGCTGCTATGTTTTGTAACTCAAAAATGTAAAACTAATCAAAAGAAAAACATGGAGCCAGGGATAAAAGTGTCTATTTCATTCTTACTTAAGTGAGGCACGCACTTATGATGTGGTGTGGTGGTGTAATGACGTATGCCATTCACATACAGTACTTTGACATAAAACCTGGAATGAAATATGAAACAACAAAGAATTCTTAATCAAACAATATATTTACAATATTAGTCAAAAAGTATTGAAATATTAAATACACAACTTCCTTCCCTGCTTAGCTATAAACTCCAACTCAATATAGAATGCATCTCAACTTATATACACACACATATTTTATATATATATATATATAATACAACTACTATATAGACATCCACAGCATAGTAAATTTTTAATTCTCCCATTCAGGCCTAAAGATTTAATCGCCGTGGAGGATTTCTCACTCTTATGGGATAATGTCTTCCCTGACAAGGGGCCAGTGAGACTTGTGGCTGTGAAACAATCTCAGGCTCTGGGGCCTCCTCTGTGGTGGTGTAGGAGTTGACTTTGGGACTGCAGGATGTGGTTCTTTAAGCTCTGTCACCTTTCTTCACTAACAATTGACTCTGCTCTCCTCTACTGAACAATGTATCGTCTCCAGATGACATCAGACGAAATTTCCACAGGGCCAGTTCTGTCCTTAATCTTTCTGAGTATCCACATTTGATCATCTCTGTAGACCCTCACCAGGACTGCTTGTCCAGGAGTGAAACATTGAACCTCCTTGTTTGAGGAGACTTCAATTTGTCTCAGCTGCTTATCCTGCATACTCCTTCTGAGACTGAATTTGAAGAGATCCAAGTGTGAGCACAAGGGACGACCCAGGACCAGCTTAGCTGGTGAATTGTTGGAACAGCATAGACTCATTCTTCTTGGCTACTGGGACCACTGGCATTGCCTATGGGCTCCACTCAACCTTGGGAAGGATTCCTTCAGCCTCCATGCAATCTAGCTCACTGGCTACATTATTACAGATAATATAAGGAACCAGACGGGCTTTGTAAAACTTGATCTACAACTACAATCAAGTTGTTGTTGTCTCAGCCAATCACATTCCCACAACGCTGACCCCCCTGTTTTTACCACATACAAGCCCAATGTGGCTTATTGGTTGTTACATTTCACTGTTCTGAATGTCATTCTCCAGTAAAAAAAATCTTATTTGGATATCTGTAGGTTTCAGTTTAGTATCTTTGAAATGCTGTTCAAACTCATTTTGTGGACTGACTGAAACAGCCGAGCTAGTGTCTAATTCCATTTTCATTAATTTGCTGTTCACTTCTGGTGTAAGCCATATTGCTTGTTTCCTGATAGTTTTCACATTGTAAATCCTATGTCAATTTCATCATTATCAGATTTTTCCATCAACAGCATGCAGATTAGTGCTCTTTTGGAAACTGCAGCTTGACTTCTTTTTATCTTTTTCTCTTCTATGTGCATTTCATTTATTTTTGTCTGCCCAGCCTGCTCTTTGTATGTATCCTACTTTGCTGTATTTTCTGCATATTGCCTTTAAACCTGCAGTGATCTGGTGTATGTATGCCCCTGCCACAATGGTGACACAATTTTTCAGCCAGGCAGGTTTCTGTTTAGGCATTGCAATTTTGTTCATGCTCACTTTCATTCCTGATGGCAACTCAATCTCGTCTCTAGCTGCTGTTTCCATTGCTACAGTGATTTCAACTGCTATTTTACATCTGAATTGTACTTCAGTTCATCATCATCATCAGGAGTCGTGCCCAGTTTGAGCTTTGACTGCCATGGCCCACACACTCCTGTTTCGGGTCAAGTGGATCAATTCATTGGTATTTATTTCCAGTTCTCTGGCTGCTGTCTCCATCATCATTTGTCTTTGTCTTCCTCTTTCTTTCTTCCCTTCAATCTTTCCCATAATTACCGTGCATTCTAACTCCTCTTTCCTAATCACATGTCCAATGAAGTTACGTTTCCTTTTCATGATCTCATACATTATTTCTCTTTTTGTGTTTGCTCTGTTCATGACATCCTCGTTAGATATTCGTTTCGTCTATGATATCCTTTGCATCCTCCTCAAAAATCACATCTCTGCTGCTACAATTCGTTTCCTCATGTTACTAGATATTGTCCAACATTCTGAGCCATATAACATAACTGGATAAACGTAACATTTCAGTACTCTGAGGCGGGTTGTCATGCCTAGTTTAGTATTGGTCAGTGTACTTTTCATTCTCGTAAAGGTGTCTTTTGCCATCCCTATTCTTCTTTTGATGTCCAAGTCGCACCTGCCATCTGATGTCACCCAGCTTCCTAAGTAGCAAAAGTTCTTTACTTGTTTTATGTCTTCCCCGTTTATTCTCAGCCTGCAGATAGGATTCTCCTTCTTTTTGGATATCACTATACATTCTGCCTTTTTGTAGTTGATAGATAGACCCATTTTTGCACTTTCTTCAACAATTATATCAATTAATTTTTGTAGTTCTTCCTCCGTACTTGCAATTAACACAGTGTCATCTGCATATCTGAAATTATTGATGTTTTCACCGCCAACTTTGATTCCCAAGATGTCTCTTATTTTTTGTAATACTGTTTCACTGTACACATTAAATAAATCAGGGGAGAAAACACACCCTTATCTAATGCCTCTCTTGATTTTTGTAAACTGACTCACTTCTCCATCTATTCTTACAGCGGCAGTTTGTTCCCAGTACAGATTTCTGATTAGGCAGAGGTGTTTCAAATCTAGATCTAGAGTTTTCTGTAATATTTCAAATTACTTATTGTGCTTCACTTTATCAAATGCTTTTGGGTAGTCGATAAAACAAACAAATCTTTTTGCACTTGAATAGCTCGTTCTGATAGTATCCTCAACATCAATATTGCGTTTCTTGTACCTTTGTCTTTCACAAAACCACATTGTTCTTTGCCTATTTCAGCTTGTATCTTACTTTCAGCTTCTGTCATCAAAATTCTTAGAAGTATCTTGGTGATATGACTCATTAAACTTATGGTCTTATGTAATTCTATTGCTCCAGCTTTCTTAGGAAGAATGATAAATACTGAATTTTTCATCTCTTCTGGTATTATTCCAGTCTCATAAATGTCATTGATTAAATCTGTAAGGTTTTCAATTCCATAATCTTCAAGGGCAATAATTTGTTCTGTTACTAATTCATCAGGACCTGCTGTCTTTCCTTTCTTCATCTTATTTATTGCATTACGAACTTCAGATTTTAAAATACTCGGACCTTCAATGTTTTTCTTAATTTCCGGTTTTTCGCCTCGATCGTCTTCAAACAATTCCTGAATATACTCAGTCCGCCTGTTCATAATCTCATCTTTTTCCATGATAATGGTACCGTCCTTTGCTTTCAAACATCCACCTGAAGAACAGAGGAGCTTTTTACCAGTGATATTCTTGATTTGTTGATGTAACCTTTTTGGATCAGTAATAGGGATTCTTTCTATTTGCTCACATTCCTGGTTTAACCATTCTTCTTTGGCTTTTTGACATAAGCTTTTAACTTTTTTTAATCTAAGGATTTATATTCTATAGGATCTGTTTTCTTCTGTCTCCTTTCTTCCATTAGATTTTTGGTTTCATCTGTCATCCATTTATTCTTTGTGCTTTCTTTCTTTTTGAGGAATCACTGACTTTGCTGATTCTACCAAGGCATCCTTTAGAGAGTTAAATTTCATTTCTACATGATTGCTATCATCTTCAACAGATTCTATTTCTAGACTTTGAAATCTATTCCTTACTTCAATTGTAAATTTTTGTCTTAAGTTTTCTTCTTTAATTAATTGCAAGTAGTCAAGGGATTGTTCAGGTTTTTGCTTCTTTAGTTTTTTAAGTTTTACTTTTACATGACATACTATTGGGTTATGGTCACTATTACAGTCTGCACCTGGATATGTTTTGCATTGAGTCACTGAGTTTCTAAATCTTTGGTCTATAGTAATAAAGTCAATTTGATTTCTAGTGTTATCACCTAGACTTTTCCAGGTCCACAAACGTTCAGTTAGGAACTGTTTTTGACTGCTTTCTTGCAAGATTCTACAAACTGAATGATCTCTCAGTGCATCATTAAGCTCATCTCTGATCTGAGAATCACATAAGCCGAAATGGACTCTCCTTTCTTTTGATTCTGCTCATGAAACCTAGAGCATTCTGCAATGGTTTAGTTTCTAAAAGTTCCTGCATTACTTTCATGATATCAGCAAAGCTCATCTGGCTGTGTTGGTTGGTGCAGTTAAACTTCTAAGCAAACTGTATGCTCTTCCACCAATGGCACTCAGCAAAACTGGCACTCGTTTCTTATCAGCTATTCCATTTGCTTTAAAATAATGCTCAATTCATTCAGTATACATCATCCGGTTATCTGTTGTGCAACCGAACACATCTGTCTTTCCAATGTAGCCACCCATTTCTGTTTTTTTAAAACTTATTATTATTATCACCTGGTGCTGACTGGTTATAGACCCATGAACTATGTCCATTTTTTTGCCTTTTAAAAAAACTGTACCATCTCGCTGCGCTTCCAAAAAAGTTGTGGCTTTTTATTTAACTTGTCTGTCTCTCTATCCCCCTTGTAATGTAAAAAAATGTGCTGTGCTTCAACAGGTAGATGGTCATCTCGGGTTCATTTTAAAACTTACTTGTTACTTCTGTTACGCTTTGTAACTCCAAACCATAAAACTAATTGAAAGAAAAACACAGATAAGCGTGTCTACTTTATTCCTACCTTAGTGAGGTGCGCACTTATAAAGTGGTGGCATAATGACCTATGCCATTCACATACTTCTATATATAAACTGTAATGAATTATGTAACAACAAAGAATGCTTAAACAAACAATATATTTACGATATTACTGAAATTCTAAATACACAACAGTGGTAAAGGACACAATTAATACATCAGAAATGTCCCAGCCCTTTGCAGAACCTAACGAGCAATCTAGATTTTGGCGCAAGTTTCTGATGCAGTTTCAACCCGAAATGTGGACAATTCCTTTCCTCCCACAGATGCTGCTCGAACCGCTGAGTTCCTGTAGTTTGTTGCTTCAGATTGCAGGATTTGCATTCTTTTGTGTCTCCTCTAACCAAAAGGAGAATGTCTCAAAAGTAGCTAGAGAAGCCCCGTTTATTTTTGCAATATATTTATGACCTTTCTATACTATTGATATTTGACATTTTTATTAATTAAACAGCATAAATCTAAAGTAAAGGAGAAAATTGTTGTAAATATTCAGCGCATCAGACAGTTTTAAGTGGAAAGTAAAAGTTATTATCTCACATCAGCAACCGTTGATTGACCAGAAACGCTAATCCTATTTCCCTCCACACAGTTAAAAATTTCTTTCATTATGTTCTATTCCACAATTACCGAAAGCTAGGAGTGTAATGCTTTGGTTTTTGTGTTCACTTCACGCCTAAAACGGAATACACGCTGTTCTTTCTTTAGACATTGCGAAAAATGTGGACCGGGAATAAATCGCGTTGCTGTTTTGACGTCCGCTCTTCAACTTTCCGTACTTGACCTTCCGCATACGCATTTCGTTGGTGATTTAGAAACATGGCGGAAGGAAATTCACCGGGTGACGCGAAATTTGCTAAGCGTATCGACCCGAAGAAAGATAACTTGACTCAAGAACAGCTAGAGTTTATGCGAAAAGTAGAGCTGGCTCAATGGCAGAAAAATCTTCAGAAGCGGCGCGGAAGGAATGTGATCACGGGCTTAGCTATTGGAGCCATCGTCTTGGGCATCTGTATCCTTATAATTTGTTTGATTATGAGTCGCATTAGCAAGAATGTAGTTAGCCTGGGTTTCACACAGTTGTTGTTGCCCAACACTTTTGTATGAAAGACTAAATCAAATTGTGCGGTTTGTCATAAGAATGGGAAAGTGAAATTAAAGCACGTGTCCGTGAGCTGGTTTTTTGCGTAAACGTCATTCAGCCACCGAGTCAGTTCCATTGTACACTGAGGTTAGCCCATGACTAACAAAGTGACGATGATCTTAGGTTTAAACTCATAATTTTATACCTTTTCACAAGTTGACGATGAATTCAATCGTTTCAGATAATCAGTTATTTCCACTCTTGCAACTCCCTTCTCCAGTATTCAATTTTCGGTTCTCTCTTCTCTCAAGGTATTTAAAATCCTCCAATTTACATCGCTTTCCTTTTCTTTACAGCTACTCTGGGCTTACTTTGTTGATCGCCTTTCAGCTGGCATCACCACCTCTTGTGTCATTCAAACTCACCAGAATTAGTGTTTTCTCTGTCTTTGCAATTTAAAGCTGATACAAGGTTGAAACATGTTAAAAAGATGTTTGTAAAGAGAAAGATGTCTTATAAATATCAAAAGGATGTGAGGGAGTTCAGGGAAGGAATTAGAGTTTAGAGTCTATGGCTGTTACATGAACATTAACTGTGTAGATGTTGCCTAACCTGCTGAGTATTTCCAGTATTGTTTGGTTGATAACTATTTTGGTGTTTTTAACTAGGAATAAGTATTAGCCAGGGCACTGATGATAATGCCTGTGCTACTTTCCAAATTAGTGCTGAGAGATATATTAGGCCCATCTGAGTGGGAAATATCCAAAGAGACCAACACTAAACATGCAGTTCCACTTGAACCCACAATATTCTCATTACAGGGTGAGAGTGTGACCCATTGAGCCACAGCTGTGATTAGCTTGCTAGGAACATAACAAGTGATGTAGGCAGGGTGCATAGGTTAGGGAACAAGAAGAAATGACTAAAATGGTGAAGCATATAGGAAAAGGTATAACAGGAATTGATTAAAAAATTGCTTTGTAGACGAGCTTAAAATGAGTTTTATGCATTTAAAACTGATGAGCTGGAGGCACAAATTTCTTTGGAGCAGAATGAACATAATGGGCTTTGTAATTAAACACACTTAATTACAAAACATTCAGGAGCAATTTCCATTATTAATGGAAGATAACTTTACCAGCCTGTAGTTAGGTAGATAATAGGGCTCATTTTGTTGCTGCACTTGCTGGCAGAGATAATAACAGACAATGTCAGGATTATAGAGTGACAGTTGTACAGCTCAGAAATGGGCCCTTCTGCCCACCAGCCATGGAAATGCCAACTTCTTTACCCTTGTACACCAATCCCATATGCCCACATTAGGTCATATCTCCTATGCTGTGCCTTTTCAAGTGCCTGTTAAAACGTGGTAATTGTGTCCTGGCATAATTTACATATTACTGTTTAATTATTTATGGTGCAACTGTAACGAAAACCACTTTCCCCTGGGATCAATAAAGTATGACTTTGACTATCTGATTCCACCTCTGCCACTGGTAGGTAGTAAATCCCAGATGTCAACTATTCTCTATGTAATAAAATCTTTCCCCTCAAATTCTCTGAAACCACGGGGAAAATTTCTGAATATTTACCCTCTCTATGCCGCTTAAGATTTCTTGTACAGAAATTATTCCCAAATAATGGGTTTCATTTTGGTTATCAGTCAGAAAATACAGAAAAATAGTAATGAATGCCATCAATTAAGAACAATTACTAGAAGTGGAGAGAGAGGAGGGGGATCTGCTTCTGTTCATAAAAACAAATGTATGTATGTATGTTGGACTTCTGAATTTAATATTGTTATGGAAGCTGTTTCATCTGTATGAGTGTTGATATCAGCTGTTTGAAACTCTTGGCCTCTGCTGAGGTCACTTGACTGGCCTATTCCCATCTTTCCCCATAATCAAAATGAGAATCTCTGTATCTTTTGTACAATGTGGTAACCAGAACTGCACACAACACTCTGAATGTAGTCTAACCAGTTTTTTGTTAAGTTGCAACACAATATGCCAATCTTTAATATTCCATGCCCCGATCTATAAAGACAAGTGTATGTTGTTAGAATTGTTGTGCTGTTTTCCAAATTGTTTATTTTAATGATTGTTTATATATTTCAGTTTTGTTTATTTAAAAAAGATGGAACACAGAAAACTTGAGCATTTTGTGAGTTTCCACCATTGTCTAGGATAAGGGACAGGGTCTTTGTTCCTGGTAGATATTTTTACACAAATCAATAGGAATGTGTGTTTCAGAATTTGTGTTGAAGGCGGGATATTGTTGTTGAAAACTTGCTTGGCAAAGGGAATAAAGTAAAGTCTATTTAAGTTGTACAGGAAATTGGTTGCAGTAAAGTAGGAGAGCCAGTATAAATAAAGACAGAGTTAATGGTGCAACAGAACAAAAGGAATATTGGGGTGGTGTTCGGGGATTCGTGAATTGTTGAGTGTGGGTCTTCAGGCTCCTGTACCTCCTCCCTGTGGGAAGGTGAAGTATTTAAGGGGAACTTGAGGAGGAACAACTTGACTCAGAGGGTGGTGCAAGTGTGGAACAAACTATTTGGGTTCCCAACCTGTTTTAAGTCATGGACCAACGCCATTAAGCAAGGGGCCCATGGACCCCAAGTTGGGAACCCCTGTGCTAGTGCCAGTGGAAGTGGTGGGTGTGGGTTTGATTGCAACATTTAAGAGAAGTTTAGATAAGGACATGGATGGGCTTGGCATGGAGAGCTATGGTCCAGGTGCAGGTCGATGGTACTATGCCAAGTAACAGTTTAGCATTGACTAGATGGGCCGAAGGGCCTGTTTCTGTGCTGTAGTGCTCTGACTGAGCATGATTAGGAAATTAATAATAGAATGGACAGCAGCATGGTGCTTAATGAAACTTTGTTCATCAGAAGCTTGTTTTAGGACTTCACATCTGGACATAATTTCATAATAAGCAAAACAAGGGAAAATCTTAACTGAAACAGACTATATCATCAAGGTTCATATTTAGATTAAGTAGTCTTTAGATTTTAATGAACAAAAATGTAAATTGGTTTGTTTTGAGAAAGATAAGCAAATTTAGACAGTAAATAGTAAAGCCATGTGATAATGGGGTTAGTTATACAATTCTTCAATATTGAGAAGTCATATTAATAAATAAATAAGTTCTGTCATTTAAAAGATTCATAGAAAGAGTGCAGATTTAATTAGCTCTATACCAGTAATGTGAAGTTGCTTCAATGATTTATTTCTTTTGTATACATTACAGGCCAGTTTTGTAATTACATAATTTTTTAATTTTTCTATCTCTTGTTAGCCAATGAAATAGATTTTTTATACTACTAATTAATTTTTGAATGCATCATACATAGGATTTTTTAGCCACAGATTTGGATTTTGAACATACCTTCAGATGTATCTACAGTATATTTCCTTAATCTCTCTAGATGGATACACTTTTTATTCTGTATCTCAGGAACGATTTTTGGATGACTTGGAAGAAGAGGCAAAAGGCGTTCGAGCAAGAAATGCTTCCAGGACTTCAGCAAACTGAAACAATTAGTTTATGGAATGCGTGTACAGTTTTTCCTCTGGATTTGTGGAAGACCAAACTGAGCAAATACACATCTAGCAAGGAATTTAAAATATTAAATACGCCGATCATTATGCACATTTTTCAAAATGCATTGTTTGGCTGTTTTTGACCTTGATCTGGGAATAATATTTTGTCAGTGCAGCTGAAAGATCCACTTGTCTATAATAATGTGGTGAAAATGTGGTAAAGTGGAATGTAAACATTTGTGATATCAATAAACTGGGAACATTGATTATAAATTACTCTTTGCCAAACTGTACCCAAGATTTTACAAGTTCTTTGTATGTTCTATGTTTCTTTGTATTTTAAGGTCCCATGAATTAGAATCAGAATCAAATTTAATATCACCAACATATGTCATAAACTTTGTTAACTTCACAGCAGCAGTACAATGAAATACATGATAAATAAGTATAGAGAAAAAAACAGAATTACATGTAGTGTATATATATCTGATAAATAGTTGAGTTAAAATAAGTTGTGCAAAATAACAGAAATAAAAAAAGTAGTGAGGTAGTGTCCGTGGATTCAATCTCCATTTAGGAAACAGATGGCAGAGGGGAAGTAGTTGTTTCCATCTTGCTGAGTTTGTGCCTTTAGGCTTCTGTACCTCCTTCTCAACGGTAACAATTCCTTAATGTTTAAAATAAATCTTCACATAGTAAAATCAATCTTCATTGAAATTGTGAAACCAAACTACGTAGGGATATATTGCAAGCAGTCTGTGATAAATACGTTTGTATCTTTCAAATATAGTACAGATATTGAAATAGAGGAAGAAGAAACTTCAAAAATAGTAACGATTAATAATCTTCATATTTAATGATTTAAGCAAAATTTAATCATTCCATTTCATTTTAATTGAAGTTTAAGAAGTTAAAGTTTTTAGCTTTAGGTTAAAGGAAGCTATAGTTATATTCAGATCTTTTTCATGAAAGCTCATTGACCTGAAGTGATCAGTTTGTTTCAGTTGCCACAGATTGTTCCACACCCATTGCCTTTTTTAAATTAAAAAAAAACAAAATATAGACCCAATTTTGGGTTCTATATCTGTTTCCAGTTTATCAGAAGTGAAGATATTAATATATTTGAGGTGGAAATAAAAGTGTGATCTCATATCAGAAAAGGATGGAACAGTATTTTTTCAACTTAAAGAGTTAAAGGTTTCCCTCGTAAGGATGCTAAGCAGGCTCAGGTGAAAGGCATAATTAAAAATAGCATCAGGAGGCTGCTGTATGCAGTTTTAATTATTGCATGTTATGGCCTTTAAAATAAGGTAACTGGAACACCTATACACACTTAAGAAATGGCTGCTGATTGGATATTTATGTTTGTGGATTACTGCTCTGAAAAATACTATTCTTTCATTTGCATATTATAAAATATGTAACACTTAAAATTGCATAGTTATATTTGTTGCTAAAGATTGCCTGTGCCTTTTAAATACAAACTTATTAATAAATATTTGAGATGACTTTTTTTTAGGTATTAATACATAATAATAAAACAGAATGCTGGAAAATGTGTAGCAAGTTAGGCATCACCTTAGGAGAGGGAAATAGATTTTAACAATTCAAGTCAATTACATTGCATTGGAACTAGCCAAAAATACATTTTAAAATGTAGAGAAAGGGGAAAGGGTGAAAAGAGGAGACAATTGAGAATCTAAGTTGGTTGGCAAGGAATGCCATGATGGGCAAATAAATCTTGGTGAGAGTTAGGACATGGACATCAGAAATCTGTATAACTCTCAACCTCTAGCCAGCTCAGAAACAGGCCTTTCAGCCTATCTAATCAGTGTCAAATAGTTATTCTGCCTGTTCCCATCAACTTGCAGCTGGACCTTAGCTCTCTATCCCTCTTATCCATGTATTAATCCAACATTCTCTTGAATTTCACAATCAAACCCGCATTCACCATATCATCATGAGAGTGAAATTATGCTATTCCTTTTTATATTTTGATGCAAAATAGTCATAAAGAGCTTTTGGCACATTGGCCTTCATAAATCAGAGCATTGAATACAGGAATTGGGATGTTATATTGAACTGCATAAGATATAGGTGAGGCTAAAGTTAGAGTATTGTGTGCAGTTCTGTACATGTACCTACAAGAAAGATAAGCTTGAACGAGTACAAAGAATGTTGCTGGGAATTGAGGACCCGAGTTCTAGACAATGGTTGAATAAGTTAGGACTTTATCCCTAGACTACAGGCAATGAGGAGAGATTTTATAGAGGTATACAGTGGCATGCAGAAGATTGGGCACCCCTGGTCAAAATCTCTGTTACTGTGAATAGCTAAGCTTGTAAAAGATGACCTGATTGCCAAAAGGCATCAAGTTAAAGATGACACATTTCTTTAATATTTTAAGCAAGATTACTTTTTTATTTCAATCTTTTATAGTTTCAAAATAACAAACAAGGAAAAGTGCGCAAGGCAAAAGTTTGGGCACCCTGCATGGTCAGTACTTAGTAACACCCCGTTTGACAAGTATCACAGCTTGTAAACGTTTTCTATAGCCAGCTAGGAGTCTTTCAATTCTTGTTTGGGGAATTTTTGCCCATTCTTACTTGCAAAAGGCTTCTAGTTCTGTGAGATTCTTGGGCCGTCTTGCATGCACTGCTCCTTTGAGGTCTATGCACAGATTCTCGATGATGTTTAGGTCAGGGGACTGCGAGGGCCATGGCAAAACCTTCAGCTTGCGCCTCTTGAGGTAGTCCATTGTGGATTTTGAGGTGTGTTTAGGATCATTATCCTGTTGTAGAAGCCATCTTCTTTTCATCGTCAGCTTTTTCACAGACGGTGTGATGTTTGCTTCCAGAATTTGCTGGTATTTAATTGAATTCATTCTTCCCTCTACCAGTGAAATGTTCCCCGTGCCACTGGCTGCAACACAAGCCCAAAGCATGATCGATCCACCCCCTTGCTTAACAGTTGGAGAGGTGTTCTTTTCATGAAATTCTGCACCCTTTTTTCTCCAAACATACCTTTGCTCATTGCGGCCAAAAAGTTCTGTTTTAACTTAATCAGTCCACAGGACTTGTTTCCAAAATTCATCAGGCTTGTTCAGATGTTCCTCTGCAAACTTCTGACGCTGAATTTTGGCCACAATGAGCAAAAGGTTTTAAGCTAATTTATATTTTAACTCATACACTCATGATATTGTTAATCTAATGATACAATGATATTGTTGAACTAATTATCAATTTAGAAAAATACAACATTATTAGCCTTGACTGGAACTTTTTTTTTAAATTTGAGAAGAACTTTTGTGGAAATTTGAAACCAAATGTAAGATAAAGCACCTTAAAGAAATGGAAGAAAAATAATCCTTTGATTTCATCATTTAATATTGGGACTTCTGGGATTAGGGAGATTTCCTTTCAACTGTTGTAGCAGTAACATACGTGTATTTATAAAGAGTTTTGCAATTTTGCTACGTTCTATGGAGGAAGGAAGTTCCTGATGCACAAACCTATCTCCACCACACAGTTCAGTTTCATCCTCCACCACTCTGTGGTGCAACTCTGCAATGTTCGTATCTCATACAAGTATTACTTAGGAGAACTAACTATACCAGGCTGCTGTTTTAGAGGAAGCCAAACGTCATGTTTAAATGTTTTTTGGAAATCAACAGTGTAATGAATTCTTATTATTTTACATCACCAGTCCAAGTTTGCAAGGAGTTTTGAGCCATTCTTGTATTCCAAATGCCACAAATGTTCTGATTTAAAGATTTTGGTATAAAAACATCTTAATATTTCCAATTTGTATGACCTTCCTAATTTAGAGATGTTAACATGAGTTTGATCTAAATAAAGCTATACACTCAGTGGCTACTTTATTAGGTACACCTATACACCTGCTTGTAAATGCAAATATCTAATCATGTGGCAGCAACTCAATGCATAAAAGCATGCAGGCATGGTCAAGAGGTTCATTTTGTTGCTCAGATCAAACATAAGAATGGGGAAGAAATGTCATCGAAGTGACTTTGACCGTGGAACGATTGTTGGTATCAGACAGGGTGGGTTGAGTATCTCAGAAACTGCTGATCTCCCAGGCATTTCACACACAACAATTAGTATCTATAGTTTACACAGAATGGTGTGAAAATAAAAACATCCAGTACTGGCAGTTCAATGGGCAAAAATGCCTTGTTAATGAGAGAGTTCAGAGGAGAATGGCTCAGACTGGTCCAGCTGACAGCAAGGCGACTAACTCAAATAACCACATGTTACAACAGTGGTGTGCAGAAGAGCATCTCTGAATGCACAACATGTCGAACCTTGAAGTGGATGGGTTATAGCAGCAGAAGACCACGAACATACACTCAGTGGTCACTTTATTAGGTGCAGGAGGCACCACTGAGGTGGACCAGGTGAGGTGGACACTGAGTGTAGTTTGACTTCAATGCTCTATGGATTCCAATTTCAATGTTATGCAGGTTTGTGAAAATGATTTTATAATCCAAAATACAACACAATTTATATGAAGTTTTATTTCCATCATGACGTGTGAAATAATTTATCTAGCATCTATGTATATCTATGGATATACATAGTTAATGATTTAAATCATAAAAAAATTGTAAGATCAACTTTCTTGAGATAACAAATAAATGTCAACAAATACAGAATCTCCATTCCATGCAGATGCACATTTATACCAAAATCAACTCAAACAGTGCACCATATTTTACAAAATGAGAAATCTCATGTGAAATGACACCCTTGTGTTTCAAATAGGCAAATATAAAGTTTATTGGAAAGAAAAGGAATAATAAATGCATCTAAATCTTCCATTTGGGAAAGTTACTTGTATAGTTTATTTTAAAATAAGAGATCTAATTATCAATATAATATTGGTATAATTTACTGCATAACATTTACATTTTCTATATACATATATACAGAGAAACAAAATCAATAAATTCAGTCCTTACAGTTTGTGACAATGGAAAAACATACTTTAATACAAAAATATAAACATGATTTATAATGGCTGCTTAATATCAAGCATTCTTATTGTCTTGTAATTGCCGGAGTTATCAAATTTCCTCTAAAATTAAGGCAAAACATTATCTAGTCTATGTTAGGGCATATTTTGGATTTATGGTATATAGCAAATACTAATCTTTACAGTAGCCAATCTCCAGATCTGAACATTGATTGTAGATTGAATTTAAACTCCAGCTCTGAACAAAGATCTTCCTGGAGCAGCATTTTGGGGGTTGATTGCAAACAAAGAATCACTCCATTTGATCGTAGAAGCCTGTATATGCATGAATGCGGCCCAGAGTCGGTGGGAATTAACATTCACCTGGGGTGTCTGGAGTGTGGTTGTGAAGACGAAGGTGTTTAAACATGATATATAATTCAAAGGAACCAATGTAAATACATTGGAACTGTAAAATTGTCCTGCTGTTAACTTTTATCTTTAGCATATAAAACTGAATTGGGTCAGGCAGGCCTCTTCTCCCAAGAGTGTCTCAAATGCTGCATAAAGGCTTCTATATCCACTAGCTTCAGTGTCTCTCCACTGACATTGTGCACACTCACAATATTTGGGGGCTCATCCAGAATATAAACCCATTGTGTGAGCAGTGACCGCAGCAGTCTAAGTGGGTGAGTATATTTTTTAAAAAAGATTAGAACTCACACTTAGATCTGTTCAGGTCAGTGACTGTGGGATTATGAAGTATCACGAACACGGTAGGGACCTCATCTAGTAGCTATAAAAGTAGTGCGGGGGGTGGGTGGGTGTGTGTGTGGAAATGTGCATATGTGCAAATGCCTAGAGACTAGGTATTTCTGTGTTAATTTGGTGAGACAGGGGCACCAGTTGTGAAGGGTGGTTACTGACTGTTTGGGACGCCAATGGGTTCATGTATACTCGTTCAGGGACCTGTATAGTAGCAGATGTGTTTGTGTGGTTTAAGAAAAAGCCTGTAACCTTGATGTAAGAGTTTTAAATGCGAAGGGAATACAACAGGCATTATGAGTTCAGATGTACAGAAGTGGCGGACTGCAAAGTATATACTCTGTGGTTTTAAGTATGTATTGTTTAATTTTTATCCATCATTTATATTTTGTGTAGTGTGGGAATTAGTGTGAAGATATTTGGGGGAGAGGTTATACCCAGATATATCTGTCAGAATGGATCTTTTTAGGGTTAAGCAACATCAAGTCAGGGACCCTGATGACCCGAAGCAGCTCTTGACCATTCACAAGCCCTTCACCCTCGTGGAGAAGCAGAGTATTTTGTCAGAGTTGCCCTCATTTAAGGTCCCCTGCTAAAATACAGGATTCTGGGGCATGCTCGAGAAAATGGTTAAAATTCACCAGATGTACCCTAAAGATATACACGTGTTGGTAAAAGTGAAGTGTCTGAGGAATATGTAGGGGACAGTATGGCTCAGGGGGTGCAGGATGGTACGTGGGCAACTACTGGGAATGTCGACAATGAAGAGAGATCATTCCGTTTGATCACAGAAGCCTGCATATGCATGAACGCAGCGCAGAATCGGTGGGAAGTAACGTTCATTTGGGTTGTTTGGAGTGTGGGTGTGAAGACAAAGGTGTTTAAACATTATATGTAATTCAAAGGATGCATTCTAGATACATTAGAATTGTAAAATTGTCCTGCTGTTATCTTTGATATTTAGCATATAAAAATGTCATGTAATATTGGGTCAGGCAGGCCTCTTCCTCGAAGAGTGTCTCAAATGCTGAATAAAGGCTTCTATATCCACTAGCTTTAGTGTCTCTCCACTGACATTGTTCACACTCACAACAGTCTATTATATTTGCTTTTAAATCTGATTTAATCAGATATCCTTTGAGATATTACCAGAAATGGTATATTTTAATGAAAAAAATTCTGTAGCAAGGATTATTTTATGATTAAACATTGTTGAAATACTGTTATATTAGATAAAGTAATTTGACTTAAACAATGCTGAGTCCTTAGTGTTTTTAAAATTATATTAGTGCTTAGAAGCAAAAATGTCATAAGCAATCTATTTTAAGATCTGTTCTGACAATGGAAAAGGATTTCTGACTGGGGTCATCGTGTTCTTTTCTAAACAACTGTTTCAGGTTCCTATGTTATATATAAATCAAAAGGCCTTTTATATAAGAAAGCTGACTGTTAACTACTTGCATCATATAACAGTCCATGTCCAAATTAATAATAGCTGAAACTGTACTCAAATCTACTGACAAATGGTGTTTTGTACAGTTTAAAACACTTAGAAGTACTATAGTGCCAGATATTTGTTGTAGTCAGAACCAGAATGATTTTATTGACCCTTTTCCTTTAATTTTATTGTGCAAAGCCTTAGCTTCTAAAGACTCTAACAACCTATCAGCTATGAGAAGCCATTAGGAAAAGTAACCCCCACCAATGCTGGACTGTGTTTGCCATTGATCTTGTACACTGCAGATGCCAGTTAAGGAATTCCTTCTGCCAAAGCCTGCAGGGATCCAATATGAACATAAGGTTATAATTGGAAAAACGTTATTGTATATATAGCATGATATTTTCAACAACTGCACTTCGACCACCCTAATAACACTAAACAGCTATGAAAGGGAAAATATTACATTTACTTCCAAAGTAATATAAAATATGGCCAAACCAAAAACTATCTAATTAGAATTAAGAGAGCATTACCAATCCCCTAGAATCTTGTTTTTTATATAAGGATCGCTCATAAATGCCATTTAGTATATAATGTATCAGATCATGACAGCAATCATCTCCCACTCTTATCAGCGGCCATCAAAAAACTGTCATCTTGGCATAGGTTTGCTACCCCTGCTATACGATTTGTTGCCCAAGTCTATTTCCTTTGAATGAATTCAGAATCTACTTTTTGGACTAAGGTTTCAATCACTCTTCCTGTAAACTTTGCCTAGTATTCAATACTTCATAGTTTTGAAATGTACTTTATCTGCTTTAAAAAAGGTAGCATTTTGCAAATATGGCCTTCTGAATCTGCATCAATCATGTGATCTTACAGATATACTTCATATTATCCCTATAAGATCACTGATCATTTTTAAGCTTTCTAAATAAAGTTACATGCAATTGTGTTTCCAGTAAAATTTATGACAATATTACCTTTCAGTGTAAACTATAGAGTCATTGAACAATATAGCACAGAAACAGGCCTTTTGGCCCATCTAGTTCGTTCTGAACTATTAATCTGCCTACTCCTATTGACCTGCATCCAGACCATAGCCCTCCATGTCCCTCCCATCCATGTATCTACCCAAATTTCTCTTAAATGTTGAAATTGAACCCACATCCATCACGTTCTCTGGCAGCTCGTTCCACACCCTCAGCACCTTGAGTGAAGAAGTTCCCCCTTAAACATTTCACCTTTCACCCTTATCCATAACCTCTAGTTCTAGAGGAAAGGTAAAATTCTAGTGTCAAAATGTCACTGTTCACTGTTAGGGAGCTTGTTACACATACCTGGTTGTTGTAAAGGTTCAAGTCTTTGCAGGCTGTTACGACGGGATTGGTTGAAATTGCCCTTAGACAAACGCCTCTGTCTTCCATTCAGGATTGCAGCTGGTGATACTATTCCAGCAGGGGGCACCTTACCCATCTTTTCGTACAGCTGCTCAATCTCCTTCTTCTGCATTGCCTGCAATCTCTGAACCTCTGCCAAGTGCCTGTTGGATTAATGCAAGTACTTCAGCCACTGAGACTAAAAGAAAAAATACTGCAAACGCAGGAAATCTGAAATGAGAACTATAACATTCTAGAAATATCCAGGAGTTCAGGAAGCATTTGATATCCATAGAGATTTTAAAAACTTAATATTGAAGTAAATAATGTAAAAATGAAAAGTTAACTAAAGGACTAACATACATAAATAATTTAAACACTAAAATAAAAGCAAACAAACCTGGTTTTACATGCAAACCTTAAAGTTAAAGTATAAATTCAGTTCATCTAGTCCAACAAAATCATACATCACTAGACAAACTCTAGCTATAATTTAAAAAAAACAGAAAGGGCTGGAAATACTCATCAGGACAGGCAACATCTGCAGACAGAAAACAGGAACTCTGTTCCTCTTTTCACATGTTTCCAGACTTGTTGAGTACTTCAAGTATTTTCTGCATTTATTTCTGCTTTGCAACATCTGTACATTTTTTTGATTTTCAAATTCAAAGCATAACCTCCAAGCTTACTTTTCTCTCAGAGTTTGCAACTCTTCAAATATTTCATCGTCATCAGTTTCAGAATCATCGCTGCTGACGTAGATTGAAGTTCGTGGATGCTGAATCCGTCCAGGCACTGAGACTGAATAGTTGTGCACATCTGATAACATGGAATCGCTGTTTTGTTTCTCATCTCCTGAACTAGCCACTACTTTGTTACTTTCTGGAGTATGACTGTCTGCAGCAGCAACAGAATTGACAAAGGAAGGTTTCATCAAATGGATGGGTGAAACTGGGTTGCTGCTATTGCTATCTTGATGGGTTCCTAATGTAGCATCCAACTTTGAGTCCTTGGACATCATCATTGAATGCAAAGTGGTACAGTTGCCTGGAACCAATTGATCTTTTACTTTAGGATCACCTTCTTTTGTTAGTTGAGAATCCTTTTTATTTAGATCCTGAGTTTTCAAAAACTCAAAGTCTCCCACTGGAAAGGGCTGATATGACATAGATTGTTGAAAACTTTTAAACTCTGTAGATATTAAAAAAATACTTGTTAAAGCCATCCAGAATCAAATATTTCTTACAATTGCACAAACATGACATAATTTTCTAAGCAATTTATTCCCCCAACCTTCCTTGATCACATCAAATTATAAAATCAGTAAATTCCAAGCACAACATTCATAGACAATTGGAATGTGATAAAGAGACATGCACTAAAATAAACTCAGTTGTTATATATTCTTAATTATTAATTTCTTCTTTATGAGTTTCAATTTATTTTTAAACAAGGCAGTTTAAATACAAAGCTAACTACATTTCTGTTCATATCATGTTCTCATTTTAAAGAAATATTTTACTTAGAAAGATGGTAAAACTGATCTTTTAGGAATATGGATCTGTAGAACAGAACTACCACTATCTCTCATACATTGCAGCCCACTTTCTAACTTGTTCAGCTCCTGCCAGTACAAGCTGCCTCCTCCATAGTCTGGAATTAAATTGATATCCTTCCTCCTGCTCTTCTAGCTCCCTCAACAAAGCACATAACCACCGACAAATTGGGTCTTAAACTTTTTTTTCAGCAAAGTGAATCACCCTTCATCTTGCTACTCACCTCATCTTGCTACTCACCTCATCAAAGAATTATCACTGCACAGAAAGAGGTTATGGGGATAGGGCAGGAACTGGATACTGATTGTGGATGATCAGCCATGATCACCGTGAATGGCGGTGCTGGCTTGAAGGGCCGAATGGCCTACTCCTGCACCTATTGTCTATTGTCTATTATCAGTGGGCCCAGTGAGCCCTTGTCCACTCCTCGTACAGTATCCCGGTCAGTACCATTCACTTGCTCTTGATCAGGACCTCCAAATTAATTACCTCTACTGCCTTTTGAGCGTCCTGTTTCCACCATCTCATTGTTAGAATTAACGAGTTTCAAGTCACAGTTATTCTGTATTCATGTGTAAATATATTCTTCTATCCATGGCAAAATCTTTCTAGGAACTTAAATAAAAACAGAAAATGCTAGAAGCTTTTCAGCGGGTCTTTGATCTGAATTGTTAAATCTGTGTCTCCTTCCACAAATGTTGCCTGTCTTGCTGAGTGTTTCCAGCATTTTCTGTTTCTATTTCAGATTTCTAAAATCTGCTTCTTATTAATTTTCATGTAATTCAAAACTTGTCAGAGTCACTAAATTCATAAGTTACTTAATTTTTTTCACACCATCTTAAGAATTAACGTAATAATTGCTGTTGAAAAGGATTCCGGTAGAATATGGGTCTCCTCAGCCTGAGTCACAACCCTCATAAAAAGGGGCATTAATTGATCCTTAAATTCTCTATAGAATTCAGGGGGAAAACCATCATCTCCCGGCGATTTATTAGCTTGTAATAAGCCTAGGGCTCTTTCAATTTCATCCCTAGAAAAAGGGGCATTCAATTCTTCCTGATCTTGTTGACTCAATTTGGGAAGCTGTAAATTAGACAAGAAATCATCAATTTTCAGTGAGTCACCCACTGATTCTGATTTATATAGCTCCGAATAGAACTGCTTAGCGGTAACATGGAAATCCGATTCCCTTGTACATATTGATCGTTGGAATAAAGAAATGCAAAGTTATATACCCCTTGAGAAAATTACTTATACCCTTAGGAATGGATACACTAAGTTCACTGAGATTTCGCAACCATATTTGAATTACTTAAATGCCCAGATTGTTTAATTTATTTATTTTAATTTTGTAAAATTAATATGTCCCTTATTATAAGTTAGTTTCTTTAATTTGTATTTTAAACTGACTCTGAGAGCTGGATGCTTACTCTACTTTTTCTTTTATTCTCTTTTCTTTTTTCTTCTCTCCTTTCTTTCCTCCGTCTTTTACGTTTTTTTACCTCCTTTTTTCTAATGAGGGGAGATGGTGTTGGGTGTTAAAAAAAATTATTTCACACCATTGTTTATTTCTAATCTCAGCTGTTAGATCACACGTTTGTTAAAGATTAATTGTAAGTAAAGCATTTTCACTCACCTAGACATCTGCAAAGAAAGTAAATTGTGAAGGATGAAGTTAATGGCTTCATCCCTGAAATCAATCGGGATGGAGGTACACACACTCAGCAATTCAAGAACAGCTTCTTCCCCTCTGGACATTGAACCTATGAACACTACCTCACTAATTTGTTTTTTTTTGGCACTACTTTAATAGACTCAAATTGAAAAAGCCCCATACAACACACTTCTATAGCGGTTTGCAATTGTAGCGGTTACTTACCCTCACATATAGAAGGCAATGGTGACTTTCCTGACTGTGATGTTAAGGTTTCAGTCACAAATATTGTTGAGGTGTTTTTGTTACTTATATCCAACAGCTGTTAAATGTAAATCAATAATCAGATATATTTTTTCATATTTTAACTCAATAATTAAGAGGTACATCAAATAACTCTTAAAGCCATCTATTTACTTTGAATGTCTAATGGAAAAAAGAGATAGTAAGAGTAACAGAGTCCTGCCAAAGGGTCTCGACTCAAAACATCGACTGTACTTCTTCCTATAGATGCTGCCTGGCCTGCTGCTTTCCACCAGTATTTTGTATGTGTTGCTTAAATTCCAGTGAATTAGTCTGGAGAATGAACTTTTCAAGTTATGATTTTCTTAAGTTCTGATGAAATGCTATGGAACAAGATGTTGGAGGGAATCAACCGGTCTGTTGGTATTTTGGTCAAGACCCTTCATCTGGACTAATTCCATCATCTGCAATCTCTTGTGTCTATAAAATGCTATGAAAATGCTTGTTACTTTCCCCAAAGATCTTCCCCACCCTGCTATTTCTGCTCTTATTTCAGATTTTCAGCAAATAGAAGTATTTGCTTTTGTGCTATGGAGAGTACTTAATTTTAATTGCACATTTCAGAATTTTTAATAGAATTTTAAATTAAGTGTTCTTAACCTATAAGCCAACTTACCGAGAACTGTCTGTCCTTAAGATCTGTAGTTGAGTCTGTAACAGGTGTTTGAGACATAACGGGTGAATTTGATGCCCTGCCTTGGAAACCAGTGCTTCCACAATTTCCTGGGTTACCATTCTGCTGTGGTGAGAGTGGAGCTGCAAGGTTAAATGTAGGACTGAGATATGAATGCAATGGAGAATTTGTTGGTGAGGCATAGTTCCTGTAAGAAGCTGGTATTGGAATTGGCATAGACGTCTGGAAATTTGTAGGAGGAGTTATTTTCTGATGTGGGATATCCAGGTAAATTGGACTCAGGTCACCTTCATTACTTGAGGGCATGTGATTGAATTTGGAGGGTGACATTCCTGGCAAATAGCTGACATTTCCCAGAGCCTCACGAGACCTATTGCATTCAGATCCAAGTTGCTCGCTTAAACTTCTGATGCCATTATTTGGCTGAGGTTCGGCATTTGGTTCTGGAGACAAAAGGTGAGATGAGCAGGAGATGTCAACTGGGGAGATGAGAGGTGAGCTCGGGGAAGAGTTGTTGCTGCAGGGGGATATCAGTAGTGATTGTGAAGAATTGCTAGGTATGATTGAATGGGCCAGATGACTCACGCACATCAACGACAATACGTCAGCCAGAACAGACAAAGGCTGGGTAGTTGGTGGCTGCATTTCTTTGTAAACATTCTCTGTTGCTTTTGTTGGAAGCCCTCTTTGGGCGGTATGTTGCCCACTTTCCTGCTGATTCACTGTTGAGTTTAGATGAACATTTGCAGTACATGCAGCAGCAAGGAGAGATGTTGTAGGCAAATTAGTGTCAGTTCCACTGGGTGCATTTTCAGAGGCTGGGACAGGGTCACGATTGGAGAGTGCCACTACGTTATACGTTTCGACTGCTGTACGGCCAGTTAAAATTGGTTGAGATGTTGCTCTGGCTTGGCAGGTCAAACTTGATGAAGCTGTTGGAAGATAAATTAATAGCAATTTAATCAATGCACAGAATCATATTTAAATGCTAAATTAAAGTACTTTCCTCTTCCTGCATTAAAAACACATTACTGACTACTGGGAAAAATCAATGGGATGGCTTCAAGCAAGAGTGATAACAACAATTAGACAAACATTAACAATAACTGTGGGGCATAATAATAATTATGAGGAATTAATAATATTGTGGGGTTAGCATAATGCAATTACAGCACCAGCAGCCCTGGTTCAATTCTGCCACTGTCTATAAGGGTCTGGCATTGAAATAATCATTCTCCCCATGACTGCTTGGGTTTTGTAGTGAAAATAGCATAGTGAAGACAGATTTATATACTGTACCTGGCATGACATTTACTCAAATATCGCATTAGTGCCCTCCATTCAATTTGAACAACAATAAAAAACATCAAGGTGGAAGCTACTTGTCACACAATCATCCCTGTTCTATTTGTGTTGTTTGCATTAACAACCAGCACACCTGAAACTATGCTGGGGGCAGCCCACAAGTGCACTATCCCACAATGAAGTATTTGATCTTAAGCCCACTCAGTGTAATAGGCTTCTTGGGATTTAAATGACACACAAAGGTGGCTGGGAATGTGAAGAATATTAAAGGGTCAGTTGCAGTGAAACAGTCACTCTCGGCCTCTGAAGGTTGTACACTTAAGTCTGTCTCAGAGAACTGAACAGAAAACTATGATGGAGTTTTCAGTCCGAGGGAGCAGTGGACTGCTGGAAATGCTCTATTTTGGATGAGATGCTCAGTGAGACAGTATCTGATCCTGAAGATGAGTATGTTTTGAGGAAGAGCAGAAGATTTACCCCTGGCTATCTGGTCAATCTTTGTCCCTTACTGAAAATTAATGAAACAGATTATCTGATCATTATCACATTGTGTACATTAAGGTCCCACCAACATGACTACCACATTTCCTA
Source organism: Mobula birostris (assembly GCF_030028105.1). NCBI lineage: Eukaryota > Metazoa > Chordata > Chondrichthyes > Myliobatiformes > Myliobatidae > Mobula > Mobula birostris. The sequence goes on from NC_092402.1 coordinate 40,549,257, forward strand.
CAATGCAAAAGTGACTATTCTTCAAAAATACTTTACTGGCCACAAGAATTTTAGGATATCAGAATCAGGTTTATTATCACCAGCATGTGATGTGAAATTTGTTAACAGCAGCAGCAGTTCAATGTAATACATAATCTAGCAGAGAGAGAAAAAATAATAAACATAATAATAAATAAATCAATTATGTATATTGAATTATGTATATTATGTACATAATTTCAGATATGCAGATGACACTGTGTTAATTGCAAGTATGGAGGAAGAACTACAAAACTTAATTGATATAAATGTTGAAGAAAGTGCAAAAATGGGTCTATCTATCAATTGCAAAAAGACAGAATTATGGTGATATCCAAAAAGAAGGAGAATCCTATCTGCAGGCTGAGAATAAACGGGGAAGACATAAAACAAGTACAGAACTTTTGCTACTTAGGAAGCTGGGTGACATCAGATGGCAGGTGCGACTTGGACATCAAAAGAAGAATAGGGATGGCAAAAGACACCTTTACGAGAATGAACAGTACACTGACCAATACTAAACTAGGCATGACAACCCGCCTCAGAATACTGAAATGTTACGTTTATCCAGTTATGTTATATGGCTCAGAATGTTGGACAATATCTAGTAACATGAGGAAACCAATCGTAGCAGCAGAGATGTGGTTTTTGAGGAGGATGCAAAGAATATCATGGATGAAACGAACATCTGATGAGGATGTTGTGAACAGAACAAGCACAAAAGGAGAAATAATGTATGAGATCATGAAAAGGCAACATAACTTCATTGGACATGTGATTAGGAAAGAGGAGTTAGAATGCACGGTAATTATGGGAAAGATTGAAGGGAAGAAAGCAAGAGGAAGACAAAGACAAATGATGATGGAGACAGCAGCCAGAGAACTGGAAATGAATACCAATGAATTGATCCACTTGACCCGAAACAGGAGTGTGTGGGCCATGGCAGTCAATGCTCAAACTGGGCATGGCACCTGATGATGATGATGATATTGAATAGATATAAAAAATGTGCAAAAACAGAAATACTGTATATTAATAAAAAAAATGAGGTAGTGTCCAAAGATTCAATGTCCATTTAGGAATCTTTTGCCTGCTACTACCATTTGATCTGAGTTAATTAAGGTGGTCCCCTTCTGATTCTTGTGTAATTGGTTTTGGTTGGTGGATTGATGATTTTCTTTTATGGAAGCTTGTATGGTGTATAGCTCTGGGGTTGTGCTCCCAAAGGGTTTTTTTTTGGTTAGTAGGGTTTTTTTTTGTTGTCGTTTTAGTTAGTAGGGGTTCTTTTTTCCTTCTTTTTTTGAAAAAAATAATAGTTTTAACATTTTGTCTTTTCTTATTATTATTGGTATACTGTTTAGCTTGGTTAATCAGTTATTTGATAGTTTAACTCTTATTGTATATATTGATATGTTGATTTGACCACTCTAATGTATTTTTGTTGATTTTCAATAATAATTAATAAAAAGATTTAAAAAGGAAGAATGATAATGAGGGTAGTAATCTACAACTTCAGAGTGATATTGATGAGTTGGTAAAATGGGCAGATTTATTGTCGAAATTAATTCCAAAGTGGTGTATTTTGGAAGGACTAATAAGGCTAGGAGGTGCACAATGAAGACAGGATCCTACAAAGTACTGGTACAGAGCAATATTAATCGACATGTCTAACAATGCCCGAAGATGTTAGAACAGATAGATGAGATGATTAAGAAGACTTATCTGATATTTGTTTTCATTAACTGAGGTGCATGATATGAGAGGTTATGGTACATCTATGTAAATCTTTCCTTAGCCTACAAATGAAGCACCGTGTGCAATTCTGGTTGCTCAGCTATAGGACGGATATGGGGCTGAGGAGGGGGAAAAAGGATCAGCCATGAGTGAACGGCTGAGAAGACTCGATGGGTCAAACAGCCTAATTTCTGCTCCTATGTCTTATGGCCTTACGGACTGCACAGGAGAGGACGCAGAGGAGATTTTCCCAGATAGAGTGTTTCAGCTATGAGGAGAGATGGAATAAACTGGGAATCCCTCAAAAGGGGATCACTGATTGAGGCACACAAAATTATGAGAGACAGAGATAGATATTGAGAAACTCTTTCTGTTAACAGAGATATCTATAACTAGAGAGCACAGGTTAGGCAAAGCAGGGGCGATTTAGAGGGGATTTGAGGAAGAATTTTTTTATCCGGAGGGAAGTTGAAATTTGACAAATACTGCCCAAGTGTGCATCAGCTGTAAATATTCTCATGATATTTCAAAGAGCAAAGAGCATTGGAAATACCTCTTACTACCCTGTCTCCTGTAAAAAATGCTATTTCCTTTTCCCTTTTCCTTCATCTCCATCACATCTGTCCCCAGGACGAGGCTTTCCTTTCCAGGGCATCAGACACGTCCTCCTTCTTCAAAGAATGGAGTTCCCTTCCTCCGCCATTGATGCTACCCTCACTTGCAACTCCTCCATTTCCCAGATATCTGTGCTCATCCCATCTTCCTTTCACCTGAACAGGGATCGAGTTCCTCGTATCCTCACCTACCACCCCATGAGCCTCCGCATCCAACACAATGCTGCACCTTTCACCATCTTCAATGGGATTCTACCTTCAAACGCATCCTTAATTCCTTCCTACTACTCCCCGCTTTTTGCAGGGATCCATGATTCTCTCGTCCATTTGTCCCTCCCCACAAATCTGCCTCACCTACATTCAGAGCCTCAAATAGTCCTTCCAGGTGAGGCAACACTTCACCTATGAATCTGTTGGGTCGTCTACTGTACCTGGTGCTCCCAATGCTGCCTCCCCCACATTGGAGAGACCCAACGTAAATTGGTGGACCATTTTGTCATGCATCTTTGCTCCATCCGCCAAAAATGGAATTTCTAAGTGGCCAAACATTTTAATTCCAATTTTCATTCCCATTCTGACATGTTGGTCTATGGCCTCCTCTTGGCCATGCCGAGATGACCCTCAGGGTGGTGGAGCAATAATATATATTCCACTTAGGTAGTGTCCAACCTGATGGCATGAACATTGATTTCTCCTTCCAGTAATTTTTTCTCTTTATTTCTTCTTTTCCTCTCACTCTTCCGTTCCCCACTCTGGCCCCTGACCTCTTCTCCTCACCTACCTATCACCTCCCCCTGGTGCCCCTCCTTCTTCCCCTTCTCCCATAGTCCACTCTTCTCTCCTATCAGATTCCTTCTTCTCCTGCCCTTTACCTTTCCCACCCAACTGACTTCACCTATCACCTTCTAGCTCTCCTCCTTCCTCTCTCCCACCTTTTTATTCTGGTGTCTTCCCCTTTCCTTCCCAGTCCCAATGAAGGGTCTTGGCCTAAAACCTCAACTGTTTATTCATTTCCATAGATGCTGCCTGACCTGCTGAGTTCCTCCAGCATTTTGTGTGTGTTGCTTTGGAAATACAAGTTGTAAAAGACTTTGGCCACATGCTGGAAGATAGAATTAGCATAGGTATGAAATTGATGGCTGTAATGGAAGGGCCTGGTTTTATGGATGTAAAACTTGAAATTGACCTCTGTTCCAAAAAGAAAAAAATACATCTTACAAAAGACCTGGTACTAGTATTATACCCGATACTAGTTATTGTAAAGCTATCATACCTATAGGTGGGAATAAGATAAAAGAATCAGTTCACGCGGAAGCTTACTTTCAGGAACATGGCTGACCAAAAATTTTCTTCTTGGAGACTCGACCACGTGACTGTATGAGGTACCCTCTCCTAGCAGGGAATAAACAGGATGTACATGAATTCATTAACGTAAAAAAGGCACCAAGGTACGCTGTCATAGTTATCTGACTAATGTCATTGGTCTGTTTTAAGCAAATATTGATCTGTACTTCATACTTAATTTAGGTCCAAGAAAGCAATTATATGTATACAAGAAAGAATATAGCCTCATCATGCTCTATAATAATGGAGACTAAAGAGTCAATAATTATTATTGAATTAGGTAGGATAAATTTAAACCATACTTGTGTTTCCTTTCTTTCAGTCGGTGAATCTATTTCCTTTACTATTGATTCTTTCATTGTTCCAATTAACTAAATGTGCTCTTTTGCTTCTCCTGTTGAAAGACTACAGATCTAAATTGATTTTACCTGAAATTTGTTGTCAGCTGATAAATTCACAATAATGGTTACACTCAATATTCCATTTCCCAAATCTGTTTCACTGAATTCAATGGAATCAAACTTCAATCATAGCATGCACTACCAAGATGTGTTATCAACCAAGACGGCATTTCTCTACTTTCTCTCCACAGTCGCTGTCTCACTTGCTGTGAGTTTTGAGCATTATCTGTTTATGTTTATCTGGTAATAGTGCTAAGGTTTTAAAAAAGAAGTTAACAACTATGAATGTAAAAACTTCGCATGGCTTTGCATGGTTTCTTCGTCTGTATTTATTTATTAGGTATAAAGATTATTTTTGAAATAAAGAACAAAAAAATCTCTTTTACCTGGAGCTCTTCAGCATTGCATGTGGTCAGTATAATTTCAATGTAGATAGATGTTAAACGTAACCACATTTTATAGACAAGTCTCAGGGAATTTCTACAGCACAATACAGGCCCTTGAGCCCACAAAGCTGTGCCGAACATGTCCTTACCTTAAAAATTACCTAGGGTTACCAATAGCCCTCTGTTTTTCTGAGCTCCATATACCTATCCAGGAGTCTCTTAAACGACCCTATTGTATCTGCCTCCACCACCGTCGCCGGCAGCCCATTCCACACACTCACTACTCTCTGCATAAAAAACTTACCCCTGACATCTCCTCTGTACCTACTCCCCAGCACCTTAAAACTATGCCCTCTCACGCAAGCCATTTCAGCCCTGGGAAAAAGCCTCTGACTATCCACACGATCAATGCCTCTCATCAACTTGTACACCTCTATCAGGTCATCTCTCATCTTCCGTCACTCCAAGGAGAAAAGGACAAGTTCACTCAACCTATTCTCATAAGGCATGCTCCCCAATCCAGGCAACATTCTTGTAAATCTCCTCTGTTTTCTATGGTTTCCACATCCTTCCTGTAGTGAGGTGACCAGAACTGAGCACAATACTCCAAGTGGGGTCTGACCAGGGTCCTATAATAGCTGCAACATTACCTCTCGGCTCCTAAACTCAATCCCACGGTTGATGAAGGCCAATGCATAGTATGCTTTCTTAACCACAGAGACAACCTACGCAGCAGCTTTGAGTGTTCAATGGACTCGGACCCCTAGATCCCTCTGATCCTCCACATTGCCAAGAGTCTTATCATTAATGTTATATTCTGCCATCATATTTGACCTTACACTTACCTGGGTTGAACTCCATCTGCCACTTCTCAGCCCAGTTTTGCATCCTATCTATGTCCTGTTGTAACCTCTGACAGCCCTCCACACTATCCACAATATCCCCAACTTTGTGTCATCAGCAAATTTATTAACCTATCCCTCCACTTCCTCATCAAGATCATTTATAAAAATCACAAAGAGTAGGGGTCCCAGAACAGATCCCTGAGGCTTACCACTGATCACCAACCTCCATGTAGAATATGACCTGTCTGCCACTCTTTGCCTTCTGTGGGTAAGCCAGTTCTGGATCCACAAAGCAAGGTCCCCTTGGATCCCATGCCTCCTTACTTTCTCAATAAGCCTTGCATGGGGTACCTTCTCAAATGCCTTGCTGAAATCCATATACACTACATCTACAGTTTTACCTTCATCAATGTGTTTAGTCACATCCTCAAAAAATTCAATCAGGCTTACGACCTGCCTTTAACAAAGCCATGCATATTATTCCTAATCATATTATGCCTCTCCAAATGTTCATAAATCCTGCCTCTCAGGATCTTCTCCATCAACTTACCAACCACTGAAGTAAGACTCACTGGTCTATAATTTTCTGGGCTATCTCTACTCCCTTTCTTGAATAAGGGAACAACATCCGCAACTCTCCAATCCTTCTGAATCTCTTCCATCTCCATTGATGATGCAAAGATCATCGCCAGAGGCACAGCAGTCTCCTCCCTCGCTTCCCACAGTAGCCTGGGGTACACCTCATCCGGTTCCAGTGACTTATCCAACTTGATGCTTTCCAAAAGCTCCAGCACATCCTCCTTCTTAATATCTATGTGCGCAAGCTTTTCAGTTCGTTGTAAATCATCCCTACAATCGCCAAGATCCTTTTCCATAGTGGATACTGAAGCAAAGTATTCATTAAGTACCTCTGCTATCCCCTCTGGTTCCATACACACTTTTCCACTGTCACACTTGATTGGTCCTATTCTCTCACGTCTTAACTTTTGCTCTTCACATACTTGTAGAATGCCTTGGGGTTTTCCTTAATCCTGCTCACCAAGGCCTTCTCATGGCCCCTTCTGGCTCTCCTAATTTCATTCTTAAACTCATTCCTGCTAGCCTTATAATCTTCTAGATCTCTATCATTACCTAGTTTTTTGAACCTTTTGTAAGCTCTTTCTTTCTTCTTGACTAGAGTTACAACAGCCTTTGCACACCATGGTTCCTGCACTCTACCATCCTTTCCATATCTCACTGGAATGAACCTATGAGAAACTTCATGCAAATATCCCCTGAACATTTGTCACATTTCTTCCGTACATTTCCCTGAGAACACCTGTTCCGAATTTATGCTTCCAAGTTCCTGCCTGATAGCCTCATCTTTCCCCTTAATCCAATTAAACATTTCCCTGACTTGTCTGTTCCTATCCCTCTCCAATGCTATGGTAAAGTTGATAGAATTGTCATCACTATCTCCAAAATGCTCTCCCACTGAGAGATCTGACACCTGACCAGGTTCATTTCCCAATACCAGATCAAGTACAGCTTCTCCTCTTGTAGGCTTAGCTACATATTGAGTCAAGAAACCTTCCTTAACTCACCTAACAAACCCACTGCATCTAACCCCTCGCTCTAGGGAGATGCCAATCGATATTTGGGAAATTAAAATCTCCCACCACAACAACCCTGTTATTATTGCACCTTTCCAGAATCTGTCTCCCTATCTGCACCCCGATGTCCCTGTTACTATTGGGTGGTCTATAAGAAACACCCAGTAGAGTTATTGACCCCTTTCTGTTCCTAACTTCCACCCACAGAGACTCCGTAGACAACCCCTCCATGACTTCCTCCTTTTCTGCAGCTATGACACTATCTCTGATCAGCAGTGCCACGCCCCCACCTCTTTTGCCTCCCTCCCTGTCCTTTCTGAAACATCTAAAGCCCGGCACTCGAAGTAACCATTCCTGCCCCTGAGCCATCCAAGTCTCTGTAATGGCCACCACATCATAGCTCCAAGTACTGATCCATGCTCTAAGCTCATCCACTTTGTTCATAATACTCCTCGCATTAAAATAGACACATCTCAAACCATCGGTCTGAGCGCATCCCTTTCTATCACCTGCCTATCCTCCCTCTCACACTGTCTCCAAGCTTTCTCTATTTGTGAGCCAACCTCCCTTTCTTCCATCACTTCAGTTTGCTTGAACCCCCAGCAAACCTAGTCTGAACTCTCCCCAGTAGCCTTAGCAAACCTCCTCGCCAGGATATTGGTCCCCCTGGGATTCAAGTGCAACCCATCCTTTTTGTACAGGTCACACCTGCCCCAGAATAGGTCCCAATGATCCAGAAATCTCAATCCCTGCCCCCTGCTCCAATCCCTCAGCCACACATTTATCCTCCACCTCACTCTATTCCTGTACTCACTGTCATTTGGCACAGGCAGTAATCCCGAGATTACTACCTTTGTGGTCCTATTTCTCAACTTCCTTCCTAACTCCCTGTAGTCTGTTTTCAGGACCTCCTCCCTTTTCCTACCCATGTCGTTGGTACCAATATGTACCACGACCTCTGGCTGTTCTCCTTCCCACTTCAGGATATCACGGATGCAATCAGAAACATCCCGGACCCTGGCACCTGGGAGGCAAACCACTATCCGAGTTTCACAGAATTGCCTGTCTGACCCCCTAACTATAGAGTCCCCTATTACTGCTGTCTTCCTCTTCCTTTCTCTACCCTTCTGAGCCACAGGACCAGACTCTGTGCCAGAGGCACGACCACTGTTGCTTCCCCCAGGTAGGCCATCCCCCCCAACAGTACTCAAGTAGGAATACTTATTGTTAAGGGGGACAGCCACTGGGGTACTCTCTAGTACCTGCTTCTTACCCTTCACTCCCTTGACTGTTACCCACTTCTCTGTCTCCTGAGGCCCCGGTGTGACCACCTGCCTGTAACTCCTCTCTATCACCTCCTCACTCTCCCTGACCAGGCGAAGGTCATCGATCTGCATCTCCAGTTCCCTAACGCGGTCCCTAAGGAGCTGCAGCTCGACGCACCTGGTGCAGATGTGGCCGTCCGGGAGGCTGGGAGTCTCCCAGACTTCCCACATCTGATACTGAGCACAGAAATCCGGCCTCACACATATAGTTTCTGTCTGTATTTTACACAGATAACCTACCTGGCCTCGACCTGTTATTGCCAAAGCCTTCCTACTCTGTCTCCCGCTCTATAAGGCTGTCTCCTTTTTAAACTCTTCTCACTGTTCTCACTGGCTTGCACGCGCTTGCGCAGCCATGCCCCGACCAAACCGCTGAAGACATAACCGTCTCCTTTTAAACTCTTCTCACTGTTCTCACTGGCTGACGTCCATGCGCTTGCGCAGTCATGCCCCAACCAAACCGCTGAAGAAGCATATTGGTTGTATTCAACTTAAACTTAGCTCTTAGACCACAAAATCTAAAACAGAATGGTGAATAGATAGATGGATAGATAGGTAGATAGACAGACAGATACTTTATATATCCCAAAGGAAATTACAGTGTCACAATTACAAGCTCACAGATATACAAATATTAGAAGAGAAATAAGAAAGAATAAAAAATAAATTACCATCTAACAGGAGGGGGCCATCACTTCCCCAGCTATAGGTTGACTCATTATAGAGCCTGATGGTCGAAGGTAAGAATGACCTCATATCACGCTCTTTGGAGCAATGCAGTTGTCTTAGTCTATTACTAAAAGTGCTCCTCTGTTCAGCCAAGGTGGCATGCAGGGGGTGAGAAACATTGTCCAGGGTTTTCCACAGGGTCCTTTGTTCTACCACAGCCTCCAGTGTGTCCAGTTTGACTCCTATAACAGAGCCAGCCTTTCTAATCAGTTTAGTGAGCCTATTGGCATCACCAATGCAGGAATATTTAGAAGCAAAACCGTTGTTGATTGCAAAATGCTTTAGGTTTCACAAGCACAATCTAAAGGAAGGGGAGTTCATTTCAGCTTACGTGACTGAAAGAAACTGCCCAGCATTGTCAGTTCAGTGATGGGCTTAATGATGCACTGAGAGACTGTTTAGTTTGTGGACTCTTACAAGAAAGCATTCAAAAACAACTCCTAATTGAAGCACAACTGACAGTTAAGAGAGCAGTTGAAATTATTGTATCAGGGAGCAGTGCAGGCTTAGTCTTCCTAAAGTCCATCACCATCTCCTTTGTCTTACTGATGTTGAGCTGTTGATGATTCAGCTTGCACCAATAGACAAAGTCCTCCACCTGGCTCTGTATTCATCCTCCATCCTCCCTTTATACACCCAACTACTGCTGAGTCATCAGAGAATTTCTGCAGATGACATGACTCAGTGTTGTATCTAAAGTCTGAGGTATACAGGGTAAACAGGAAGGGAGCCAATACAGTCCCCTGTGGGGCCCCAGTGCTGTTATAGCAATGTCTGACACACAGCTCTGAAGCCACACAAACTGTGGTCTGCCAGTCAGGTAGTCCATTATCCAGGATACAATAGAAGTGCCAACCTGCATTGAATGGAGCTTTTCCCCCAGCAATGAGGGCTGTATAGTATTGAAGGCACTTGAGAAATCAAAAAACACAATCCTCACAGTGCTGCCCTGCTTATCCAAATGGGAGTAGGCTGTGCTCAGCAGGTAGATGACAGCATCGTTGACTCCAATGTAGGCATACTGCAGGGAATCAAGGGCTGATCTGACCGGGGGTCGGAGGTGAGCCAGGACCAGCCTCTCTAGGGTCTTCATGATGTGTGAGGTCAGGGCCACTGGACAGTACTCATTCAAGACTTTCAGTTGGCCCTCTTGGGGTACTGGGACCATACATGATGTTTTCCACACGGCTGGCACCCTTTCCAAGCTGAGATTCAGATTGAAAATGCGCTGGAGAATTCCACACAGCTGCTCAGCACACTCCTTCAGGTCCTTGGGGTTCACACCATCCGGTCCCAATGCTTTGCCATGTCTGAATTTCCCCAGAGCCCTTCTCACCTGCTCAGTAGTGAAGGTGAGTCCATGATGACTGGGCAGTTGGTGGTACGTGGGGCTGGGGGAGGTGAGGATCGGGATGACAGCAGTTGGTATGTGGGGGTGTGGATGGTAGCTGCAGGGCAAGGAGGGGATGTAGACAGTGGTAGCCTGTGTTGTTCATCCATGTGTTGAACTGGAACGGGGAGGGAGGATGGGAGGGATTGGTGCTGAGGGAGCATTGGGTGCCTCAGCACATAGACTGGTATGCTGAGGGGGGTGTGAACAGGAGGGCAATTGTCAAACCTATTGAAGTATTGGTTTAGCTCATTCATGGCTGTGTTCCGAGCCTCTACAGCCAGGCTAATTGACGCCACCCCCCCACTGCCGATATCCTGATCAAAGGCTTTCTCTTTGTGGTTGAGAAGAGCCTTTAGATTACTGGTGACCCATGGCTTGTTGTTAGGGAAGCAGCAAACAGTCCTTGATGATTTTACAGTGTCCACACAGAGTTGACGTAGCCAGTGATGCTATCAGTAAATCTGTTAATAACCTCCCCGTATGGTTCACAAAGCACATTCCAGTCAGTAGTATTGAGAACTACAAAAATTATTATTATATGTTAGCAACCAGAGGATGCAGATTTCAGGCAAATAGCAAAACTTCCGTTGGAGAACTGGCATGAATCATTTTTTAATTCCTTTGACCAGTAATGATCTCGAATGTAGGGACTAAGTAGAGAAAATGGTAACTTTTGGTATAGAATTGATTTTCTACATGAACAGGAGGAACCTGTGAGGCTTGGGGAAAGAGCCGAAAGTTGGGGGAAATTTAAAGAGTCGACATTGTTACGCTGGGTGAACACCTGCCTTCTGTAATTCTATATCACACTTAGATTAATTATTAATGGACAGTTCACCATAGCAGGCATCACATCTTCTGCGTCAAGAAAATTGCAACCTCCTTCACACTTCCTCTGTATTTTTACCTCAGCGTGTAAATCATGACTAAACTGACAGAATAATGCTCTAATGACTGCAAAATTCTTCTGTGGAATAGGCTTGTATATTGTTGACCTAGTTCTTGTTGGATATCAAATAGAAAATGCTAGAAATACTCAACAAACGAGGCAGCATTTATTAAAGAGAAACAGGTCTAATGTTTTAGATAACTAATCTTTCATTAAAGCTGTTAGAAGTTCAAAACATGCTAGAAAAGCATACATTTCAAAGAAAAAATGATATAAAGACTAAATCTGTGATGTAGAAAACAATGTACAATATATTTTACCTATTCCAGTTGAAGACAATGATGAAGGGTATGGTGAGTGGTTTGACTTCTCCACATCCTATGAAACAAGAGATTCATAATATTTTCACAACACAAGTTTAAAAAGTAGTAGCTGCTATTCATTTGCTCAGTCTACAGGAAATCTGTTCAAATAGCAGAATCTAGGCATAGCAATTTCAGTGAAAAATCTACCTTCGAACCGTTCAGAAGCACATTATCATCGCAATATTTGCTATTGATTAGTGCTTTGTTGCAAAGGGAAACAATCTTAATTACACAAAGTCAGAAATGGTTTTTAATGGTAATAGTTGTCACAGCTAATATTCCTGTGTTATTTCATTTTAAACCAATAAGTACGCTTATATTGTAACAAATGCACCAATATTGATGCATCATCATTGGTAATAATGATTACCAGCTCAGTAATTTAAGTACTCAGTATTAAACTATCAATCAAAAAATTAGCAAAAATGAACTACATTAGTAAAATAAAGGGGAACATGGTGACAATAATCAGAATCAGGTTTATTATCACTTACATACAGTACACCATGAAATTTGTTGTTTTGTGGCAGCAGTTTTTGCAATAATTTTTTAAAAAATACTATGCGTTACAAGAAATCTATAAAAAAATAAATAAGTAGTGCCAAAACAAAGCAAAATAGTGTGGTAGTGTTCATGGTCATTCAGAAATCTAATAGCAGAGGGGAAGAAGCTGTTCCTAAGAACATTGAATATGGTTCTGCAGGCTCCTGTACCATGTTCCCACATTCACATGTTAATAAACTTCAGATATTGTTGTCACTATAGAAGATTTGACAACTAAAAGCCGCCTGGCACTTGGAGAGGCAGTTGTTCCAATGGTTTAATATCTCATTAGAAACATAATACATCTTAGCCACAGTGACCCTTACTTGTGAATGATGGGAGCTTGGAGTACTTGGCTGTTTAGTTGTATTTTTATTGTGAGTGTCCTTCTTCAACATGGCCACTGCCTTGTGTATGATTTCTTGCAGCTTGCTGACAAAACTGTCCTGCTCTGATTGTAGGATGAACTCTCTACTGACCTGAGCAATTTGAGCACAAACAGTCCATGGTAAGCAAATTGGTTTTACAGATTAGACAAAATGTAGAATGACTTTACTAAGCTACTACATATTTCCAATGCAATCAAGTCCTTTGATAATTTAATTGACAGATACCATGGTTTAAGGGATAATATAATGCTTCAAAAATGTAGCTTGCCTTTATCATAAGAGAATAATATTTTTGCAGTGCATTTAAAATATTAATTCACAATTCAGCAAATCAATTTAGTTGCACAAATGTGGATCTTCTACTTATGTAATAGTTCAGAGAATATTAAATACAGAACACAGAACAGTACAGCGCAGGAACAGGCCCTTTGGCCCACAATGTTGTGTCGAACCAAATAAACTAGTAATCAAATGGCCAGCTAAACTGATCCTTTATGCACACACAATGTCCATGTCCCTCAATTTTCCTTACATTCATGTGCCTATCTAAACATTTCTTAAATGCCCCTGGTGCTTCTCCCTCTACCACCATTCCAGAAAAGCGCACTGCAGGCACCCACTACTCTCTGTGTAAAAAACTTGTCTCTCATATCTCCTTTAAAATTATCCCCTCTCACCTTAAATGCATGCCCTTTGGTATTAGATATTTCAACCTACGGAAAATGATACTGTCTGCTCTATCTATGCCTCTCATAATCTTATAAACCTCTATCAGATCTCCCCTCAGCCTCTGTTGCTCCAGAGAAAACAATCCAAGTTTGTCCAACCTCTCATTATAGCTCCCATTCTCCAGTCTCTGGACTGCTTAATCACAACTACAATGCTGTGAAGAAAGACAATGTAGATGTTCAGTACAGCAAAGCAGAGAACTGAAAATATTGCCTCCAGATACCTATTGCCTCTTAGTGTTCAAAAGAGAAAGGAGGCTCAAGAGTGGACTGAACACATGTTCTCTTAGTTACAAAAAGTTGTATCCAAGACCAGTGGATCATTTATTCCAAATGGAATCAGCATTGACTCTCGCATGACATTTTTCACTTTTAGTGGTCCTCCAAAGTGATCTTGGCAGAATTCTGAGTAACAGCAATAGAAGCAGCACTGAACATTGTTTACTTGATCTTTTAGTTAAACTGCAATGAATAACACAAGGGGAAGGTAAAAATCAAATAGAAATATACTAACAAACAGGTTTCTGTGGTACAGGATTGGATTGGACAGGTCTAATTCCATACCCCTTGGCATAACATAGCATTATAGCATAACTGGCCGAATGACCTCCTGTGCTAAATTCTTGTATAATTCCACAATGAGTAAGAGTTACACAGGGACAATATCTGGATAAACTACAGAGATATTTTCAGTACTATATTATTTCAGGGAAGGCAGAGGGAAAGTCTTAAAGCTGAAGACTTAAAGCATTCAGAAGGCCTTATGGAGAAACAAAATAGTCAATGTTTCAGGTCAGTGACCCTTGTTAACTTCAAGATGGGTTGCTGATTTTCTATTAGACATTTACCCTACTGCTGAAGGCTGAACTCACCCCTACCAAAGAGGATCAAGCTAGTGATTTACGCACCATAACTGCAGCAATGTCTTCTGGGCAGTCACCTTCTGGGTCAAACTTGAAGGTCACCATTTTGCTGTTGTGGGTTTGAAGCTGGCATTCTACAACTCGATCTCCTTTGTCTGAAACCTGCAGTGGGAATGGAAGGTGTGACAATGAGCATTGTTTAACTTATAGTCAGTGTGATCTGTGCCAATTGTGGAAATTTCCTCATGGAAGAACGTTCCACACTCTACCACAGAAGCTTAAAATAAATAAAAATAAAGATAGAGATGGAGAAAAAAGGGCCGATTTTAAGTGTTGGAGTAAATGCAACTTCCAGCCGCCATTTGTCACTGATGGTGCCATTAGGCTTGAGTTTTACAAAGGCTGGAGCATCAGCTTCAATTGATCAGATAATGTCTAAGGGTGGAACAGAACTTCAATCCTCCTTTAGTTTTGGAGATGGCAAGGAAACAAAAGTTCCTGCAATGATTCAGTCAATAATTTGGACAAAATGGGAACAATTCCAGTAGGAGCTGCAAACAGGTTATTTTGTCAGTATCAATGTGTCGCTCAAATTTGCAGTTGAGTCCCAAGTCTGGCTAAGGACTTCACTTTGCATCTTATAAGTGGCCTCCAGCCTAAAACACTGGGAAACCTGGATGATCCATTTACCCATGTAGAACACATGTATGAATGGGCCAATTCCACTTTTAGATTTTAACCACCACATCACAGGATAGAAATAAACTGCTTCCACTCTCAATCCCTACTGGCAGTATGTTTGGAGGCTGTGCACATCCAAGGAAAAAGTTCAAAGACTCATTCCAAATAAATTCCACGAGCTTTATTTGAATTATTATGGGGAGCTTCTGTCATTGGCTGCATTCAGCCGAACTCCAGGAGCCATTAGATAAGTTGAGTCACGAGGAGTGGGGAAATACTTCTGGCTCCAGATGAAGATATTTCTGAAATTAAAGAAGTACCTTTAGGTAAGCCTGGAGATCACTTTAGAATTCTGACATCTGCCCTAGTTGCTCCCTACTTGGTTTATCAAATGGATTCTTGAAAAGGACTGACTCTTGATTGTGCTTTGCACCTGCTCAGATATTTAACCCCATACTTTTGACTACGGGATCAATACCTAAGCACACTGAATGAATATAGGTGTTCCCAGTAGTAAATTATATGGTGTTATATCCCCCCAAAAGCACAAGAACAACTACAGGATTGCAAAACTCCTCTATTTAGAAGGAAATCAGGATGAATTGAGAATTACAGACCAGTCATCAGCCCAATATCGATGTTGGTTCAATCTGTTGAAGCAATAATCCAATTCAAAATTAATTAAGAATTTGGAAAACATGAGCTAAAAGATTAGTCACCATTAAAGGTGAATCATCTGCAGCTTAACTGAGTTCTTTAAGGAAACTATGAGGAAGGGCAGATTCATTGATGTGGTATAAACATTCAAAAGGCTTTTTGAAAGATTTTTTGATAAAGATTATATACAACAGACATAAAAACAAAAAAAAATGCTGTATAGTAGGTCAGGTGACATCTGTGAAATGGAAAACAGTTAACAATTCAGGTCAAAGACCTTTTATCAGCAAGATAGTCAGAAAAAAAAAACAATAGAATTTTATGAAAAACTGTACATAAAAAAAGACCGACATACAACCAATGTGCAAAAGAAGACAATCTGTGCAAATAAAAATAATATTGAGAACATAAGTTGTAAAAGGTCCTTGAAAGTGAGTCTGTGGGTCATAGTATCAGTTCAGAGTAGTGGTGATTAAAGTTATCCACACAGATTCAGGAACCTGATGGTTGGAGAGTAATAATTGTTCCTGAACCTGTGGTGTGGGACCTAAGGCTACTGTACGTCCTTCCCGATAGTAGTAGCGAGAAGAGAGCACGGCTTGTATGGTGGGGGCTGTTGATGATGGATGCTGCTTTCTTGTGGCAGAGCTCCTTGTAAATGTACTCTGTGGTGGGGAGGGTTTTGCCTGTGCTGGACTGGGCTGTATCCACCTCTTTCTGTACCCTTTTCTGTTCCTGGATATTGACGTTTCCGTATCAGGTTGTGATGCAATCAGTCAGGATAATCTCCACAGTGTACCAAAGAAGCACCTTTCCATATCTACTACTTTTTCTTTTGTTGGCATTTGCATCTGTACTGTGACAACCTAGAAAAATACATTAGCTAAATCTAAAACACAATGCACAGATGAACAATTAATGCCAAATTACATGGACACTCAGTGTTATATAGTTACACTGCACCCTTCCCTTAAAGTATCCAGAGACTGTGTAGTAGGAATTCATCGATTCTGTCCCATGATTCTTAACTGTTAGTTAAAATATGTTTGTGGACATAGACATTTTACCACTTTCAGAGTAATGGTGTAGGAAAGTAGAAGTTGGAGGAAAAAGATTGTCAGCATTCGTGTTTCCAGTTAATAATGGCATGAAACCAGACTAAATAGGAGGCTGCTTACATTAAGAATCCGTAGCCTGGATCTGCCACGCTTTCGCAGGAGTTTACTCGCTATACGTTTCACGGGTAGTTTCACTGAACCTTCACCTGCAGACAGGCCTTCATAGCCATCGCTCATTCCAGAAGCAGCATCCGAGGCGTAGCTGCATAACCAAAACACAGTGGCACTGGTCTTAATGTCAATTATTGAGCTCCATCCCTGACAACTTGTTTAATCTCTTGGTTGCACTTAGTTGTAAGACGCCAGCCCCCTAGGCCTGAGTCAACATAATAGTAGTTGTAAGAAAATTTGTCATAGTGCTTAGTTTCTGAGAATTATGGCCAACAACTTGTAAAAATAATAATGAGTCAGACATTAATGTAAGATTAACATTAATAATTTCATTATGAGCAAGTGGTAAATTTCATTAAAGGGAAGGGTATTTTCATTCAATGACTAAATTTGCACAAAGTTTTTAAAATCTAGATTGGACATGGCACTCAGATATATTGTGCGCTGTCCCAAGTAATTACCTGAGCAGGACACAGAGGGCTGACTGAGCTGACCTTTGCCCTGTACCCAGGAGGCTTAAGGCAAGGAGCACAAAGTCCTATCACCCTGAGGCTCTGTGGGCTGCTAAAGCCCTACCCTTGGATGACACCAACAGCCTTTGACTGGGGGCAGGGATGGAGAGGACTTTTGTTTCCTGTCAAAACCTACCCTTCATGTTCCATGGCATTTAAAAACTACTAAGATTGCTCTAAGTAATTAGAGATTAAGCAAACAAATATGCACTTAACACACTGAGAAATAACACTAAAATAAATGAAACCCAGATGGTATGTTGCCTCTCAGGTGCCAGGATTAAGGATGTCTTGGATCGGGTTCTCAGCATCCTAAAGGGTGAGGGTGAGCAGCCAGAAGTTGTGGTACATATAGGTACCAATGACATAGGTAGGAAAAGGGAGGAGGTCCTGAAGAGAGAATATAGGGATTTAGGCAGAAAGCTGAAAAGCAGGACCTCCAGGGTAGTAATTTCTGGATTGCTGCCCATGCCACATGCCAGTAAGGGTAAGAATAAGATGATTTGGCAGATGAAAGGACAAGATTTCAGATTTCTGGATCATTGGGATCTCTTCTGGGGAAGGTATAATCTGTACAAAAAGGATGGGTTACAGCTGAACCCAAGGGTGGGGTGGCAATATCCTGTGGGCAAGTTTGCTATAGCTGTTAAGGGAGGGTTTAAACTAAGCTGGCAGGAGATGGGAACTGGATTGATAGGGCAGTCAGTATACAAGTAGATGCAGTGTGTAGGAAGGACAGGCGGATGATAGGGCAAAATTGCAGTCAGTGGAATGATTTGCAGTGTAACATGGGGGTGAAATCAAAAAGGATGATGAATACACGGTTGAACGTGTTATATATGAATGCATGCAGTATATGGAATAAGGTAGATGATCACATAATGCAGTTAGAGATTGGCAGGTGGTGGGCATCACTCAGTTTTGGCTGAAAGAAGATCATAGTTGTGAGTTTAACGTCCAAGGATACACATTGTATCAAAAGGACAGACAGGTTGGCAAAGGTGGTAGGGTGACTGTTGGTAAAAAATGAAATCAAATCCTTAGAAAGAGGTGACAAGGGATTGGAAGATGTAGAATCCTTGTCGGTGGAGTTAAGAAACTGCAAGGGTAAAAAAATTCTGATGGGAGCTATATACAGACCACTGAACAGTAGCCATGATGTGGGATACAAATTAACATGGGAGATTGAAAAGGCATATAAAAAGGGCAATGTTATGATAGTGATTGGGGATTTTCAATATGCAGGTAGAGTGGGAAAATCAGGTTGGTGCTGGATCCCAAGACAGGGAATTTGTAGAATGCCTACGAGATGGCTTTTTCGAGCAGCTTGTGGTTGAGCCCACTAGCAGAAAGGCAATTCTGGATTGGGTGTTGTGTAATGAACGGGAATTGATTAGGGAACTTGAAGTAAAGAAACCCTTAAGAGGCAGTGATCGTAATATTAAACAATTCACCCTGCAGTTTGAGAAGGAGAAGCTGAAGTCAGATGTATCACTATAACAGTGGAATAAAGGGAATTAACAGAGGCATGAGAGAGCAGCTGGCCAAAGTTGATTGGAAAGGGTCACTAGCAGGGGTAATGAAAGAACAGTAAAGACCGGAGTTTCTGGGAGCAATTTGGAAGGTGCAGGAAAGATACACCCCAAAGATGAAGAAGTATTCTAAAGGGAGAATAAGACAACCATGTCTGACAAGGGGAGTCAAAGACAGCATAAAAGCAAAAGAGAGGGCATATAATGTAGCAAAAAATAGTGGGAAGTTAGAGGATTGGGAAACTTTTAAAAACCAACACAAGGCAACTAAAAAGCCATAAGGAGAGAAAAGATGAAATATGAAGGTAAACTAGCTAATAATATAAATGAGGATACCAAATGTTTTTTCAGATAAATAAAGAACAAAAGAGAGACGAGAGTGGATATTGGACTGCTGGAAAATGACGCTAGAGAGGGAGTAATGGGGGACAAAGAAATGGCAGATGAACTTAATAAGCATTTTTGTCAGTCTTCACTGTGGAAGACACTAGCAGTATGCTAGAAATTTGAGTCGGGGGCAGAAATGCTATTACTAAGGAGAAGGTACTTGGGAAGCTGAAAGGTCTGAAGATAGATAAGTCACCTGGACAAGGTGGACTACAGACCAGGGTTTGTTAAGAGGAGCTGAAGAAATTGTGGCAGCATTAATGATGATCTTTCAAGAATCACTATATTTTGGAATGGTTCCAGAGGACTGGAAAATTGCAAATGTCACTCCATTTTTTAAGAAGGGAGGGAGGCAGCAGAAGGGAAATTATAGGCCAGTTAGCCTGACCTCAGTGGATGTTGGAGTCCATTATTAAGGATGGGGTTTCAGGGTACTTGGATGCACATGATAAAATAGAGCAAAGTGAGCATGGTTCCTTAATGGGAAATCTTGCCTGACAAATCTGTTGAAATTCTTTGAGACATTAACTGGCAGGCTAGACAAAGGAGAGTCAGTGGATGTTGTTTATTTGGAGTTTCAGAAGGCCTTTGACAAGGTGCCGCACATGAGGCTGCTTAACAAAATAAGAGCCTATGATATCACAGGAAAGATACTAGCATGAATAGTGGCTGGTTAGCAGGAGGCAAAGAGTGGGAATAAAGGGGGTCTTTTCTGGTTGGTTGCCAGTGACTAGTGGTGTTCCACAAGGGCTGGTGTTGGGACTGCTTATTTCCACGTTATGTGTCAATGATTTGGATGACAGAAGTCTACTTAGGACAAAGATGAGGAGGAATTTCTTTAGCCAGAGGGTAGCGAGTCTGTGGAATTCACTGCCACAGATGGCTGTGGAGGTCAAGTCATTGAGTACATTTAAAGTGGAGTTTGATAGGTTCTTGATTAGTCAGGGCACCAAAGATTATGAGGAGAAGGCAGGAGAATGGGATTGATGGGGAATATAGATCAGCAAGGATTGAATGGCAGAACAGACTCAATGGGTCGAATGGTCTAATTCTGCTCTTATGTCTTGCAGACACAACAAACAACAAAATGTACATTCTACTCTCTTACCCCTAGTGCTGAGAATTTCCATTCAAACAAATGAAGTCGCTGTTCATACACTGGCTGGACTGGGGAGGGAGAGGATTCCTCAGGGAAGTTCTGAGGAACTCCAGGACCATTGTCCTCTGTTGCTGGACACCACGTGGAATTCAGTAACAGACCAGCCAATATTGACAAGGCAAACCATCAGCTCAATTCTGCCAATGCTTATACATTGGTATCTCTCTTAGCACTACCTTGTGCTGATTTACTCTAGTGCTGTTAATCCTCTAGTGTGAATACTCTAGTATGTTCTCTCCTGTAATTTAAAAACAGCATTGGCTTGGGATGTGTGCTGCTGAGCTGGGAGCCTGGAGTTCGTGCAAGCAATGACTTGCCCATGGCTCAGTGCATAGAGGCTGCCTGATGACATGTTCTATGGGCAGCAACCACTATTAAGCTTGTTGCCATTGAGAAATCTCTAGGAACATGGAGTACTCTGCCATGCAGGTGGGGGGTATTCACTGATGGAGAAGCAGCAGCAGAAGACAGGAACAGCAAAGGTTCTTGTCAGGAACCCAGCACAGCACAGTCAGTGATGCACCTTTTAGTGCTGGTTCCATTCTCGCTCCTGGGGACATATCATGAGCACTATGTGAGGTTCCAATGTAATTGTTTTAAGCAATTTCTTGATTTGCAGATATTGGACAAACCAACACCTGCAGGTTACTCAATGGTCATGGGTGGTTATTTCAGAGATCCTTGGTCCTTGAGAGCAATTATCAGAAATGGAATGAATTGCCTTGAACGCTTGTTGGTATTCCATCACAACAGCCCTGTACTCTCACTATAAACTTGAGGAATCAATTTATATTCAATGCCTAACATGTGATACATGGTAAAACTAAAGTATAACATGAAATGTTTTATGAATCAACTCACAGGCAAATCATAAAACGCTTACATCTCAACATAGCTCATACAGTATATAGTTATTGAATCCCAACTAAGCATGGATTAGGCCCAAGTAGGAGCAAGTCTTTAGCTTTTTCTCTTATTTTAATTATTTAATGTAGAACAGTATATTTTTGGCAAAAAATTACATTGTTTTCAATTTTTCATAAGATTTTTGTGAAAGCTAAAATGATCTTTCTTGTAACTCTAGGAAGCATAAACCTTTGCACATTACAGTTGTTGACAAATTTTGATAATGAATTCTTTACGTCAGAGCAATCATTTCCATGTGACGCCATAAAAAATATCAACCATTAGTTTAAACGTTCTTCTCTTTCTGATGTGGATTTTTCTCTTCCTTTCAAGAAAAACATGTTATGGTTCAGACATAATTTGTTTAAGAGGAAAACTAAGAACTGTTGAATTAAATTAGACTTGGAGAGAAAAACAAGTGTAGACTTACATGCCACCAACAAAACGGTCCATTACTTCTTAATTTATTTGTCTAAACTTGTTAAAGAGTTGGACTCAAATGGACAAATCTTTTAAAGTGGATTGTCACATGATTTTAGGTTTAAAAATATCAAGTCATGGATTACTGGAATAGTCATTTTGATTTACCTGTCTCCTGGTGAAATTAGCCCACTGTGAATTGATGAATGTTGTTTCGAGGGAAAGGTCACTGCAATGCTCTGAAATAAAAAGACATAGAGCAAAATAAGAATAATACGGTATTCATTTACATAAACTACTAACCAAATTAAAACATCTCTGTGATCGAAATAACTAAAAGTTCAGGTAGTAATCTTGTAGAGTGAAGTATACTGTACAATTGCCCTAACTTTCATTGCAATAAAACTGGGTGAGCTTACAAGGGAATGATTACCTCCCCCTCATCTCAGTATTTTACTGCCTAGGTGGCAAGGATAGAGGGTTACTCAATAGATACTGAAGGTTTTCTTCAATATTACTGTTTAGTTTGTAAAATACTTAGATTCATCCTATAAGATCAATACTTTCCAAAATTATGGAAGGTACACTTTACTTGAGTAAATGTATCCCATTGCTTGAGGGGTTCTAACTTAAACAATGAAATGCTATGCATTTTCAAACAGGATCATTCCAGTTTAGATGTGTAATTTCAATTTGAGGATGCTTACAGTGAGCACTGTACTGAACAATGCATATTTTTGACTTGTACGGTATATGTTCAAAGTCTTTGATAATATCTATCACTGTACACTTCTAAGTTATCCTCAGATGACTTCCCACTGACACAATGTTCATAGCTCTTTAGACCTATGCTGTGATAATTGTTTAAAACTTTGGGTCTTTGTTCATTAACAAACGAAGGGTCTCGGCCTGAAACGTCGACTGCACCTCTTCCTACAGATGCTGCCTGGCCTGCTGCGTTCACCAGCAACTTTGATGTGTGTTGCTTGAATTTCCAGCATCTGCAGGATTCCTGTTGTTTGTCCTTAAAGTTCTGTCCTCTCTCCCATCCTTAGGTAGCCCCTTCAAGTCATCTAGTTCTACCCATTGTATATTCATTAATTGTCTTCAAATCATAGCCTCTGTCTTTGGAACTTTCATAGTCTGGTTGTTTCATCTTTTAGATGCAAGACCATAAGACACGGGAGCAGAATTAAGCCATTCAGCCCATCGGGTCTGCTCTGCCATTCTGTCATGGCTGATTCCAGATCTCAATCAACCCCATACACCTGCCTTCTCGCCATATTTTTTGATGCTCTCACTGATCAGGAAACAATCACCTTCTGCTTTAAATATACACACGGACTTAGCCTCCGCTGCAGTCTGTGGCAGAGCGTTCCACAGATTCACTACTCGCTGGCTAAAAAAATTCCTCCTTATCTCTGTTCTAAAAGGTTGCCCCTCAGTTTTGAAACTATGCCCTCTAGTTCTGGATACCCCCACCATAGGAAACATCCTCTCTACATCCACCCTATCTAGTCCTTTCAACATTCGGTAGGTTTCAATGTGATCCCCCCCATTCTTTTAAATTCCAGTGAGTACAGGCCCAAAGCTGCCAAATGTTCCTCGTATGTTAACCCCTTCATTCCCAGAATCATCCTTGTGAACTCCTCTGGACTCTTTCCAATAACAACACATCCTTTATGAGATATGGGGCCCAAAACAGTTGACAAGTATGGCCTGACTAGTGTCTTATAAAAGCTGAGCATTATCTCCTTGCTTTTATATTCTATTTTCCTTGAAATAAATACTAACATTGTATTTGCCTTCTTTATCAGACTCAACCTGTAAATTAACCTTCTGGGAGTCTTGCGCGAGGACTCCTAATTCCCTCTGCACCTCTGATGTTTGAAACTTCTCCTCATTTAGATAATAGTTTGCACAATTGTTCATTTTACCAAAATGCACTATCATACATTTCCCAACACTGTATTCCATCTGCCACTTTTTTGCCCATTCTTCCAATTTGTCCAAGTCCTTCTGCAATCTCGTTGCTTCCTCAGCACTACCTACCTCTTCACCTATCTTCATATCATCCACAAACTTTGCCACAATGCCGTCAATTCCATTATCTAAATCATTGACAAACAATGTGATAAGCAGCGGTCCCAATACAGACCCCTGAGGAACATCACTAGTCACCAGCAGCCAACCAGAAAAGACCCCATTTATTCCCACTAGCTGCCTCCTGCCTGTCAGCCGAATTATTCCTCTATCCATGCCAGTATCTTTCCTGTAATGACATAGGATTTTATCTTGTTAAGCAGCCTCATTTGTGGCACCTTATCAAATGCTTTCTGAAAATCCAAGTAAATATTATCCACTGCCACACACATAAAAGTTGCTGGGGGAACGCAGCAGGCCAGGCAGCATGTCTAGGAAGAGGTACAATCGACGTTTCAGGATGTCGACTGTACCTCTTCCTAGAGATGCTGCCTGGCCTGCTGCGTTCCCCCAGCAACTTTTATGTGTGTTGCTTGAAATTCCAGCATCTGCAGATTTCCTCATGTTTGCATTATCTACTGCCTCTCTTTTTGTCCACCCTGCTTGTTACTTCCTCGAAGAACTCTAACATATTTATCAGGCATGATTTCCCTTTACAGAAACCACGCTGACTTTGACTTATTTTATCACTCGCCTCCAAGTACCTCAAAACCTCATCCTTTAATAATAAACTCAACACTTTCCCAACCACTGAGGTTAGGCTAACTGGCCGATAATTTCCTTTTTTTTTCTTTCAGTCTTTCTGTGTTCCCCTGTACTTCAATCAATTGCTTTATATTTACCCCAAAAGCATAAAACCTGTACAGCTCCTTATTTTCATTAGCTTCCTTCATTTGACTTTTAGGCTTTGGAAGTAATTGAAAACTTGAAATTATCCAAAGTATTTCAGGACTTTATTATAGACAATGCTTTTGGAATTATGTCAAGCAGTAACACATGACTGTAATAAGGACTGTCCGATTTAGTAAGCTGCACACTATATTAACTTATTTCCAACAGGAAACCAAGTGGTAAGATTGAACAATTGCGTTATGAATGAAAATTAAGAGGTGCAAAATGAAAAACACAATTGATGTCTCTGTTCATTTGCTTGGAGAAGATTCTCCAATATTTCTCAAAACTATCTGACTTTTGGAATGAGACTTTCAATATTACCAAGTCGTCCAGAACACAACTGCAAATATTGATAACAAAATGCCTTTAAACAAAGTTGTTCTTAAATAAAGAGTTCACTTTCATAAAACTTGATGTTGTCTGAACAAGTTGAGGAGTTTGCATCTGCTTGAAATTTACTTACAGCAGGAAATTGGAGACCAATTCCAGAGTTTGGGGCTAACTGGCCAGCCCTGTGCAAGTTGTCACAGGAATCCAAGAATCCAGAAGAACTCAAATAACCATCAGTCTCACAATCAGCTGATAAAAAACACGGAGAAAACAATGAATATAATTTGTTTGAAAATGGTCTCGTTAATATATTCTTCCTGTTACATTTTAATCAGGAACACAATTAACAATCCATTGACATTCAGGTGAATGTCACGACTTGCCTATAAAAATACTGCCAAGTTTATTGACCAATAACATAAATGATTTTTTTTACATTATTTTCTCCCACTGTATACATATTTTTAAAATCATGAATAAAGTGTATTTTTGAAACAAAACATGTTTAATTTTCATGACATCACAACCTAATGCAACCATGGGCTATAGATAGGGTAAATGCAAGCAGACTTTTTCCTCTGAAGTTGGGTGAGACTAGAACTAGCGGTCATGGATTAAGGGTGAAAGGTGAAATATTTAAGGGGATCATGAGGGGTAAATTCTTCACTCAGAAGGTGGTGAGAGTGTGGTACAAGCTGTCAGTGAAAGTGGTGGATACGGGTTCAATTTCAACATTTAAGAGAAAATTGGATAAGTACTTTATACTTTATTGTTGCTAAACAATTGATACTAGAGCATACAATCATCACAGCGATATTTGATTCTGCGCTTTGCGCTCCCTGGAGTACAAATCGATAGTAAATATTAAAAATTTAAATTATAAATCATAAATAGAAAATAGAAAAGGGAAAGTAAGGTAGTGCAAAAAAACCGAGAGGCAGGTCCGGATATTTGAAGGGTACGGCCCAGAACCGCGTCAGGATGACCAATGACAATTACATGGATGGAAGGGGCGTGGAGGACTATGGTCCGGGACCAGGTCAATGGAACTAAGTAGAATAATAGTTCAGCATGGACTAGATGGGCTGAAGGGCCCATTTCTGTGCTGTGGTATTTTATGACTCCTTGGACTCAAAAGACATGAATTTCAATGGGGGTGCAATTCATCTTTAGACATTGGCACTAAAGGGGTACAGAATCTTCATTACACTCCTCTCCCAAGATTGGAGCTAAGTCTGGAAGTAGAGTGCGATTGGTGGCTAACGTTGTAGGATGCATTAAACTCTAGCGATCAAAGATGAACGTAAGTAGGCACGTTATTATTTTGAAAGTAGATGTGCAATGGAATGCAGGTACAGTGACCAAGGAATCCACAAAACTATTTCCTGCAATGCAATCAATTTGGATGCAGCCATGTTTGCTTTGAATCCTGTGATCTATACTGATGGCCAGATGGGTACCAGAAACCTTAATGTGAGGAATTTGCCGTCAGCCTACATCTTTTAAGTTTTAGAGGTTCAAACTCTAGTTGGGAGTTTTAAAAATAGATTTATTTTTCTTAAGTTTTCTTCTATTTTACAACTGAGTAGAAGGTGAAAAATATCCACAAATAATCTGATCTCTTTATTAATAACTTTGTTTATGATTTTCCTAGCAAACTTACTATTCCATGAAATAAATCCATATACATCTTTGTGGTTTGGAAATAGTTTCAAATGCCATTGGAGATTTTCCACACAATGGCCCTTTGTTTTCCCCCAGGGTCAAATGGGAGAGGACCAAGATTTAAACAGTTTTGTATCCTTTAATAAAGGCAGGGATCGTGTTAGAATTAAGGATTACTAAAATGTCAGGGGGTATATAAAGTGAAATTAATCCTAGGTACATCATACAATATGATAGGAATGAGAGAGGTTAGAGGGATGATTGTCAATGAAACAGAGTATCAGCTGTGTCACATTATGGTCAGTCGGCAGATACAATACTATATGTTCAGTGCTGTGGAAATAATGAGCCACATTCCACCCCCTCTCCATATCTTCTCTAAACTGTTTTCAGCAAGTCCATTTCAATTCAGTATGTCTAGCTTATTATTTAAATAAGATTACTTCACTAATATATTTCAAGGAAATTGGGATTTGAAACTAAATGATTTATCTTCAGTCTTACATGTAGCTGAAGAATAATTTGTGTTCCTATATCGAAAAGTCTGATGCTGATCAGCCTCTGGCTCCTCAGGCTCTGGTGGAAAGGGAGAATTCAGTAGTGTTTCAATGGGACGTGTGGTGGCTAGAGACTGTGGTGGCTGGGCAACTCCAGCTGCACTTTCTGTTCCTTCTTGAGGCAAATTCAGTTCTTCCAAGAGCTCACAAATCTTTTTCTTTTTCTCCTGCTCTTTTTTTCTCAGCTCCTCCTGTATGCGTTGGTTCCGCTCACGCTTTCTCTTGACCTCAGTCACGCGGTCTCTGATGGCCTTTGCAACTAATTTGTAGTCAGCCTCACAGACAAAACCCAAGGTCACCTAATGAAGAGACACATTACATATTCAGCAGTGGGTGAACATTATTTAGTAGGAGAAAGTAATATCACATTTACAGTTTTTGATCCTCTCTAACCCACCACGAAGTAGAAACTCATCTGTGGTTGCATATATTTAACATGCATTGTAGAAGAATATGGGTGTTGTAATCTATCTCCAAACTTTAGTTCCACTGAATTCTATGAGTTCAACTTGAGGCTATATTTTGGGTTTAGCACATTAGTCTGAAACTGGGATGAGAACTAAGATTAAAAATGAGCTTTATTTGTCACAAGTACATTAAAATATCGAAACATACCGTGAAATGCATTGTGTGCATCTACATCCAACACAATGTAAAAATGTACTGGGAGCAGCCTGCAGGTGTCAGCATGCCCACAACTTACTAACCCGTACATCTTTTGGAATGTCGGAGGAAACAGCAGCACCCAGGGGAAACTCACACGGTCACTTGGAGAATGTACAAACTCCTCATAGACAGCTGTGGGAATTGAACCTCAACCTTTCAATAGGTACCTCAACTATATGTATGTAAGTGTGTGTGTGTATATATATATATAGGAACACTATCACTTCCAAGATCTTTTCCAAATTACAAAACTTGTCTGTTCCTCATCATCACTGTCAAAATCCTGTAATCTCTGCTCAATGTAATGGGATTATCTTCACCTCACAGCCTACAAGTGCATCAAGAAACTCCACCAGCACTTTCTCAAGGGCAACCAAGGTGAGTGGGAATGTCAACACTGCAAGTGCTGCCCATATCTAGAATGAAATAAGAAATAAATCCAACCCTGGTTGATCTCAAACTGATTTTCCTTTATCTATCTTTTGTTGAAACCCAAATCAATTGATCTTAGCTTTGAGAATTTCAATTGATCTGACATCCACACCCTTCTGAGTCTTAGAGCTCTAAATCTCTGGTAACTTTTGCAGAGAAAGAAAATACTTAATTTTATTCCCAAGTAGTCTTGCTTGACATTTTAAGTCATGCCTTTTTGTTGAATTCACCCATCAGAGGAAATTTGTATCGGCTAGAGTTACAGAGATAGTAATTGGTTGAAGGAAGACATTTTAAAAATACTTTACAGTTTAAAATATAAATAAAAACAGAGGGAATGATGGGAAGAGTTTCAATGCAGCGATTGCAGTGGTCTGAAATATTAATCAAGGGAATTGCACATCAGGTTGAAGGATTTCTCCAGATGGACTTTTTGCCATTATCCTTATATCTGTTTCCTCTCTACGAATTCTCAACTGAAAGAAGTGACTCCTTTTGGGGAACGGATTAACAAACACGGATGGCCAGGTTCAGCTAGAATTTTGTGTGACCTTTCATAGTGAAAATTTATCTGCTATTTCTTTCTCAGATCTAAAACTTATTGAAGCCAACTTCAGCAAAGTCACAGACCATAGCTAATTAAGCATAGATTCTGGACTGAATCTGAGACTTTTCTAATCAATATGGTAAAATAGAGAAAATTGCTTAACTGGCAAGACTTATTGTGTGAATAAAAAGTAGAAGCAAAACATGATTTTAATTTTACTGACAAATACCAATCACTGAGAACTGACAAGGGTACAAAAATATTTTTCTGACAGTCTATTGAGCTATAATAATAATAAAAAACAGGGTTTTAAAGCCAGGTTTTCAAATTTGCTGCGGAACATGCTCCAGCGAACTCTTGATGGAACATCAAGTTGGATGTGTTAGCGCAGGGAAGATGCATAAATGAGTGGCAAGATAATCTTGTGCAAGAGATCTTCAGGAAAAAATGATCCCAGAACAAAATACTGGAGTATCTATTGGATTCTGGTGTTTAAATCCAAGGTTCTTTTAGAAGTCAGAACCAAGGCAAAAAATTGTTGCTTCACGATCATTTTATTAAGAGTTGATTGAACTAAGGGAAGTTGAACAGAACAGTGACAGGGGTCTCACTACTTGAAGAAGAGAGAAACTGAAGATAGTGTCTACCGTAAAACAAGTACTTTTATACCCAGAGATAAGAAAATTTGATAGGTAACAATAATGCAATGAGAAAATATTTAATACTATAGTAAAAATTGCCAATGATAAAATACTGACATATAATTAATTGTTAAACTACAAAGAAAATGACAATTAAAATTCAACAGTCAGATCCAACATACCCAAACCTATTTGCAGTGACAATAGCTTCCATAACTTTTCCACAAATTACATCTGCTGAACATTGTGGGCATGCTAATTTGGCACTGGAATGGGTGGCAACACTTGCCGGCTGCCCCAGCAACCCTTGGGTGTGTTGGTTGTTAACGTGAACAATGCATTTCACTGTATGTTCCGATGTACATGTGATGAAGAAAATTGAATCATGAATCCTGAACCTATTTTCATGGTGGATTCAGGATAAAACAACATAAAGGAGAAAGAGTGGATGGTTAAAAAGCAGAAAAGGAAAAAGTCTGAATAAACAAGTCATTTTCGAGTTTGGTGGTAGTAACTAGTGGTGAACCACAGGGTTCAGTGCTGGGATACAAGTTGTTCACAATCTAAACCAACACACTGGATAAGCAGACCAAATGTAACATATTGAAGCTTGTTGATAATACAAAGGTGGGTTGCAGTGTGAATTGTGTGGAGGATACTGTATATTCGTAAATTAGCAAGTAAGTGAGTGAGATAGAACTGATGGAATATAATGTGATAAAATATGCTATATTCATTTCACTGGAGAGAAAAAAAATCAAAGTATTTTTAAATGATGAAAGTTTGAAAGGTGTTAGCTTCAAAGGGATTTGGGTATCCTTGTTGGCCAATCACTGAAAATTAACATGTCGGCACAGCAAGAAGTTAAGAAAGCAAAAGTTTCATTGGCTTTTACTGCAAGAGAATTTGAGTGCAGGAGTAAAGACTTAATGCAATTATGGAAGTGATCCCACGACAGGAGTATTTTGCGCAGCTCCATAAGACATAGGAACAGAATGCGATCATTCGGCCCATCAAGTCTGCTCCACCATTCTATCATGGCTGATTTATTACCCTCTTACCACATTCTCCTGCCTTCTGCCTGTAACCTTTGACTCCTTGACTAATCAAGAACCTATTAACCTCTGCTTTAAATATACCAAAATGACTTGACCTCTCCAGCCATCTGTGCTAATGAATCCCACAGATTCACCATCCTCTAGCTAAAGAAATTCCTACTCATCGCAGTTCTAAATGGACATCTCTCTATTCTGAGACTGTCTATTCTAGACTCCCCACTCAAAGAAACATCCTCTCCATGTCCACTCTGTCTAGGCCTTTCAATATTCAGTAGGTTTCAATGCAATCCATTATTTCATTCCCAGAATCATTCTCATAAATGTCCTCTGGACCTTCTCCAGTGCCAGCATATCTTTTCTTACATAAGGGGCCCAAAACTGCTCACAATACTTGCAAGTGTGGTCTGACCAATGCCTTATAAAGCCTCAGCATTATATCCTTGCTTTTACATTCTAGTCCTCTCAAAATGAATGTTAACATTGTATTTGCCTTCCTTACCATTGAGTCAAACTACAAGTTAACCTTTAGGGAATCCTGCACAAGGACTCCAAAGTCCCTTTGAACCTCTGATTTTTGAATTTTCTCCCCATTTAGAAAATAGTCTATGCTTTTATTCCTTCCACCAAGTGCATGACTGTACACTTCCCTACACAATTTTCCATCTGCCACTTCTTTGCCCATTCTCCCAATCTGTCTAAGTCATTCTGCAGACCCCCTGCTTCCTCAACGCTACCTGTCCCTCTACCCATCTCCATATGGTCTGTAAACTTGGCCACAAAGCCATCATTCCATCGTCCAAATCACTGTATACCATTAAAAGGGGTGGTCCTAACACTGACACCTTCGGCATACCATTAGTCACTGGCAGCCAACCGGAATAGGCCCTTTGCCTCCTGCCAGTCAGCCAATCTTCTATCTATGCTATTATCTTTCCTGTACACCATGGGGATGGGTTATTTATCTTGTTAAGCAGCTTCATATGCAGCACCTTGTCAAGGGTCTTCCAAAAATCCAAATAAACAATATCCACTGACTCTCCTTTGTTATCCTGCCTGTTATTTGCTCAAAGAATTCTAGCAGATTCTTCGAGCACGATTTCCCCTTAAGGAACCCATGCTGACTTTGGCCTATTTTATCGTGTGCCTCCAAGTGCCCTGAAACCTCGTCCTTAATAATAGATCCAAAATCTTCCCAACAATCTCTTCAACAACCTCTTTCTGAACCCTGTGGTGTAGTCCACCTTGTCCAGGTGACTTATCTACCTTCAGACCTTTCCGCTTCCCAAGCACCTTCTATTAATAAGAACAACTGAGCACTTTTCTGCCCTCAGATTCTCTCAAATTTCTGGCATACTGCTCAGTCTTCCACAGTGGAGACGACGCAAAATATTTAAATTCCTCTGCCATTTCTTTCTCCCCCATTACTACCTCTCCACTGTCATTTTCCAGCTGTCCGATATCCATTCTTGCCTCTTTTTACTGTTTATATATCTGAAAAACATTTGGTTTCCTTTTTTATATTATAGGCTAGCTTACCTTGGTTTTTAAAAACTTCCCAATTCTCTAATTTCCCAGTAGTTTTTGTTATATTAAGTGTTATGCTTTGTAACTGCAAAACATTAAACTAATTCAAGGGGAGACACGGGAGTCCGAAATGCAGGTCTAACTTGTATTTACTTTTGCTTTTATGCTGTCTTTGACTTTCCTTGTCATCCTCACTTAGGAATACTTTGATCAGTCTTGTCCCCTTACCCAAGGAAGATTAAAGGTGTCACGAGCCTTGTGGCCCATCAGGCCAGTGCTTATGCCGTTTTCTGTGGCATGAAGCGACTGAGAGTACGAGACTCCCCTGCCCGCAGGATAGGACGCCAGTCTATCGCAAGGTTAACCTCCAGCATTTTTGCTGGTACCCATTCTCAGCTGGGTAGACTGGGTGGTTAAGTGCTTTGCTCAAGGACACACACGCTGCCCTGGCCGAGGCTCGAACCCACAACCTTCAGATCGTTAGTCCAACGCCCTAACCACTTGGTCACGTGCCACATTACCCAAGGAAGGATTACTTCAATACAGGGAGTGTAACTAGGATTCGACAAACAGATTCACAGAGTAGTTACGGTATTAAAGGAAGTCATTTTTGGCCACTGGATCAGTACTAGTTCTTTGTAAGAGCAATCTAACTAGATTTACAAATTCTTCTCTTTCAGATATTTATTCAGACTCCCTCTACTTCCAATACTACCGAACAATGCCTTCCAGACTTTAAATACTTGCACTGTATGAACAATTTTCCTCATATCACTTTTTGTTCTTGAGGCAATCACTCTCATTCTATGTTTCCCAGATCTTAAACCTTCTGACAAATGGAAACAGTTCTATACTCATTATGATTTTAATTACTTGTATCAGATGTCTTTGCAACTTCCTCTGGTTCATGGAAAACAATGTACGCAGTCTATCCACATAGCCAATGTCCATTAGTCCTGCCATGATTGAAGTAACTTTCTGATGTACTCTCTCGAGAGCCTTTGGAATTTTTCAGGTAGCATTGGGAACTGGACCACAATACCCAGAAAGTGGCCAAATCAGTGTTTTATAGAAGTTAGTCATCAGATTGATTACGGAAACAACAGGAATTCTGCAGATGCTGGAAATTCAAGCAACACACATCAAAGTTGCTGGTGAACGCAGCAGGCCAGGCAGCATCTCTAGGAAGAGGTGCAGTCGACGTTTCGGGCCGAGACCCTTCGTCAGGTCCTGACGAAGGGTCTCAGATTGATTACAGGGATGTTTGTGGCTAGAGATAGGCTAGAATTTAGAAGGATTGGAAATAATCTTACTGAAAGATATAAATTTCTTACTGGACTTCACAGAACAGCAACAGGAATGAAGAATACCAGACTCAGGGGCCAGAATCTCAAAATAAGAGGTTAGCCATTCGCTACAGAGAAAAAAATCTTTCACCCAGGGATTTTGAAATGGAGAAATGAAGCTCAATCACTGAGAATGACTGAATATACACTCAGTATCTAAGACAACAATTGATTTATTTTTGAGTATTAATGGAAATGGTGTTGACAAAGGAAAGTGATGCTGAGATAAAAGATAAGCAGTGATTGCACTGACTGATTCAGCAGCACAACAGGGATGAAAAGCCTGCTTCTGCTTCTTCTCATGCTCTTAATTATTCAAGGTTATTTTTAACAATTACAATATAAAGAATATTTGCCTGATTTACTTTTAGATCCCATCGTAGCACATTCAGATTGCCACATTGCTGTATGTGGGATCCAGCTACCTGTGGCACATTGAATTATACTATAGTTATATATACTCAATGGCTACTTTACACCTGTACACCTGCTTGTTAATGCAAATATCTAATCAGTCGATCATGTGGCAGCAACTCAGCATAAAAGCACGCAGACATGGTCAAGATGTTCAGTTGTTGTTCAGACCAAATGCAAGAATGGGGAAGAAATGTGAACGAAGTGACTTTGACTGTGGAATAATCGTTGGTGTCAGATGGGGTGGTTCGAATATCTCAGAAACTGCGGATCCTCTGAGATTTTCATGCACAACAGTCTCTAGATTTCACAGAGACTGGTGTGAAAAACAAAAAAAAACATCCAGTGAGTGGCAATTCTGTGGGCAAAAACACTCTTTTAATGAGAGATGTCAGAGGAGAATGGCCAGACTGGATCAAGCTGACAGGAAGGTGACAGTAGCTCCAATAACCGTGCATTACAACAGTGGTATGCAGAAGAGCATCTCTGAACGCACATCACATCCAACCTTGAAATGGATTGGCTTCAGCAGCAGAAGACCACGAACAAACAGTCAGTGGCTACTTTATTAGTTACAGGACATACCTAATGAAGTGGCCACTGAGTATACATTGGTCGCTTTAAGCAGTTTAAACCAACAGAATCTACTGTGTTATCAGTTCTAAGCAATAACACTATACAGAAGGAAGTAGCAGTAATTTTACCATTTCTTGGGCCACCTCTTCTGAAACATCCTTATATAGTTCAAAGAAGAACTCTATGGCTTTATTGTCTTTGTATTTGCCATGGAGTTTCTTTGATTCATCCATACGGAGCCAGAGCTTTAGGGCAGATTTCGCTCCATCATCTTCTTCAGCAAGTTCCACATGGACACCAGTGTCCTCTTGGAAGAATGAATGGTCAAGAAGGTCCTGAATGGTGTACCTGCTCGAAAATAGAATAGGACGCTAGGATTAAGCTAATTCCTGGATTTTGTAATTAATATTCCCTAAAGATGTTGAACTTTGAAAGTCATTTGGATTCTCAAAGTTTTGCATAAACACAGTTGCTACTTCTCGAGTAAATGCACGGTGGCAAATATTTCCAAGCATCTTCAGATTACATTGGGCAACTAATAAAAACAAATACTGGAGAAATATATCTCAGCTCTTTGAAGGTAAACTGATACCTGGCACCTTTATAGAACAAAATTTCAACATGGATTCAAGTTTTATATACATTTTTTAGACGGTCTAAATGATTTTGGGAAGATATAATTCAAATAAATATTGCAATCCTGACTTTTTAACTTGCACATTTGATCATTTGATCCTATAGGAGGGGAGTCTAGGACCAGAGGGCACAGCCTCAGAATACAAGGACATCCCTTTAGAACACAGATGAGGAGGAATTTCTTTAACCAGAGGTTGGTGAATCTGTAGAATTCACTGCCACAGACTGTTGTGGAGGCTATGTCATTGGGTATATTTAAAGGGGAGGTTGATAAGAGTCTTGATTAGAAAGGGTGTCAAAGGTTACCGGAAGCAAGCAAGTGAATGGTTTTGGAAGGGATAATAAATCAGCCATGGCAGAATGGTGGAGCAGACTCGATGTTCCGAATAGCCTATTTCTGCTCTTATGTCTTATAATCTTATGGAGAGAGTGAGAATATGGCATCGAGACGAGGATCAACTGTGATTATACTGCTTGGTCAACAGCTGAATGGGTTAACCAACACCTATTTTTTATATTAAGCACCACTAAACTACCTGTACAATGTCACAACATTGTCTCTTTAGATTCATGATTAGATATCTTTCAAGGTTTATGCCGTTATGATTTTCTAACTGTAATTACACTCTCTGCTCAAGTGACCTTTGGACAATTAAAGGAGGCTTTTCATCTGCAAGTGATCTCAATAAAGTGGTGCACAAAAAAGCCTGGAGATGAAAGATTCTTTATCTGTCTTTCAGTGATAACAGGAAGAGGCAGATAAAATGTATTGGACCAGGAACAGGGGTGCAGATGTGGGGATGGATTAGATTTCACGCTGCAAAATGGTCAAGTTCTTTGTGCTTTGCTCTTCTTTAGGCATTCAATTGCTACCTCAACCACCAGTGTGACTGCAGGAAGGTCATGCTCGTTATCAGGCAGAGGCACTCCACCCACCATGTTAATGCAAGCAGATATATAGCTGTCCAAGGTCCTTGAGTTGAACTGGACTTTCCACTTTACATTAAGGGGCCTAACACTTGTTCAGACTTCCACCTATGTCAAATTATGCTAGGGTAAAACAGTTTAAAAGATATCTAAAATGCCCTTTTAGAAGGCACAAATGTTGGGACTATTCTCACCTGAATGCAGAACAAGCAGGAGCTGGAGCCAATCCCAATCCCAATTTTAAACAACTTGTTCCTCTACATTCACTATCACCATTTGTAAGCTGCTCTCCCTTGTGTGCTGTGGCCCTATGTTTGAACAACCCCACAACCCTCTACTGCAACTCAAGGGTAGCCTCTGTTTTCCCTCATGAACCACCAGTATCTATGTTGCCTCTGCCGTCTCTCCATTCTCTGAGCACTGACTTTCCTCCTGATTGCTTTACCTTCCCTCAAACCTCATTTACCTTCCATTTCCTCATTCCTGCTCATCCTATCCCACAGCCCCTCCTGATTTGGTCAACACATTACTCTTTGGGTCATCACATCAGTGTGGTCTTCACGGGCAAATGATGCCTATTGGATGCCCACAGCTCAGTCAGGGTGAAGCCAAAGGCCCATTGTTGCTTTGTGCCACAGGCCTATCCCTTCCGATATGGGTCCGTCTCTGCACACAAGATCCTGGCTGCTTTTGAATGAAAACTTCTCGTTCACATTTCTGGAAACAGTTATCATCTCAAAGCCTGTAAGTTCCCTTCAGGAATACAAATCAACTGAGTGATTAAACATTACATACTTATTCACAATCAGGAAGGCATAAAATTGTAACAAAACAAGCATGCATTTAACTGTATATGCTAATATATCATGATGTATATCAGCTTGTTTAAAGAGAAGCGACACACTATAATATAACGGGCCATTTAGAAACGTTATTAAAGTCTGACATTCTGTTTGACTTTCAAAAGTTTTTTATACATAGAATATACAGAATTAGAAAGTATACATTTCTGATACAGAAACTGAAACTTCAGCATACATTTCAATCTTTTTATTTAAAAGATGAGAAATTCCCCATGCAGTATTTGGCCACATGGATGATTCATATGTCATAAATGGACACTATTTATCAGATAACCTTCTGCCATTAGACAAATAATCACCAGATTCTTACCTCTCATCTTTGTTTTGGCGGATGCATCCTTCAATAATCTCTTTGAGTTCTGGGACTTTTACCTTGTTAAAACTGGCTGGCTTAACACCCTACAGAAAAACAACGTAAAAGTTCAGGGCAACCAAATAGATGAAAGTGTTGAATTTGATAATGATTAACTGGATAGCCTGATTTAATTATTCTAAGTAGAGGAACTAAGAAACTTTACATGTATGTTATATCCTGACATTATAACTTTGTATTTGTGACTAGAAGGCTGTAGTTATTCCTGCGCTATTACTCCACTGTGATCACTTACTGATGCAAATGGCTTGGCCTCAATCGATGAAGCAGATTCTGACCTACTTGGTCCACTGCTGGAAAATTATTGTCCAGATCATTCTCTGTGTAGGTTCCTTCATTCATTTTGCAGTGCTAGTTATTGCTCCTTACCCCACCAAGCTTTGATGGCAAGATGAATAATCATCTCCTAAGTCACCCACCCTGATATTATCCCACTCCACCCCACCCCATCATTTATGCAAACACACCCAATACTTACCTTTACCACAAATCCCTCCATCTTGATCATTCCCCCCCCAAACGTGGATCTGCTCTCTATAAACCCGTGCCAAAAATCTCCCTCTCCCCTCAATCTGTCACCCCCCCAATTCTTTTCACATCATTCTGCATTCTCTAAATATTTTACCCCCAACATTCTTCCTTTTCTCACATTCCTCTCTCCCCCATGCCCAACTTGCAACTTTTACTCCAGTTTCCTGTCACTGTAGAGAACGGGCCATTGTGAAGTGGTAAGGCCTATTGTGGTGTCATGGCTTCATGAAATAGAATGCTAGAGCCCCTGGGGCTCACATCAAACTGCTGGGATACCCAACAGAGTGCCTCTTTCATGTACACTTTAACATTCAGAAGCAGTTTTAGGCCCAAGTATTAATTACACACAAGTTTTTTTTTCCTCCATGCATTTATGTTATATATAATTTAGCACGTTATTAGCTAAATAGACACCAACCTGATAAAGATGCCAGGGAAGAACCTACAACAGGAGTTGATTTAAAGACCTTGCAACCACCAAGAGTTGCATTAAGCTACCGGCAAAAGTTGAAAAGTGTTGCACTCATATCAATGAATATGTTCAACGTTCTTCAAAATGTCAGGTGTAAACTGGGGATAAGTCCTTGCACAGTCTCAGTTTAAGCAGTGAAATGGAAATGAGCTAATTGTATAACCTCCAAAATTTTCCAACAAAGTAATCAAATCAAGGTGGATTGTGAAAGTGAATTGCAGTCTTACTGTTTATTGCACATCAACGCAGTTTATTCCTGTATGAGCTCGTAAGATGGCTTGTAAGAAAATTAAATCAGTCTTAACTGCGCTTTCTTTGTGTAACTCAGGCCATATAATGCAAATACAACTGTTACTGAGGTCAAATACATAATCAGATTGGCATCCACACAGTTCAGCATTGTTAACTAA
This sequence comes from Mobula birostris, assembly GCF_030028105.1. Taxonomy (NCBI): domain Eukaryota; kingdom Metazoa; phylum Chordata; class Chondrichthyes; order Myliobatiformes; family Myliobatidae; genus Mobula; species Mobula birostris. Next base: position 40,587,743 of record NC_092402.1, read on the forward strand.
GGTTACTCTGATGTTGCTTGTTTACCAAGACTCGTGAAACATCCCTAAACAACAGCACATTAAGACAATGGAGCAAAACGTCGCTATTGCAATAATCTAAAAAAAGTGTTCAGGTTCACAGGACCGCTTCTTCCTTTAAAGTGCATACAGTGCTGTTGAAAAAACACAGCCAGCTTGCTTCAAATAGAGTTTGAAAACAAAAGTGTTTACAGATGCTGGGATCTGGAACAAAAAAAAAGAACACAGGAACAATTCAGTGGGTCAAGCAGCATCTATAGAGGAAAAAATTGCAAGTCAATGCTTTAGGTCAGGGACCCTACAACAGGATCTCCATAGATGTTGCAAGATACACTAAGTTTTTCCAACATTTTGATTTTTGTGGTCTAATTCTGCTCCCATGTCTAATAGGCTTATGGTCTAAATTTTGAAGCCTTTATTTGCAATACAATCTTAACTTCGTAAAACTTATCCTCAGGTGACTTCCTCAACTGGGAACTGCTTTACCAGTTTTACTTACTAAAATTATTCTAGTTCCAGATCTTTTGGTGTCTCACCATTGTCCTTTTCCAACAGCATTGGCTCACAATATTCTAAATGTGGTCTGAACAATGATTTATAAATAAATTTTCAGTATTAAATCCTTGCTTTTATATTCTAGTCCTCTCAAAATGAATATTAACATTGCACTTGTATTCCATTCTACTGACTAAACCTGCAAATTAACCTTAAGGGATTCCTGCACCAGGACTTATCCCTGTATTATTTTTGGCAGACCATTGTATCTTGATCCTCCACTCCCTACCATAATCTTAAAATTAAGCTCAAATGGTTGAATAAATTTGGACAGTGATAGAAGTTACTTGGGCTACAAAATGGAAATGGAAAAGGCAAAAGAAGAGTTTCATTGTCAGATGAATGGATATCATTGGATCCCGAATTAGATCTAAGCATGAATGCTGTAATTTAGAGACAAGGCCTGTTCATAGACAAATATGGCTGCTTTAGGCTGAGCACATTATACGGTTATATTATGCAGGAACACATCCTTATGTGATTAATGACAACTAGGATTGGTGGAGAGCTGTCTGTGACCCTCTTTTCCCACAATTATACATATCCCTGAGCTCAAGAAAATGAGACATGTAGCTTTTTGCACAGCTATGTTATCTTTTCTGTAGGTCTGAATTCATAAGAATACAAAGAAACTTTGGAGGAGCTTGGTATTGGTTGGTTCTGACAAATTTCTGGCATCTATATAGTTTCTGTTATTACCTGGAGCACTTGTGATGTTCCCACTTTCTTCTTCCAACCAACCCATTCTACAGCTCTGGTTTTACTGGGGTGGGGCACAGGCTCAATCTTTGGGAACTGCAGAGCTTAAGGCCTGGCTGATTTTACCCCCTTAGCATCATCTGTGTGCAGCAGCTCTAACATCTGCCCAACGTCACTGCTGGAGCAGATGAGTAAAAAATGGGTTGTGTTGGTTTCAGGATATCACTGAGGATCCACGTGAACCAATCCCAGTGGGTTATGGCTGGTCAATAAGTCAGGTATGTAGTGTGTTTACTGGGTGCTGCAGATGTTATGTTGTGTCTGATCTGTGTGCACATATGTGTGCAAGTTGCCTCATTCTCATGATAGCAGTGACCCTTACAGTTAATCCCTGCTGATATGACAGACAGGACATCAATCAGCAACTGGTGTACAGAACTTCAGCTAACACACTGACTTATCCTCAAGTGTCCAGCAGGAGAATGAACAACTTAATACCCTATTTAAAAGGGTTGTCAATTACCTTTATGTTAGCTGTTGACTGATTCCACTGGGTTTACAACAACCGCACAGAGCTTGTTGTCCTCCAGTGTCCCTTAAAGTTATTGAGGTTTACAAGGAGTGGGTGGGTATTCATGACTGAAGGTTATTGTCTTGACTGCAAGGCTTCCATGTAAATGAATTACTCTCATTTATAAATGGGCTGTTATCCACTTTTATAGCAAGATCTGCATTTAGCACCCATCCCTAAATTGCCCTTGAAGAGCAAATTGCTGAACAACTTTGTGGGATATTTAAGGGCAATCACACTGCTCTGGGTCTGAAGTCACCTGCAAGGCAGACAGCACATTTCCTAAAAAAAGATAGTTTAAGAAAACAACAGTAGCTACAAAACACTTAATGAACTTAAAAATTAACCATTTCTCTATCCACAGCTGCTGTCTTGTGAAGTGTTCCACATTTTCTGCCTTTGTTGCACTAATTTCTTACCTTTTTTATTTCCTTTCATTGAGTAAACTGAATTTCAATTGTCTAGCCTTCTAGAATGAGGTGCGGAATGTAAACACTATGGCACCATTCCCCCTACTGTAATACCGGTGTCAGCAGTACCAACTACCCACTCACCGACAGTCCCATTTCCCCCTGTGGGTGTCCATCCGTCTGTTGGACAAAGTGGGAAAACTAAAACCATCGCAAAATGGTCATTGCAAGCCAAAGTTAAAAATCAAATGATCCAGATGCTGAAATCTGCACCTAACCAAGTTGAACATAATTTGACAACCATGGCCACAATCCACTTGTGTATTACATGTGCTTATTGCCCTGAAGTATCATTTACAGTCCTGACTCTTGGACATTCTTTACTTTTAATGTACACTTGCATCTAGTTTCCCATATACATTGAGAGGAACAGCTCTAGAAACTTTCACTGTTGAATATACCAATCAGTTTCAGATTGATTCACAATGACTTTCTGCCTAGACTACCATTTCTATCTCAGCTCTGCACAGCTGAACAGTAATACCTGAGGCGTCAATCTTGTAGAAAAATCTTCTGTGGCAGGCATTTCCAAAGCTTATTGAAAGTATCGTTGCACAAGATCTACCAGCTCTCCTTCTCACAGTAAATCTGTTGACTCTTTCATGCAGGGCAGGGTCTTCTTAATGTGAGGCGAATTCCATGATTCTCGCGAAGTACTTAATGTGTGGATCCTTGAAATTTGATATGAAGACAATGAACTAATGAATCCACCATATTTGCTTTTTAAAAGTCTTAGACTAATGAATCCACCATATTTGCTTTTTAAAAGTCTTAGACCTTAGTCAAACGACTAAGAGTCTGAGCAAAGAACTAGTGTAGGACCTATATCACTTTTATCATAACTATGTTCTATTCTTATATTTACCTTTGATATTGGAGGCCTTATGGCCCATTGAGCAACACCAGCTCTCAATTATCGATTCCCCCCACTAACTACCCTCTAACTTATGGTCTCTCATCAACACCCTCCCCCACCCCCCAGTTTGTTTGTCACCTGGCTAAACCAGGAGCAATTTACAGTAGGTTATTAACCCACTAACCCACATCTACAGGATGAACGAAAGAAGTATCCAGAAGAAAGTCATGTAGTCAAAGGGAGGACATGCAACACCGATCGCACTCAAAGCCAGGATCACACTGAACACTTACAGTTGCACCACAGCACTGCCCCTTTCCTATTACCCTGGAAACCATTTATGACATGGTCTGACTAACTGCCTCCTTAACTTTCCACAAGATGTATCATCTGCTGCACTGGCCCCAGGTTAAGTTCATCCAGCCTGTTCTTTCAATCACAGTCCCAACAATTATCCAAACTCTGTTAAATAAACGCCTTTCCTGTTCCTGAGAACTTCAAAGAGAACAATTTGCTTTGGTTTATAGAATGTTTAAATGCATAAATAATAGAGAAACATTCGGCTTTAAGGCATTAAGGTTTTAGCCATAGGCATATTTCCATTACGCTAACATTTTCACTCTTGCACAATGCAGTGAGGCAGTCTGAAAATGTTTTCGACTTTCAGTGGGCAATGAAACATAACTGATTGTTCAGTCTTACTTCCACCCAGGGAAATTAACAGTTTTATTTTGTAAAGGTGCCCTTGTTTCCCTTGAAAACCCATTACATGCTGCTTTGAACAAACTCTTGATCATTACTGGGTCGGTGATTCTAGACGAGTTCAGTGACAGGGTGTAGGTGAGGATGGGACAATCTATGGTGGTGAAGGGTCAATTAGAAAATTGGTTCCACATTGAAAGGAAAAAAATCCTATTGAGAACAAATTAAAACCAGGAGATGGAAACTGACTCAAAATATGGCTCCAGGCTTCATGTTTCCAAGAGCAATGAATCTGGTTTCCTGGTCAAGGCCTTGGTTTATAATTCTGCCCATGGGTAACCCAGGTAAGGAGTGGACAGGAGAATGGGGGAGGGGTGGATCCCAACCAGTTTCTCCTACTTGGGTTCCAAAGTCTGAAGACAAGTCAAGGCTGGAATGTTGTATTGGAGGGGAGGAGAAGATGGCAGTGCGACACAGTGCACGCGGCCACTCCGAAATGATATCATATTTGTTAAGTAGGTACCATGCCAATCCTGATTTGATGGAGACAGACGTGAGAAGCACGGTGGAACATCTGGAGAAACTTCTGAAATGCCTGCTTCGCTGCCGCTGCTACTGCGCGATCGAGAATCTCCGGAGGGGAAGGCCCCAAATCCTCGGCTTTGCCTACTGCCTGTTGCCGGGGTCGGGGTCGAAGCGCTTGGCAGAGATGGTGCTCGGTGTTGGAGGGCTGGTCGGAGGCTCAAAGCTCTAGGACGGACTCAAGAGTCGGCTGTGGTCGGGTGCTTCCAGGGTGCTGCATCGGCAAGTTTGCGGCGCTGGAGGTTCATGGCAGGGAGAGATTTTTTTCTTCCTTCTACCGTCTGCGTGAGATGATGGGATTTTCGAGAGACTTTGAGACTTTTTTTTACCGTGCCCATGGTCTGTTCTTTATCAAATTATGGTATTGCTTTGCACTGTTGTAACTATATGTTATAATTATGTGGTTTTTGTCAGTTTTTCAGTCTTCGTTTGTCTTGTGTTTCTGTGATATCATTCTGGAGGAACATTGTATCATTTCTTAATGCATGCATTACTAAATGACAATAAAAGAGTCCTCATAATTTAATCTAATCAAATCTAAAGGCATACACCTAGAGGTTCCTAGCACTCCTTGACACTGGACGCAGTCCAGTGCTACCTTGATGTCAAAGGCAGTCTCAGCTCCTATATTTATCTCTTTATTTGAACTGATGTTGAGGCTTTATAAAGCATCAGTCAGACCACATTTGGAGAATCTTAGCAGTTTTGAGCCCCATATCTAAGAAAGGATGTACTGGCATTGAAGAAGGTCAAAAGGAGGCTTATGAGAATGATCTTAGGATTGAAAGAGTTAATGTATGAGGAGCATTTGATAGCTCTGGGCCTGTACTCACTAGAGTTTAGAAGAATAAGGGGCATCTCATTGAAACCTATTGAATATTGAAAGGTTTAGATAGGGTGCTTCGATAGAGGGCTTCAATGTTTCTACCATTCATTCTATGGGGTTCTTGTTTCACGGATGTCCATGAAGAGTAAGAATTTCAGGTTGTATACTGTATACATTCTCTGATATTAAAATGAACCTTTGAACTTTTGAGTGTTCATGAACAGAATGTTTTCAATAGTGGGAGAATCTAGGACTAGATGGCAGTGCCTCAAAATAGATTAGAACAGAGATGAGGAGGAATTTCATTAGCTAGAGGTTGGTGAATCTGTGGAATTCATTGCCAAAAGTGGCTGTGGAGGCCGAGCCACTGGTATTTTTAAAGCAAAGGTTGGTAAGTTCTTGATTAGTAATTGTGTCAAAGGCTACAGGAAAAAGGCAGGAGAATGGGGATGAGAGAAAAAATAAATCAGCTATGATCAAATGGCGGAGCAGGCTCGATGGGCCAAATGGCCTAATTCTACTCCCATGTCTTATGGCCTCATGGCCAATGCTATATGACACTATATTTGTGATCTGACTCTGTTACTAGTCCCAGGAAATTCTTGTTTAAGCAGCTATTCTGACTGGGTTGCGGCTTCCAACAGATGAGTAACATCAAAGAACAGCAGCACACTCTTTCATACCCTAAGCGCCGTAACACCACCATTTCAATTCACGCTCTTGGAGGTAAAAGTTTAAGATCATGATACAGAGCCTTTTACAAATTTAGCTATACGATCTTAACCAGGATCCACGCTGGATGATATCTCAGTGGTGGAGTACTATTGAGCCTACTAGTTTTACTGTTGAGTCAACAGGAGTCACAGTTTCATGGTGATCAATTAGCAAACTGTTCAACATCATAAACTTGCATAATCCTTGATTATGGATGTCCAGTCCTTATATACTTCCATCTCCCATCAGGAAGGTCTCAAAGCTCTCCACTTCTTTTTGGATTCCAGACCTAATCAGTTCCCCTCTATCACCACTCTGCTCCGTCTAGCGGAATTAGTCCTTACTCTTAATAATTTCTCCTTTGGCTCCTCCCACTTCCTCCAAACTAAAGGTGTAGCTATGGGCACCCGTATGGGTCCTAGCTATGCCTGCCTTTTTGTTGGCTTTGTGGAACAATCTATGTTCCGTGCCTATTCTGGTATCTGTCCTCCACTTTCCCTTCGCTACATCGACGACTGCATTGGCGCTGCTTCCTGCACGCATGCAGAACTCGTTGACTTTATTAACTTTGCCTCCAACTTTCACCCTGCCCTCAAGTTTACCTGGTCCATTTCCGACACCTCCCTCCCCTTTCTAGATCTTTCTGTCTCTGTCTCTGGGGACAGCTTATCCACTGATGTCTACTATAACCCTACTGACTCTCACAGCTATCTGGACTATTCCTCTTCTCACCCTGTCTCTTGCAAAAACGCCATCCCCTTCTCGCAATTCCTCCGTCTCCGCCGCATCTGCTCTCAGGATGAGGCTTTTCATTCTAGGACGAGGGAGATGTCTTCCTTTTTTAAAGAAAGGGGCTTCCCTTCCTCCACTATCAACTCTGCTCTTAAACGCATCTCCCCCATTTCACGTACATCTGCTCTCACTCCATCCTCCCGCCACCCCACTAGGAATAGGGTTCCCCTGGTCCTCACCTACCACCCCACCAGCCTCCGGGTCCAACATATTATTCTCCGTAACTTCCGCCACCTCCAACGGGATCCCACCACTAAGCACATCTTTCCCTCCCCCCCTCTCTCTGCATTCCGCAGGGATCGCTCCCTACGCAACTCCCTTGTCCATTTGTCCCCCCCAACCCTCCCCACTGATCTCCCTCCTGGCACTTATCCTTGTAAGCGGAACAAGTGCTACACATGCCCTTACACTTCCTCCCTTACCACCATTCAGGGCCCCAAACAGTCCTTCCAGGTGAGGCAACACTTCACCTGTGAGTCGACTGGGGTGATATACTGCGTCCGGTGCTCCCGATGTGGCCTTTTATATATTGGCGAGACCCGACGCAGACTGGGAGACCGCTTTGCTGAACATCTACGCTCTGCCCGCCAGAGAAATCAGGATCTCCCAGTGGCCACACATTTTAATTCCACGTCCCATTCCCATTCTGACGTGTCTATCCACGGCCTCCTCTGCTGTAAAGATGAAGCCACACTCAGGTTGGAGGAACAACACCTTATATTCCGTCTGGGTAGCCTCCAACCTGGTGGCATGAACATCGACTTCTCTAACTTCCGCTAAGGCCCCACCTCCCCCTCGTACCCCATCTGTTACTTATTTTTATGCACACATTCTTTCTCTCTCTCTCCCTTTTCTCCCTCTGTCCCTCTGAATATGCCTCTTGCCCATCCTCTGGGTCCCCCCCTCCTTGTCTTTCTTCCCGGACCTCCTGTCCCATGATCCTCTCATGTCCCCTTTGCCTATCACCTGTCCAGCTCTTGGCTCCATCCCTCCCCCTCCTGTCTTCTCCTATCATTTTGGATCTCCCCCTCCCCCTCCAACTTTCAAATCCCTTACTCACTCTTCCTTCAGTTAGTCCTGACGAAGGGTCTCGGCCTGAAACATCGACTGCACCTCTTCCTACAGATGCTGCCTGGCCTGCTGCATCAACCAGCAACTTTGATGTGTGTTGCTAATCCTTGATTGTCTTTGCTTTGCTTGAGTTGTGTTTAACTGACTCCAAATTGTGCAATGCATACCATCAACAGGTTCCTGCCAAAGCTGGACTCCTGCCAAGGCAGTGTGGACAGGGCCAACGAACTTATCCTGTTCTTTAACAGATTTGACATTGTGGCCCCCGCCCATCCCCCACATGAGCCATCTGTTGTCGGCCCCCAACCAACACATATTCCACTCTCCCCTCCTACCCCTCCTCACAGTCCCCCACCCTGCTCTGATGACTATACCCCTTCCCCACACGAAACCACCACGGTGGGCTTCACAGCTGAACAGGTGAGAAGACAGCTGAAACGTCTCAACCTAAGCAAGGCTGCAGGCCCGGATGGTGTCAGCACCAGGGTGCTCAAATCCTGTGCCCCTCAGCTATGTGGAGTACTTCGCCATGTATTCAACCTCCGGAGGGTTCCTGTACTGTGGAAGACATCCTGCCTCGTCCCTGTGCCGAAGACGCCGCGCCCCAGCGGCCTCAATGACTACAGACCGGTGGCATTGACCTCCCACATCATGAAGACCCTGGAGAGACTTGTTCTGGAGCTGCTCCAGCCTAGGGTCAGGCCACACTTAGATCCCTTCCAGTTTGCCTACCAGCCCCGACTAGGAGTTGAGGATGCCATCGTCTACCTGCTGAACCGTGTCTACACCCACCTGGACAAGCCAGCGAGCACTGTGAGAGTCATGTTTTTTGACTTCTCCAGTGTGTTCAACACCATCCGCCCTGCTCTGCTGGGGGAGAAGCTGACAGCGATACAGGTGGATGCTTTCCTGGTGTCGTGGATTCTTGATTACCTGACTGGCAGACCACAGTACGTGTGCTTGCAACACTGTGTGTCCGACAGAGTGATCAGCAGCACTGGGGCTCCACAGGGGACTGTCTTGTCTCCCTTTCTCTTCACCATTTACACCTCGGACTTCAACTACTGCACAGAGTCTTGTCATCTTCAGAAGTTTTCTGATGACTCTGCCATAGTTGGATGCATCAGCAAGGGAGATGAGGCTGAGTACAGGGCTACGGTAGGAAACTTTGTCACATGATGTGAGCAGAATTATCTGCAGCTTAATGTGAAAAAGACTAAGGAGCTGGTGGTAGACCTGAGGAGAGCTAAGGTACCGGTGACCCCTGTTTCCATCCAGGGGGTCAGTGTGGACATGGTGGAGGATTACAAATACCTGGGGATACGAATTGACAATAAACTGGACTGGTCAAAGAACACTGAAGCTGTCTACAAGGGTCAGAGCCGTCTCTATTTCCTGAGGAGACTGAGGTCCTTTAACATCTGCCGGACGATGCTGAGGATGTTCTACGAGTCTGTGGTGGCCAGTGCTATCATGTTTGCTGTTGTGTGCTGGGGCAGCAGGCTGAGGGTAGCAGACACCAACAGAATCAGCAAACTCATTCGTAAGGCCAGTGATGTTGTGGGGATGGAACTGGACTCTCTGATGGTGGTGTCTGAAAAGAGGATGCTGTCCAAGTTGCATGCCATCTTGGACAATGTCTCCCATCCACTACATAATGTACTGGGTGGGCACAGGAGTACATTCAGCCAGAGACTCATTCCACCGAGATGCAACACAGAGCGTCATAGGAAGTCATTCCTGCCTGTGGCCATGAAACTTTACAACTCCTCCCTTGGAGGGTCAGACACCCTGAGCCAATAGGCTGGTCCTGGACTTATTTCCTGGCACAATTTACATATCTACATATTACTATTTAACTATTTATGGTTTTATCACTATTTATTATTATGGTGCAACTGTAACGAAAACCAATTTCCCCCAGGATCAATAAAGTATGACTATGACTATGATGAGACAACAAGCTGTTCTCAGTCATACAATGTATTCTTAATATTGTGTGGGCTTATACAGTAACCTATAGTCTTTGTTTCTATTGCAATCACTTCTGGAAAGCTTACACCAACTGAATTGAAGACCTTCATATCAACTGAGATGTCGACTTTCATTTGAAGACTTTGGTAATTTATCATATCTCCATGCAGTACTCTGGGAGTGATGCATGTTACATATGTGTCTTGGGGATGTAATATTATTAATACTTCAGAATCAGATTTATTGTCACTGACAGAAGTTGTGAAATTTGGGATTTTGTCGCAGCAGTACAGTGCAGGCATAACATATTACTATATACCTCATAGCATATAACATGTACCTCATCAACACTGGAGAACTCCCATCCACTGCTACCTAACTCATAGTTCCCTTACCCCTCACTGCTTGCTTCTACCTCCTACCCAAGATCCACAAACCAGATTGTCTGGGTAGGCCTATTGCCTCTGTCTGCTTCTGCCCCACTGAACTTGTGTCTGCATATCTCGACTCCATTCTATCCCCCTTGGTTCAGTCTCTTCCCACCTACATCCCTGAAACTTCTCATATCCTTGATCCCCTCAGTAACCTGGCCGTGACCCCCTCATTTTCACCATGGATGTTCAGTCCCTATACACTTCTATCCCCTATCAAGAAGGCCTCAAAGCTCGCTGTCTCTTTGTTGACAAAAGAACCAACCAGTTCCCCTCCACTACCACCCTCTTCCATCTGGCTGAACTGGTCCTCACCCTCAACAATTTCTCCTTTGGCTCCTCCCACTTTCTCCAAATTCCAGGGGTAGCCTGGGCATCCACGTGGGTGCCAGCTATGCCCGCCTCTTCATTAGCTATGTAGAACAGTCCATGTTCAAGGCTTTCCCCGGTAATGCTCCCCAACTCTTCCTTGGCTACATTGACAACTGCATCAGTGCTGCTTCATGCACCCATGCAGAGCTTGTCAATTTAATCAACTTTGCCTCTAACTTCCACCCTGTCTTTAAATTCACTGGTCCATCCCTGACAGCTCCCTCTCCTTTTCCGATCTCTCTGTCTCCATCTCTGAAGACAAACTGTTGACCGACATCTTTTATAAATCTACCAATTTCCACGGTTATATTGATTATACCTCTACCTGTCCCATCTCCTGTAAAAATGCTCTCCCCTTTCCTCAGTTTCTTTGCCTCCGCCGCATCTGTTCCCAGGACATGGCTTCCCATTCCAGAACATTAGAGATGTCCTCTTTCTTCAAAGAATGGGGTTTCCCTCCCTCCACTATTGATGCTGCCCCTCACTTGTACTCCTCCATTTCCTGAACATCCACACTCACCTCATCTTCCCACCACCTTAACAGCGATGGAGTTCCTCTTGTCCTTACCTACCACCCCATGAGCCTCCGTATCTATCACATCATCCTCCACAATCTCCACCATCTCCAAAGGGATCGTACCACCAAATATATCTTTATCTGCATCCCCCTTTCCACTTTCCACAGGGATCGCTCTCCCGTGATTCTCTTGCCCGTTTGTCCCTTCTCACTAATATCTCTTGCAGCACTTATTCTTGAAAGTGGCCAAAGTGCTAAACCTCAGGGCTCCAGGCAAAGCAACACTTCAGCTGTGAATCTGCTGGGGTTGTCTGTTGTGTCTGGTGCTCCTGATGTGGCCTCTTCTACATTAGTGAGAACTGTTGTAAATTGGAGGACCACTTCGTTGAGCACCTCCGCTCCATCCGCCAGAAGCGGAACTTCCCCATGGCCAAACATTTCAATTCTGATTCCAATTCCCGTTCTGGTTCGGTCCATGGCCTCTTTTTGTGCCAAGATGAGGCCATCCTCAGGGTGGAGGAGCAACACCTTATATTCTGTCTGGGTAACCTCCAACCTGATGACATGAATATTGATTTCTCCTTCCAGTAAAAAAATTCCCCCCCTTCTTCCATTCCCCACTCTAACCTTTTACTTCTCACCTGCCTGTTACTTCCCCTGGGTCCTCTCCTCCTTCCTTTTCTCCCATGATTGTAACAGATTTAACAACAAAATACAACAATTTTCTGAATGATTTGGCTAACTTTTATCTGTCAATCAACAGGAACAAAAAAAAAATGTAGGTTAGCTAGCTTATGTAATTACTGTGAGCCATTTTGAGATGTCCTAAATAACATTAGTAACGCTCAGTTTCTCCTCCATTTATTTAGGAAAAGCTAATAAATGTCTTGAAATTAAAGAAAAAATCAGTTGCAACAACTTATGTTTATATCAGTTTAGCAGAGCAGATGTCTCAAATGATCACCAAACTAAATCTAAAACAAATATTAGGCCAATTGATAAGAATTTGGTTCAAGAAATAGTTTAAAAATTATGTTGTAAAGGAAGAGAAAGAGATCGGAAGAGACAACGTTTAGGGAGGGAATTACAGTGTTTAGGAAATGGTAGCTGAAAGCACAATGGGAGAAATGCAGGAATCAGGAGTGATTAGGATAGGAATACCAGAATTGGAGAAATGCAGTTGGAGGAGATTACTGGGATAGAGACACAATGCAGGTCAACAGCAGTAGGTGAATGGGTAAGATAAATTTAACTTTATTTGTCACGTGTACATTGAAACACACAGTGAAATGCATCGTTTACATCAATGATCAACACAGTCCGAGATGTGCTGGGTGCAGCCCACAAGTGTCACCATACTTCCGACACCAACGTAGCATGCCCACAATTTACTAACCCTGACCCGTACATTTTTGGAATATGGTGGTCACAAGGAGAATGTGCAAACTCCTTAGAAGCAGTGGCAGGAATTCAATCCCGATCTTGAACCTGGATCTCACAGCTGGTGCTGTAAAGCATTATGCTAACTGCTACGTTCATGTGCTGCGCTCTGTGGAGCCTGCTGTGTAGTGGGGAAAGCTAGCAGGGTATGGAGTGCATAAAATTGTTGTGTGTGAGATGAAGGACTTCAATCAAGAATGGATTGCAGCAATTAACGCAAGGTAACAAAGGTCCTGATGTGGGTTTTGACAGCAGATAAGTGAAGCTAGAGGCATAGCTGTGCGAGTTTGCTGAGGTGGAAATCCTAGAACGTGTAAATGGCAACTTTGATTCACAAATTAGTTCTTCAGTTCTCAAAATAGAAAACTAAAGTTAGTCCTGATGAAGGGTCTTGGCCCGACACGTCGATTGTACCTCTTCTTATAGATGCTGCCTGGCCTGCTGCATTCACCAGCATCTTATGTGTGTTGCTTAAGTTTCTACTTACACTTGTTACTTTGCGATATATCTGGGCTGCATTATGGCACTCTGAGTATGGGTATTCTGAGGTGGCCATTTCCAATAAGCACATGCCAAATGCATAAACATCAACCGCTTCATCGTATTTTTCCTCGTACATCTCAGGGGCCATAAATTCTGGAGTACCTAAAACAAGGAAGGTTGTGTTAAGCTATTAAATGCTACCATATTTCATGTGAAGGATTTTGATTAAACACAATCACAATGGTCAGCAACTCTGGTGCCAAAATTGGCTGTTAATTTTCATTAGAGAAATGCTCACTTGTATCAATAAATACCCTCAGAGGCACCTGCTCGTTAATGCTAAATCTAATGAGACAATTGTGTGGTAGCAACTCAATGCACAGGAGCATACAGACATGGTCACGTGGTTCAGTCGTTGTTCATACCAAATATCAGAATGGGGAAGAAACGTGATCTAAGTGACTATGATTGTGCAATGATAATTGGTGCCAAATGGGGTCTCTCAGAAACTGCTGGTCTCCTGGGATTTTCATGCACAACAGTCTCTGGAGTTTATAGACAATGGTGTGGAAAACAAAGCAAAAACCATGCAGTGAGTGGCAGTTCTGTGGGTGAAACTGCCTTGTTAATGAGGGAGGGCAGAGGAGAATGACCAGGCTGACAGGAAGGCAACAGTAACTCAATTAACCACGTGTTAAACTAATGGTGTGTAGAAGAGTATCTCTGAAGGCACAACATGTCAAACCTTGAAGTGGATGGGCTACAGCAGCAGAAGATCATGAACATACACTCAGTGGCCACTTTATTAGTTCAGGAGACACCTAATAAAGTGGCCACTGGGTATATATTAATGTTATATATTCTGAATTAAGGTGAAAGAAGGGAACATATTTGTACTGGCTTGTCTCTTACTCCTGCTCTTTGTCTATTATTTCTCATTTCTAGTTTGATTTGTTAATTCATACTTTCTGTTTAGTGGATGCTGTCACTGACTTATTTTAATGACTACCTCTTTGCCTTCTCTTTGCTTTCACTTTTGCTGTTTTGCATTTGCTGTTCTCAGTCAATTGGGCTAATGAACATGTCCGTGTTATACATCCACTGGACATTCCCTGCTGTTAGTTCTAAAAATACTTTGTCAAAGAGACAATGTTTGCCCTCTCCTTTGAAACAGATTAAGCTAGTATGCAACTGTACACATTTGGTGACCTCTTCTGAGTGTTGCGTTAAATAACCTTGAATATTTGGCTTGAGTACAGACTATCTGCATTTGAATGCTGTTTTGTCTTCACATCAAATCCGTCCTAGCCTTTGATCAATGAAATATAAGATTATGTGTTAATTCTAAGTGGTTTAATTCACTTTTAGACTACGGGAAAGACCAGGTGCAAAGTATGGGCTCATTATCTTCTGCCTCTGCAGCATGATATTCTGTGTAACTTTACTATTGACACAAAATATTTTGTGTAGGTAGTCCATGCTACTGAAGCATAAATTGGGTGTGATTTATGTAGAAATGGGTGCACCTATCCATTCACTCTGGATTCATGCCAATTTTGTGCAAAGAGGATTTTTTTTCCAATTCAGTCCTAGGTGAGTGTAGATCACAGGCTGGCACCTAAATGAAACACTATAGCTACTTAGACAGAAGTGGAACTTTATCGTGGTTGCAATGCTAAATCCATTTCTCGACCCGTTAACAGCGATGTCGCTGGATCCATGTGTTTGAGGAAGCGGATTTGTAAGGTCCTTATCTGATTGTTGCTAAGTTTATTTGTACTTTTTTCCCACAATTGTTCCAATTTTGGTTGTCTTGAAACTCTATGGCAATTGTTAGGAATAGTTAACCTCTCCATCACTGATATAATCTGTATAATGAGCTTCCCCTGAACTGGCAAAAGAGGGATAGTCTCAAATCAGGCAGAACTAGGTGGGGTTCATCCCAATGGCAGATGAATGATCCTCAGTATGAACCAGGGTAATGACTTGGAAGAAGTGGAAGGGCCTGTGGGAAAATCATCATCGTGGGTATTTTTAAAAATATATACTTTATTCATATATTTTATTCATAAAATGTGCAATTATGCAGTACAGGAAATTCACCTAACATTCATTGTGCCAAGCACATCATTACTACTAATACTATGTAAATGTGGCTTTAACTTCTCTTCTGAAACATTCCATCAGCAGTGAGTATAAGAGGTCAAAGGTCAATATGTTACTTAAGGAGGGTCTAATTGAGGTGGGCTTACAGTCGCCATAGCGTGTGGAAGACTGTTTGGTGACTCAACCTTAAGTAACTGTGAGGTAGACTTCCAGTGATCCAAAGCCTTAGAAGAGCCAGCTGCACTGTCTTGCCCATGGTCCACTGTGTACTAGTACAACAGATACTTGGACAAAAGTCACAAAAAATGCCTGATTTGTCTTTATAAATGATTTTAAATTGAAATTTAATCATATATCCCACCAAGACATGGCATGATACAGTCTAATATCTGGATAATGTTTTACCACTTCAAGCAACACATATCAAAGTTGCTGGTGAACGCAGCAGGCCAGGCAGCATTTCTAGGAAGAGGGACAGTCGATGTTTCAGGCCGAGACCCTTCGTCAGGACTAACTGAAGGAAGAGTTAGTAAGAGATTTGAAAGTGGGAGGGGGAGGGGGAGATCCAAAATGATAGGAGAAGACAGGAGGTGGAGGGATGGAGCCAAGAGCTGGACAGCTTGCCCATCCTCTGGGCTTCCCCCTCCCCATTTCTTTCTCCCTAGGCCTCCTGTCCCATGATCCT
The DNA here is from genome assembly GCF_030028105.1 of Mobula birostris. NCBI lineage: Eukaryota > Metazoa > Chordata > Chondrichthyes > Myliobatiformes > Myliobatidae > Mobula > Mobula birostris. Next base: position 40,603,607 of record NC_092402.1, read on the forward strand.
CTCATATCCCTTTTGCCAATCACCTGTCCAGCTCTTGGCTCCATCCCTCCCCCTCCTGTCTTCTCCTATCATTTTGGATCTCCCCCTCCCCCTCTCACTTTCAAATCCCTTACTAACTCTTCCTTCAGGTAGTCCTGACGAAGGGTCTCGGCCTGAAACGTCGACTGCACCTCTTCCTAGAGATGCTGCCTGGCCTGCTGCGTTCACCAGCAACTTTGTGTGTGTTGCTTGAATTTCCAACATCTGCAGTATTCCTGTCGTTTGCGTTTTACCACTTCAACTCATTTCGATGATGCCATGTTAATCTAATAAGTAAAGATATACAAGATCTTAATGTGTTTACCTATTACGCTTTTTGCAAATGAGGCACTTTTCAGTGTTGCAAGACCAAGGTCACCAATTTTTACGGAGCCTGTTGGTCCTGTGATGAAGATGTTATCGCATTTCAGATCCCGGTGGATAATGGGAGGTGATCGTGTATGGAGAAACTGAAGGCCCTTCAGGATCTGTCTGCTCCACCTCTGCAGAACCTTATTTTTCATTGCTTTGAAACGCTTTAGGTACCTGAAATGGAAAGAAAATTATTCCAGCTAACCTTCATATTGTTAACATTATCAGCTTGCTCAGTATTATACATTTCACAGCAAATAAAGTCTTTCATCACACAAGTTTACCAGGTGTAGGAAAATAATGCTTCATAAAGATCAAAAAATAAAGACAATAAAGAGTTCTCTGATTGTTATTTTTCTTCCATTTGTGATGAAAATATTTGTCAGGAATTTGGCTCTGTGTTTTAGCTATAACTGAAATGGTTCTTTATGTGATAATATAAAGCAACCAGAATATATTGGACTATAATTTTTGGGTTACTGCATTTTACTGATATTTTAATTGTTTACTGCTATTTTATATGTGCTGTATATGCCTTGTGTTGTCGGTACTGTGTGTGCACCCTGGCCCCAGAGTCACGCTGTTCCATTTGGCTGTATTCATGAGTATTCATGTATGGTTGAATGACAATTAAACTTGATCTTTGAACTAGAGTGAAATGGTACCCTAACCTTTTATTCCCTATTAATTTATTTTGAGGAGAATAGATCTGCAGGACAGAGAGGAGAGATGGGTCGGGGGGGGGGGGGGTGCCGGAGTTGCTGGACAGGATTTTCAGATGCTGAGTAGACTTTGGAGTAGGGTTTGACAGGATGGATGAGGGTGTGGGGAGTGTTACCTAATCCTGCTCTTATTTGTTATGCCACTTGTGTACTTCTGGATACAAAATGGATAGGTTTGCTTTATGGTGTGGCACAATGATGGAGGAGAGAGACTCATTTCTTGCGGGAAGTTGTGAAAATCACCCAGCTGGTGCACCAAAATTGGCCTGGAAGCTCCTATAATTTGGGATAAGGTTGATCTGCAAATTTATTTGCAACTTGCACAAAACCATGTTTGCCTATAATGTCACTTTGGTTGAATCCCCAAGCTGCTAAAGAACCCGTAAGATGAATGGGGATAACAGTAGAAAGTGGAAGTGTGACTCTAAAGAAGGAAACAAATTATGTAACTTTGGCCTCATCTTTAGAGGGCATACACTTTTGCTGTGTGAATCTTCCTGTCTCTAGTGCGTGTATTCCTTCCTGTTTGTGATCCGAGCTATCACACTGCCTCGGAAGCAAAACCTTTCAGAGAACTCTGAATTGCAAACAGAAAATGCCAGGAACATTGGCCCTATTTCCCTCTGCCTGGGCTGCTGAGTGTTTGCAGCATTTGCTGCCTTTATTTTGGACTTTCAGCATCTGCAGCTCTTCTGATTTTCATGCTCTGAAGTGTGATTGGGAGCGACTTACGTTTTGAGTGTCCCTGATGTCATGAGCTCAGTCACCAGCACAATACATTTGTGGCCTTTCACAGAAGACTTGAAGGAATCGTAGAAACGCACAATGTTGGGGTGTTGCAATCCCTTCAGCATCTCCACCTCCTCACTGAACCTCTGCCTCTCGGCCTTTGATAACTTCCGAGTCTAAAGTCAAATGAACATGTGAGTGAGAAAAGGATAATAATGCATGTCTAACCTCCACAACAAATGAAAAGGTAGTGCAAAGATTGTCACTTTAATTCCAATAAAGTAGTGGTCAATGTTTCCAGTGAAATACTGCAGTGAGAATTTGGTAGGTACACATTGGATTTCTGTTATTGATCACTGTTGCAGTATCAACTTTTCTTAGAGACATGGAATTTATATTTAAAAGAGTAGAATAATAGGAGCAATGAGTGGAAATGCAGAGAGCAGTTTGCAATGAGTCGTCACACTTCGGTGCCATCTTGCAGGAAGCATCCTACTCAGATGCATCTTATGGCTTGATATGAGAAACGCTTTGTACATGACTGAAAGAAACAGCAGTGGTGGACAAAGCTCAGCACATCAAGGAAACCAGCCTCCACTCGGTGGACTCTGTCTATACTTCTCGCTGCCTCAGTGAAGAAACCAGTATAATCAGGGACCCCACCCATTCCGGACATTCTTTCTTTTCCCCACCCATCAGACAGAAGATACAAAAGTCTAAAAGATACATACCACTGAGCTCAAGGAGAACATCTACCCTGCAGAATGGTTTTGGAGTATAATAAGGTGGATTGTTGACCTCACAATCAACTTCATTGTGATCTTGCACATTATTGTCTAGCCTCATGGCACTTTCTCTGTGGCTGTTACATTTTATCCTGCCTAGTACTACCTCAATGTACTGTGTAATGATTTGATCTGTTTGAACAGTATGCAAGACAAGCTTTTCAATGTACCCAGTAGATGTGACAATAATAAACCAATTCCAATTCCTCATAAGCATTTCTAATGTTTTCTTCCTTTTCTCAGTGACAATAAAAACATCCCTTACAATCACTTCAACTATTCTCCCAACAATGGAAATCAGTCTGAAAGACTGTTGTTACCGCACTCTGTTTCTGAAACAAGGAATCATGTGAACTGGATTTCAAGTCAAAGGAACTATCCACATCCTGAATGAACACTGAAGATATTGGCTAATCTTAGATAAGATTAGATCAGCTTTATTTGTCACATGTGCATCAAAACGTACAGTGAAAGGTGGCATTTTGCATTCATGACCAACACAGTTCGACAATGTACAGGGGGCAGTCTGCGTGCCGCCATGCTTCCAGTGCCAGCAGAACATACTCACAACTTACTACCCGTAAGCCACACATTTTTGGAATGTGGGAGGAAACCGGAACACCCTGAGGAAACCCACATGGCCATGGGGAAAACGTACAAATCCCTTACAGTCAGAGGTGAGAATTGAACCCCAAAGTTATAATCACTGCGCTGAAAAGTGTTATGCTAACTACCACACTACGGTTCACCCTAGTTTAATACAAATCTTATCTTTTTAAATCTTGAGTGCACAGTATCCATACATCGAGCTGCTTAATGCATTCACTGTTACATTACCTATTTTAACATCAATTATGTTGTTCAATTCCAGACAGTCCTACAACAGCTATTCATCTGTGACGTAAAATCAGTTTGAATTGCTCTGCAGTATTATCTAGTGGCCCTGTACAATTCTTAATATGCTTGTGACAGAGCAGAAAAAGATTTGCCTACCTCTATCTTTCTACAGAGAAATCGTCACTAACTTTATGGCCTTTATGTCTCTTAATGTTCTGTGTCCTCAAGTGAGGAAGGTAGTTTAAACATGCCTTGTGCTTTTTGTTTCCACGGTAGGGTCACACTTGTGAACTCTGACACACCACACATGACAAAGATTATTTATTAAAAATAGAGACATGTGGAAATAATATAGAGGGAAAAAACAGCTGGTTTGACTTTCAGCATTTCCTGTCACACAGTGGAATTGTAGTGATCTTGTCGAGAGTTTTCTCTCTGGTTAGTTCTGCCTTCCTCCATTCTGCAAATACTCTTCTGAAGCCGGCTCCACAAAGAGAAATACTCTCACTGGTTAATCCTGGAACATTAGTACTGGGGGATGGGTGGGTGGAGGGGAGAGTATCTGAATGAAACAGATTGCTGGCTCAATTCAATATGCATATCAAGTCTTTCACTCATGGGGCTAAAACTAAAGACGCAGAGGCATTCTTGTCATTCAAGTGCCCTGATACGTGAATTCCAGAGTCAGAATATACTGTAAATTCATTCTGTAAACCTACAGATTGCAATAAATACAATGCAGTGAAAAGCTGACTACCTGAAAACAAACCACTGACTGGAATTCCAGCATGCCACCGGAGTCCAGCAAGGTATGCAGAAAGTAAAGCACTCCAGTATTAAATCCTTAGTTTGTTTCAGTTTGAACACAGAGATGTGGTGGCAAGTTCCTTGGCAGCAGTTCTAATTTGTAATCCCTTGGTAGTCATTCCACTCAATATCTAGACAGTATCTATCTTTGAAAGTATGTCGATGCTTGGGATGTGGATGATGCTGGCATAACGCTTCCCCAGTGTCCTGATGATGGATCTCAGCCCAAAAATGCCGATTATTCTCCTCCATAGATGCCACCTGATTACCAGGTTCCTTCAGCATTTTGTGTGTGTTGCTCAAGACTTCCCAGCAGTGATTGTTTTTGAGGGGGGTTAAGAGTTGACCACATTGGTGGGCCTGGAGTCACATTCACACCAGGAAGGAAATCAATCTTTTCTTTTGATAAGATACTGGTGAAGCCATTTTTTTTAACCAATCTGTAATTTCACAATTAACTTCTTAACTCCAGACTGATTTAATTAAATGACCTCTCTCCTCAGATAGGCTTACTTCTGTGTTACTGCATTGACTGCACCATCTTCTACTCTGCTCTGGTCCCACTTCCTGGGTCAAGGCAATGTTCAAACTGGGATTAGCTCCTCACAGCACCTCTGCAATGAACAAGTCTGTGACAAGGAGGAATTCAGTGTGGCACAGACATCACATTTTCTGCAATAGGTTGAAGGTCATAATGTGGGTGCTGGAGCTTGAAGTAATCTGAGGAACGGGAGGACTTGTGTGAGTGCATTATACAGACGATGAACACCTTCTTTCACTGGTTCTGGGAGTATGTAATCACATGCCAGAATAAACCTAAAGGAGGCAACAATTGGTAACTTCTGTGCCCCAGGTGTATAACCCCTTGGTGGGTTTTGGAGAGGGAGCTGATCAAAAATTAAAGAGAGTTTGTCAGGTTTTAGTAATTCTGCGTTAACATAGAAAGTTCAAACAAAAGTTTAAATAAATAAAAATATACTCAAGTCTGCTAGCTGCCCTGACTGTAGAAATGCTGCTCCCTAAAACACCCCCGACTCTTTCAGATGAGTAGCTTATGACGACAGTAGGTGTTCATGTGTGGCGAGGGGTGCTCATTTTACTGAGTGTGAACAGAGGGTGCTCATTTTACTGAGTGTGAACAAGTGGGGCTCTTCGTTCTGTATGGCTGGAATTCACGGTCCTGTAGAAATGTCCAGAAAGAAATATAATGAGGTGTGAAAGAGTTGGACAGTATAAAATCAAACTCCATCCAAACCGTACAATGGAGGGGAACACCAGAAAGTGAATGATTCAGAAAGGGGCCGTAAATGCAGAAATGGTGTAACAGTAGGCATAGTAACTAGTTAGAAAAGGAAAGAATTCACAATGTACTAAATTGCTTTACTGCCAAGTTTATTTTTCAAGTGTAGTCACTCGTGCAATCTAGGAAAATTGGTAGTCAGTTTGCAAGTCCCCAAAAACAGCAACGTATTACTGAGTACAGAATATTTTTGGCATTCTCCACAGAAGCCACAGGAGATAAGAAGCCTTTTAGTTTACTAAATTGTACCATGTGATCCACCCAAAATTCCTCATTTTAATCTGTCATCAGAAGGATAAGAGCAAGGATGTAATGCTGAGCCTTTATAAAGCATTGGTCAGACCGTACTTGGAGTATTGTGAGCAGTACTGGGCCCCTTATCTAAGAAAAGATTGGCTGGCATTGGAGAGGGCCCAGAGGCGGTTCATGAGAATAATCCCAGGAACAAAACGGTTAGTGTACGAGTTGCGTTTGATTGCTCTAGGCCTGCATTCATTGGAGTTTAGAAGAATGGGGGGTGGGGAGGGGGGAAGAATCTCATTGTAACCTATCGAATATTGAAAGGCCTAGATATAAGTGGATGTGAAGAGGAAGTTTCCTGCAGTGGGCAAGTCTAGGACCAGAGGGCACAGTGTCAGAATTGAGGGCTATCTATTTAGAACAGAAACGAGAAAGAACTTCTTTAGCCAGAGGTTGATAGGTTCTTGATTAGTTAGGGCATTAAAGGTTATGGGAAGAAGCCAGGAGAATAGGGTTGAGAGGGATATTAAATCAGCCATGATGCAGTGGTGGAACAGACTCAATGGACTGAATGGCCAAATTCTGCTCCTATGCTTTATGATCTTATGGATAGCGATTGCAACAGTGCAACCCTTATTCAGTTCTGGAACTTCAGCCACAACCCAAACTCAACCAAGATCTCTGTGCTTCATGTTTGGGAGGATCACTAAAACCAGAATCTTCTCATTCAGAGGCTAAAGTGCCACCAACTGTACCGAAGGTTCATTGTGGACTTGTGCACATATCCTAGCATCTTAATCAAGGATTCCCTGATGTGACTGCTTCCTCAAGCAGGGGTTCAGTGGTCTACTGATACTTCTGTCCTTAGCCTCCTTCCCATCTGCCAGGGCATTGGTCAGTAATACTTCTATGGAAAAATCGTGTAGTCTCCAGCAAGCAACAAAACACGCCAGAGAGGCTGGCTTAACTGTACAAAATGACCCCCCAGATTTGTAAATGTGCCAGATACCTTCAGAATCCCAGTGGCCTGCTCAATGACGAAACCTGGCAACACTATAATCTTACTGCATGTTTGCTCTGTTCGAGTCTCTCAGATCTATTCAGACCAGGAAAGCATACCATATGTAATTGTATTAAAACAGTTCAAAATTCTATAAAACTCTTCTTTTACAATTAACTATTGCAGTGCAAGTTAAAAACTGCACGATGGGGAAACAAGTTCTCTCAGAAAGCTCCAACACTGTTTGCAACATTATCGATAGAATATACATGGCATATTGTCTCCTTACTGAGCCAAAGGGCAAGTGTCTTTAAGCAAAGCTATGAAAGTAGTTAAAACTTTAATAAAACACATTCCATTGACAAATGTAGCTATGGGACAGAGTAATACAAGCTCAGAAGTTAATCTGTGGCTTGCTGGATTGTTAAAATACCAAAGTTTTTCATGACTTGTTAAATCAAGTTAATTATCATTCACTTAATTCATGTCCTCATCAATTTCAAGGATTTGCCTTTCACCATGCTTGAATAGAAATGTGAAGCTTCGCACTGTTAAATAACTTACTGGACTGCATCCTAAAACTGGATGGAGTAATTGTTGACCTAAAAGCAACTGGGGGTCCAGACACTAATCACAGCCCAAGTTCCCTACCAGTGTCAGTGTGAGCTTACAATCTTTTGGTTGGGTTGCAATCATTTCACCCAAATTGTCATCAATTTGTCCAGCTAATTTCAGTGAAAAGTGTCCTGCATTGATTTCACACAATGCAATATATTATAAATTGAAATAGGATTTTCTTATGTTGATATTAGTTCAAACTACTATCAATTCAGATGAATCATTGCTTTCAAAATGTGAATTGAAGCACGTGAGGAAGCCAAAGGAAATGAAAATGTAGGTGGTTAGATTTGAAGGCTGGGGTGGATCAGCCATGATCATATTGAATCGTGGGGCCAGGTAGCCTAATCCTGTTCCTGTTTCCCTGTGGAGGAGCAGTAGTCCTTTGGCCACATGTCCACAGATACCTGGAAAGTAACAGGACAGATAGGACCAACAAAGGGCTTAATAAGAGGACACACAGGATATTTGTCTTTATTGGCCAGAGCAAAATATACAGTAGAACCGGGAAATCATTCTGAAACAGTATACGACACCAGATAGGTCACGGTTTGAGGATGACAAGATATATTAGCAGTAGAAAGGATGTGGACAATGCCAGGATTGAAGAAAGCTAGTTAAGAAAACAGATTGGCCGCAATAAGGTTACACCCTTTGGAACAAAGGAAGCAGAGGGGAAATTAAATCAGCTTTATAAAATCATGAGTGGACAGGAAGGACCTATTACCCTTGTCAGTTTGGTCAAGAACAAGGCGCCATAGTTTTAAGTAACTGGATCAGAGGAAGAATTGTTCAAAGAGTGGTGGGAATCTAGAACTTACAGCCTGAAGCAGAAACTCTAAATGCATTTACATAGTAACTGGACGAGGAGTGGGAATAGTCAAAATAGTTCTTTATTTGTCCAAAGCAGACAAAACCGATTGCTGATCCTGGTATCTGGAGCCTTAAGCAATGCGTTGCAGGAAGTCAGTGGACAAGCAACATCTGTGGGAAGAAAGGAATTGTTGATGCCTCTTGATGCAGAATTTCAACCTGAAACACTACGAACTTCTTTCCTCCCACAGATGCTGCATGAACTGCTGAGTTCTTCCATGAGATTGACTTTTGCTCTCCATTTGCCTCAGGGGCATGATGGCCTTCTTCTCTGCATGCACTTGCGAGATTCTTTGATTCCATGATCACTGTAATTTTATATGAAGCAATATTCTCATTATTCTACATGTTGAAAGTCCTACATTCGATTACATCTGCAAATGATGAATTGGAGTGTCAGTCCTAGTAGTTAAAATTTTATGAAGTTCTCAGATTATTACTAGAAAATAAATTACACACAGTTTGCGTCACAAACAAGTTACAGAAGTACCTCTCCTATTTCTGTGTGTTCCTTGGCTGCTGATTCTAAACTATCAGCAAAAAAAAACACACACACACACACACATATTGTCTACGGATTACAAATTCCCTGCACTTTAACAGAGATTATTCTTCCACAGGACTTCATTGTCTACAAGTTGCTTAGTTGATTGTGAAAGGCAGAAGAAAATCAAGTCTTTCTTTCAATGGTTATAAATCACACTCTTACATGAAGGGGTTATAGTGATGCATTCAATTTTTTGTACCTCACATTTCATACACAACTTCCAACACAATAAAAAATTCACAATGAAAACATGCCCTTGATACCTCACTACAAAAAGGGTGAAACATCCTTCCTTGCTCAGTACTAGCAAATGCACAATACAGTCATTGCTTCATATTGCCCTCTGCTTCTGAAGTTGATTCTCTTTACCTCAAAATGAATTACATTTCAGAAGAGAAGCACAGGATACAGTTGCTATGATACTGTACCCAAGTGCATGTGACAGAGGATAGACTTCCACAAACAAGAAAAAATCTGCAGATGCTGGAAATCCAAAGCAACACACACAGAACGCGGGAGGAACTCAGCAGGCCAGGCAGCATTGATGGAAAAGAGTTAACAGACAATGTTTTGGGCCAAGTCCTTTTCATCAGGACTGAAAAGGAAAGATTTTCACATATCACTGGGGTGCATCTATCCCAGGTGGACTAAGATTGTCATGTGTTGGTTATGGATTGAATAGGGGTATTGGTAGGATTATTGTGGGCATTTCCTTTTTTCTTCTTTCTCTCACCCACCACCTACATTTTGAAGTCTCACTCCTGAACTTTTGCTTATGTTAGTATGTTCTCCAACTTTGACAATGGGGCACGGCATTGTCAAAGATACCGTCTTTTTGACAAGACATCAGCCTCGTTGTTGGACCCACCTGCACACTTTTCTTTAAAAAGCTCAAATAATACAGGAAAGTAGTTTTATCCAGCTGGGGTAGATCACCCTAGTGATCTCTGTCAGGTAAAATGGTACTTAATGGGAAATTGCCCCTAATATTTTCAGGCACAATTCACCTCAATCATATCTTCCCAGCAATGGTCGTGCATCCAATGGTGCCACCAGGCATACAGTGATTATTTTCTCCATTGCCACATTATAAGCATGCTATGTTGGTACCGTAATGTGCAGTCACTCTTGCAGACTGCCTCGAGCACATCCATAGGTTGTGCTGGTTATTAATGCAAATGACACATTTCACTGTATGTTTTGATGCTCATGTGATAAATAAATGAATAAATTAAATAAATGAAATGCCAGAAAGAGAACCGATGCCCACTCAGAGATGCACATTGCACAGGGTTCAGAAATGATCTGGCAGCTAGAAAGTTTATATTGTCACATCGATTGTACACAGCAAAAGTTTTCAATAGCCAGCATTATGAGAAATGAATCAATGCTGCTCTCTTCACCCAAGCCAGTATGTGTGCATTTCAGTTCTGAGCTGCACACTACGATCACTGGTTCCTTGATTAGCCTTCACATTGCCCCACATTTTGTAAAACCCAATTTCTAGTCAAAAAAACTTGATCCACTAATACAAATGGAGTATGTTTGTTGTATTAGGTTGGGTAGGTTTACAAAAAGCATATTAAGCCATAACTTCTGCTAAGAGAATTTCAAAACTGGTCCCAAAAGACTAATTTTATGCATACCTTAAAATACTTTGATTTTAATATATCATCTATTTCTTACATTATTTCATGATAATTTCACTTCAACTTCCTCAAATGGGGTATATATTCTAACTCTTTCTTTGGTGATCTGTAAAGTATTTTAAAACTAATTCTATATTTTCTTTCCTGGCTTGCCATCTGTCAGAATTCTTGAATGTACAAGCAGCTTTATAGTGCCCTAAGCTCTGGTTCCATTAAATCCCACTGAACTGATGCCTAACAGGGGCAGGTACTGTGAAAGAGGATGCTCACTCCATGGAAAACTTTTTGCACAGCTCTCCGAGGTCAGCAGTGGTGACTTAGATAATACATTTATTTTGAACTTTGAACTTTGGGAGAGGACACTGACATTAAGAGTATCTGCAACCTTCAATGAGATTCCACCAGTAAAGCTCACCTTCCCCTCCCTTCTCCTTTCATCAGTGCAAAGTGACCATTCCCTAGTTCATACCTCCACCATCTCACCCACCACTACATTTTCACAGCATTTTCCCAATCGACTCTAAGCAATGCAACTCCCCGTCCCTTTCTCTCTTCACTTCTCACCATCCAGGGACCCAAATAGTTCTCCAAGTTGAAACGGCGATTTGTCCAAATTTGCAGATTGCATTTGGTGGTCATCTCCGCACTGGAGAAACCAAACATTGGGTTTGGAACCATTTTGCAGAACACCTCCAATCAGCCTGCAAGGGACCCTCAACTTGCCACTTTAATTATCTATCCCACTTTCACTCTGACCCCTCCTTTAGTCTCATACACCATCCCAACAAGGACCAATGCAAATCTCAGGAAAAATAACTAATCTTTCATCTAGGCTGGTTTCTCCCCTCAGGCTCAATACTGAATTCAACAATTTCTGATAATCATCTTTTCCTGTTCATGTCAGAACCAGCAGTTTTGTTGTTAGAACAGCCACTTGTAATGCAAATTAGTTTGTTTCTCTCCACAGTTATTAACTAATCTTCTGACAATTTAATTTGCTTTTGTTTCCGATTTCCAGGAACTGCCGTATTCTGCACCTCCCAGTTCGAGTGTTACTCTTCCTCCAATGTACTGCCCTTATTCATCTCCCTTCAACACTATGCTAATCACCACTTCACAGACAATTCCTTTTTAATCGCCATGACAATTGAAAACCCGTGTGGTTTCCTCCCAGCTTTCTAGTTCTAATGAAAGATCACTGACTTGAAACATTAATTTGGTACAATGGACTCCTTCCCCTCCTCCCACCTTCTTCCCTCTTCCGTTCCAGTCCTGATGAAGGGTCTCAGCCTGAAAGGTCAACTGTTTATTCCTCTCCTTAGATGCTGCCTGACCTGCTGAGTTTTTCTAGCACGAGGGGTCCCAAACTTTTTTATGCCATGGACCCCTACCATTAACTGGCGGCTCCGTGGACCCCAGGTTGGGAACCCCTGCTCTAGCACTTTGTGTGTTTTACTCATTAATTCGGTTTGTCTTTCCATAGATGTTGCACAGACCTGCTGAGCATCACCAGCACTTTTACTTCTTTTGATTGCTGCCCTCAGTTTACTTTCCCTGGGTTTACAGGATATTGCAGAGACTGAGATCTCTGCTCCAAGTAGACCATGAGCTTAGTCTTAGATTTCAGGTCTTGATTTTCAAACATTGTTTTCCTTGATGGTCAAAGGCTGAGCTAGTACACTGAAGGAGATGGTGACTTTGCAGAGAAGAGATCCTTGAGAGAAGAAAAGTGGTCTACATTTTCCAGAGTCTGGTTATGGATTTTTGAGGGGACAGTGTTGTACAGTGGGGTAGTTTGCAGAAATGTACATATAGAAGTATTGTCTGCTTGCTGCAGCTTGATGCATGAAGTTGAGTGTCAGTAGTTCTGGAATGGCAATGATGTAGAATAAATCTGCTCAAGCAGGAAGCATTTTGCAGCACCATAGTGAGTAATAATGAGAAAAGAATTGGGGCAATGATGCAGCCTTGCATGACAACAGTTTGCACTGAAATCAGGCCTGCTGTGGATTTCTTGATTAAAACCACAGCTTTCATGCCATCAAGTAGCAGACAACAAGGTGGAGATGAGCCCAAATTGAGAGAATGCTCCACAGTCTCTGTCTGCATTTCTCTTCAGGTTGATTTGAATAAAGATCACATCTACTGTGCCATATATGGATAGAATATACCATTATTTATGCACGGAGCAAGAATGACAATGGAGTTGTATGACTAAACACTTTTACTAAGTCACATTAGCTATTGTATACGCTGGGCTACCTACAGTGTGGGAGCAACAAACTGGGCCTGCCAAGATGAAAAAGTGTGCACTCAAAAGCTCACGCAAAATGAGAGGCCCTTCTGCGCGTACGAGGCCCAATTGATTCACTGCACTATCAATCTGCCATAGTCTTCCAAAAGATCTGATATGGTTCATATATGCTGAATCAGGAGGGCAAATGATCAACCACTGGGGGAAAGCAGTTGGGGAGGACTTTTCCGAAACAGGTGTTGGGATGTTCCCCATGTACCTACTGGAGCTGGATTCACAAAGATATCACAACTATCAGAACTTCAAATATTCCTGGAAGGTCCTCCTCTCATTGTTCTACAAGCTGGTCATTTCTTGCAAACTATGTCTGACTCGGAGGGATGATGTCAATACTCAAATGTTCAAGTTCTGGGCTACATTCAGGTCTGGTGTTAGGCTTCTTCCTTGCAATCCAGATCCCAAATTTTACATTGAGGATAGGAAGCTGGCTCTGCACTTCTTGTTTTGATGTGAAATGGCTATTGCACCAACTATATTAAGAACACAACAGAGTGGAATCTTGGCCTTATGAGAGATACCACTCTGCTGCAAGGATATTAACAATAACTCAGTTGCAAATCAGCCCTGAAACAGGCCACATTTTGAAAATCAAAGACCCATACCATTGTTCCATCCCATCTTTTTGCAAGAAGTACAGAAGCTTTATGTAGCAGACCATTAGATATAGGAACAGCTACTTCCCTTCAGCCTTCAGGGGTTTCCAACCTGGAGTCCACAAACCCCTTGCTTAAGGGTATTGGTCTATAGCATAAAAAAAGATTGGGAACCCCTGAATCATTCAGTTCCTGAACCGACAAGCAAGCCCAAATCATTACAGCTCAGTAACACTATTATCATTTTACACTAAAAAGGACTTCTTTTGGTTCTGATTGTATTCTTTCCTGAAAATGTTGTGTATAACTTAGGTTTGTCTTGTGAATGCTGCTTACATGATGCTATGTGCTTGTGACACTGCTGCAAGTAAGTTTTTCATTGCACCCGTACACATATGAACTTGTGCATATGACATTAAATCCTATTTAACTCAAAGGTCCACCAGCAACCAAGTTCTACTTTACACAGGATTTTTTTCCAGTGGCAGGAAATGCATGCAGGTGCCTTTCTGCACATATGTGCACACAAATCTCCCCATCACTGGTGAACCTGACTATCAATATAACTAAATAGCTAGTAACCAGCATTTACAGTTTAAAAAAAATTTCAATTGCATATAACCTGGCTCTTTAATAACTGCACCAGAACTTTTGCTCTAAAGCATAAATTTCATGCAAAACAGTCTCATACAAAATGTAAATGATGCATTCATTTGGGCTAGGACTCAATTTTGGGACATCACTGGAAACTTTATCCCACAGCTAATCTGCACCAAATCTAAGTGCTTCTGGCACACACACACACTGCCGACGCAATTGGAAAAATAATTAATCCCTCAACACTGACATTCATCACCTTGAAGAATGTGAAAGGCTCTTTCAAGCTAGGAAGAACGAGGGAAAAGTACAGCAGTACTTTTTGTCCCCGATCCTTCCCTTTCCATTTACGTAATATTTTATAAAGTATTACTTAAAATGCAAATTCTTTTTCATATGAACCACTTCAAGACAGTAAACATCAAGCATGAAAAAGATGGGAGGTATTTAATATGCACATGTCATACTAAAGTTAGAATGGCATTTATCTTATTAATAATATCTCTCCTATGCAGACATATTTTACTAACACTTATAAACATTGCTATTTTTGATTAATATTTCAGCTGTTTGATGGTTGGCATATTTAGTGTAATTTCAGACTTATATCTTCCAGGTGAAATCTTGTCAAACTTTAAAATGCAGCAACTCTCTGCAAGCTTTACTAAGGAGCAGAAAGACAGTAACTCCTCTCCAAACTCTTAAGGGACACCATAAGTACAGAACAATAAGTCGGTACCCAAACTGGACCTTTACGAGAAAATTTCATGGAAAATATTATAAAATCTCTGCTTATAAGAGACCCTGAGGCAATTTTAATTTGCTAGCTTGGCAGGATGCCTAGGTGGAACACAGATTTTAATGGAGAGTAAAATTAAGATGGTTACCAAACCAACTCTACACCACCTCCTGCGGGTCTCCCTGAATTTGGTTTAAACTATCTGTCATTTTCCTTAGTGTGGTTTGCATTCTAGTGTTCAACTTTTCCAGGCTATCTTAACAGTTGGATATCCAGGTTGGAGATATCAATGCTATGAATGGAAAAGTTTTCAACCCCAGATTACACACAGCATGATTAAACACAGAATAAAAAAAGTTCTCACTCAGTTCTCCAGCGTGACTTTCCACCTCATATCCTTCCAGACCTTATACCTTTGTTACAAATCATTGCTGACAAAGGTCACTTTGTGCAACTGAATGTCCATCAGCAACTATATGTCATTCCATGGAAGAATTTTTCGAGTGACAAGGAAAAATGGAAATTACCACAAAATGAGGATGCAGAAGTGCAAGGTGTCCTACTGATCTGCTAGAATTCATACTCCTCTGTGGTTGGAATTTAACTTTAATTGCAAAATTTGAAAACAATAAAAAGGACTTGTATTTGTCTAGCACCCTTCAGGTATCTTAAACATAATGGAAAGATCTAGAAATAAGTTCAGCAAAACAAATACAGTGGATTCTGGTTAATTGAGCCATCAGTTAAACAGGGCAGCTGCATATTTGGGACAAATAACAAAGACAAATTGAGAAAGTAGCCAGGATTCTTTTGTTTATTTGGGACACTGTGCTATTTAATTGTTCAGGAGACTGTTGCCATCACTTGCATGTTTGTGTTCAAAAAGCAGTGATTTTTGTCACTGATTGTTGGTGAGTAATAAACAGTAAGACAATTCAGAACCGTTTTGTTCACTGCAGTTTCAAGTATTCAAGCATGGAGCTACCAGAAATGGCCAGGAGAGAAAATGAAATGATTTTACTACTTCAACAAGGTAGAAACTATGAAGAACTTGAAGGTATTAACAATCATCTTGAATGTTGCAATTAAGACAAAGATTTGGTGGATGTAAACATTGAAAACACTGTTTGAAGGCAGTACACTAGGCGTCTGCGCTGATTTTGTTCATTTACAATCAATCAAAGGAACATGTCAGTATACACAGAATGAATTCCTCTGTCAATAACTTTTAGGAACTAATATACAGTTTTATAGTACTGTAGTAGTTTTGGTATTTTTTAATTTGTTCTGTATTTCATTTAAAAACAGAAATTGTCACTCTGTCTTTTATATACCTTTTTAACTATTTACATGACACTTTGGCTAATTGGGGCAGCCACTTAATTGGGCCAAAATGTACTTGTCCTGATGTGTCCCAATTAACAGGAATCCACTATCCCAATTGACATATGGCAGAATCAACTACATTCAACCTGATCAAGGAATTACATCTGGCAATGCACCAGTACACAGAAGTTATGAAACAAAACAATATACCCAGTAGCTAAATCCTACCTTAAACAGGCACTGTACTAAGCTGTCTTATTATGATTAATAAGACTTACAAGGCTCGGTTTGCCGCCAAACACTAACAAACCCCTACAGTTGAAAATATCCTGACTGGTTGCAGTACAGAGTATATTCTGGTGCAGCAATTCAAATGCAAAGGAATGTAAGAAGCTGCAGAGAACAATAGACTCTGCCCAATTCATCCCAGGCACATCCTACCCCACCACTGGTAATGTCTACAGGAGGAAACATCGATTTAAGATCCTCACCACCCATTGCAATTACTATCGGACAGGAGGTGCCAAAGCCTGAAGTCCCACACTACCAGGTTCAAGAACAACGACTTAGCTTCCTTACTTTTCTTGAGTCAATCAGCAAAACCCTAATCACTGGTTTAGCAACACTATGATCACTAATCACTTTGCACTAAAGTGGACAGTTTTTTTGTTCTAATTATGTTCTTTATGTATTGTTTATATTTAGTTTATGTTTTTTTTATGAATGCTGCTTATACTTGTGCAAATGATGACAAATGCAACTTGAATTTGATTTAACATGTATCTCCGTCAGTAGGAATACCTAGCTTGCTCAAACTGGTTACTGAGCCTGGAATAAATGAAACGATGGGAGCAACCAGCATGATTTTAACACTTGGGTGCAAGTTACAAAAGAACACCTTATGGGGGACGGGGGTGAGAATTTTTGATTTAGCAGGAAAGCCAATGTAATTGTCTCTTTAATTCGCCCTTTAAAAACTGCACACCTGCTTATTAGCATTCCACTAAAGGAAAGTTAAATCTTTGAAAGAAGCTATGGAAACCATTGAAGTGGGCATATGAGGTGAAAAGGAGCTGCTTTGAGTAAAAGTGAGATATAGGATACCAGGAGAAAAGTGACTTAAGTGTTCAGTATCAATAGAGGAGGATGTTGGGGCTTGAAATACAACAGCACTCGTGAGAAATTTAAGTACTTTCCTGCTTTTAGTATTTTGCTGGCTCAGCAGATTTACTTCAGAGAGGACTTGTGAAATGCATTCCCAGCTTCAAGTCCCTGTTCTACAGACAGTTGCCAAATGTTGAACAGAATACCAGATGTGTGTCCAGATTGGGACTAGTAGCACTGAATGAAGAGGATGCATCAGCCAGGACTTCTGTGCAACAGAAAAGGTAATATTGTCACCTTGTCAGGGTGGAGAGGCTTGAGAGTTTCTGAGATCCCGGGAGTAATGCCGTCTGGTGCTTGGCTCCTTGTAGGGTCACCCACAGCAGTAATGTCAAGGGAGGAGGTTCCAGACAAAGAACAATCCAACCAAGATCTTAACAGTGCAGCTGGCAGAAGATGATGACATGTCACAACAGCAGTGAAGGGAGAGGATGGTTACAGCAGGGCAGGCTCCCCAGTCATCTTGCATGCCACGTCACTGGACCCTGACCCCAATCTGCCAAGGACCACGTGGTGGCTGCCATGCATTAGCTTCCTCACATTAAAAAATGACATCCTTTTAGAGAACATCACATTCAACTTGAGTGATCGCATTACTACTACTACTAGTATGGGCTGTGGTAGGATGTCCACCTCAAGATGCAGAGCATCAAACGACAATTAAATTAAGAATGTTGGAAATACCCAACAGGTCAGGCAGCAACTATGCAGTAAGGAACAAGGTTAAAGCAAAGGTTATTGACTTAAAACACCATGTTCCTCTCCTGCAGATGTGCAGAGTATTTTCAGCATTTTATCTTTTCATTTCTGATTTTCAGCATCTGCAGTAGTTTGATTTTGAATTTTTAACAGGCAACACTGCAGTCAACAAAATAGATCCCCATTCAGCTCACATGGAATTAAACCCGAGATTTTCAGAGATGATGTGAGAAGATAGAATGGATCAGGGTTAGTTTCAAACAGAGTCCATACTTTTCTAAGAGCATGAAGTATACCTCTGAAGAGTTACTCATTATTACTTTGCAATTGCCCATTCTTTCATCTGCCTTCTTGATTGCCATTGCTATTTATTTCAATGATATTTAGATATAAAAATCAACACCATTGTTAATTTCACAAATGAGGTATCACAACAATTTATTAACAAAGAAAGTTTAGTGTTTATAACTTGTAAATACCTTAGTAGATGATTCATGCATTCAGCATAGACATGTTTACCTTTTCAAGTTTCCGTAGCCTGCTGCTGTCACTAAGTCAAAAGTCACTAGTTCATCGATCATTGATCGGAATGAACTACTGTGGACACTTTGACATTTCTGTGTTAAGGGGATTTCAAAGTTAAAGCAGAAATAAATGTTGATGATTATGGGGAGACTCTAAATCCAACCTTAAATAACCTTTGGATCCAATATCTTTAGAGGAGTAATCTAGTCCTATCAACTGACAGAGCTAGAGAAAATTACTTACGGATGAAGTACTTTGTTTTGGAACTCCTCCCACCTGATTAGGCTGCTTGTCACAGGTTAACCATAAGTAATAAAAGAAGGAAGTATGAAGAGCATAAAGGAGGTGAGTTTTTAATGTAGTATATCTTCACAGAAAATATCATTGTTGTAATATAGTCATCTACTAATAGCGGCAGTAAAATACATTGCTAGCAGGATCAAATGGGCTGCAAATGTTCTGCTTAAACACATTGAAGAATCATTACTTAAGCGTGCATTTTGCTACAATAAGTTGGACAGGTACATGGATTGGAAAGGTTTAGGAAGTTATGGGTCAAATGCTGGCAACTGAGAATAGCTTGGATGGGCAGAAGGTCCCGTTTCCATGCTGTATAATTCTATGACCATGACTCTAAACTTGCCATCTCAAAGTTCAAAGTAAATTTATTATCAAAGTACATAGATGTCACCATATACAACCCTGAGATTTGTTTTGTTGCGGGCAATCACAGTAAATTCAAGAAACGCAATAAAATTAATGAAAGACTGCATTAAACAGGACGGACAAACAATCAATGTGCAAAGGACAACAGACTGTGCAAATACGAAAGAACGAAATAAAGAAATAATAATAATAAATAAATAAACAAACAATAAATATCAAGAGCATGAGATGAAGAGTCCTTGAAAGTGAGTCCATAGATTGTGGGAACTGTTCAGTGATGGAGCAAGTGAAGTTGAGTGAAGTTATCCCCTCTGGTTCAAGTGCCTGATGGTTGAGCAGTGTTAACTGTTCCTGAACCTGGCGGTGTGAGTCCTGAGGCTCCTGTACCTTCTTCCTGATGGCAGCAGCGAGAAGAGAGCACGTCCTGGGTGGTGGGGGTCCCTGATGATGGATGCTGCTTTTCTGCAACGGCGTTCCATGTAGACAGGCTTAATGGTGACGAGGGCTTTACCCATGCAGACAGCAAGGACGAAACAATCAAAAAGAGAGTTTTGGAAGGTGAGATGATTGTGTAAAAGTAATATCTCTATTTTAAACAGATGCTCACGCAGGTCCTCCCCAGGTTACAAATCCCTGATAGATACAAAAGAACCTTTTTGAGAGACTGGTGGGGTGGATTTCTTGGCTGCTGTGGGACTGCAGGCATCATCTGCCAATTGGGAATTGGGTAGTTCTGCATGCTTCCTCTCACCAACTGCCCATGAGTCACAAAATTCAGGGGCTGGATGAAAGCAATCAGAGCTGGAAGTGCTGAGCTGACTCTCTCACTTGTTCACACGAGGAATTCTGCAGATGCTGGAAATTCAAGCAACACACATCAAGATAGCTGGTGAACGCAGCAGGCCAGGCAGCATCTCTAGGAAGAGGTACAGTCGACGTTTCGGGCCGAGACCCTTCGTCAGGACTAAAGGGTCTCGGCCCGAAACGTCGACTGTATCTCTCTCACTTGCTCACTGGGTCAGGGTGACTGGCTGATAGGCACTCTTCCTGTACCTACATGTTCTCCTATCACAGCTGTTTCTGTTCATTTCTGACTTAGAAACAGTTTGAGTTATCAATAGTTCTCAGGAACAGAACCCTGTCATAGCCTGGGAACATCCTGTATTTGCATATTTCAATAAATGATCTCAAGAATGTCACTTCACAAGGATGGGTAGTGTAAATAATTCAGATCTCCATCTGATAGACACATTACAGCTAAGAAACAGCAAATTGCATATATTATAATGCTTCAAGGTAGAAATTTTTGTCTTAAGCATGCAATAAGTGTGCTGACCTTCACTTCACAAATGCAGATCCACTAAATAAACAAGTGATTTATTTCATAACACCAAGGAATTTCTCCCTTTTGGAGTTAATATCAGCACTAATGTGAATCTGTATTGAAAAGCCAGAGTATGTAACTAGCTCACAGTTGAACCTTCTGGCTGCTTTCAAAACTTTGAACAGAATATTAAATATTTGTTGCTCAGGAGAGGGGTTATGCTCCTGCTTGGAAACTCGTGTACCAAGGAGGTCAATCTTGAACATTTTGTAATTGTACATTTTGATAAAAATTGTCTGGATGAATATAGCTCCAACAACATTCAGGAAGTCTGACATCATTTGTATAAGAAAATAAAAGAAAAACCCGGAGAATAGAAATCTGAAATAAAGGCAGAAAATGCTAGAAATATTCATCAGGTAAGGCAGCATCTACGGAAAGAGAAATAGAGTTAACATTTTAGGTGAGTCCTGATGAAGGGTCTTGGCCCAAAGCGTTGACTGTTTATTCCTTTCCATAGATGCTACCTGACCTGCCGAGTTCCTCCAGCATTTTGTGTGTTACACTTTAGATCCTTTGTCAGAACAATTAACCCTGTTCTGCTTTCCAGAGATGCTGCCTGACCTGCTGAGTTTCCGACAATTTATGTTTATATTATCACACAATACAAAGCAGCCCAGTGAATGGGCGCCTCACTTACACAATCAACTTTCACTCCTTCCACCACCAAGGCAGTCCATGCAGCATTTGCACTGTCTGTGAAATGCACTGGAGCAATTCGCACACTTCCTAAACCAAACATCTCCACTGTTTTGAAGGGAAAGGCAGCAGATACATGGTTTCACTGCCACCCGTGGGTTCCCCTCTTTTTCACACTTTACCCTGATTTGGAAATCTTTATTTTCATTAATTTAAGCTCTACTCCAAAGCACCATGGTAGCACCTCATCAAAATGACTGCAAGAGTTTGAGAAGCTGGAGTTTAAGGATATCAGAGCTGCGCAATGAATGCTAATATTGTCCTTGGTTACCAACAATCCATTACTAGATGAAATACATAGCTGGAACATACAAATCTCAACTTGAAAATGATTTCCATTTTCTGACCCATCATTAGCTTTTATTTACATGCAAAAACCATTAAAAAGGGTAAGTAATTACTGTGACTGAAAATAGGCAGGGCAGAAAAACATTCTGAATGCTCACTTAATAGAATAGATGCTGCATCATTCTTCACAAAAACCCCTGAATTGCTTTACACTCAATCACAGAAGCGAGCCAAAATTCAATTTGCATTCTCATTGTAAACCAAAGAAACCTTGCCACCCTGCCCATAAAAATGAGATCATTAGGCAGTGAACTGGTGGAATCATTCGCTTGTGAAGTTGTTTTCAGGGCAGGAGGGGCAAGTCCAAATCACCAAATAAAAACCATGTGATCATTTTATTGATTTCATACAGTACATTTAATTGTCCTTTGTTTACTTCTGTAGAGCTCTGTACCTGACAGCATTCACTGACCTAGAAATTAACACAGGAACACAAACAGGAACAAGAAGCTACAAGATCTCTTGAGCTTGTTGCACCACTCAGGAAGACCACGGCTGACCTCATGATTGGTCTTAATGCATTTTCATGGATGGATGGGAGGGATCATTGCCAATGCTAAGGGCCCTGAGCATGCAGTGCTCCTGACAAATATCCCCGATGGCTGGAAGAGAGACTCCGATGATCCTCTCAGCAGTAATCACAATCTTTTGTAGGGTCGCAGTCAAATGTCTTGCAATTCCCAGACTGCTGGGCAGGACACTCTCACTAGTGCTCCTATAAAAATTGCTTAGAATGGCGGAGGTGGGAGCGGGAGCTTCAGTCTCCTCAAGAAATGGAGACGCTGCTGTGCTTTATTGATGAAAGAGGTGGTAACCTTATAGTTCAAACATCTTTTTACCTTGGGTTTGAATACATTTAGCAATTCAGCATCCATAATTTTTTTGGGTATGGAAATTTTACAATACTTTCGACCAGGGATTTCCAACCTGGGGTCCATGGACCCCCTTGCTTAATGATATTGGTCCATGGCATAAAAATGGTTGGGAACCCCTACTCTGGATGCAATGCCTTCTCATGTCACTCTTGAACAGGCAACCCTTCAATGTTATATGTTCAGCTGGCAAATAGGAAATATGAACTAGGTGTTTGCAAGAACATCATGTGTTACACTTGGTTATTCCAAAACTGCTACAAAAAGTGGAATAATTAGAAAACATTGCAATAGCAAGTTCACTGATTGACAGAAAGGTCCAAACAATGTCTCTTGCACTGGGCAGTACAAAAGGCAGCAGATTTTAAAAATGTACATACAGTAGTTTTTCTGTGAGCTGCCCACAAAACTATAGGATGAAGAAGCCAGAGGTCTATAAGTTAGTCCTCGTTAGCAGAACAGAGGTAGAGAGGGTCAGTCTGTTAACATATCAGAGATGCAACACTGAGCGTCATAGGAAGTCATTCCTGCCTGTGGCCATCAAACTTTACAACTCCTCCCTTGGAGGGTCAGACACCCTGAGCCAATAGGCTGGTCCTGGACTTATTTCCTGGCATAATTTACATATTACCATTTAATTATTTATGGTTTTATTACTATTTAATTATTTATGGTGCAACTGTAACGAAAACCAATTTCCCTCGGGATCAATAAAGTATGACTATGACTATGACTATGACTATCTATCCTGGGACCTGCACATAAGTGTTAATATCACAAAGAATGCCTGGCAATACCTCTACTTTCTTAGAAGTTTGTGTGGATTTAGCACATCACCAAAAACTTTGACAAAATTCTCCTTGTACCTCAGCAACTGTTAGGGAAATGTTTCAACATTTTACACTCTTTTGAGTGCTCTATTGAACATTAACAGAGAGAGGAAAGTAATTCCGTAGATCAGAAGTATTAGTGAAGTATGCTTATGTCATCAACAGTGAATTATTTACATGTGATTTCACAATCTAATCAGGCCATTACAGTAATTAAGTTGTTAGACCGAGACCTTAGTACCAATATATAAATGTACTACTATCCTCCTTAAAGCTTTGCACTCTAGGTTGAAAGTAAATCAAATGACCTTGGGGACATGCGTTCAATTTATTGGCGTTTAACAACAAGTAACTAACTGGCTTCAATGTGTTCAAATTTCTTGTAGATTTAAAACAAAACTTGGCCTGTTGGAGAACAGAATGCACAATGCATGCTATTAAAAACATATTGGGGACACAATCACAATACCTAGATAGAAGATCTTCTCAGGCAAGGAGAGAGCAAAAAAATTGCAACCTGATTAGTTAATTAACTAACAGACTACTTGTCTCACTAAGTAATTTAACATCACAATATATGAAGCAATTAAATGAGCCAGTTATTTATGAGAATCTGGTTATTTTTAAAAGTTATAAAAATTGAACTCATGTTGTCTTTACCTCATCAGAAAAAAAAATAAAATGCCAAATTAAGTTAAATAACACAGCAAGTTTCTGTACTGAAGTACAATTTAAATGATTGATACTGAATAATAAATAAAATGTAGACGTTTTCTCACAGACGTGCCCTCTATATATCAAATGCAGTGAATGACTGTCTGCATTGTAAAGTTATTTTACCTCAAATCCAAACTGTGGTTGCTGAAATAAATAGTGAGTAATGAGATGTGCTTTTAATGGAAAAATAATCCATGTAGCAGTTCTAGTCAACAGCTTTAAACAAACATTTATGATCTGCTTTTTGTTCTTTAAATAAATGGATTGCTTTGCATTCAGAAATTGGAGTACATTGTGAAGTCCTGCTGTCCTTAGTGATAAAATATATATGTATTTTTTAATACTGCTACAGTTTTAAGACCATACTAAGGCCAAAATAGAGTATTTTATTAGGTACAAATCAAACAGCGTAAAATTTATCTACTGTATTGGCTGAACACATTTTTAGGTATGGAGATTTTTTTAAAGAACATATTTACACTCAGTGGCCACTTTATGAGGTAAACCTGTACACTTGCTCGTTAATGCAAGTATCTAATCAGCCAATCATGTGACAGCAACTGAATGCAGAAAAACATACAGACATGGTCAAGAGGTTCAGTTGTTGTTCAGACCAACACCAGAATGGGGAAGATATGTGATCTAAGTGACTTTGACCGTGGAATGACTGATGGTACCAGAAGGAGGGGTATGAGTATCTGAGAAACTGCTGATCTCCCGGAATTTCATGCACAACAGTCTCTAGAGTTTACAGAGAATGGTGCGATAAACAGAAAAAAAACCCAGTATGTGGAAGTTCTGTGGGTGAAAATGCATTGTTAATAATAGAGATTAGAGGAGAATGGCCAGACTGACTCCAGAAGACAGGAAGGAGACAGTAACTCGAATAACAACGCGTTACAATAGTGGCGTGCAGCAGAGCATCTTTGAATGCACAACGTGTCGAACCTTGAAATGGATGGGCTAAAGCAGCAGAAGACCACTAGCATAGGCTCAGTGGCCACTTTATTAGGTACAAGAGATACTTAATAAAGTGGCCACTGAGTGTATAAACAAGACTGGTATTACACAGATCAAGAATGTGCTAATTGGACTACAAATTGCTTCGATTACATTGTTAGCCATGTCGTTCTTACCTTTTTAATCTTAAATCCCTGCAAGCACTGGTTCAGTCATTTAAATAGTTCTTTCATGGAGAAAACTACCTTCTTATTTAGTAGAATCAAAATAATCTATGTTTTGTATCTATTCCTAAAATGATAGGAACCAGCCTCAACTTTAAAATGACGAGATTATCTCCAACAACAGTGGTTTGCTGAGCAAGTGAGCACGTCCCCTTTGAGTACATCTGTTGATTTTGCCCTAAAGGTGATTGATATATGTAATGCATTCTCAAACTGTTGAACACAAGAGGTTCTGCCAATGCTGAAAATCGACAGCAACACACACAAGATGCTGGAGGAACTGGCAGATCAGGCAGCATCTATGGAGAGGATTAAAGAGATGATGTTTCAGGCTGAGACTATCCATCAGGACAGCTCAAACAGAAGTACGGAGAGAAAATGGAGAGCTCTGTTCACTCACTGAATGGAATAAGATACACTGTTACCTATTGTTTATTGAATGCACACAAAATCATTTTTAATAATAAAACAATGCATGCTTAATTTGTTACTAATGATGATTATCATTTGCCAACGACACTTCGAATTGTTGCTTTATGTAAATAAATTTCATTCCCAAACTCTGTCAAGAATACCTCCCACAGCCTATCACATAAATTATTAAAGTTATTGGTTTAGTTCAGACTTTCAAAATTATTTTTATAACTTGGCCACATGGATATATTTTCCAGGGCACCATGTGCTGTCTGGTTGGAAGCTGGCCAAGGAAAAACAAGACACAGCTAACCGGAGTATGAAACAAACAAGCACAGAAGTGATGATACAACTAAGAGACACTCCGTTCCATGCTCCATTTAAATAATAATTAAGTCCAACGATGGAATGACAAAATAACGCTTTCTCTATCCACCCTTTCACTGCTATCACATCACTTCTACCAACTAAATAACTTTGCACAGAAATGTATCCCCAGCCAGTAGAGTTAAACACACTACTTGACAGCACTGGTGTCCATAGAAATGAACTTCAATTATACCATATATAATGCTGTTGCAGTTTAATATTGCACTTAATGTCAGCGACTGGAGATGAATGCTCTTCCATCCTCAAGTCCACAACTGCCACTAGTAACCCTTAAAAGTGCAATGCTATCATTACAAATTTGCAACAGCAACAGATTCACTTGCAAATGGCTTGGAGTCATGCTCTCATCTAGCATAGAAATAGGCCATTCAACCCACCATATCCATGCTAACTAGTGGGTACCCATACATATTAATCCCATCTTCCAGCACTTGGCCTGTAACCTTCTTTGCTGAGGTAATTCAAATGTGTGTCTAGATATTTCTTAACAGTCTCAGCAATTCTGTTCCACTACTCTCTCAGTCTGTGAGAGTAGGAGTGATGTACTCATCACTCTCTGGGTGAAATGTGCTCGCTCAGTTCTACTCTAAATCTCTTACCCCTTACCCTAAATTGATGTCCTCATGTTTTACCTATCTCTGAGATTAGGGAATAGTTTCCTACAGTCTACCCCATCTGTATCCCTCATAATGTTACATACCTCAATCATCTCCCTTCTTAACCTTCTCCACTCCAAGAGAACAGACCTAGCTTCTCTTGTCTCTCCTCATAACTGAAATGGTCCATTCCAGGCAATATCCTGGTGAACTCCTTCTGCATCCTTTCCAGAGCTATTATATATTTCTTATTGTGGTGGCCAGCACTTCAACTGATGTCTGACTGATGTTTGATAAGTTGGAGCACAACCTCCCTGCTCTGGTATTCAATGCCCTGATTAATGAAAGCCTGTATTGCTTTCTTAACCACATTACCTACCTATGCTGCCACCTTCAAGGATTTCCAAGGATTTGTACCTAAAGGTCTCTCTGTTCCTCAAATCTCTAGGATTCCATCACTCAAGGTGTATATCCTAGCCTCATTAGGATGCGTCACCTCACATTTTTCCAAAATTAAGTATCATCTGCCCATTTCACCAACACATTGATATCATCCACAGCCCATGACTACTCTCTGCACTATCCAGTACTTTGATCTGACACTGTGTAATTTCACTGCTATGTCAAGTCTTTAAGTTTAAGTCTCTTGGATAACCGAGCACCTCCCTATCTTGCTGGTACTTGTATATAGCAGTCTCTGTCAGTTTGTCATTGGAGTGGAAACAAAACCAAATTATATGCAAATATCACACTTTTGAATGTGAAGGTGGAGAGGTAGGGAGTGGTCAGAATTTTGGCAGGAATTTGCGGAAGAATAATTACATCCAGATATCATGATAGGGGAATAACAGTTTAAGTTGCTATCACCAGTCCACAGGATTAGACAAAATAGGCCATTTGGCCCATCCACATCACACTGGCATTTTTGCCCTGCTTGAGAGCCCTCTCACTTTTTCTTAAACTAAATCTTCCAGTGTAACCCTCTATTCTCTTCCTTTTAAATTGCCTCAACCACACTTGTAGGAGCAAATTCCGTATGTTCTATACCGTTAGGATGAAGAGATTTCTTCTGAATTACCTACTGGATTCTTGCATCGATTGCTTTCAGTTGTGCTTTTCCAGGCAAGTGAAAAGATTCTCTCTACACCCATATAATCTAAACCTTCCTATTTTTAGACACCAAGAGAAAGGAGCCGCAGTGGAACGTGAACAAGATAGTGTTATGCCCTCCATTGACAAAATAAGAGATTGGTATAACTTAATCATTAGGTACTAGCTTTGGTCACCAAGGGCCCTCTTGTCTTGGAGTCGGAAGGCTAGTAGGTTCAAGCTCCACTCCAGTGCTCTGTAATGAAGTACTGAGAGAATATTGCATGGTTGGAGGTGTCAGTTCTAGATAAATCAATAGCTCATATCCTGCTGGATGGAAAAAAAACATAGAATTACTTGGAAGACAACACTTATATTTCAACCAGCTATTGGTTACCCGATTATTACTGCCGTTTGTGGCAGATGGCTGTGCACAGACACACTGGACTCTTTTCTACATCAAAACTGCGGCTTCACTTGTAACATCATTAGCTGCTTTGGGATCTCTTAAAATGGTAAAGGTTCTTCTTTTCAGTAGTGTGATAATGAAGCATTTCTGCAGTAACACCATGATTAATATTTCAGTGTAACTTGAATTAAATGTTAGCATACTAAACTGTTTATTGACTACTGTCAAGAGGCTGCTGTGCAGAACTGCTTCCCAGGGTGACAGATTTGCACAGATAGTCGACCTGCTATTTGACAGCTCCAGCAACTTGGATCTAATCCTCTCCTGAGTGCTGTTTGTGTGGAGTTTGCACAGTCTCACTGAGATTGTGTGCATTTCCTTTGGATTCTACAATTTACAGACTCACTCTCAAGGACCCCTTACAACTCACGTTCTCAGGATTATCTTCACTTGCACAGTTTGCCTTGTTTTGCAAGTTGTTTGTCAATCTTTGTTAATGTATAGTTTTTTGTAAAATTCTATTGCATTTATTCATGCAAATGCCTGCAATAGAACGAATCTCAGGGTTATATATGCTAACATGTAGTACTTTGATAATAAATCTACTTTAAAACTTTGGATTATCTACCTTCCTTCCACAGCTCAAAGATCTAAAGGCTGGTGGGTTAAATAGCCACCATAAATTGCCCTATGTGCAGGTTTTTCGATTTTGTGTTTTTATATTCTGTGTTTTTGCTCGTTCTTTCTTTTTGCCATTTGCATGATTTGATTTTTTTTGCAGTTTGTGCGATTTGCCTTTTGCACATGGGGGTGTTGATTTTTTTTGTTGCTGTTTGCATGATTTGTTTCTTTGCACGCGCGGGGGTGGGGGGTGGTGGGTTGATGTGTTTCTTTGAACCGGTTCCATGGATTTCTTTGTTTTGTGACTGTCTGGAGAACAGCAATCTCAGGGCTGTTTACTGCATACCTACTTCAATAATAAATGTACTTTGAACTTTGGATGATAGAATCTGGAGAAACTGAATGCAATACAGGGAGAACGGAGTGGGATTAAATTAGGATTTGTGTAGATGAGTACTTGATGGTGGGTATGCACACTTTTCCAATTTCCCTTCTATGTGATCTTTTCATAGCTTCAAATGCTCTCTATAGCCACGCATTGTAATGCATATATGAAAATCATCCCACTGAAATCAATGAAACGATTTTTAAAGGCAGAAAACAACACACATGTAAATAAGTGAGGCAAAGTTATTTTTGAAATAGAGGTGCTTTGACGTGACTGTACAGCAAGCTTAGTGCTACCGTAGGGATGAATTTCTCATGCAAGTCTTTTGGATTAAAGAGTAGACCAGCTCTCTCTCTCTCTCTCTCTCTCGAATATCTCCTAGCAATATTGTGAGCATAGCAAGAGATATGCCCTGGCTGATATTTATCTCTCTGTAGGAGCAGGTGGTGCGAATATGCGTCGTCCCTTACAACTATGACCAATCTGGACTAGTTTGTAAAGCGCTTTAGGGATGTTAAAAGTTTCATATTTATGCAGGTTTTTACTTCTTCTCACCTGCAACTCACACCACGCCACCTCTACGGTTGTCTCTGTATCCAAGCCCTTGTAGACCGTCTTGAAGGAACCCCTTCCGAGCTCAATGTTGAACTTCAAGAATCTGCCATCGGGAGACGTGTCGACCGCCTTCATCTCCACCTCATTCTCCTCCGGTTCCATCTTACTCTCCTCAGGAACTGCTTCCTTGTGCGGAGTGCGGGGGGTTCCATCCTCCGTGTCCGAGCTGTTGGCTGCCACGGCTTTGGTCTGCGGCGGGGCACTGGCGCTGCTTTGGCTCGCATCGTCTGTTGCCGGTCCGCCGAGAATCGGGGCAGGAGGAGGAAGAGGAGGAGAAGGAGAAGGAGGTGGGAGAAGCGGCCGCGGCAGCGGTTCACCATCGTGCGGGTAGAGGTGAGCCCAAGACGGGCGGCGGAGCAGCAACCCGTCGGCGCCCAGCTCGATCTCGATGGAGCTTTTCCTCTGGGCTCGGTGCGGGATTCTCCTGATTTCCTTGGCCGAAAATCTCCGCCGGCGGCTGTGCATCTTGTTTAGGAGTGAGGAGTGCTCCAAGTCCAGCGCCGAAGCCATGACCCCAAAGCCGGCTAGGTCTACCTCTGCCTGAGACATCGTTCTGGACATTGAGCTGTTGTTCGATACCTCAAACTCCGATTGAAATGTGTCTCCGGCGCAGTGAGAGTTGTTGAGTGACTCGAGAAGTCAGCTCCTCCTCTCTTCTCCGACACAACACCTCCTTGTTTTCAAAGAGATGCGATGTTAAAGCAAAACATTATTTGTAGCCCCTTTTTGCCTCTCCAATTCTCTATTCACTGGGACTAACCCCCAGTTGTTGCACTGGATGCAATTAAACTCTTTCTCCCAGACTGTTAGACTTTTTCCTTCTTCAATCCTCTTGCTCGCCGGTAAAGTTTCTCAGACTGAGTCTGTATTGGTCTCGATCAGCCCGCCGCTGCCCGAACGTCGCCGGCTCACTTCGGACATTGGCTCGCAAACTGGAGGTATTATAGGTTGGTCCTTCTAATGCCGCCTCCTCACACACCCGTCCCGAGATCGACGAGGTCTTTTTTTCCTAATCAACGTTAAACCGCCTTATTTCGCTGCTGCTATCAGAAGTGTAAGTGCTGGGCTGAGCGTAAGCGTCCCTTTAATGCTGACGTTTGCACCTGTGGTATTATCGCGTCGAGCAAGTTCTGAGTGGATAGTGTTCCTTATCGGGTAGAACATTCCCTCCACTAACGTCACGTCCCCACACGCTGAGGTGACTTCTCATGAGAAGTAAAGTCACCGGAACCTCGAAAATATCTGCACGGCGAGGTGGGGTTGATAATGTCTTCAAGCCCATTCCCCGTGGGTTTACGTGAAGCTTGGAGCGCTCTGCAGACGCATTCTCTGGAAGGCAATCTTCACTTTGCGTGACACCATTATCAAAAAATACGAAACAAAAAAAAAACTCAGCCGCTCAGGCAGTATCTGTGGAAAGAGAAACGGAAATCCTTTTCTGTTTAAGATTTCCAGCACCAGCAGCTATTTATTTCATTTTCAGAATTTTGTTTGGTTCCTCCTTATATCTAGGAACTGAGGACAAGAACAATGTGAAGGCAAGTTGCAACTACCTTCAACTGGCTGGACATGTCTGAGTTTATTTTATTTGCGAGAAGGTATTTGCCCATTTAGTTTTGATGAAAATGCAATGTGGATCCTGTTCAATATTAACGCTTGGCTGACTCTTTTAGGATGAGTTTTGGACAACAAATCACAAAATGTCAAACAAATTGAGACCCTGAAAGTAAATCTAACGAAAATGAAAACTACAGTTAATATTCAGCAGGCCAGATAAGACCAGATGATATCAGAGTGGATATCCTGATTGTAATTAGAGATAATCTTTTGGTGTTCCCACAACTCCACTTAACGTTTGTGGCCAATTAGTTCCCAGTGATCTGGAGGCCTCACTATGGTGACTGTCCCAAAATGTGCAGCATATATTCCTTGAGCAGTTCCTAAGTCTCTGGTCCCTGAAACTTGCTCAGCTCCCACCAACACCATCCCCACCCCCAATGACAGACAACTCCTTTCAAATAGAACTGTGGCAGTTATGCCAGTCAAAACTGAGAGACCAAGTACAACATTCCATACTTCCACAAGGCAAAGTGCATGAGTGAACATGTGAGGATCACAGTGCTGGTAGTTCAGAAGTTTCCTTCTTATGGGAAATACATCATTAGGAAGGAAAGTGTGCAAAGAAAATTTAATGAGAAGTTGTCAGGACTGGAGCGTTTTGGGGAGAAGCTGGATAGGTTAGGAGCAAAGGAAACTGAGGGCAACCTTATACAGGCACATGCCATCATGAGAAGTAGAGATAGGGTGAATGCACATAGTCTATTTTCTAGGGAAAGGAGTTCAAAAAAGTGAAAGGGGAAAGATTTAAAAGGGACTTGAGGGGCAACTACTTCGAGCAGAGGGTGTGTATGTGGAACAAGCTGCTAGAGGAAGTGATTGTAGCAGGTAGAAATCCAACATTTAAAAAACATTTCAACAGGTACATGGACAGGAAAACTTTTGAGGGACATGAGACTAACGTGAGCAAGTGGGTCTAGACTGGCTGAGCATCTTGGTCAGCAAAGATGAGTTGGGCTTTAGGGCCTGTTTCCATGCTTGGCCTTCTGACCAACAAACCAAATGTGTGGCTAACCATAGAGCATTGGGCTCCGATGTTTCTAGAGCACTTGTATTTGTTAATTGTTGTCTTAACTAGAGTCATTAAGCCCTTGTGCTTTCTATTTAATCTTTTCAAGTTTATTTTGACTGGCAGGGATTTTCTGCATTTTGTGATTATTTAAAGTGGATTCCCAATTAGTGCTTATAGTGTGGTCCTTGTTTTGAGAATAATTTGTCTCGTGGTTGAGCCACTGATGCTCTGTCAGAATTCCTATGTATAAGCTCATGTTTCTGTCTCTACATGGGAGTCTATTGTTCCTCTGCACCTGGGTTCAGTTGTTGCCAGTACTCACCATGACACCACAATTAGTAAGGATAGGCAACAACACCTCCGCCACAATTATCCTCAACATCGGTGTCCATAAGGCTGCAGCCTCAGCCCCTTACTTCACTGCCTAAGCACAAATGACTGCGTGACCAGTTCTGCTCCAGCTCCGTCTGCAGGTTTGAAGATGACACCACTAAAGCGGGCCATATTTTACGAGTAAGATAAGGAGCCTCGTCATGGTGATGTGACAACAACGTTTCTGTCAATGTCAGCAAAAGAACTGGTGATCGACTTCAGGGAGGGGGGCACACACTTTCTTGAAACAAACAGTCCTTAGGCTGAGAGGGTTGAAAGCTTCAAGTTCTTAGGAGTCTTGGTCCAACCACATTGATGCCATGACCAAGAAAGTTCAGCACTGCATCTACTTCCTAACTTGACTGTAAAACTTTGGCATATCCCCTTTTATCCTCACCAATTTTTATTGACATACCTCAGAAAGCATCTATCAGGATGAATCGTGACTTGGTACTGCAACTGCTTTGCCAATGGCTGCAAGAAACTGGAGAATTGTGGGCACAGCTCACAACATGACAGAAACCAGCTTCCCGGCATGGACTCTGTCTCACTTCTCACTGCCTCGGTAAAACAGCGAACATAATCAAAGACCCTTCCCACCCTGCACTTCTTTACTTCTTCCCCAATCCCAACCAGGTAGAAGATACAAAAGCTGAAAGCAATTTACCAATTCCTCCTCAATTTTTCAAGAGAAGATCTGTTTCCTAGAACACAGAACTGTGTAACGCAGCATGTGCTCTCTAGCTCATGATTTTGTGCTGATATAAACATATTTAACGATCAATCTAACCCAACCCTTCTACACAGCCCATAACCCTCCATTTTTTAAAGTATCCATGTGCCTATCTAAGAGGCTTTTAAATGTCCCTCTTGTATCAACCTTTACCACAATTCCTGGCAGTGTGTTCCAGGCACTCTTTGTGTAAAATATCTACCTCTGACATCTCCCCTAAACTTTCCTACACTTACCTTAAACAGATATCTTCTGGTAGTCACCATTGCTGCCCTGGGAACATAGGAGCTCCTCGTTGAGAAAGGCCAAAATCTTGAGACTAATTGAGGCCAGCATAGATCAGCCATGAACGGTGGGGCAGACTCAAAGGGTCCTATTCCTATTCCTGTGTTTTGTTTGTTTTCTTGTCTTTCATCAGCTGTAAAACACACCTAGCATTATCAATGTTATTTTCAGTCTTCCAACAATGGCAATATTCTTCTTTTGTATGAACTGAAATAAATTCAATCACTTCATATTAGCCCTAATTATACTTAAGAAGTCAACACATACAAAACAACAATAAAAAAAAATCAAGGTGGTGTATTTAAATGGCACCACAACATATTCCACAGTAAGCTTCAACCTCCATGTGGGGAGTGGACCTTTTGATATTATGGGATGGTTTAATGTATGGGCATACAGCTCCTCTCCTGCAACACCGTCAAGCATCATTAGCACATTGCCCCTTCAACAAAATAGGTCAAACCAAGGTGCATCAAAAACAGCAAATTAATTTGGAAGCAGTGATACTATTGTCTCAAGTAGACAGACAGAGTAGATAATTATAGTTAATAAAATGACTCACTGGCATTTTTTTTTGATTGGTGGTCAGTGTTTGGGATAGCAGCACACTCACTGACCCTTTACAAATAACGTATCTCATGCAAAACAACAGTATTCCAAACATGGCCCATTGCCCTAGCTTTGGAAGGAAACATCAAAAGTTATACCCTTATTTAGGTTTGAACCATATTTTTCAAGTTCAAAAACTAGAGTGATGATGTCCAAGCCAATCTGTCAAAAACTTTCTATTGTTCATAGAAGAGGTACCTCACTGAGTGGGCTATTGTCCAAAATTGTTTCAATACATTTTAAAGAGGAAATTTTCTTAATAGCAGCAATCCGCTGAATGTTTATATCATAGGTAAGATGTTGGAAGTAAAAATGGAAAATGTTGAAAGTACTCTTCAGTGTGGTTAGTAAGATGAAAAGCAATGAACACCAAGGACTCAGTGGTTTGCAGAGTTTTGAATGATGTGGTTATAGAGACGTGCATTACAAAATACTTTAGGAACATGCAGGGTAGCAAATGTGACCCCACTACTTAGCAAAGCAGTGAGAGGGAAAACAGGGAACTATAGACTCGTTAGCCTATCATTAGTTGGTGAGATTCAAATGAGTACCTATCACCTATAACAGAACAAAGGATTCAATAGTGCTGTTTACGTTTGACTATTTAATTAGCTTTATTTGAGGATGTGACTGATAGAACAGATATGAGAAATCAGTGGATATGGTGCATACCAGTAGGCTTTTTAATAATGTAGTGGGTAGTGGCTCCATATGTCACTACTACACTGACGACCCTGCCTTACACGAGTCCCGGGCTCAGCTGGCTCTGGCTGACAGTACCCGGTATGGGCCCCTATCCAGGGTTACGGATCCCACTGCCTTGTGGGTATCTTCGGGAGAAGAGAAGGCTGAGGAGTAAACCCTACACAAATCCGGAGTGGAGCCCCTAAGGCGGTTGGATGATGTATCACGTCACCTCCCGGCAGCTCCTGCAGCCAAATGTACTCCTTCGCATTCCTTTGGACCACATCCGCGAGGCCGAGAGGGGGATCTTGATGTCTGGGCAGCCCAGGATCTCCATATTCATCGCCCAGGTCTACGCCCCAAGGGGCGCATCCATTGTCTACTTAGATAGATGGAGTCATTATTATTATTTTAATAATGTCAGCACAGGAGGTTGGTCAATAAGATTTGATCACATGGGGATGATATAGTCTAAGAATTGTTTAACAGCTAGAAAGTAGAAAGAGTGGCTATAAACATGTCCTTTTCATGTAGGCAAATACAACAAGGGAAGTATCACAGGACTGGTGCTCAGTTCTCAGCTACTCACAATCTATGTCATTGATTTGGCCTAGGGGACCAAGTGTCATACTTCGGGATGGCACAGTAGCATAGCGGTTAGTGCAACACTTTACAGTGCCAGCTGGAGTACTGGGGTTCAATTCCTGGTACTGGCTGTAAGGAGTTTGCATGTTCTCCCCATGACTGTGTGGCTTTACCCTGGCTGCTTCGATTTCCTCCCGCTTTCCAAAGATATACG
Source organism: Mobula birostris (assembly GCF_030028105.1). Classification (NCBI taxonomy): domain Eukaryota; kingdom Metazoa; phylum Chordata; class Chondrichthyes; order Myliobatiformes; family Myliobatidae; genus Mobula; species Mobula birostris. The sequence goes on from NC_092402.1 coordinate 40,639,394, forward strand.
GTTAGGGTTAGTGTGTTGTGGGCATGCTACGTTGGCGCCAGAAGTGTGGCAACACTTACAGGCTGCCCAGCACAATCCTCACTGATTTGATTTGACGCAAACAATGCATTTCACTAAGTGTTTCAATATACATGTGACAATTAAAGCTAATCTTTAAAAGTTCTCTGAAGATACAAAACTCAGTTGAATTGTGAACAGGAAAGAAAATATGAAGTCTTCAAGGTAACAAAGGCAAGTTATTTGAGTGGGTGAGTACACTGCAGATTGAATATGTGAAAAAAAATCTAATGTAATCGAATTTGCACAGAGCAGAAAAGTAGATGGAGTTTTTTAAATGGTGACAGGAAATATTGATGTTGAAAGGATCTTTGAACACAGGCTATAGAAAGCTAACATGGAAGTGAAAGCAGGAAGGTAAAAATTATGTTGGATTTTATTGTAGGAGGATTTTGGTACAGGAGTAAAAATATACTGCAATTATATAGAGCCCTGGTGAGGTTATGCCAGGAATATAAAGTATAGATATTGTCTCAACTCAAAGTATATACTTGCAATAGAGAGAGTGCAATGAAGACCCACAAGACTGGTTATGGGGATGGTGAGTTTCCATGTAAGGAGAGATTGAATAGACTGGGTGTAGTGTATTCAATATTTCAGTAGTATTTGAGTAATATTATAAATATATTGTTTGATTAACATTCTCTGTTTGCATAATTCAGTTTAAAAAAAAGCACAGCATGTATTTCTTTGGAAGGGGAGAGAAATGGTTAAGTTAAAAAAGGCAGAAAATTGACGAAATTCACAGGTTCATAAACAGTGAGTACTGGGTGATAATAATAAATTTTAAAAAACGCAGAACTGGCTGGCTACACCTGAAAGATTAACACGTTTGATTGTGCAATGGATGATGCATACTGAACAAATTGAGCGGTATTTTAAAGTAAATGGAATAGCCAATAAGAAATGAGTGCCAGTGATGTTGAGTGTAATAGGTGGAAAAGCATACAGTTTGCTGAGAGGTTTAACTGCTCCAACCAAACCAGCCAAAATGAGCCGTTGCTGATATTGTGAATGTAATAGATAGATAAATACTTTATATATCCCAAAGGAAATTACGGTGTCACAGTAGCATTACAAGTACACAGATATAAATATTAGAAGAGAAATAGTAAGAATAAAAAAGACGTTATCACAGTTTAACAGCGGGAGGGGTCATCATTTCCCTGGCTATAGGTTGACTCATTATAGAGCCTAATGGCCGAGGGTAAGAATGATCTTATATCGCGCTCTTTGGAGCAGCGCAGTTGTCTTAGTCTATTAGTAAAAGTGCTCCTCTGTTCAGCCAGGGTGGCATGAGAGGGTGAGAAACATTGTCCAGAATTGCCAGGATTTTCCGTCGGGTCCTTTGTTCTACCACAGCTTCCAGTGTGTCCAGTTTTACTCCTATAACAGAGCCAGCCTTTCTAATCAGTTTAGTGAGCCCCTTGGCATCACCAATGCAGGAACATTTAGAAGCAAAACTGTTGTTGATTGCAAAATGCTTTAGGTTTCATAAGCACAATCTAAAGGATGGGGAGTTCATTTCAGCTTACGTGGCTGAAATGAAGAAATTGACCAGCATTTTCAGTTCTGTGATGGGCTTAATGATTCACTGAGGGACTGCTTAGTTTGTGGACTTACAAGAAAGCATTCGAAAATGGCTCCTAACTGAAGCACAACTGACATTTAAAAGAGCAGTTGAAATCATTGTATCAACGAAAACAGCAGTCAGAGACGCAATTAAGTTGCAGTCAGGAAAGAAGTGAGTGTGAACAAAATTGCAATGTCTAAACAGAAACCTGCCTGACCTAACGTATGTGTCAACGTTGTGGCAGGGGTTCACATACACCAGACCAATGCAGATTTAAAGGTGAAACCTGCAGAAAAAGCAACAAAGTAGGACACACACAAAAAACATGCCAGACAGACAAAACAAATGGACTGCACAGGGAAGAGAAAAACATTAAAAGGTCATGTTGCAGCTTCAAAAAGAGCACTAATCTAGATGTTGTTGATGAAAGTTCTGATAATGATGAAAGTGACACAGGATTGTGTAGCCTTGAGACTTACTATATGAAAATTAACAAGAGACAAGCAATATGGCTTACACCAGAAGTGAACGGCAAATAAATTAAAATGGAATTGGACACTGGCTCGGCTGTTTCAGTCATTCCACAAAATGAGTTTGAATGACATTTCAAACAGACTGACTGAAACCTGCAGATATCCAACTAAGATACTGGAGAAAAGTTAACTCCTGTGGGAATAATATTCATAACAGTGAAATACAACAATCAACAAGCCACTTTGGCTGGTATGTGGTAAAAGCAGGGGGGCAGGCATTGTGGGCTGTAATTGGCTGAGACAGCCACAATTTGATTGGAGATCCATCCACCTTGTGCATGCCACATCTGCTATGTGTCAACAGAGTCAACTGAAAGCTTATTAAGAAAGGTATTGGATGATGCCGCAGCATTGTTAAGGTAGTGTTAAATGAAAATGCCACACCTAAGTTTTATAAGGCCTGTCCAGTTCCTTTTATCTTCTGTGATAAAGTAGCAAGTGAGCTAAGTCACGTGGCGGCTGAAGGAATTCTTTCCAATGTTGAGTGGAGCCCATGGGCAATGGCAGTGGTCCCAGTAGTCAAGAAAAATGGGTCTGTCAGGATCTGTGGTGACTTTAAGGTCGCCATCAACCCAGTACTAAAAGTAGATCAGTACTCTCATGCCCAGGATATCTTTGCAAACCTTTCCGGAGCAAAACATTTTGGCAAAGTGGACTTAGCTGAGACCTACCTACAGATGGTAATGGAAGAGGAGTCCAAAGTGTTCTCACCATAAATACTCACAAAGGGGTTTATTGCTATTAAGAGGCTTATTGTTGGAGTAGTATCTGCACCTGCACTCTGGCAGAAACGTATGGACCAGGTGCTGCAAGGCTGCTCAGGCACTCAGCGTTACCTGGATGACGTCATTGTTACTGGTAAGGATGACAAGGAACATCTCTAAAATCTCAAGACAGTGTTAAAAAAATTAGAGGATTATGGGCTCAGAGCACAATGCAACAAGTGTGAATTCTTTAAACCAAGCATCACTTACTGTGGTCACGCCATTGATGCACGAGATTTTAAACAAGTGTGCTGAGAAAATTCAAGCAGTGGTGGATGCCTTAAGGGCAAAGGATGTGTTACAGTTGAGGTTCTTTTTAGAATTTGCCGATTACTATAACAAGTTACTGCCAAACATGACTACTGTATTCCACTCCTTAACTCAGTACTACAAATCAGGAAGAAATGGCAGTGGATAAAGCAGTGTGAGGTGGCTTTCCAAAAGGTTAAAGAAATGGTGACATCAGACACTGTACTCACATCATCCAGTGAAGCTTGCTTGTATCACCTCGCCTTAAGGTATAGGTGCAATCATGTTGCCTGTTATGAGTGATGGAAGTGAACAGTTGATGTTTCGGCCCGAGACCCTTCACCAATCCTGATGAAGGGTCTCAGGCTGAAACATCGACTGCTTACTCTTCCATAGATGCTACCTGGCCTGCTGAGTTCCTCCAGCATTTTGTGTGTGTTGCTAGGATTTCCAGCATCTGCAAATTTTCTCTTGTTAGAGAGGCCATGAGTCTGGTTTGGGGTGTAAAATCTTTCAATCAGTACTTGTATGGGAGAGAGTTTACATTCATTACTGATCATCAACCACTAGTGTCCATTTTCAATCCACGGAAGGGTGTTCCACTAACAGCAGCAGCAGAGATGGGCTCTGTTTCTGGGAGGACACAATTACAAGATCAAATTCAAGAGGACAACTAATCATGGAAATGCTGATGGAGTGCCCTGTTTACCCTTGGAAAAAGAAATTCACAAAAGAGTTCAAAACAAATTTATGATCAAATTTATGATCAAAGTACATATCAAAGTACATATGTCATCAGATGCAAACCTGAGATTCATTGTCTTGCGGGCATGCTCAATAAAGTACATGTCTTGCGGGCATGCTCAACAAAGTACATATCAAAGTACATATGTCATCAGATGCAAACCTGAGATTCATTGTCTTGCGGGCATGCTCAATAAATCCAAAGAATAATAACCATAATAGAATCAATGAAAGACCACACCAACTTGGGCATTCAATCAGTGTGCAAAAGACAACAAACTGTGCAAATACGTAAAGAAAGAACCAATAATAATAAATAAATAAGCAATCAATATTGAGAAAATGAGATGAAGAGTCCTTGAAAGTGACTCCATAGGTTGTGGGAGCATTTCAATGACAGGGCAAGTGAAGTTGAGTGTAGTTATTCCCTTTGGTTCAAGAACCTGTTGGCCAAGAGCAGCGCCTCTCCATCCCTGGGAATTGCCTGCATTGCCCTGGCAGAAGATTCGTATGGATTTTGCCAGACCGTTCAGAGGCACGGATTTCTTGGTAGTAGTGGATGCAGCTACAATGTGGCCAGATGTATTCCCAATAGCCTTGTACACTGTTGATGTGTTGAGAAGCATCTTCTCAAGGACTGGTGTTTCAGAAACACTTAGTCAGTGACCATGGACCACAGTTTGTTGCAGAACAGTTTCAGTCATTCCTGAAAATGAATGCAATAAGATATATTACATCTACACCTTACCACCCAGCTACAAATGGTTTGGTGGAAAGGTTTGTCCGGTGTCTAAAGAATGCACTGTGAACAATGTCAGCAGAACACATGACACTGACACTAAATCAGAAGCTCACCAATTTCCTCCTTGCATATCACAATGAAGCACACTCCACAATCAACAACTCACCAGCTATGGTGTTCCTGGGTCAGCCCTTGCACTCAAGCTTAGATCTGCTCAAAGCCAATCTCAGAAGGAGTATGCAGGACAAACAGTTGAGACAAACTGAGGGCTCCTCAAACAAGGAAGTTCGATTATTTCATTCTGGACAAGCAGTCCTGGTGAGGAACTACAGAGATGATCAAATGTGAGTACATGGAAAGATTAAGGATGGAACTGGACCAGTCTCTGAAATAGTGGAGATTGCATCTATCAAATGTCATCTGGAGATGACAAGTTGATCAGTTGAGGAGAGCAGTGTCAATTGTTGGAGAAGAAAGGTGTCCGTAGTGGTCACTTCCTGTAGTCCCAGAGTCAGCTTGTACAACCAACACAGAGGAGGCCTCAGTACCTGAGGATGTTTCACAGCCACGCTAAGTAGAGTGACCTCCCCCCATCCCTATCCCCTTGTCAGGAAAGACATTATCCTACAAGAGTAAGAAATCCTCGACAGCGGTTAAATCTTTAGGCTTGAATGGGACAATTTAAAATTTACTATGCTGTGGATGTCTATAGTATCTGTATTATATAGTATACAGTATATAGAGAGCAATACGTTATATATTTGAATTGAGATGCATTCTATACTGAGTTGGAGTTTATAGCTAAGCAGGGAATATATTTAATATTTCAGTAATATTTGAGTAGTACTGTAAATATATTGTTTGATTAATCTTTCTTTGTTTACATATTTCATTACAGGTTATATGTAAAAGTACATGAATGGTGTATGTCATGACACCACCACATCGTATGTGAGCGCCCACTAAAAAGAAAACTAAGTAGACATATTCTCCCGGCTCCAGTGTTTTTCTTTCAATTAGTTTCTAGAGTTCAACTGAGAGGTGACCTCATTGAAACATAAGAAGAAAACAGAGAAACAAAGAAAAACAAACTCAGTAAAAGGAGAGGGAGAGGGGATTGTGACACCACCATGGTTGGCATGGGCAGCATTTTACCCAATGCATTTCCAAAACATCAAACTATTTTGATCCAGTGGGGTATTGAATTGAAATACAGCAAATACATTTAAATGAAAAATTATGTAATATCTACCATAATACAGCATTATTGTTTGTCAATTAGAAATGATGTATTCATTTCAAATAATATTTCAGCTAAAGCTGCTTGTAAGACTGCTTCTTGTAAAAACTAAACATACTCAATGATTTCATATTCCACCCAAAATAGGTATGAACTATTGTTGTGTGAATTGTACACATCGTTACAACTATTATTATTTCTTTGCTTATTTCTGCATGCTATTTAATTACAGAATGTTTACTACTCCCATTCAAAAAAAAGCTTTACATATTGATAGCTTGTTAACATTTTGATAACACTGTCTTCACTGTGCTAATCAGCCCTGCTGCTCAATCATTTTCAATAATTTCACATATATTCTTATATGGATTTGCCATAATCACAAATTAAAAAATGAGTGTGATATAAAGGTCCTTTAATTGCAGGCATAAAGCCATCGCCCAGTGTAATTATGGGTTATACTTTCAGCATCACCCTTCTATAAAAGTGCTTCATTCAATTATAGCACCAGAGTTGCCTATTAGACCCCCCAAGCATTCAATAAGTGACAATGACACAATAAATTTCCTTTTGTCAAGTACTTATACTAAAGAAGCAACTAAATGGCTAACTTTTCTACTCTATCCCTGCTCTACTCACTTCATACTTATGACTGCAAGGCTAAGTGCAGCTCCAATACCATATTTAAGTTCGCTGACGACACCATTGTTGTTGGCTGAATCAAAGGTGGTGATGAATCAGCTTATAGGAGGAAGATGGAAAATCTGTTTGAATGGTACCACAATAACAACCTCTCACTCAATATCAGCAAAACCAAAGAGCTGATTATCGACTGCAGGAGGAGGAAACCAGAAGTCCATGAGCCACTACTCATCGGGGGTCAGTGGTGAAGAGGGTCAGTAACTTTAAATTCCTTGGCGTTAGCATTTCGAAAGATCTGTTCCCGGGTCCAGCACGTTACTTTCTGAGATATTTGTGTAGATTTGGCATGTCATCCAGGCCGTGCACTTTTCTTGCTACTGCCATTAAGAAGGAGGTACAGGAGCCTTAGGTCTCACACCACCAGGTTCAGGAATTGTTATTTCCCCTCAACCATCAGGCTCCTGAACCAGAGTGGATAACTTCACTCATCCCGACACTGAACTGATTCCACAACCTATGGACTCATTTTCAAGGACTCTATAATTCATGTTCTGAATACTATTTATTACTTATTTATCTATTATTATTATTTACATTTTGTTTTTGTATTTGCACAACCTCTTGTCTTTTGCACATTGGTTGTTTGTTTGTAGTTTTTCTTTGATTCTATTGTGCTTCTTCGTATTTACTGTAGATGCCCACAGAAATTAATCTCAGGGTTGTATCTGGTGACATATATGTACTTTGATAATAAATTTACTTTGAATTAATTATGGCTTTTCATGACAAACAGAAGTGTACTGCTGAGTTAGTAATTGGTGAACTTAAGAAGTAGTTCTGTTTGCAGGCAAAAGAAAATGTAGAATTAATTATGCTGAATCATCAAGGCAAACATTGTTGGTAGGTTGAGACAGCAGGAGGAGGAGCATAAACATCAACGTAAAGCCACTGGACTGAACGAACTGCAATTATACATACGATTATATCACATATTGACACCATGAACCTTAAGATAACAGAGCCATTTAAAAACAAAACTGACCTTATGCTAAATAATCTGACTTGAAGATCAAGCATTAAAATATGTAAGTCATCACACATAAAATTCTTAGATCCACTATTTCCACAGCGATCTTAACCCATTTATAATATTGTACAACATAGTTTCAAAATGTATGAAATACCTGATAGCATCAAGGAAATTATCTGCAGCAGGGGAATAGGGATGGGTTAGATAATTTGTAAACATTCATTCTTATCATTCCTAGTTGTCTGTACATATGAGAGGACATTAATAATGCCCCTTCTGGTTGTTGAATGATAAGCTTTTTCTTAAAGACTGTGTGCTGCATCTTTTTATGACCACATAGCTCAATTTCTGTTGAGAAAATAAAGTCCACAAATTGTAATATGTTTGTCAGGTTCAGGCTCAATTAAGAAGCAATCTGCATTCTACAATTGTTCAGAATTTGACACATGCAGAGTATGAACTGTTGTTAATAAATTGCTCATCACATTCCTGTGTTTCACAATATGACAAAGAATTATGTAATTTTATAAGGACAAAAATATTATACCTTTTTAAATAAAAGATATAGTACAATTCTGAAGTGGAAATTATGAAAAACAAGTCACCATCCACTTCAAGCAAATGTAAAAGAGGCCATAGCATTGTTCAAAGAAGGTCTGTGAAGTTCTACTCTAAAATTAGCTCAATACAATTTACACCACAAAATTCTTATCATCATTTGATTGCTGTTTGCTGGGTGAAAGCTAGCTAGCTGCCCCCTTTCCTGCATTACAACAGTGATAATAATTTGAAAATATCCCAAAGACTGTAAAACACGCTGGGGATTCTGGGATCACATAAGGAGTTGTTAAAATAAAAGGTCTCTTTCTCTAAGCATATATCATTATGGCTTATTAGTGCTTTTGCTCTGAGGTGGGGATTCTGATCTCATCTTCTGATCTCATCAATAAGGAATGACTTAGTCAAGTAATAAAGGAATAAACTTTAAGTGTTTCATTGTTACTGAAAAGTGTTCAAAGTTCAAACTAAATGTACTATCAAAGTACCTACACATCACCATATTTTTATAAGCATCTGTTAGTCTCGTGAGACCATGGATTTGTGCCTTGGAAAGTTTCCAGGGCGCAGGCCTGGGAAAGGTTGTATGGAAGACTGGCAGTTGCCCATGCTGCAAGTCTCCCCTCTCCACACCACCGATGCTGTCCAAGGGAAGGGCATTTGGGCCCATACAGCTTGGCACCGGTGTCGTCGCAGAGCAATGTGTGGTTAAGTGCCTTGCTCAAGGACACAACACGCTGCCTCAGCCAAAGCTTGAACTAGCGAACTTCAGATCACTAGACGAATGCCTTAACCACTTGGCCACGCGCCAGCACACCATATACAACCCCGAGGTTCATTTCCTTGTGGGCATACACAGTAAATCCAAGAAACATATTAGAATCAATGAAAATAAATGCAAACACTTTGAGAGGCTGGTCAAGAACTAAATCTGCAGCACGCTGCCACCCACACTGGACCCCCTACAACTCGCCTACCGACACAACTAATCGACAGACGATGCAATAACCACAGCTCTACACACTGTCCTTACCCATCTGGAGAAGGGAGATGTTTATGTGAGAATGCTGTTCTTGGACTACAGCTCAGCATTCAACACCATAATTCCCTCCAGGCTTGACAAGAAGCTCAGAGACCTTGGCCTTCAACCTGCCTTGTGTAGCTCGATCCTGGACTTCCTGTCAGATCGTCAGCAGGTGATAAGAGTGGGCTTCCTCACCTCTGCCCCTCAGGGCTGTGGACTAAGCCTCCTCCTTTACTCTCTAGACACCCATGACAGTGTTGCCACCCACAGCCCCAACCTGCAAATTAAATTTGCTGACGATACTACATTAATTGGCCTAATCTCATATGATAATGAGGCAGCCTACAGAGCGGAAGTCATCACCCTGACACAATGGTGTCAAGAAAACATCCTCTCCCTCAATGTTGCAAAAACAAAGGAGCTGGTTGTGGACTACAGGAGGAATGGAGACAGGCTCACCCCTATTGGCATCAATAGATTTGGGGTTGAGAGAGTGAACAGCTTTAAGTTCCTCAGCATAAACATCACTGAGGATCTCACGTGGTCTATACATACCGGCTGTGTGGTGAAAAAGGCACAACAGTGCCTCTTACGGTTGAAGAAGTTTGGTATGGCCCTCCATATTCTAAGAACTTTCTATAAGGCCATGATTGAGAACATCCTGACTGGCTGCATCACTGCCTGGTATGGGAACTGTACTTCCCTCAATCACAGGACTCTGCAGAGAGTGGTGTGGACCACTCAGCGCATCTGTAGATGTGAACTTCCCACTATTGAGGACTTTTACAAAGACAGGTGTGTAAAAAGGGCCCGAAGGATCATTGGGGACTCGAGTCACCCCAACCACAAACTGTTCCAGCTGCTACCATCCAGGAAACTGTACTGCAGCATAAAAGCCAGGACCAACAGGCTTTGGGACAGCTTCTTCCACCAGACCATCAGACTGATTAATTCATGCTGACGCAACTGTATTTTTATAAATTACTATAATTGCACATTGTACATTTGAATGGAGGCGTAACGTAAAGATTTTTACTCAGGTATATGAAGGATGTAAGTAATATAGTCAATTCAATTCAAAAGACCACACCCTATAGGAACAAACTGTGCAAATATGAACAGAAAAAAATAATGAATAAGCATTAAATATCAAGAACATGAGGTGAAGAGTCCTTGAAAGGGGGTCCATAGGTTGTGGGAACAATTCAGTGATGGGGTGAGTGAGTTATCCCTTCTGCTTCAAGAACTTGATGGACTGGACTGTATCCACTACTTTTTGTAGGATTTTCCTTTCAAGGGCATTGGTGTTTCCATATTAGGCTGTGATGCAACCAGTCAATATATTCTCCACGACAATCTATAGAAGCTTGACAAAGTTTTAGATGTCATGCCGAATCTTCCCAAACTTCTAAGGAAGTATAGGTGCTGCCGTGCTTTCTTCATAACTACACTTATGCACAGTCCCAGGCCAGATCCTTTAAAATGATAACACCAAGGAATTTAAAGTTGCTGATCCTCTCCACCTTTGATTCCCCGATGAGGACTGGCTCATGAACCTCCGGTTTTCTCCTCTTGAATTCAATAATCAGCTCCTTGGTCTTGCTGACATTGACTGCAAAGTTACATAAACTAATTTTCATATACATTAATAAGCATTTTTTAAGTAAAACTGAAATTGCAAAGGTAACAGTATTAATATATTGTCAGTATGCCTAAATTTTCCTTAATTGAATATTTTGGCAGACTTTCCAAAGGCAATCAAGAGACATAAGGCCATTGCAGAAAGAATGTTTCAATAAAAGATCAGCATGATTTTATTGAATGACAGAACAGGCATGAGGGGCTGAATGGCCTGCTCCATTTCTTATGGTTTAATTCAGCTGTTGTAAATGTTAGCATTTATTATCCAATGGAGATAAAATTATAAACTTCGCTGACCTTCGTCCCTCACCTTTTGATTATGTGTCTATTAGTACGTGTGTGAACAGCTGTTCAGTTTTTAATGGAAACTTGACTGATTCATAACTGTTGTTGATTTTTATACAATGGGTGTTGATTTACTTTGCTGCTGACATATCTTTAGCTTTACAGACTTCCTTCACCAACTTGGTACTTTCTTATGTTAGTGTAATGCCCATTCTTGCAAAACAGGGGCATTGGGCCAGTCAGTTCTTATAAATGAAAACTGATCGCTAATTTATTCTTTATATAATTAACACATAAAGAAAGACTGTCACATGGGATGGCCAGGGACACAGTACAGAAATATAGACGTTAGGGTTAAATGAAACATTTGCATGTTGGTAGACAGTTCTCCTTGTAGAAATTTAGGGCTAATTGAATCATGGAATATCACATCCTAACATGGATATTTTTCTCCTTTAGTCATTAAATATTTGCAATTACTTAGTTAAAAATACAAAAATAAACGCTACCATTGTCTTACTACCAAAAGTCTTCCTGTGCTGTCAATAGATAGGAAAGGTAAAGAGGGAAACAGGCCCAATACAGGCAAATGGAATTAGTGTAGATAGGCATTATGGTTGGCATGGACACGGTACATATGCCCATTTTTGTGCTGTTTGTTTCTATGACTCTATGATCATTCTCAGTATATGACTGAAGATTTGCTCTTTTTAATATTTCTGCTGAAATTATTGGTGTGATTTAGAACTTTGATTGTGCTTGACACAGGGAACAACAATTACTATTAGTAGTTGATTTCTGTTATTGATTTAAAACTTTTCAAATAGATAAAAAATGTAAGTGAAATGTAAAAAAAAATATAAATTTAATTCCTTCATAGACACTCCAATGGAATCCAGTTCTGAGGAGTGAAACACAATTTCTTTTAACATGAGATGTGCATTGCACGTCGGACATGATAAATTGAAACTTTGATCCATTGGCAAGAAGGTTCTGGAAAACTGAGATCAGGCGCTGCTGTACAGTCATAGTGTACACAGATAACTGGACAGATACATACTCACACTTACACTTCAAGATGATACATACACATGGGCACATCTGACCTTGTCCACAATTCATGACAAATAGATATAAGGCAGTTGAGCTTCTTAGTGGATGAATGAGGTCTTCCATGTCAAAGTCATCAAAATTGAGGAAGAAAGGTGTAATGTATTTAATATTTCAGTTATATTTGAGTAATATTGTAAATATATCATTCTATTAAGCATTCTTTGTTCACAGAGCTCATTCATTATGGGTTATACTTATGTTATAAGTAGATGAATTGCATAAGTCATGATGGCACCACGTCATATGTGAGTGCCTTACTAAAAAAAACAAGGAAAGAAAAGCTAAGTAGACCATTATCCTGCCTCCGGTGTCTTCCTTTTGATTAGTTACAAAACATAAGGTTGTAGCAATATTCCTGTGTCTGGATGTTCAATTTAATTTAAAACACTTTAATTAAAACCATTCTGATAAAAATTAAGTAAGTAAATTATTTTCCTTCATTTACCTTTTTACTTTCAAACAAATGGGGCAGCAATTCTTACATCAGTCATAACTGTCAAAAGCTGAGGAGCCAGGTGCAATTTATATTTGGCCAATTTCTGCCAAAAATTGAACAGTACTGGTGGATATACATTAAACAGTTGCCGCACTGAGGGGCAAATACATTAGGTTCAAGGAACCCATCAGCAGAGTTCAGTTCTGCATGAAATCTAGACTATTATTTGTTTGGGACTGAACAAGCCTTGCACTTGCCTTCACCAATGCAGAGATAGTGAAGGAAATCAGGCAAAACCAAGTCACAGCAGGTGAATAGTGGGATCAGTAGTCATAAGAGTTGGGGGAGGTAGGATTGGTCAGTAATCCACAAAAAAACCCCACCAAATTTAATATAAAGCTTTGACATTACTGTTAAAGAAAACTTTTTTTTATGGACGTGTTATTGATAAATTTAGTGGCTATTAATTTCACATGGTTTCTCAGAGCAATAGGATGAGAACTAGAGGATGGAAAACAACGCTTACATGAGGGTACAAGAGCCTGCAGCACCAGGCGCAACAAACAATCTGTTGGAGGATCTCAGCAGGTTGAACAGCATCTGTAGATGCTTCATAGATAGAAGGAACTATCAATGTTTGGGATCACAACCTTGCATCAAGACTGGGGCTGAACTTGGAGGCCTTGAAACAGAACTGCAATTCAGGCAGGTAGAAATGGCGGTGAAGACAAGTACTGAGAAAGGATTTGTGGTTACAGTAGTGACTCTTGGTAAGAGCATTGCCTTGTGGAAACCAGACGGGAGAGTAGTGAGAGAGGGTCTCACAAAACTCCCATCAAGGAGAGGAGAAATCCTTCTTCAAAGTCGGCACACCACAAGCAGACTTTACAGAGGAGAAGTGAAATTGAGACACAGAAAACTCCTGGAATTTGAAGCAACAAATTCTGCAACTCCAGCAACAAATGCTGGAGGAAATCAGTTGGTCAAGTGGCACCTATTGCGGGATTGGGGGAGAAATTGCCAGTGCTTTAGGTTGAAATCCTGGATCAGGACACAAAATGTTAACCATTCCTCCTCTCCTTCCAACCCTCTTCCCCATGTTGCTTGACAGTTTCTCCAGCAGACTGTTTGTTGCTCTTGCATGAAGGTTGGTTGTGGGGCTGTGGTAGGGTACATAACCACCTCATGGGTGCAAGAATAGGGCACTTGCTTTCAGAATTCTCAAACAAGTAACATTTTTTTCAGGCTTGTTTCAGCCCCTTATGTGCCCTGATCTGCAATGCTTTCAACCAGGAGCTGAAATTAGACAGTGTTGTAATGGTGGTTGTGAGACAAATGGCCTTCTCTGATCTTGTGTTGTTAACCATTTGCCAATTGATATCAATGTAACAATGCAGCTAGTCCAAAAATAGAAACAGATATAAAGCGATCCACTTGTCATCATACACTGAACTGTTTTTTTCTGACTAGGGATACTGAAGGGTATCTTGAACTATTCACAAGTAACAGATGAAGGCTTTGAGGTGAAGGTAGAGTCCTGATGAAGGATCTCAGCTCAAAACGTTGACTGTTTATTTATTTCCATAGATGCCGTCTGACCTGCTGAGTTCCTCCAGGATTTTCAGTGTGTTGCTATAGATGTCCCATATCTGCAGAATCTTGTGTTTATGAAGACTTTAGACCATAAGACAAAGGAGCAGAAGTCAGCCATTCGGCCCATCGAGTCTGCTCCGCCATTTTATCATGAGCTGATCCATTTTCCCATTTAGTCCCACTCCCCTGCCTTCTCACCATAACCTTTGATGCCCTGGCTACTCAGATACCTATCAATCTCTGTCTTAAATACACCCAATGACTTGGCCTCCACTGCTGCCCGTGGCAACAAATTCCATAAATTCACCACCCTCTGACCCTTTAGTTAATATTAAAACTGAAAGCATATTTTGCTTGTGTGTGTATTTGTCTTGGTATCTTAATTGCTTTCTCGGTCAACTTTGCGGCAATTTTAACCTTTCATTACCAGCAGTGAACTTTAAATGTGTCGATTAATGTTCCAACTGCAATTTTAACTTCAGCCTGCCTACAGTACTCACGCTTGTCTTTCCTATCACATTCAGATGAAAACAGGGACTGGAATGCCTCCTATCTGCCATCTGCAAATTTGAACACATTCAAAAATCTGCTGTCTGCCCTAGCCTCTGCAACATACTAGTCATCCATTGTTTGTACACTTACTGATTTAAATTGGCTCTTGGTTAAGTAAAGTTCTCATCTCCATTTACAACTGTAAAGAGTGTAGAAATTCCTAAATTCAGTTGTGGCCCTTTGATCACCTCTGTATTCAACTGCATAACTTCTGGAATTTCCTCCCTAAATCCATTTCCCTCTCTTTCTTCTTTCAAGTCCTACCTTTAGTTGAGTTTCTGCCGACCTGAACGAATATTTTCAAAATTTGCTTGACATGCCTTGTGGAAAACCTTGGGATGATTTTCTATTTTAAGTGGCAAGAGGTCCTTGTAGGTAAGTTTGTCACCTTCTTCATGACATCATATGGTAGAGGAGTGCCCTTCTTGAACCCTGTTTAAGAAGTTCCTTCCTCGCCCATACCACCCTTTTCTCCTGTAAGAGAAACTCTACAATCTCTTTCTCGCACCTTCCCACATTGGCAGATAGCCATCAGGTTCCCAAAATCAGCAGGCAGGTTACCCACTGGCATATTAGTAACACCCAGGAACTAAAGGAGGTTAGTCCTGATTTTTTTCAACCTGGTGTCAACACTGCTAAAATCTTTTCCCATTTAAAAAATCTGGGAATAGATGTTTCCAATATACATCCCATTTTCTGAATGGCTTTCTTTACTGATTGCTGCAAGATGTCTTCATTCCATTTTCAGCAGTGGTTGTAAAACTACCTGAATTCTCTGAAAATTAATGAAACATCGAGCCAAGACTTCCCCTCAGCTGCTTCTTGACCTGCTGAGTTCCTTGAGCAGTTATTTGTTGGTACAGGTTAATAACAAGCCTGTTAGAGTTCTTTGAGGAGGTGACCAGGCATATAGGTGAGGGTAGTGCAGTGGATGTGATCTACATGGATTTTAGTAAGGCATTTGACAAGGTTCCACATGGTAGGCTTATTTAGAAAGTCAGAAAGCATGGGATCCAGGGAAGTTTGGCCAGGTGGATTCAGAATTGGCTTGCCTGCAGAAGGCAGAGGGTCGTGGTGGAGGGAGTACATTCAGATTGGAGGGTTGTGACTTGTGGTGTCCCACAAGGATCTATTCTGGGACTTCTAATTTTCGTGATTTTTATTAATGACCTAGATGTGGGGGTCGAAGGGTGGGTTGGCAAGTTTGCAGACGACACAAAGGTTGGTGGTGTTGTAGATAGTGTAGAGGATTGTTGAAGATTGCAGAGAGACATTGATAGGATGCAGAAGTGGGCTGAGAAGTGGCAGATGGAGTTCAACCCGGAGAAGTGTGAGGTGGTACACTTTGGAAGGACAAACTCCAAGGCAGAGTACAAAGTAAATGGCAGGATACTTGTGTAAGGGGGTTTCGACTTTTATGTTACTGCGGAGGCTAATTAAAATGGCGTCTTTGTTATGTTAATCTGGGGAATGCGGCTTTGTTGTGTTAAACGCTGAGAAAGTTTGCGCTAGCAGCTTGTTTTTGCTTTAGAGTGTGATAAGAGGGTGCTATTAACCAATTGGGATAGTTGTTACGGTTTTGGTGTATTTGAAGATACTGTATGCGCAGGGTTTTGGGGCAGAAGGCGGGAGAGCGAGACAGAGGATGGACCAGGTGCTGTGAGTCCACTAACGGGGTCGGACCCCAAGGAGGGCATTCGGCAAGGAGACGGAGACGGACTCGTGTGGAGCGTCTGGTCGACCACCGTTGTTGGTCCCAGGCGGCCGGTCGAGGTGGTCCGAGGGGGGTCGCAGGGTGAAGAAGAAGGTCCTTGAGCTCCAATGGTTTTTGTGCACGAAGAGATTGAACTTTGATAAGTGTGGCGCCTTTTATTTTCCTTTTATATTTTATTCTCTCTTAATTATATAGTTCCAGTAATATCTATAAACTGTGAATCATTTAATTGTATCTGGTGTATTGTCTGTTATTTGGGCGGGGTGGGGTACCTCACACAGCATCCACACAAACTAATTACCCAGTTTGGCGGGGCCGAGGCTGTTTCCCTAGACGACAGCGAGCCGAGCGACCCTGAGGGTGGCCGGGGGGGGGCTACATTGTGGGGGCTCGTCCGGGATTGAGTCTGCTGGTATGCTGTGTGGGTGCCCTGTTTAAATCTGTAATGTGTGTCTCTGTGGGTTATTTGCTGTTGATTGCTGTATGCATTGTGGGTGCGGTCTTTGTTCGAGTTTGGGCTGGCATTGACGAGTTGGAGGTGGCACTTGGGGCTGTCCATGCAGTTGGGAGAGAGAGGAAAGAGTGGTCTGATTTGGAGGTAGAGTCTGCGAATAAATGTTCTAGCTCTGGCAGGCTCCGCCTGGCACTTGGGATAGTGTCCACCCCAAGAGGGGCGGAGGCGTGCGAGACGTGGGCGGAGCGGATCTCTCAGTTGTTAGATGAGTGGCAGTGCTCGGTTGAGGGAGAGCGACAGGGATTGGTTGAAAGTTTGAGTAGGCGGGCTGGTGACGGTGTTAGAGCTGTCAGGTTCACTTACACCGTAGTGACAGCTGTCAGTTATCTGAAAGAGGGGGGAAAGTTTTCAGTGTGTCTTCTCTGGCTAGGAGGGCGGCTAAATTGCTTGCAGTGCCAGGGGGATCATTTCAGGGGATCAGTTGTTCAGCTGATCAGAGAGGTGTCGGGAAACTTAGTGGAGGCCCAGTAGGGGAAAGGCTTGGGGTCTCCGGGGAAGCACGTTCCCAGCAATGTACCAATGAACTTCTGAAAGGAGAAGACCCTGTTCCTGAAGGCTTAGAGGGGCCACGCCCCAGGGTGTCGCTATGGATAGAGGGAAGCGATGCTAAAGCTATCCTCGACCCCGGGGCACAGATCAAGTTGTTGCACAGTTCATTTTACAACCGGTGTCTGAAGCATTTACCCTTGATAACCGCAAGGGCACCGGAGACTTTGGGTACTAGTGGCAGTAGTTATCCAGAAGCTCGCAGATAGGTTGGCCTATGTAGCGCCCGTGGGACGGGAGTAAGGTCCACTGTTTGGGGAGCACTGTCACTGTGTGTATTTGTGTATGTGTGTGTTGTGTGTCTGCAGGACTGGTTGGCGAGTTATTTAGAAGTCATGAGGACATGACTTTCTTTGGTGGGGGGAGAGTGTAAGGGGGTTTCAACTTTTATGTTACTGCAGAGGCTAATTAAAATGGCATCTTTGTTATGTTAATGTGGGGAATGTGGCTTTGTTGTGTTAAACGCTGAGAAAGTTTGCGCTAGCAGCTTGTTTTTGATTTAGAGTGTGATAAGAAAGTGCTATTAACCAATTGGGATAGTTGTTATGGTTTTGGTGTATTTGAAGATACTGTATGCGCGGGGCTTTGGGGGCAGAAGGCGGGAGTGAGACAGAGGATGGACCAGGTGCTGTGAGTCCGCTAACGGGGTCGGACCCTGAGCGGGATGTCCGGCGAGGAGACGGAGACGGATTCGTGTGGAGCATCTGGTTGACCACCATTTGTTGGTCCCGGGCAGCCGGTCGAGGTGGTCGCAGGGTGAAGAAGAAGGTCCTCGAGCTCCAACGGGTTTTGTGCATGAAGAGATTGAACTTTGATAAGTGTGGCACCTTTTATTTTCCTTTTATATTTTATTCTCTTTTAATTATATAGTTCCAGTAATATCTATAAACTGTAAATCATTTAATTGTATCTGGTGTATTGTCTGTTATTTGGGCAGCGTGGGTTACCTCGCACAGCATCCACACAAACTAATTACCCAGTCTGGCGGGGCCGAGGCTGTTTCCCTAGACGACAGTGAGCCGAGTGACCCTGAGGGTGGCCAGGGGGGCTACACTTGATAGTGTGGAGGAGCAGAGGGATCTGGGGGTACACGTCCACAGATTCCTGAAAGTTGCCTCACAGGTAGATAGGGTAGTTAAGAAAGCTTATGGGGTGTTGGCTTTCATAAGCTAAGGGATAGAGTTTAAGAGTCGCGATGTAATGATGCAGCTCTATAAAACTCTGGTTAGGCCACACTTGGAGTACTGTGTCCATTTCTGGTCGCCTCATTATAGGAAGGATGTGGAAGCAGTGGAAAGGGTACAGAGGCGATTTACCAGGATGCTGCCTGGTTTAGAGAGTATGGATTATGATCAGAGATCAAGGAAGCTAGGGTTTTATTCTTTGGAGAGAAGGAGGATGAGAGGAGACATGATAGAGGTGTACAAGATATTAAGAGGAATTTAGATAGAGTGGATAGCCAGCACCTCTTCCCCAGGGCACCACTGCTCAATACAAGAGGACATGGCTTTAAGGTAAGGGGTGGGAAGTTCAAGGGGGATATTAGAGGAAGGATTTTTACTCAGAGAGTGGTTGGTGCGTGGAATGCACTGCCTGAGTCAGTGGTGGAGGCAGATACACTAGTGAAGTTTAAGAGACTACTAGACAGGTATATGGAGGAATTTAAGGTGGGGGGTTATGTGGGAGGCAGGGTTTGAGGGTCGGCACAACATTGTGGGCCGAAGGGCCTGTAATGTGCTGTACTATTCTATGTTCTATAACAAGGGGTGAACTAAGAAGCTAGGAAGAGATCGGTGAAAGATGTAAAGGGATGAAGGAGTCTAAGGATGGACGGACAGTGGTCAAGAAGGAAGGGGTAACAGGAGGAGAACCAGAGGGAGGTGATTGGCAGGGGAGAAGGGCTGAGAGGGCAACCGGAATGGGGACTGGAAAAACAGAGGAAGGAGTGGTAGATATTACTGGAAGTTGGAGAAATCGATGATCATGCCATCAGGTTGGAAACTACCCAGAAGCAATATGAGGTATTTCTCCTAAAACCTGAATTTGGCCTTTTGGCAGTAGAGGAGCCCATGGACAAGCGCATCAAAATGGGAATGGGAAGCTGAATTGAAATGGGTAGCAACTGGAAACTGTTTCATTTTTCATAGATACAGTCTGACTTGCTGAGAGTTTCCAGCATTTTTCAATTGTTTTTAACATTAGATTTCTATGATAACTTGATGTTCACAAGGTCATACAGGCTGAAGAAAAATGAAGGTACTCGTGAGAGGAAGTATACTACAGCAACATATGAAGAAACGAATCTCGGTATGCAAATATGAAGACGTTTAAAAGGTAGAAATGCAGTTTGGAAAGATATATCAGGAGATATGAGCAGTAAATATAAGAGTCAGGAAATTATTTTGAATTTGTTAAGGAGCTGATACTGTATGTGGCAATTAGTATTCTTTTTACACTTTCCATGGCTGTAACATACTTGAAATAAGAGTCAATACAAAGAAAGGAATTAATGTCTAGTTATGAAAAACATCATCTCATCAGTTAGTCATAGTCATACTTTATTGATCCCGGGGGAAATTGGTTTTCGTTACAGTTGCACCATAGATAAATAAATAGTAATAAAACCATAAATAGTTAAATAGTAATATGTAAATCATGCCAGGAAATAAGTCCAGGACCAGCCTATCAGCTCAGGGTGTCTGACCCTCCAAGGGAGGAGTTGTAAAGTTTGATGGCCACAGGCAGGAATGACTTCCTATGACGCTCTGTGTTGCATCTCGGTGGAATGAGTCTCTGGCTGAATGTACTCCTGTGCCCAACCAGTACATTATGTAGTGGATGGGAGACATTGTAGAGATAGAGTTAGTAGAAATATTAACAAAGGAGCATGGGTATATAGTCATGACCAAAAAAATAAAAATAGAAGGAAGTAGTTCTGGAAAAAGGAAAAGAACTTAAAGATCCCTAGGTATTTCAGTGTCAAACTGATAATCCTAAAGCAGACAAAAGTAACGGACAACATACTAACAAAATAAAAAGTTACTCTTCTTTTAGAGATAGGGATAAATGTAGGCCTAGAAACCAGATTTCCCTATTCCTTTTTGTGACTACTTGGGGATTTTCTCTGATCAACTGCTGTACAGATGGGGCCTGAGATCACATTTAAAAGATGTTTTTTTCAGTGCTATACTGAAGTGTAAACTTAAATGATGGAGTTTGCCCTGAACCTACAAACTTCTGGTTTAGAGCTGAGACAGACATTTGCAGTAGAGATTATAACATCATTTTAAATTGAGTGATATTAGTTGGTATTAGATTACTGAAGTTGAATAGTAACAAAGATATATTGGGATAATTGGTCTCATGATATGCAAGTACAGTAATTACCAATGTTGTATTTCTTCCATGGTTGCATCTATAATTCTTTCATAACTTATGATTCTGCAGCATCCTTTTAAATGTTAATTTATATTGATGTTGGGGGCAAATAATTTTGGACACAAGGCATGAATCATATGCATCTGGATCATCACATGCAGTACCATTTTGACATGACCTACTTTCATCTTTTGAATCGAAGTTTGTTCAAACATCTCATACTTGTAAATATCAGATAAAAAACACAGAATTTTAAGTTTGTTTGCACATACTTTTGGTTTCTGGATATACTCTACAAAGTTCAAACCTTGCCACTTAGGCGACTAGTACATTTTCTTATTAGATTTTTCTGTCCAATGAAAAGCTGATTTTAATTTACTCTTCTGTAAGTCTTTCACTTCCATCGTCTTTATTTTCCTCCTTAATCTTTTCCAATCTGTTTTTATTTAACTCATGATTAGCAATTATATGCTAGGCTTATTGACAAATCACTCACTCTGACTCCATTAAACATATATGAAAGAAAAATGCTTTATTTAAAAATAACTAAACCAGAAGTCCAATATAAACAAAGTCCGTTTTGGGGAGGCAGTTTACAAGAAAAAAACACCTACTTAAAACAAGATTTCAATATTGTCATCGTGTTGAATTAGTAAGGGTTGCTGTTTCTGTTCTATAACCTGCAATAAACTGACATATATTTTCTATCCATTTTTAATCAGTAGATACTTCTAACACATTTTCATCATGTTCAAAAGGCTATCAATTAAATCAAATGCAGAACTTCTTTGATAGCACTTTCAAAATCTGGAACATCTACCACCTAGAAGTACAATAGCGATACCAGCACCTGCATTTTTCCCTCCAAAGTAAACACACCATCCCGACTTGGAAATTTAACACCATTCCTCATCACTACTGGGTTAAAAATCCTGGAACTCCCCCGTCAACAGCAACACAGCAGTATCTTTACTCATAAGCGCTTTAACAGTAATTCACCACTAACTTTGCAAGTGTAATTAGGGATGGGCAATAAATACTGGCCTTATTAGCATATCTATATTCCACAAGTGAATAAACATAGGTCTTCCCAAAAAAAACTGTCAAGCCTACTTAGAATACAAATACAAAACATATTTATTGTAAATGTAATTGAATGGAAAAAGATCCACCAATGCAGGCCAGTTAACTCCTTAAACCAGTTGCATTCTTTCAATCTGATCATGCTTGATCCTTTTAATATTTATTCTTTAGCAACCACTATTCCTTGCTATCATTAATAAGCATCTGTTGATTTCCAGAATTCTTGAAAACAGATACAAAAATGTTCCAGATTTTCACTTCCCTTTACGTAATGCACCTTCTGATCTTTTCCCTCACTTTTCCAGCTCAAATTTGAAGATAACGCCCTCTTGCTCCAAGTTCACCGATTCAAGGAAAGTTTTGGTCCTTACTCTAGTGAAACCAAACACAATACCCTAAAGTTGATCGAACCATGAACTACGATCTACACTTGACCTGGAAGCCTGTTTATTGGATAGGAAGCTCTGGTGATTTGACACCTGAAGTAAACTCATGTAATCGAGTAGGGAAATTGAACTAGTTAACTTGTGTGTTCTGGGACAGGAAAAATGTTCTTCAAATTCAGCAAATAATATTAATTTTTCATTTGACTGACAGGATTTCAAGTATGCAATAGTAACAATAAATGCGAAAGGTTGAAAATTCTTTGCAGTTAATGATAAATGACTGTTCATGCTAATCAGAACATAACTATTTGCATTAAAAAGAAAACGCTTTGATTACATTTTTCAAATAGAGATACATTTAATTATCTCAGTACTGATTTTAAATGAAAATAAAGTTTAAGGTTTATTGATTCAAAAAGGTGTGGCAACTGTGCTACCCAAATCAGCCATCACAGTGCAGCTGATCATAAAATAACTGAGAATTCAAATTTGCTGCTGAAGTATGCTCTTTCATATTTTTAGTACTCTAGCTAACTGCAAAATTTTAACTCTGTCCAACTCAAGTACGCAACTGGGCCCAGGATGGAAACTGAATACCCTGGCACTATCAAACTTGCACATTACATTTTGTACCTTCATGAGGTTTGTATTCCCTTAACGGAGCTGTTGATATTTCATATTCATATAACATTTGCTTTTTATTCAGGCTGGAAGTCATAAAAACTCACGTGATTCCCAATATCGACAGAGGGTTTTCCACTGTCTAATGCTTTAAGACACAGACAATAAGAAAATGCCTTTTCCAAGATAGATCCGGGGGCTGAAGGAAAAATTAACAAACTAATCTCTGGACATGCTGACAGGCTTTTTGGAGTTATATCAAGAAGAGCTTGAGAGGCATCCGCACATCATATTATCAGTTTAATTTGTCTTTAAGCCAGCATAATCATAACTAAAGGAAGTAGGTAACATTATTGTGGGTTTGCAATACACCATAGACTTGTTTCTCATCTCTTAACTCTGAGCCTGTACTGACTTGTAATGGTGCATTTTTGAGTCTTTTTTTTCTTCTGTCAACACATAGAACAGGACAGAGTATTCAGTACTTGAAGCCATAATTGCTTTAAGCTTAGCTGAAGAATGAAAAGGAGATTGCAGTTTCAGGTAGCCAGATTGTGCATTACAATCAAGTCAATGGTGCAACAGTGATATCTGGAGATCTGAAGTTCAATATAATTTCTTTTGGGGTCTTGAATTTATTTTCATTGATAATGCTTTGATTTCTGTATGAGTCTCCAGCAGCAGGTCAGACCAACATGGGTAGCATCAGAAGAACTTGACCCCTTTACTGTCAGCAAGGGTGATAATCTCTGCTTTTCGCTCAGACTGTAGAGCTTGCAGTGCCCGTAGCAGAAGCCATTCTTCCAAACCATGGAACTCTAGCAAGGACAGAACACAGTCATGGCTTTTAGCAGTGACATCATTGCAATCTAAATAATACAATTCTATGGAAATTAACCAGTTGCTCTGAGCACATATTGGAGAACGTTGCGACATGAATTCCTTGGAAGGTAGAGCAGGCTCACCAATACTTGATGGAAAATGGCAGGAGACCATTCCTTGGCAGCGTGACACTCTTTGGACACACACATAGAAACTTACTAGTCTCAGTCACTAAATTGCCTGTTGTGTATTTTCCTTCTTTAGGTCAGATTTCATCATTTGTCATCATGAACGGAAGACTGACATGTTTTGCTTAAAATTATTTCATTTTGCAGTACAGTATTCTCAAACATTAAATTTTGGAAGATAGAAAAAGCTGAAAGAATGCAGGTGGATTGTCTTTGAGTTGTAATTGTAAGACCATAAGATATAAGAGCAGAATTAGGTCATTTGGCCCATTGAATCTGCTCCGTCATTTCATCATGGCTGATTCAATTTTCCTTTCAACCCCAATCTCCTACCTTCTTCCCGTATCCCTTCATGCCCTGACCAATCAAGAATCTATCAACCTCTGCCTTAAATATACATAAAGACTTGGCCTCCACAGTTGCCCATGACAATGAATTCCACAGATTCACCACTCTCTGGCTAAAGACATTCCTCCTCATTTCCATTCTAAAAGGATGCTCCTCTATTCTCAGGCTATGTCCTCTGGTCTTAGGAGTCTTCCACCATAGGAAACATCCTCTCCCCATCCAGTCTATCAAGGCCTTTTACTATTCGATAGGATTCAAAGAGGTCATCCTTCATTCTTCTGAATTCTGGTAAGTACAGGGCCAGAGCCATCAAATGCTTCTCATATGACAAGCCATTCAATCCTGGAATCATTTTTGGGAGCCTCCTTTGAACCCTCTCCAGTTTCAGTACATCCTTTCTAAGATAAGGGGCCCAAAACTGCTCATAAGATTCCAAGTGAGGCCTCACCAGTGCTTTACAAAGTCTCAATGTTGCATCCTTTTTTTAAGTTGTAAGTGTGTTTACCTGGTTGATGAACTGATAAGGGAGCATAGGAGGTGGGCAAGTGCTAAAACGCTTCCTTGCAGACTAGATGAATAAAGGTTAATCGAGTTATGCAAACTAACATAATTTAAAAAGCACAATACATAATTGTGTGGATAAAGATTAGAAAAGAATATAAGGACAGGGAGAGAATTGAATTCTAGTCAATGTTAGTGAAATGGGCCAAAGTCTCCTCTTGCACCACAGATTCTAGGTGATTCTAAATTTGGTAGGAATTGAGGAACCAGAAGAAACAATCTCTTTTCTTCATTGTACCAAGGCAACATGGCTTTAAAGCTAAGTGTAATAGGATACATATATGAAATGAGAACTGCACATTTTGAACTAACTGACTAGTGCTTTGATCAGTATAATGGCAAAGGTTATTTATACTCAAATAGGTGGTTACACCCATCTCCCTCAGATCCCGTCATCAGCTCCTGGGCCCTCAGAGGCTCCATCTTCCTCTCACCCCAAACCCCCCCCCTCCACTGACACCACCAGCCTCCCTCCCCCTCTGATCCCAGCTCCCATTCGTGTCGGGTCTTTACCACCCCCCACCCCCAACCTTCCACTCTCTGAGGCAGAGTGCTCCGTCCTCAGTAAGGGTCTTACCTTTGACCCCCTTCACCCACACCTCAGCGAGTTCCGTGTGCGCCATGACACTGAACTCCTCTTCCACCAGCTCCGTCTTTGAGCCTACTTCTTCGGCAAGGACTCTTCCACCCCCACCGATGACCCCTTCTCCTCTTCATGGACACCCCGCTCTGGTCTTCTGCCTGCCCTGGATCTCTTTATCGCTAACTGCCGACGGGACATCAACCATCTCAACTTCACCGCACCTTGTTCCCATTCCAACCTCACTCCTTCGGAACGCTCTGCTCTCAACTCCCTCCGCACTAATCCTAACCTTACTATAAAACCCGCCGATAAGGGGGGTGCTGTTGTAGTCTGGCGTACTGACCTCTACCTTGCTGAGGTACAGCGACAACTCGCGGATACCTCCTCTTATTTACCCCTCGATCATGACCCCACTAAGGAGCACCAGGCCATTGTTTCCCACACCATCACCAACTTTATCCACTCAGGGGATCTCCCATTCACTGCTACCAACCTTATAGTTCCCACACCCGGCACTTCCCGTTTCTACCTCCTACCCAAGATCCACAAACCTGCCTGTCCAGGTAGACCCATTGTTTCAGCTTGCTCCTGTCCCACCGAACTCATTTCTGCATACCTCGACACTGTTTTATCCCCCCTCGTTCAATCCCTTCCTACCTATGTTCGTGACACTTCTCACGCTCTGAATTTTTTCAATGATTTTAAGTTCCCTGGCCCCCACCGCCTTATTTTCACCATGGATGTCCAGTCCCTATATACCTCCATCCCCCACCAGGAAGGTCTCAAAGCTCTCCGCTTTTTTTTGGATTTCAGACATAATCAGTTCCCCTCTACCACCACTCTGCTCCATCTAGCGGAATTAGTCCTTACTCTTAATAATTTCTCCTTTGGCTCTTCCCACTTCCTCCAAACCAAAGGTGTAGCCATGGGCACCCGTATGGGTCCTAGCTATGCCTGCCTTTTTGTTGGCTACGTGGACCTGTCCATGTTCCAAGCCTATATCTGTCCCCCACTTTTCCTTCGCTACATCGATGACTGCATTGGTGCTGCTTCCTGCATGCACGCTGAGCTCGTTGACTCCATTAACTTTGCCTCCAACTTTCACCCTGCCCTCAAGTTTACCTGGTCCATTTCCGGCACCTCCCTCCCCTTTCTTGACCTTTCTGTCTCTATCTTTGGAGACAGCTTATCTACTGATGTCTACTATAAGCCCATGGACTCTCACAGCTACCTGGACTATTCCTCTTCCCACCTTGTCACTTGCAAAGATGCCATCTCCTTCTCGCAATTCCTCCATCTCTGCCGCATCTGCTCTCAGGATGAGGCTTTTCATTCCAGGACGAAGGAGGTATCTTCCTTTTTTAAAGAAAGAGGCTTCCCTTCCTCCACGATCAACTCTGCTCTCAAACGCATCTCTCCTATTTCACGCACATCTGCTCTCACCCCATCCTCCTGGTACCCCACGAGGGATAGGGTTCCCCTTGTCCTCACCTACCACCCCACCAGCCTCTGGGTCCAACATATAATTCTCTGTAACTTCCGCCACCTCCAACGGGATCCCACCACCAAGCACATCTTTCCCTCCCTCCCCCTTTCTGCTTTCCACAGGGATTGCTCCCTACGTGACTCCCTTGTTCATTCGTTCCCCCCCATCCCTCCCCACTGATCTCCCTCCTGGCACTTATCCTTGTAAGCGGAACAAGTGCTAAACCTGCCCTTACACTTCCTCCCTCACCAATATTCAGGGCCCCAGACAGTCCTTCCAGGTGAGGTGACACTTCATCTGTGAGTCGGCTGCTGTGATATACTGTGTCCGGTGCTCCCGATGTGGCTTTCTATATATTGGCGAGACCCGATGCAGACTGGGAGATCGTTTCGCTGAACACCTACGCTCTGTCTGACAGAGAAAGCAGGATCTCCCAGTGGCCACATATTTTAATTCTACGTCCCATTCCCATTCTGATATGTCTATCCACGGCCTCCTCTACTGTAAAGATGAAGCCACACTCAGGTTGGAGGAATAACACCTTATATTCTGTCTGGGTAGCCTCCAACCTGATGGCATGAACATTGATTTCTCTAACTTCCGCTAATGCCCCTCCTCCCCTTCTTACTCCATCCCCCATTTAATTTATTCATTTATTATTCCCCCCCCCCCTTTTTCTCTCTCTCTTTCCCTCTCACAATCACTCCTTGCCTGCTTGCCATCTTCCTCTGGTACTCCCCTCCCCCTTTCTTTCTCCCGTGTCTCCAGCTTTGTTTCTCTTTTGCCAATCAACTGTCCAGCTCTTAGCTCCATCCCTCCCCCTCCCATCTTCTCCTATCATTTTGGATCTCCCCCTCCCCCTTTCAAATCTCTTACTATCTCTTCTTTCAGTTAGTCCTGATGAAGGGTCTTGGCCCGAAACGTCGACTGTACTTCCTCCTATAGGTGCTGCCTGGCCTGCTGTGTTTTACCAGCATTTTGTGTGTGTTGCTTGAATTTCCAGCATCTGCAGACTTTCTTGTGTTTAGGTGGTTACGAGATTGTTTTTATCAGAGAAACCAGACTGTTAGGCAGACATAAAATACACCTCTGTGTTATCAGTGGAAAAGGCTTCACAGAAAAGTGATAACATTGCGACTCAATACAATAGAAGGATATAAACAGTTTAAAATAGCAATAAACAAATGAACATGATGCCAATTAGCCTCTTGGTTCCTAAGCTAACTTAACAGCAGGTAATTATAAGTCCATCTTACCTTCACCTACTGTGTCATCACCATTGGAGAGTTCATAAAATGTAAATACAGAGTTTGTCAAGCCATTCTTTGAAACCTGCAGGATATTAATATCAGATATTGACATGCAATAGATAAAATTTAAAAATGAATAGTTCTATGCATTGGGTTTAGGCACAGATAATCAAGCTAATTAGCCCTAAATTTTAAGTTACCTTACCCCATTACTGTATTGGATTGCCATTAAATTTGAAATAATTGAAAGACTGATAAAAATCAGCTCTACACAAAATAGATAAATATTTGAGATTTGATTAGCATCCAGTTATCAACGACAGCCCAAACATTCAGACACATACCAGCTTCAGGTGACATTATCTGGTGAATGGCTAATATCCTAAGTCTATAAAGTCCTGGGAATTCCTTGGTGATTGAGGTAATGATGCTATACAAATCTCATTGACAATTGTGAAATCCAGCAATGCACAACCTGCTTCCTTTAATCAAATCAACTGGGATCAATTAAAATTTGGGACAGGCATAAAGGGCTGAATGGCCTGTTTCATTTTTTTCATTCTTATAGGACAGTGGTTGCACTTCAATGAAATTAATTATGTGAATTAATGCCAAAGCAAATTCTATGTTAAATATTAGACAATTGATACAATATACTATACAAATGCTATGATATTACCTACATTCTAAATTCCACTTTTGGATTAAGACGTGCTGCACTTTTAACTAAATTACTGTACACAGTAAATTACAAAACAATTGCTTTCAACAGCATTAAGTCTTTGACACAGAAATTTTATTTTTGCATTTGAAATATAACATGGTAACAGGCCCTTCCAGCCAAATAAGCCTGCCCGGCTCAAGTACATCATGCGACCAACTAACCTACTAACCCGTACCTCTTTGGAATGTGGGAGGAAACTGAAGCACCCAGAGGAAATGCATATGATCACAGGGAGAATGTACAGACAGTGGCAGAAATTGAACCCAGGTCACAGGCACTGTAATAGTGTTATGTCAACCACCACGCTACTATGCCACCTTACTTCATAAATAATACTACATGAACAACTCGTTTGTTTGCTGAACTCAGGGTAGCTTTGATGAAATCTATTTTTGGATTTTCTTTATATCAGGGGTCCCCAACCTTTTTGGCACCGCGGACCGGTTTAATATTGACAATATTCTTGCGGACCGGCCGACTGGGAGGGCGGGGTGTTCAAGTAGGGTTAAACTCACCTCAACATGTCTCCTACAGTTAGGGTTGCCAACTTTCTCACTCCCAAATAAGGGACAAAAGTAGCAGTCAAATCCCAGGACACTTGTGTTTACCCCGAGGAAGACTACCATGATCACGAAGCCTTGCGCGGGGCACCTGTGCGCATGCGTGACGTGCACATATGTGACGTGCGCATGCACGTACGTGCCGATTTTTTTCCACAAATCGGTTTTGGCTTAATCTTTCCGACTGTACTGTACACACATTATTTCTACTTTATATAGGCTGTGTATTTATCATATCATTCCTGCTTTTACTATATGTTAGTGTTATTTTAGGTTTAATGTGTTATTTGGTAGGTTATTTTTTAGGTCTGGGAACACTCAAAATTTTTTCCCATATAAATTAATGGTAATTGCTTCTTCGCTTTATGCCATTTCGGCACGAAAGGTTTCATAGGAACACTCTACCTTAGCGGGGGAAATACGGGACAAGGGCGGTCCCGTATGGGACAAACCAACTTAGCCCAATATACCGGATGTCCCGGCAAATACGGGACAGTTGGCAACCCTATGTTGAAGTTCAACAGTGCGTGACAGGGAATGAGGAAAGGTGCAGCTGACTCATATCGTTTCCTCGCGGCCCAGTAGCACATGCGGCCTGGTGGCTGGGGACCGCTGCTTTGTATGTAATCAGCATCAAAATACACTGGGGTCAGATGTCTGTTAGATGCAGTCTCACTTCACCAGAATGATATTTCTATTTAACATACATCTTGGTAGCCTCTTAGTGACATGTGCAGCAAGTCTATTTGGCTGGTTATGATGAGTTTATGAATGAACTGCTTTCAGTTGGACTCTTGCATCCTAAAGCATGGAGTCTTTAATTGCGTCATTCATACTATTTGAAAGGGTGGAAACAACCTACTACCAAGCCTTTTGAATATATAGGCAGGCTATTGAATATTTAAGGTACTGATTGTTTTTTTTTTAAAGTACAACACTTTCATTGCTATTCTTTTGTTTTTTTTTTTGGAAATTTAGTTTCAAGAAGGGGAAAATGTGATGAGCTTCTCTTTGTTCCAAACAGTTGCTGTTTAGAAAGATCTACCTTTTAACATTATCAGCCTGCCAAAATAAATGCATCAAATAAAAATATTAATACAGAGAATTAATTTTACAACCCTCCAGGATATTAACTGTAGTGTCTGAAGTAGTGTAGTCAGCAAGCTACTTCTTACCCACTGATACACAAGTTTTCCCCATTCTTCTGGTCTCCTCCACATAATGAGACAGCGAGTTTTATTTTTATCAATCCATTCTAAGTTTCCTGAGAGTAAAAACAAATGGAGATACAGTCCATAAACCTTAAGCTACATATTCCCCAAAACCAAATTCAGCACATAAGCAGGAAAAGAAAATTCTGTTTTTTTGTCAACTATTCAATCATCATATCAAAATTTAAACATCCAGTATTTGCCTATTTCTTCATGATGGGTTACTTAACCAAAACAATCTTAGGGGAATCTGAAAATCAAAATAAACTGCAGATGCTGTAAATATGAAATTAAAAATGTTAGAAAACTCTCAGGCCAGATAGCATTTGCTCTGGGTCACAAATATCTTGTTTCAGTCTTTGCTGAGATCAGCTATCACAACATAAACCTTACTCTGCGTGAGCCAGTAATATAGCATGTGATTTGTATACTTACTAAACCAGCAGGAGGGCAGTGAGCAGCTGAGGTAATTATTAAGTTTATACATAAAGATAGGAATGCAACACACAAAGAAGTATTTTATTCTAACTTTATTTAATTTTTTTTTTGAAGGGAAAAAAAATCTCGTCTCAATTTCTGAGAAGAATGAATAACGCAGTCTACTAACCTTTTTTCCGGAGTTCTTCTAATACAACTTGGATAGCTTCTAAGGGAAACTTCCCTTCAAACTGAAGTTAGGGAAAATGCTTTATTTTGCAATTTTTCTTGACTATATCCCATCTACAATGATTAAGGCATTCTATTAACAATGAAGTACTTTTGAAGTGTGTAGTGCTAGAATATGGGAAATGTGGCAAGCAACACATAAGAAATATGCAAAGGAATAATGAGCAGATAGACTGTTTAAAGGATAATTATTGGCTATTTCAGCAGGGATAATACCTAAATCTTTCTTGAAAGAGCTCCACAGGTTCTTTTACATCCTTTACAGAACAATTCAAGCACCCCAATTCAAAGGCTTTTTGGACAGCATCTCTATAGTACAGTAGTCAGAATCAGAAACAGGTTTAATATAACTGGCATATGTTGTGAAATTTGTTGTCTTTGCAGCAGCAGTACAATGTGATACATAATAAGAGAAAAAAGACTGAATTATAGTAAGTATAAATATTAAATAGTTAAATTAAATAAGTAACTCAAAATGAGAGAAAAAATGAAAAAGTAGTGAGGTAGTGTTCATGGGTTCAATGTCCATTCAGATTGCAGAGGGAAGAAGCTATTCCTGAATCAATGCATATACCTTATACTTTATTGTCACTCAACAATTGATACTAGAGCGTACAATCATCACAGCGATATTTGATTCTGCTCTTCATGCTCCCTGGAGTACAAATCAATAGTAAATATTAAAAATTTAAATTATAAATCGTAAATAGGAAATAGAAAAGGGAAAGTAAGGTAGTGCAAAAAAAATCGAGAGGCAGGTCCGGATATTTGGAGGGTACGGCCCAGATCCGGGTCAGGATCTGTTCAGCAGTCTTATCACAGTTGGAAAGAAGCTGTTCCCAAATCTGGCCACATGAGTCTTCAAGCTCCTGAGCCTTCTTCCGGAGGGAAGAGGGACGGAAAGTGTGTTGGCTAGGTGGGTCGTGTCCTTGATTATCCTGGCAGCACTGCTCTGACAGCGTGTGGTGTAAAGTGAGTCCACAGACGGAAGATTGGTTTGTGTGATGTGCTGGATGTGTTCACGATCTTCTGCAGCTTCTTCCGGTCTTGGACAGGACAACTTCCATACCAGGTTGTGATGCACCCTGGAAGAATGCTTTCTATGGTGCATCTATAAAGATTAGTGAGGGTTTTAGGGGACAGGCCAAATTTCCTTAGCTTCCTCAGGAAGTAAAGGCACCTTCAAGCTCCTGTACTTCCTTCCTGATAGTAACACTGAAAACATGGCATGACCCGGGTGTTGGGGGTCGTTCATGACGGACGCCACCTTTTTGAGGTATCGCTCCTTGAAGATGTCCTGGATACTATGGAGGCCAATGCTCATGATGGAAATGGCTAAGTTTACAACTCTCTGCAGCTTATTTCAATCCTGTGTCTTCCTTCAGTATGACAGTGGAGTGTTAGCTTAGATTTTTGTGCTTGAACTCCTGAGGGCAGTTTTGGACCCATAACCTTCAGACTCAGAACAGAAAGTGCAACCAACTGAGTCAAGGTTGCTGCAGAAGATGAACAATTCTTTTAGAAAGATAGCACAAATGGTAGCCATGTACAATTCCATAAAATTTCAAACATCTATGAAACCTAACTTTGATAGGTGAAATACAACAAAATACTAAATCTACTGTATAATGCATATTAATAAACACCACATCTGAATCCACTGTACTGACAAACACTAAATCTAAACACTAAATTTACTGTATAATGTAGATTAGCAAAAGGATACTTTGGATCTTCTTATTGTTGAATAGTGGGCTTTCTTGGGCCTCCAATACATCAATAGTGTAAAGCTTGTGATAGCGTAGATAAGAGAGCACCAGTGAGCACCATGCTGCTAGTTGCTTACGCTGTGTGTTAACATTTGGTTGTAGTCTGGCAATAAAAAACACAGAATTATGTGGGTAAGAAAATGTTTTTAGTTAGTAGGTTATTCTAAAAACTACTCATTACTTGGCCTTATAGTGATAAATGTATCAGCAAACCAACGTACACGCGTGAAACGTTTTGACATTTTGTCAAAGTAATAGAACAGCAATTGCAAATTCTAATACAAGTTGACTCCCCAGTGTATCAATATTGGTGCAATTGTAATACTGAAACATGTAGATAGGAGTGTAGGACTCAAGTTAATCCTTATTCCTCACATTTAATGCAAGTATATATTGAGATGGGTACTTATCTGATTAAATATCTTCATACATAAATACACTGCTCAGTCAATAACAACACTGCTGCAAGATTAATAGTTATTATATTCCAAGACCTCATCAGGATTTTAACTGCTTTAAACTAGTTATAAGTTTATTAGGTGTGTCGCACCTTCAGATGTTTAATTTTGAAAGGTAAGTGTGACGTTAGTGTTCTAGCATGTATCTAACAAGTGAATAAGTATTGGATTAATGCATAGGCTCAAAAACATAAGCAAGCTTTGGAGTATTTCTGGAATGGAGAATTTCATTTATGACAACATAATGAAGGCAGCATCCTAAAATCCCTTATTGGCCTTCATTATCCAGACCAAAGAATACAAGAGCAGAGAGGTTATGATACACCTTATAAAACATTAGATTTGCCATAGCTGGAGTACTGCACATGCCATTAATTGTTACATTTATGTTTTGAGCCTACGCATTATATGACAGAAGACTGGATAGGCTGGCTTTATTTTTCTTGGGACTGAAGAAGGATAAGAGGGGACCTCGGCTTAGACAGGGTAGATAGCAGAAACTTTCCCCATAACAGAGGTATCTAAAGTTAGAGAGCATACGTTTAGGATAAGGATACAAGGTTTAGAGTGGTCTGAAAAAGAACCTTTTCACCCATAGGATGGTTGGAGCTTGGAACACACTGCTTGAAAAGGTATTACTGACAAATGCTTACAACATTTAAGCATCTAAAAAAAAGTAGTCTACAGATGAAGTACTGGTAATGGGTTAGAAAAGATGGATACTTGATGGTCAACATGGACACCGTTGGCCAAAGAGCCAATTCTTTGCTAAGTGACTATAATAGTTTAAGAAATTCTTTCCGTTATTCCTCAAGTATTCCATACACAGGCTCAACTGCCAATGTTTGCTTCTGTATTTTTCCAGCTATTGATCACATAGAGGCCTACTCTGCATTCACATATCCACATTCCATTTCATGCAAAGCTGTCTAACAACTAACATTATACTCTCAAATCATTCTAAAATTAGCTTCAATGTCCTTTGTCCTGTGCTTATAGTGTGAAATTAAATCCAATTTACCTACTCAAACTTTCACATCTTAAATATATGTTTGAATCTCTGTAAATTTTCAACTTGGTTGAACAATCTTTCAATCGGGAATAGATTAAATGGAAAAGGACTGATTGCTTTGTGGAACATCGCTATTAATAATACTTGGTAAGACAGTCAGTAAAACAACTATACCCTATGACCTCATTTCTGTAGCTCTTGTATTTATCCATAGTTTAAATGACTCTTTGTAAGGGAAGGAAAAAGCCATGCAATTCTCCTGTTCTTGCCTTACAGCAAGCATGTCAGTAATCAGAAATCTGGATTTCTATTAACTTCACCATTTACCTTATGACTGAGAGTTTGCCCACAAATAAATTCACAAAAAAACATTAAATAGGAGATTAAAAGATGTTGTGCAGTCTCTCAGAAATACGTACAATCGAAAAAGTACTTTGCTCCCTATTATATTTACATAGATGCTGCGTCTGCTGTAAAGAATTGATAGTTTTGCTTAAATTTTCTGCTAATCTTTGACAGCACTGGGAAAGTGTGTCCAATATCCACAAGTTCATTCTTTTTTGTATTAATCATTCTATATTTAGTATCCCTTCTCCAAGCAGCAATCATTTCTGGTGACAGTGAATGGCAAAATTAACATCCACTGACGTTTGTGGTTAACCTTTGGACTTTTGTTTCTTTTAGTCTCTATTTAAACGATTAAGTTATACTTCCCAATAACTGAGACAAACGGCCAGTGAGGCTTCATTAGTTACATCACCGCCTCCCACCCCCAAAATATCATGCCATTCTGCTTGAAGAGTCTTTCCCAAGTCTAAGCATGGTTAAACAAGCATGAATTGTCTAATCACAAAGATTTATTTGTAGGTGTCTGTAGGGCTCTTCATTTGTCTCTCTTTCACCTTGCCTCATTCCTCAACCACAAAATGGTGGAAAACACAAAGGGGAAGGAACACAACAATGAAAAATATTCCACTGTTCAACTCTGTATTCTTTTGTTATTCCCCCCCCGGAGAATCATTCTATTGTGAGAGGTGAGATAATGGTGGCAGACTACTTGTCTGCAAACATACCCAATTCTGTGCTCACTGGGCACTCAGTTATAAGCAGCATGGGCTCTAGATTGAAACCATGAACATTGCCTCATTATTCCTTTTTTTGCACTATTTATTTTGTAATTCATAGTAATTTTACACCTTTACATTGTACTGCTGCTACAAAAGAACTGACTTTATGCCATAGAATTCAGTGACAGTAAACCTCACTCTAGTTGGAAATGTCACTGGGCTACAGCAATACCTGGATTAAGTACAAGTACAACCATTAGCTGTCATTCTCAGACAGCTCTATGGCTTTGCCCCTTGCATTATCTCCAGTTTAAAGCCATTCTTCCGGCAACCAAAATAAAATGAAGGATTTATGTTCATACCCTACTGCAGTACTATGCAAAAGTCTTAGGTATATATCAATGTAGAGCGGAGAGCGAGTTTGTAAATCTGGCGGGAGCAAAGGATGTTGGGAATGGTGAGGGTGGAACGCTGCGGCAGGATTTTGGGACAGGTGGCAGAGGAGGAGTGCCAGGGCCAGGGGGTGGCGCAGGTGCAGACACACCCAGCCCTGAGACACCAGGCAACATACTTAGATTCCACATGATTACTTTATTGACCATTACAGACCATCTCTCTGGTGCTTCCTGTTCCCTCCCCTCTCCCTTTCTCTTTTCCCAACCATGATCCCCTTCTCTGTGCCCTCTTCCCACTCTCAGTCCACAACACAGACCCATATCAGAATCAGGTTTATCATCACTCACATATGTCATGAAATTTGTTTTTTTGTGTGGCAGCGGTACAGTACAATACATAAAACCAGCCCTCTCCTTCCCACCCTCCCCCCACCTTCTTTATAGGGCCTCTGCCCCTTCCCTCTACAGTCCCGACGAAGGGTTCTGGCCCGAAACGTCGACCGATCTTTTACACTGATGCTGCCCGACCTGCTGAGTTCCTCCAGCGTGTTGTGTGTGTTTGTGTTTACATAAAATTGTTATAGTATTGTACAAAAGTCTTAAGCACCCTCGCTATATTTACGTGCCTAAGACTTTTGTACAGTACTGTATGTCCACCTCACTAGTGGCACTCATGCCTTCTGGTTTGTCAGCTCCAAGATCCGGAATTTTCTTACTCAATCTCTTTGTCTCACTCTATTTCTTCTTCTAAGACATTCAATAAAATACTGCATTGCTTGAGTTTTTATTTATTTGTCCCAATTTATTCAAGTTGTGTCAATTTTTTGTCTTTTGTGAAGCACCTTGGGATATTTTCCATCATTATAAAGGCTCCTTCCTGTTGTTCTGGCGAAATTTGCAAGGCTGATGACAGGATTAACCAGTATTTCCTGTCCAACATCATGAAATGAGATTGATCAGGAACTGTTCTCACATCTACCAATCAGCTTCAGGCTTGTATTTATTTTGTGCCTTTCTCAACCTCAGCATGATATAAATAATGCTTCTCCCAATGAGTATCTTTTGTAGACACTCTTATAATATAAAACACATAGCAGTCAATTTTCACATAGCACCTCTTCGAAAAGCAGTGGAGTAATAACTGGATAAATAATCACCCAGGAAACCAACTACAAGGCTACTTAAGAGATCAGTTTTAACTTTTCACATAAAAAAAACAACTTTTGACAATGCAACCTGCTTTTGGTACTCTAAAAAAGTGTAAACGTACAGTTTTGGGCTTAAGCTTTTAAATTAGCCTTGAATGTACAAACCTCAGATTCAAACTTGACAGTGCTTCTCAACTGGATCACAACTGAGAAAATGAATGAAATGATGCTGTTTTTAGTTTCTTTTCATCAGATGCATCAGGGAAAACAAGAAAGTGCATATAATTCAAGGCTGTGAATTGCAAGTTTAAGACAGAAATACTGCTTTCAAAGTTCAAAGTAAATTTATTATCAAAGTATACATATGTCACCATATACAACCCTGAGATTCATTTTCTTCCGGGAATACTCAATAAATCTATAATAAATAAAAAAAGCCATAACAGAATCAATGAAAGACCACACCAATTGGTCATTCAACCAGTGTGCAAAAGACAACAAACTGTGCAAATACAAAAAGAAAGAAATAATAATGATAAATAAACAGACAATAAATATCAAGAATATGAGATGACGAGTCATTGAAAGTGAGCCCAAAGGTTGTGGGAACAGTTCAGTGATGGGGCAAGTGGAGTTGAGTGAAGTTATCCCCACTGGTTCAACAACCTGATGGTTGAGGGGTAATAACTGTTCCTGAACCTAGTGGTGTGGGTTCTGAGGATCCTGTATCTTCTTCCTGATGGCAGCAGCGAGAAGAGAGAATGTTCTGGGTGGTGGGGTTCTTTGATGATGGATGCCGCTTTCCAGCAACAATGCTCTATGTAGATGTGCTCAATGGTTGAGAGGGCTTTGCCTGTGATGGACTGGGCTGTATCCAGTATTTTTTGCAGGATTTTCCATTCAAGAGCATTGGTGCTTCCACACCAGGCTGTGATGCAGCCAGTCAATATATTCTCCACTGCACATCTATAGAAGTTTGTCAAAGTTTTAGATGTCATGCCGATCTTTGCAAACCCCTAAGGAAGTTACACAGAATATCATCAAGTGTTGCAATAATAGGAAGTTACACAGAATGTCATCAAGTGTTGCAATAATAGTTTATAAGTGAGACTAATGGCCATTCAATGCAATGCTACATAAGTCGTCAAGAATATAATCAAATGTTCCGAGAATGATTACTTTCCTTAGCTGCACATCTTTGATGCATTGCTGTTATGGAGCCAGGCTGGCAGCAGATTTTTCTTCCAGTTCATGTTACAACAGAGGGTTCTAAGAAAGCCAACAGAGGACTCAAGAAGAAACTTATTTATCTCAGCTGGGAATGCAACTACTGCCACTGGAATTGTTTTAAGGGGAAATGCTTGAAGGGAATAATACTGATGTATTGTTGACGATGATGATACCACTGTTGTCTGAATTAAAGGTAGTGAAGAATCAGCATATAGAAAATCGAAAATCTGGTTGAATGGTGCCACAACAACCACTCCTCATTCAATGTCAGCAAAACGAAAGGGTTGATTTATCGACTACAAGAGGAGCCAATCAGCTGAAACAATTAGATGAAGATTATGCTTTGACCTCAGCTCCTGCTGTATATAAAAGACGGGTTGAAATTAAAGCTAAACATGATTTTTTATTAACATACCCTATTGAAACTCAACTTTTAAAGGATAAAAGACAATTTTATATCCATGGGGATAAAACAGGTAAATTATTGGCTATCCAAATTAAAACTTTTAGTGCTAAACGACAGATTAAAGAAATTTATAAAGCTAACAGTACTAGGACAACTGATCATTTAGAAATAGGTGATACTTTTAGAGAATTTTATTCTAAACTTTATAGCTCTGATCTTCTTAAAGATAATACTGTAATGGATAACTTTTTAGACCAAATAAATATCCCTACGCTTTCTGTCGATGACTGAAAGCAGTTGGATCAATGTATTTCTCACGAAGAAATAGCTGAAGCTATACGTTTGTTGCATTCAGGGAAAGCTCCAGGTCCTGATGGATTTTCTGGAGAATTTTATACCGCTTTTTCCTCTTTGCTCATACTCCATTTATGTTCAGTTTTTTCAGACTCTCTGAAGTTAGGTAGGTTACCGCAATCCTTTTACGAAGCTTCTATTTCACTTATCCTTAAAAAGAATAAGAACCCAACTGAATGTTCTTCATATAGACCAATTTCTTTACTTACTGTTGATGCTAAAATTTTATCTAAAGTTCTGGCCCGTAGGATGGAAAATATCCTACCATCTGTCATTTCTGACGATCAGACTAGCTTTATTAAAAATTGATATTCTCATTTTAATATTTGTCGATTATTAAATGTTATTTATTCTCCTTCTAAGGAGATATCGGAGTGTGTGATACCATTAGACGCTGAGAAGGCTTTTGATCGGGTTGAATGCATTATTTATTTAAAATTTTAGAAAAATTTAATTTTGGGTCCAACTTTATTCAATGGATTAAACTACTGTATTTATCCCCTTTTGCTCGGGTTCTTACTAATTCTCAGAATTCTAAACCATTCAAACTTCAACGTGGAACCAGACATGGTTGCCCTTTGAGTCCTTTGCTCTTTGACCTGGCTTCAGAACTTCTAGCTATTGCTTTTCGAGAATCTAAGGATATCATTGGTATTTTATGGAAGGGTACTATCCACAAAGTTTCACTTTATGCGGATGATTTATTGCTTTACATTTCTAATGTCTGTCGAAACCTCATTACCTTCTGTGCTTTCTTTACTATCTTGTTTTAGTCAATTTTCTGGATATAAACTGAACCTACACAAGAGCGAACTTTTTCCTTTGAATAATTTGGTATTAACTGATATTAATCACCCTTTTAAAACTGTAAGAAACCAATTCACTTATTTGGGTGTAACAATTACTAATTATAAATACCTATTTAAAGAAAAATTTCTTACTTTATTAAACTATATAAAAAGAACCTGATAATCCAATATCCTAAGGAGAAGAT
Organism: Mobula birostris; assembly: GCF_030028105.1. Lineage (NCBI taxonomy): Eukaryota > Metazoa > Chordata > Chondrichthyes > Myliobatiformes > Myliobatidae > Mobula > Mobula birostris. The sequence continues at coordinate 40,679,644 of NC_092402.1, forward strand.
GGCGACGTGACACAGCGTGCAGCGGCCACTCCGGTGATGAATATCTGTTATCTGTCCAACAGGGTGCTGTGCACAATCCTGATTTGATGGAGACAGACGTGAGAGCACGGAGGAACATCTGGTGAAACTTCTGAGATGCCTGTTTCGCTGCGGCTGCTACTGTGTGATCCAGAATCTCGGGAGGGGAAGGCCCCAAGTCCTCGGCTTTGCTTGCTGCTCAGCGGCCGGGGCAGGGTCAAAGCGCTCGGCAGAGATGGCGCTCAGTGTCGGAGGCTCGAAGTTTTCGGACAGACTCAGAGTCAGCTGTGGTCGGGTGCTTCCAGGGTGCTGCATCGGCAAGTTTGTGGTGCTGGAGGTTCATGGCAGGGAGAGTGTCTCCCTTCTACCGTCTGCGTGAGATGTTGGGCTATCGGGACTTTGAGACTTTTTTTTTTACCGTGCCCATGGTCTGCTCTTTATCAAATTATGGTATTGCTTTGCACTGTTGTAACTATATGTTATAATTTTGTGGTTTTTGTCAGTTTTAGTTTTGGTCTGTCCTGTGTTTCTGTGATATCATACTGGAGGAACATAGTATCATTTCTTCATGCATGCATTTCTAAATGACAATAAAAGAGGACTTAGATGTCCTCATAATCTAACCTAATCTAAATATGTTGTTGGGAATGAGAAATGATTCTTTAGACAAGATCAAAAATCTTTGGGAACAAGATTTACAGACCTCAATTTCAGAAGAAACTTGGAATGAGATTTTTAAATTGGTTACTACTTCATCGTTATGTGCTCGTCATTCCCTCCTACAATTTAAAGTGGTTCATAGGGCTTATATGACCACGGGTAAATTATCTCGTTTTTACATGGATATATCTCCCTACTGTGATAGGTGTAACATATGAATAAGCTTCACTTATTCATATGTTTTGGACGTGCCCAAGTCTTGGAAAATATTGGAAGGAAGCATTCTAAACTTTTTCTGTACTCTTTAAAGTAAATTTTAAGTCTCATCCTTTGACTGCCCTATTTGGTGTTGTTGGAAGGAAAGATATCATCTTGAAGACATCTGATTTGCATTTTCTGGATTTTATCTCTCTTATGGCTAGGAGGGTGCTTTTGTTTAAACGGAAGGATGCTGTTCTGCCTAATCATGCTCAGTGATTATGGGATGTTATGGCATGCCTAAATTTAGAAAATATCTGTTGTTCAATTTTTGAATCTAACCAAGATTTTCAAAATTTGTAGGGGCTGTTTTTAAGTTATTTTCATAATCTTTGACTTGTTAAAGTACAGAAGTTGGTTAACAGTATATTTTATTATCTGATATGTTTCTTTTTTCTTTTTTTCCCCAAACAGCTTCGGCTTTGGTAGTGGGTGTAGATCTTTATTTTTCTTAATAAAATTGTTTATATTCTAATATACGAACTAATCTAATCCATATGAATATAGAGTAAGGAGTTCGTTAATGTGATTCAATATACTGTATTTGGTATTATTATATTTTGTCTTTTGTTTCATAATATGTATTCTCTTGAACTCTGTATTCTTCTATATATAGAAATCAAAATCAATAAAAATACTGAAAAGGAACTACAAGAGGAAGAAGCTGGAGGGCCAAGGGCTAATCCTCATTCGGGGAATGGAGATGGAGAGCATCAGTAACTGTTACAGTAATTAATCACAATAGTAACTCTACTTTCTTAGAAGTTTGTATAGATCCAGCATTTCATCAAAAAGTTTCGACAAGTTTCTATAAATGCACAGTGGAGAGTATCCTATCTGGCTGCATCACTGCCTGGTATGAAAACACCAGGAATGGCAAAGACCACAGAAAGTGGTGGATACAGCCCAGTCCATCACAGGCAAATTCCTCTCCACCACTGAGCATATTTACATAGAGTGTTGCCACTAGAAAGCAACATCCCTCATCAAAGACCCCCACCATCCAGACCATGTTCTCTTCTCACTCCTACCATCGGGATGGAGGTACAGGAGCCTTAGGTCCTATACCAACAGGTTCAGGAACAATTATTACCCTACAACCATCAGGCTCCTAAATCAGCATGGTTAACTTCAATCACCACGACTCTGAACAAATTCTACGACCTTCTGACTCACTTTCAAGATCCCTTTACAACTCAGATTCTCAGTATTTTTTTATTTGCACAATTTGTCTTTTTTGCACATCGGTTGTCAGTCTTTATGTACAGTTTCTTTATTTTCCTGTAAATGCATGTAGGAAAAAAATCTCAAAGTAATGTATGGTAACATATCTGTACTTTGATAATAAATGATTTTTGACTTTGTATTATGGTAACAACAGACAAACGTGTTAGAGAGAAAGGAAAACAAGAATTACATAAGGAAAAAGTGCAGAAAAAAAGTTATGAGGATGTTGCCAGGACTTGAGAGACTAAGTTATAGAAAAGGATTCGCAGGCTGGGACATTATTCATTGGTGCATATTAGAATGAGGGGTGATCTTACAGAGGTGTATAAAAACACAAGGAGCATGGATAGAGTGAGTCTTTTTCCCCAGGGTTAGGGAATCAAGAACTAGAGTGTATAGGTTTAAGACAGGGGTTCCCAACCTCTTTTATGCCATAGACCAATAACATTAAGCAGATTGGGAAACCCTGGTTTAAGGTGAGAGGAGAGAGATTTAATAAGAACTTATGGGGCAACTTTTTCACCCTGAGGGTGGTCCGTATATGGAATGAACTGCCAGAAGATGTGGTTGATGTGTTAATGTGATGTGGTACATTAACAACATTTAAAAGGCAACTGGACAAGCACGTGGACAGGAAGTTAGAGGGATATGGACCGAACAGGACTAATTTAACGGGCATCTTGGTCAGCATGGATCGGTTGGGCTGAAGAGCTCAATGCTCTATGACTCCTTGAGGAACAATGATAAGAGGCTTGAGCGGAGCGTAAATGTTAGTGTGGCCTGCTTTGGCAAAAAACCGCCTTCTGTGCTGTATGTCCCATGTAATGTCAAGCAACACACACAAAATGTTGGAGGAACTCAACAGGTCAGGCAGCATCTATGGAAATGGACAAACAGTCGATGCTTCAGGCTGACACCCTTTTTCAGGATTGAGAAGGAAGGGGGAAGACGCCAGAATAAAAAAGTTGGGGGAGCGGAAGGAAGACTAGCTAGAAGTTGATGGGTGAAGCCAGGTGGGTGGGAAAGGTAAAGGGCTGGATAAGAAAGAATCTGATAGGAGAGAAGAGTGGACCATAGGAGAAAGGGAAGAAGGAGGGGACTCAGGGGGAGGTGACAGACAGGTGAGAAGAGGTAAGAGGCCAGAGTGTGAAATAGGAGATGGAAGGGAGAAGGAAAAAATGTATTACTGGAAGGAGAAATTGACATCCATGCCATGAGGTTGGAGGCTCCCCAGACAAAATATGAAGTGTTGCTCCTCCAACCTGACAGCGGCCTCATCGTGGCAGAAGAGAAGGCCATGGACCAACATATCGGAACGGGAATGGGAACAGGAATTAAAATGGTTGGCCACCGGCAAATTCCGCTTTTGGCGGATGGTGTGGAGGTACTCAACAGAACAGTCCCCCAATTTACAGTGGGTCTCACCAATGCCTTGGAGGGTTAATGATTTCAAATATAAACATTGCCTTTTGGTTAAAGGGTTTATTTGTGCAGTTTTTAGACAAAGGTTATGACATACTTTCATGCTTCTATAACCTCAATGTATGAGATGATTAATCAACATCTCCAATGTACTGTTCACTCAGCTGGTACAATCAATGCCGTAAACAGAAAATTGTTCAGAACAAAACAAACAAATTAGGAGAGATGGTAAATCATTTGGCCCCTTGAATCTGCTTTGTACTTCATTCAATAAGTTGATGGCTGATCTGATTGTAACCTGACCAGCTCATCCACATTTTTGCTTATCAAGAATTTATCCAACTTTGCCTTTAAAATATTCAAAGGCTCTGCTTCTACTGTTCTTTCAAAACAAAATGCCAAATTCTCAAAGTGCAGAAAAGAATGGTCGTATTTCTGACTTTGAGAGTACCTCTTCTTGAATCGTTCTAGATTCTCCCACAACACGAAACATCCACTCAGTCAAGCCTCCTCAGGGTTTTATGTCTCAATCAAGTCACCCCTCACTTTTTTAAACTCCATGAATATAAGCCTAGCCTATTCAGCCTTTCTTCATAAGACTACCTGTTAATTCAAGGGTCAGTCTAGTATACCACCCCCGAACTACTTCCAATAATTTTTTATTGAGAACGTAGGTTAGTGAACAGTACAACAAAGGAACAGGCTCTTTGGCCCACCAATGTTATGCCGACCCAATTAAATTAGCAATCAAATGGGCAATTAAACTAATCTCTTCTGCCTACATAATGTCCATATCCTTCCATTTCTATACAATTACAATCAGAATCACTTCATAGCCAGTATGTGAAACATACCAGAATTGACTGTAGTTCGGTTCTAAGCATAAAACACAGGACAATACCATAACTGACAGCACAATAGCAATCAACAATTTAAAAGTCAATAGCGCAGTCATAAGCAATCAACAATTAGCAGAACAGTCACATGCGCAAATGACAATAACCATACTTAAATGAATGTCAACATACGAACAGATTAAATAATTATCCACAGAACAAGGATACTCTGCTCAATTCTGGTTGCCTCACTACAGGAAGGGCGTGAAAACCACAGAAAGGGTGCAGAGGAGATTTACAAGGATGTTGCCTGGATTGGGGAACATGCCTTATGAGAATAGGTTGAGTGAACTCGGCCTTTTCTCCTTGGAGCGACGGAGGATGAGGGGTGACCTGATTGAGGTGTACAAGATAATGAGAGGCATTGATCGTGTGGATAGTCAGAGGCTTTTTCCCAGGGCTGAAATGGCTAGCATGAGAGGGCACAGTTTTAAGCTGCTTGGAAGTAGGTACAGAGGAGATGTCAGGGGTAAGTTTTTTTTACACAGAGAGTGGTGAGTGTGTGGAATGGGCTGCCAGCGGCAGTGGAAACGATAGGGTCTTTTAAGAGGCTCCTGGATAGCTACATGGAGCTTAGAAAAATAGAGGGCGATGGGTAAAGCCTAGGTAGTTCTTAGGTAGGGACATGCTCAGTACAGCTTTGTGGGCCAAAGGGCCTGTATTGTGCTGTATGTTTTCTGTGTTTCTAAGGAGAAAAACAAAGACCACTTGGCGGATGCTGTGCAGGTTCAGTTAGGTTGACCACCTGAATAGATTTTGTTGAGAAGCTGGATAGCTGCAGGAAAGAAGCTTTGGAGATGATGTGCAGTCCTGGTGGTGATGGACTTGTAGGGTTTCCCTGATGGCAATTTTATGAATAGTGACTGCGAGGGTGGGTAGAATCAGCAGTAATTTTTTCAGTTCTTTTCTTTGCTCCGACGGTGAACAGGTCTTCTAATGTTGGTCGCTGTCAGCCAATGATCTTCTCCGCTGAGTGGACCACTCGTTGTAACCTGGACTTGGAGAGGGAGAAGGAGGCAGGAAACCAAATGTGGTCACAACACACTCAATGATGGCTGAGTAAAAATTCAACAGGATGCGCCCTCAGATGTTAAGGTCTATCCAATTGTCTCTTAGTATCTGCCTCTACCACCACCCAAGTAGCATATTCCACGCACTCACCATTCTCCGTGTAAAAAAACTTACTCCTCACATCTCCCTTGAAATGACCCCATCTCACCTTAAGTGGATGCTCTCTTTCCTTTCTTAAATAGCGAGGCCAATCAGGTTAAAATTATACCCCCTTGTATTGACCATCTCACCCTAGGAAAAAGTCTCCGGATATCTGCTCGATCTATTCCTCTTGTCATCTTGTACACCTCTATCAAGATATTTCTCACACTCCTTTGCTCCAAAGAGAAAAGCCCGAGCTCACTTACTCTGTGCTCCTAACATGTCCTCCAGTCCAGGCAAGTTTCCTGGTAAATCACCCCTGCACCCTCTCATCAAGTAACTCATCTCTTCACTGCCTAAAGCCTTCCTTTTATTGACAAAGGTGCAAATCAGGAACATGTCAGAATATTCTTCACGCATCTGGCTGAGTCGACAACAATCAAGAATCCCAGCACCATCCGGTTAAAACAGCCTGACTGCTTGTTCTAACCTCAATATTTATGCTGGAAATTAAGTTATCAAGACACATTTTTTCTGTGCTATGTGATTCAATTTCTGTAAGCAATAAACTTAAAGGAAAATCAGGTTATTACAGTATGATCTGTGAAGTCTGACATTTGCTTTCCTCTAATGCCTAACACAGGAAGATGCCTGGACATGAACACTGGCATCGAATGGCATGCCATTCACATCTGGATGCTGCACTTGGCATTTTTATTCTCAATGCAATGAACCATACTATCTGTAAGTCAAGGGTGCAAAACCGGCTCCCAACACACACGTGAGGCCTGCTTTTGTAGGAACAGAAGTTGAACTGCCAATGCAGGAGCCCGGTGGTTGCTGGGATCTCCAGTCAAGTGAGATCTCTTTGAAGTTATGTGCTGAGTGGATTTTCTTCCAGATATCCCATCAATCTACCCCTCAGTTAAATGATCACCTGAATCACCAGCCCAACCCCACTCACCAACCAATTCCCAACTTTCAATCCATCAGTTACCTGATATGATCCCGCTCCCTGATCAACAGGTGAGATGACCACCTTTACCCTAGCCCCTAACTTTAATCACAGGCTCTTATCACCACTTGTTCTCCACTCCCCAACTTTGATTCTCAACACCAAGTGGCTCTCTCTGGACCTGGATGCAAACCCTGACTATCTGACTTTTGGTTGGACACCTTGAATCGGCTTAATAGGTAAAGAATGTTCTTCACTCATTTAAGGCCAATTCAGCAGCACCCAATGACTTGGACATCGGATACCATTTAATTTCCAGGTAGTTAATCTAGCATCAAAATGGCAGCTTGTGTAGTGCACAGTAGCTGTTCATTACATCTCTGCAGGAAAGTGAGGAAATTCACTTTGGTTACATGTGCTCTACCAGTTCCTGAACAGTTCTCCCTCTTCTGCAAAGGCAACTACTGCACAGAACACACAAGATGCAATTCTCCTTTCTGCTTTTGCACTATTCTGACTTGAATCACCATCCAGACTTGAATCACCATCCATGTACAGTATCTTTGCTGGGTCCAAGTCCTGGAATTCCCTGCAAAATGGTACTTTAGGTATATTTTCACCTCGGAACCTGTAGTCATCAAAAAATGCAGCTTATCATCACCGTCTCATGAACATTTAGAAATAATTGCTCCATAATCTCTGAAACACCCGAGCACTTTACGACACTTACAATGCAGGGTGCTAACAGGCACTATCCTTTTAAATGATGTCACATGGTCCTTGACAGCTATTGCAGAATATTTCACCCTCCTGCTTAAAGAAAATCAAGAAGTATCTCTGTATTGGTGCAATAGACTTGCTTTCCACAACAAGCAACTTTCATATATGGCGACTTTGTATTGTGAGGAATATTAATAAAAACTTGTCTGCATTTTCTCTAATGATCAGAATGAAATTACTTTTCTCCAATACAGTACCTGGATTCGGGAAGTGGGTGGATAGGCTTGGTACCAGGGAGCTAGGAATATTCTTGCATCAAAGGAGAGGATGGTTGCCCTGTATCTCTTGGGTTAGAGAAAGAATCTGGGACAGAAGTTTGACAAACCTGGTTTCAGGAGATGAAAACACACAAAGTGTTCCTCTATCCCATACAAGCCAAGGCAGGGAAGGGTGCATCCTAAGATTGGAAGTAGGCTGATTGGTCAAGACTGGAGAGCAACCGCCTCGTTTCAGAGGTGCGGTATTTAAATAATAAGGGAACAGGGTAAGTTATACAGACTGATAAGCTGTTTGCATTTCTAAATTGTTGGAAGAGATACGTTCGTTGCATGTAAAAAGGTACCCTGGGCCCAGGGAAAGGAATACGTCTGGGCTAGGGAGCTTGCTGCAAGGTGATGGCTGGATTTTGGGAGGGTTTGAAATAAGGTGGCAATTGGGAGAGCTGAAGTGTCCACAAAGGTAGACTCTTCTGGGTTCAGGTCTTGGCTCACAAAGTGGTGAGAAACAGGTGGGAAGAGTCAGGGAGGCGACTCTTCCTCGTTCCCTATTGACAACTTCCTCCGTGACGATCTCCGCGAGAAGCGCCTATCCATCCGACCTCGGTCTCTTGTTCAGTTCATTTGCTTTATTCCACATCTCCCACGTGAAAAGCGAATCAAATACGACTTACGTGTAGAAAGGAGGGAAGTTATATTGCCAGGGCCACTCAAAACTCATGGCGGAGGCCGCAACCGGTGGCGCTACTGTCTTCCTGTTCCCCCTGCACCAGCGAACGCTGTCAAAATATCCCACATCAAACAGTTCCTACCGCGCACAGACCTCAGCAAATCTAACTCTGAACTCTCGCTTTCGTTTCACACTGCCTTATTTTTGCAGGGAATCAAAATCAATAAGTGTTGGAAATAAGAATTGAAACAGATTTAAATATGTAGTCAATTTTTGCCGTGTTTTTGCAATAATTTTAATTTTGGTCTTTTAGCATTCACTATTTTATTTAAATCAATTGTGTATTTTTTAGGAGTAAACAGCTTGCCAGTCCACAGCAGACTTAAAGGACTGATGGGTCAACATATAATTAGATATGCGGCATGAAACCATTCTTTTTCTAAATAAATTATTCCATGTCACACTTTTTGAGTTCTTGGTTAGTCATTGGGGGGAGGGTTTGGAGAATGTTTACGAGAATGATCCCGGAAATGAAAGGGTTAATATATGATGAGTATTTGAAGACTTTGGGCCTGCACTGACTGGTGTTTAGAAGAATGAAAAGGGAATCTCATTGAATCCAACTCAATGTTGAAAGGCCTAGATAGAGTAAATATGGAGAGGGTGTTTCTAATAGTGGGGGAGTCTAGGATCAGAGGGCACCGCCTCAGAATAGAAGGATATCCCTCTAGAACAGAAATGCGGAGGAATTTCGAGAAGAACATCTCTTTAGAGTAGAGATGCAGAGGAATTTATTTAGCTGGAGGGTGATGAATCTGTGGAATTCATTGCTACAAATGGCTGTAGAGGCCAAGCCATTGGGTATTTTAAAATGGATATTGATAAGTAATGGTGCCAAAGATTATGGGAAGATTGTAGGAGAACATGGTTGTAAGGGAATATAAATAAGTCTTGGTCGAATGGCGAAGTTGACTCAATGGGCTAAGTGACCTAATTCTGTTCCTTTGTCTTGTGGTTTTTATATTATAGAAATAGATGCTTGAAAGCCACTTGTTAACTAATTTATTCAGGTTATGACTAGAGGGGGCGTCATGTATTGTTGATTACTACATTTTGGACTCCACCATTGAGGTTTTGAACAATAAAACAAGTATGATGCTCTTACAATTTGGTGTCAGTCCCTTAATATAAAATTAGAAAGGGGGGTTTATCCTATGAGGGCTTCTTTAATTAGAGCTGAATGCTTGGTACTGTTCTGCTAACAGTATAATGCTACACTTCATGGGCCTCTTATTTATATAGGAATGAAAATGAGAAAAAAAGAGTATGATAGTCTTAATGTCGGAAGAATGCTTTAGTCTGAAAATAGTGTTCCTTTTGCTTATTTTCAGAATAACTGCAGAGCTACATTTAAAAAAAAAGAAGAAATCGAGCCTTGCCGCCTTTCTCTAGTACTTATTTTTTTTTGTTTGTTTAAATCTGACCATGGCAACTACAGGTTTGAAACCTGTAGTTGACAAATATCCAAATGTAGCTTAAAATACCAGTAAGTATATCAAAATGTAACTGATTCCTGTGTGTTTTTTTTCATTTGGATGTCAAGAACCACAGCTATAATTTCCAGAATATACACCAGAATTCCAAGTGCAAATTAATATAATCGAAATTTTTGCAGACTGGAAGGGCATCTGTAAGTGACATACACCAGAATTCCAAGTGCAAATTAATATAATCGAAATTTTTGCAGACTGGAAGGGCATCTGTAAGTGACTTCTCAAAAGTATAGTACGTTTCGTTTGTTAAAAAAAATTGCAGAAATCAAATAAATATGATTTAGATAGAAGCAGAAGAAATTATCTAATAAACTGGCAGAAAATAGTGTGTCACCTAGTATTTTTTCCACGGTAACATCTTTTGATTTCTCTGGTATATTTATTTGATTCATCCATTTTGACAGTGCTCATGTTTGGTCAAGATTACTGCAAATTGGTAATTGCTCTAAAGCATCAAAATAGAACATCCAAAAACCTTTCAGCTGCAGTATTTTCCATAAAGCCTACTATCCATTAATTTCCATGTTGTCAATGCATTTTTAATCTGATTTTTTTTGAAAAGACCTGTCGTATCTTTACGTGTTTGATTTTTTTAAAACTCTATATCCTGATTACTTTTGTTTACCAAACTTCTAATTGGTAATAAGAAATGAAGTAATTTACTTTGAAAGTTGAAGCCTCCTTGAGTGTGGAACGAGCTTCCAGTAGAGGTGGTTGAGGCAGGTTCGATATTGTCATTTAAAGTTAAACTGGATAGGTATATGGACAGGAAAGGAATGGAATGGAGGGTTATGGGCTGAGTGCAGGTCAGTGGGACTAGGTGAGAGTAAGCGCTCGGCACGGACTAGAAGGGCCGAGATGGCTTGTTTCCGTGCTGTAATTGTTATATGGTTATATATCATTTATTCAAGATTGTTTATTGTCTTTTCTAATATACAAGTGTAAAGAACAAAATAATTGTTACTCCAGATCCGATTCAGGAGTGTTTGTACATAATGTGACTGACAGGAAATGATAAAGTGATGGTGGTTGGTGGTGTGGTGGGGTGCAGGTGTTGATCAGCCTTGCTGCTTGGGGAAAGTAACTGTTTTGGAGTCTGGTGGTCCTGGTGTGGATGCTATGTAGCCTCCTCCCTAAGGTGAGTGGGTCAAGCAGTCCATGAGCAGGGTGGGTGGAATCCTTCATGATATTGCTGGAATTTTTTCCAGCACCTTTCTGTACATATGCTCTCGACAGTGGGTAGGCTGGTGCTGGTGATGGACTGGGCAGTTTTGACTTCCCGTTGTGGAGCGTTCCCGTCCGCTGCAGTGCAGGTTCCGTACCATGCAGTGATGCACATCTGTAGAAGATCCTGAGTATTAATGTGCATAGTCTAGCTCTCTTCAGCCTCCTCAGAAAGTAGTGGGATTGGTGAGCTCTCATGATTGTGTAGGATGTGTTCTGGGACCATGAGAGGTTGTGCGAGACGAGCACTCCCGGGAGTTTGAAACTGGTCACAGTTTCCACCGCTGTGCTGCTGATATAAAGGGAGGTGTGAGTGGTATGAGTTCTCTTGAAGTCAATAACCATCTCCTTTGTCTTGTCGACAGTGAGGAAGATGTTATTTGCCCAGCACCAGGACTCGAGCTCTTCCATCTCATCTCCGTAGGCCTACAATGAGCTTGTCCTGTTTTGGTTACATCCTGTTTATTGCTTAAACTTGTACCATCCTTACATAGCACAGACATCCCACCTCTCCCGGAAGTTCTGGGAGTCTCCCGCATATTAATAGTGGCTCCCTGATGCCCGCAAATTACATACAATGTCCCGGAAATCAATTTTTTTGCCAGTGAGGGAGCGCGTGAGAGCGACCACAAGAGAGAGAGTGAGCGCGAGAGCGAGAGAGCGACCACAAGAGAGAGAAAGCGCCATGGCAGAGTGTTCCAGAAAAAGAAAATATAAAACGTACGTCACCCCAGACTACACTAACGTGTACCCCTGCCTAATAGGGGTCAAAAATAATGACTGTGTTGCTCGCTGCACTGTTTGCAACAGTGACTTTTCTATTGCCCATGGTGGGTTAAAATGTAAAAGGCATGCTGAGGTGAGTTTAACAGGTGTCATTCATTTATTAGCATAGCTAACGTTATTTAAACTAGCTGGCTAGCTGCTAAGGAGCTACTCTATTGCAGACATCCCACCCCTTCCGGAAGTTCCAGGAGTCTCCCACAAATTGATGGTGCTACCTCCCGAAATGAGTTTTTTGCAGGGTGGGATGTCTGATAGCATCTTACACGCGGCTACTCATAAGTTCACGGAGAACTCTAAAGAACTACCAATACCCAAAGAACAATTAAAATGTGGAATTCCCCACCATATAAACTATGTGGTGGGGGAATGGTAAAGGTGCAGTTATTTCAGTTTAGGATGTGAGGAAGAAAGGAATAAAACAATGTGCTGATGTGGTTAAATGAAGTGTGGAAATATTGTTTGCAGACTAAATTTCAGTATCAATCAAATGGGAAGAATGGCCTGTTTCTGTTCTGTAAATATTTGTTGTTTAAGAAAGAGAATTAAAGGCAATGAATGACGAAATATATTTTTGTGAGAACTGTCGGAGGAGGAGAGAAGCATCAAGGCATTCATGGATTAACTGCAAGACTGGCCACAATTAGTGGAATAAAAATATAAGGAATAATCTCGACATTGATGCTTGCTATCATCTTGAATGAAGTAAGATTGGGCTGCCTAATTTTAAAACAATACTTTTTAAATGTGAACGCAGTTCCACGATTTCTAATTTGACTCATTATTAGTGATCACGTGATACTTGACACAACTTCAAGTGTTACCGATCCATTCATACATGGATCCTGAGAACTGTGGAGGTTCATGTTTCACAGAACCCCGAAGGTAGCAATGTCATTAGATAATGTTACTTGTATGGTATGGAGGGGAGGAGGGTTGTGGGGCACTGCACGGGATCGAAATAATCTGCAGAAAGTTGTAAACTCAGTCAGCTCCATCATGGGCACTAGCTTCCCCAGCATCCAGGACATCTTCAAGGAGTGATGCCTCAAAAAGGCAACATCCTTCATTAAGGACCCCCATCACTCCAGGACATGCCCTCTTCTCATTGCTATCATCGGGGGTTGGTACAGAGGCCCGAAGACAATCGATGATTCAGGAACAGTTCTTCCTCTCCACCATTAGATTTATGAATGAACATCGAACCCATGAACATTGCCTCACTACATTTTTATTTTGCACTACTTATTTCATTTTAACATATATACATTTACTGTAATTCACAGTTTTTATTATGTATTGTAATGTACTGCTGCCAAATAACAACAAATTTCACGACATATGCTGCTGCTATTAAACCTGATTCTGATTCCTTTCTCCTATTGGCTGATACACAGAAGCGGAAGGAGATCTTGATGGTGTAGAAGAGATTAATGAGGTTATTTCCAATACCAGGAGATTACATAAAGTGAGGTGGTCCAGGCTAGAGTTGTTTTCTCTGAACTTGAGAGAAATAGGGACATTTAATTGTGGTGATTCAAATTGGGAAAGGCCTAGGCAGTGTAAACAGCAACAACTACAAACGTTTGTAATTTCCCCTGGTGATTCTTTTGAATTCTCTCTCCTGGAGAGTTATAGAGATTAGATCATTGCAGGTATTTAAAGAGATGAACAAAGTTTTGAAAGATCGAAAATGTTGGGTTTAGAGGAATTGGTGAAATTAGCACAGACAGAGTTGAGATCTGAGTCATGTTCATAAATAAACCTGTGTTCATTAAAACCTGTGTGGACGAGTGTGTGGCTACAAACACTTACTGCATATTTCCAAACTAAAAGCCATGGATGAACCAGGAGGTACGTCATCTGCTGAAGGCTAGATCTGTGGCATTCAAGTCTGATGACCCAGGCCTGTACCGGAAAACCAGGTTTGATTTGTGGAGGGCTATTACAAGGGCGAAGAGACAATTTCGAACGAGGTTGGAGGCGACATCGGATGTATGACAACGCTGGCAGGGTTTGCAAGACATAACTTCCTACAAAGCGAAACCCAATAGCATGAATGGCAGCGATGCTTCACTACCAGATGAACTCAATGCCTTCTACACCCGCTTTGAAAGGGAGAATACAACTACAGCTGTGAGGATCCCCGCTACACCTGATGACCCTGTGATCTCTGTCTCAAAGGCCAATTTTAGGCTGCCTTTAAAGAGAGTGAACCCTCGCAAGGTGGAAGGTCCCAATGGATTACCTGGTAAGACTCTGAAAACCTGTGCCAGCCAACTAGTGGGAGTATTCAAGGACATTTTCAACATCTCACTGCTATGGGTGGAAGTTCCCACTTGCTTCAAAAAGGCAACAATTGTAACGGTGCCTAAGAAGAATAATGTGGGCTGCCTTAATGACTATCGCCCAGTAGCACTCACATCGACAGCGATGAAATGCTTTGAGAGGTTGGTTATGACTAGACTGAACTCCTGCCTCAGCAAGGACCTGGACCCATTGCAATTTGCCTATCGCTACAATAGGTCAATGGCAGACGCAATCTCAATGGCTCTCCACATGGCTTTAGACCACCTGGAAAACACAAGCACCTATGTCAGGATGCTGTTCATCGACTATAGCTCAGCATTTAATACTATCATTCCCACAATCCTGATTGAGAAGTTGCAGTACCTGAGCCTCTGTACCTCCCTCTGCAATTGGATCCTCGACTTCCTAACCAGAAAACCACAGTCTGTGCGGATTGGTGATAACATGTCCTCCTCGCTGACGATCAACACTGGCGCACCTCAGGGGTGTGTGCTTAACCCACCGCTCTACTCTCTGTATACACGTGACTGTGTGGCTAGGCATAGCTCGAATACCATCTACAAATTTGCTGACAATGCAACCATTGTTGGTAGAATCTCAGGTAGTGATGAGAGGGCGTACAGGAGTGAGATATGCCAACTAGTGGAGTGGTGCCGCAGCAACAACCTGGCACTCAACGTCAGTAAGACCAAAGAGCTGACTGTGGACTTCAGGAAGGGTAAGACGAAGGAACACATACCAATCCTCATAGAGGGAGCAGAAGTGGAGAGAGTGAGCAGCTTCAAGTTCCTGGGTGTCAAGGTTCTAACCAGGTCCAAGCATAATCGATGTAGCTATAAAGAAGGCAAGGCAGCGGCTATACTTTATTAGGAGTTTGAAGAGATTTGGCATGTCAACAAATACACTCAAAAACTTCTATAGTTGTACCATGGAGAGCATTCTGACAGGCTGCATCACTGTCTGGTATGGAGGGGCTACTGCACAGGACAGAAAGAAGCTGCAGAGGGTTGTAAATCTAGTCAGCTCCATCTTGGGTACTAGCCTACAAAGTACTCAGGACATCGTTAGGGAACGGTATCTCAGAAAGGCAGTGTCCGTTATTAAGGACCTCCAGCACCCAGGGCATGCCCTTTTCTCACTGTTACCATCAGGTAGGAGGTACAGAAGCCTGAAGGCACACACTCAGTGATTCAGGAACAACTTCTGGGTTCCGGCCCGAAACGTCAACCGATCTTTTCCACGGATGCTGCCCGACCTGCTGAGTTCCTCCAGCGTGTTGTGAGTGTTGCTTCTTCCCCTCTGCTGTCCGATTCCTAAATGGACATTGAACCCTTGAACACTACCTCACTTTTAAAATATATATTATTTCTGTTTTTTGCACAATTTTTAATCAATTCAATATACATATACTGTAATTGATTTACTTTATTATTATTCACTTTTTCTTCTTCTAGATTATGTATTGCTTTGAACTGCTGCTGCTAAGTTAACAAATTTCATGTCACATGCTGGTGATAATTAACCTGATTCTGAGTAAATGATGAGGAAAAACTCAAAGGGCCAGGTTGCCTAGACCTGCTGCTTTCTAGTTTTATGCTCTTGTGTTTGTAACAGAGAAATTAGTAGCCAGACTTAAGTAATTGGTAAAAGGATTAGTGATGAATTAAGAAAAAAAATCGCTCAATGAGCAGTGGGGTTCTTGAACTTCCTCTTTGAAGCAAAGGGATAAATACACTTCCTACTTCAAAACAATCAGGTTAAACACCCGCAATGCAATGAACTCTGATTGCAAAGTAGAATGAATCTAAAGACCATTTTCGATTGACGTGGGCATGATGAAACAGATGACCTCCGAGCTGAAAATCTCTATGACTCATTAACATTCTGGGATTTGTTTTCTTCTAATTTATTTTTGCAACAAAATTCAAATTCAGGCACCTCTCAATCTATAGAATAGAATTGAAAAAGATAATCTAGAATATTTACAAACGTTTGTATAATAGACGCCAGTATTTGAAGAGATGTGCAGAACATGCATGTAATATACAAACTGCTACTTTGGAAAATAACAAACATTGCAAACTCAAAATAATCATAAGTGTAACCAGATCTGATGCCCTAGTGATGGAACTGGCTCACACTTCCATCACAATCCAGAAATGCAAATCTATTTATTTATTTTCAGATGAGAGTGCTGCAGTGATTGATGGGTAGCTTGTGGCATAAGGAACAGAAACAAATGCAGTCCATTCTGCCCATCACAGCTACCCTAGTTTTCAATTAAAAATATAGCTCACCTTTTACCATGTCACCACTTTCCTACACTAAACTTACCTTCTTTGATTATGTGAGAATTTTTATTTGATAATTTAAGTAGAAATACAAACAAGGTGACTGTAGGGGGTACTGGGGAACCTTCTCCATAGATTGTCACCTTGTCGTGGTGGAGAAGCTTGTGTGGTCCTGTGATCCCGAGAGCAATGCCGTCTGGAGCTATGCTCCTGGTAGGGTCACCCATGGCGGTAAGGTCGAGGGTGAAGTCCCTGACAAAGAATAATCCAACCAAGACCTCAGTGGTGGAACAGGCGGACGAAGTTACTTCGAACTCAACGGCTGTGAAGGCGGATGAAGGCTGCAACAAATCCATCAGCTCCAATCGTCGTGGTTTCCATGCCACTGGGATCAGTTGGTTGATTTGTGAAGTATCATGTGCTTCTTGGAGTGCAACACCAAGTACACGTTAAACAAATACACGCACAGGCGTCTCCACTCTGTGGGCCACTTCTTCAGAATGAAGACCATCATCCTCGACCTCGAGGGATAGCCATGACGACAACTGGGGAACAATAATTTAGTTTCTATCCAGACCTGAACACATTAGTTCAAGTTCTATTATGGTCACTGGGGAATTTAAATTCAAGTAAGTTATTCTGCAGTTTAAAAAAAACTAACATCAAAAGCTACCAGGTTATTGCAAGACAAAACATCAGATTCAGAAGTATCTTTCAGGCAGACAAAAAGACGGCATCCATCATCAAGGACCCGCATCGCTGAGGACATGCCCTCTGCTCATTGCTACCATCAGGAAAAAGGTACAGAAGCCTGAAGGCACACACTGATTGATTCAGGAACAGCTTATTCCCCTCTGCAATCAGATTTTTGAATGGACATTGAACCCATGAACACAACCTCACTACTTTTTTTGCACTACCTATTTAAAATTTCACGACATATGCCAGTGATATTAAACCTGATTTGATTCTGACCAACAGCAGCATGGTTCACTCTTACTTCTCCCTTGAGTAACCTTCGGAAGACGAGAAGCTCAGCAGATGCTGGAAATCCAAGCAACAACGTAGTGCTGATGAAGGGTCTCAGCCGGAAATGTTGACTGTTTACTCTTTTCCATTGGTGCTGCTTGGTCTGCTGAGTTCCTCCAGCAGTTTGTGAACCTTCAGAAGAGATTGAGTCCAGTAATCAGGCCATTAAGTACTAGTCCCTTCACCAATAGCTATGTCCTATGACTGAATATTGCCAGAGCTCCTTTCAAACATCAAAGTGCATTTATTATCAAGGTAATACAGTGTATGTCACTATATACAACCCTGAGATTAATTTTTTTCTTGTGGGCATTCTCAGTAGATACAAGAAACAGAACAGAATCAATGAAAGACCGCACCCAACAGGACAGACAAACAACCAGTGTGCAAAAGACAACTAACTGTGCAAATACAAAAAGAAAAAAAAAGTAAGCAATAAATATCAAGAACATAATTTCTCCCTTTAGACTCCTTTGTTCTCCCACACTGGGTAGCAGAAAACAACTAAGAGTCCTATGGTGAATGAATCTTATGGTAGAACGCACACTGAATGGAAGCAACCCAATTGTCATTTATGTCTCTGATGCCCTTGGCTTCTTAGCCTTCAAACATCTCATCATCTTTCACTGTAAATCCTCATTGTTCACTCACTAGGAATCACATCCTTCTTTCCTGCTTATCTTTGTTCCAGACTACGGTTTCTGACTAATAGGAGTCCCGTATAAAATCAACAGTTGAAATGCACTTAGATCCAAAAAGTTTTAAACAGTATTTGTATCCAGAGTCATGTTATTTTGTAAGTCCAACAATGTTTTTTCTTAAATATGGTTATGAATTGTTGAGTTCCTAAAGTCCAATCCAGATGAATTTACCCACTTAGCAAAAAATAATTCTTTCAAAACCACCTGAAAATATGTTATGAAATATGTTCATAAATAAATCATGCTGGCCACAAGAGGGCGCGTAGAGTCAACAGGAGACGGAGATGTTAGTGGAAATTCTTATTGAAAATGAAAGAACTTGAACACTTAATTTATAAACACAATACTCTACGTATGGTCTAACCAGATTTTTATAGAGCTGCAACATTACCTCACAGCTCTTGAACTCAATTCCCTGACTAATGAAGGCCAGCACACCAATCACCTTTGTAAATACCCAATCAACTTGCACAGCAACTTTGAGGGAACTATGGACTTGATAGTGCTTTGCTGGTGTTAGCACCAGGGGATGATAGTGCTAAATAATGACAAGGAAATCATTTCTGTCAGTAAACACTGAACCCTCATCTCAATTTAACATCAATGTGAAAATCTGTCAAAAATACACTCTTCAAAGAAGAGATATTAAAAAACTCCGATAGATCTCTGTATTTCTAGTCTTATCTGTTTATGAATCAACAGTTTGCACCTGCTCAGTATGTTGATAAAGTAACAAGTGATCAGGCTATTTTTAGATTCAACATTGTCCAACAAGAAAGGTTAAGTCATAAACCTGTATTTAGGGAACATTAAGAAAGAATGATTATAAAATTTTGGAATGTTATAACAGATTTAAAGTGATATGGTTTAATCTAAGACCAGTGCCTTAAGTCTGAACAAAGGGGTGTGTAGGTTTTGTCATCATTATGAAGCAGTTGAACATATTCTTCTACAATGTGAAGCGTATAAGGTTGTAAGAAAGCAAACGCAGACTGCACGACTAGCTTTGGGGGTTAAATGTTTTCATTTAAACACTTCACTAAATTATGGAAGTGAGTTTAATTCACAATATTGTCTTTCATTACCTACAATCTATAAGGATTTTTGGGGTAATTTAGTTTTCATTTGGTAAAGAACTACTCGGGGTTTTATTTCCCATTTCTCTACACCACACTCCAGTCTAGTTGGTGGTGGTAATGCACCTTTAAATTGGACTGCCAACTGCCAATAAAAGTCAGAAGAAGTCTGAACGAAGCAAAAGATCTAGGGATGAGGTGTGAGTAACTTTAATGGGTTGGAATTGACATTAAAAGTGATTAGAGTGGCTAATATTTCAAGAACTAGCCAAGAATTTCCAAAAAAATACACACTCTTTTTAAGACACAAACCACCAACAGGAAAACAATAGTAAGAAGAAAAGATGAAGAGGGCATTAGATCAAACAAAAATGTGTTGTCATCAAAAAGAGCGGGCAGCAGATGGATTAGAAGGAAATAGAGTCATAGAGCAGTACAGCACAGTAACAGGCCCTTCAGCCCATCTGTTATTCTGACTGGTCCCATTGACGTGCACCTGGACCCTAGCCTTCCATACACCCATCGACATATTTATCCAAACCTCATAAATGTTGCAATTGAACCTGCACGTTTCTGACTTGAGTGAAGAAGATCCCCTTTAGATTCTCTATAAATAATTTTTCAGCAAAGGTGAATCAAGAAGTTGATAGGTAACGTGAGTGTTGAATATGAGAATACCATAAAAACAGACTGATAAAGCTTCCAAAGGTATGTGAAAAACAAAAGATTATTAAGAGTTAATGTGGATCCCTTCTAGACTGAGGAATAAGGAAATGGTAAGCAGTAAATCAAATACTTTAAGTTTTTCTTCATGGAAGAAGACATGGTAAACCTTCCGGAACTTGTGAAGATGGTTAAACCTGAAGTAAAGGAGGAGATGAAAGAAATCAATAGTAATGAAAAAGTAGTACTGGAGAAATTAAAGGGAATAAAAGCCATTAATTCCTTTGGGTTTAATTATCTGCATCCCAAAGGTTTGAAAGAGGTGGATAGTGAGAGGAAGGTTGCCACCTTCCAAACTTGCATGGATTCTGGCATGTTTCCTGTAGATTAGAGGGCAGGAAATGTAACTCTACTTGATGGGAGAGGGAAATCAGGGAAAGGCAGATCATTTTGCCTGACGTTGGTGGCTTATATCTGGAAACTCTCCTAGAGACCATAGTCTCTACTCTCTCTACCTCCATGACTGTGTGGTTAGGCACAGCTCAAACACCATCTATAAATTTGTCGATGACACAACTACTGTTGGCAGAATTTCAGATGGTGACGAAGAGGCACACAAGAGTCAGCAGGTTGAGTGCTGTCAGAACAACAATCTTGCATTCAACGTCAGTAAGAGCAAGGAATTGATTGCGGACTTCAGAAAGAGTAAAACGGGGGAACACACACCAGCCCTAATAGAGGGATCAGAAGTGGAGAGTGTGAGCAATTTCAAGTTCCTGGGTGTCAATATCTCTGGAAATCTACCCTGGGTCCAACATAATGATGCAATTTTACAGAAGGCACAGCAACGGCTGTATTTCATTAGGAGTTTGAGGAGAATTGGTATGTCACCAAATACTCGCCATTTTCTACATGGAAGGCCTTCTAACTGGTTGCATCACCACCTGGCATGGAGGGGCCACTGCACAGGATCAGAGAAAGCTGCAGAAAGTTGTAAACTTAGCCAGTCCCATCATGGGCACGAGCCTCCCCAGCATCAAGGACACCTTCAAAAGGCGATGTCTCAAAAAGACGGCATCCATCATTAGGGACCTCCATCATGCAAGCTATGCCCTTTTCTCATGTTACCATCAAGGAGGAGGTACAGGAGCTTGAAGTCCCACACTCAGTGATTCAGGAACAGCTTCTTCCCCTCTGCCATCCGATTCCTAAATGAACAATGAACCCATGAACACTACCTCAATATTTTTGTGCTCTCTTTTTGCACTACACACTTAATTTAATATTTTATATGTATTTCTTATTGCAATTTATAGTTTAAAAATTAGGTATTGTAATGTACTGTTGCCATAAAACAACAAAATTTTACAACATATGTCAGTGATATTAAACCTGATTCTGATTCCAAGTTCTTTGATGTTGTAAATGGCAGAGCAGAAGATATCATGTATTTGGACGTTCAGAGGGCCTTAAATAAGGTGCCACACAGGTGGTAATTCAACAAAATGAGAGCATGTGAGATTGGATATTATGAACTGCGTGTGTCAGGAAACCAGAGCAGCTAGAAGAAACTCTTCTGGTCATAGGAAGAATCAGAAACACCATACAAGGTCAGGATTGAATCTAGCATCTGGCTGTACCAACGTGCTGCCCTAAGATCAGCCATGAGCTTATTGAAGGGCAGAGTGGCAGAGTGGGCTTGGGAGGTCAAATGACTTTCTCCTGCTTTTATTTCTTGTGTTTTAATTTTGACACGTTATACACCCAGTGGCCACTTATTGTAGGTACCTCCTGCACCCTGCACCTAATAAAGTAGCCACTGAATGTACGTCCATGGTCTTCTGCTCCTGTAACCCATCAATTTCAAGGTTCAGGCAACACACATCAAAGTTGCTGGTGAACGCAGCAGGCCAGGCAGCATCTCTAGGAAAAGGTACAGTTGATGTTTCGGGCCGAGACCCTTCGTCAGGACTAACTGAAGGAAGAGTTAGTAAGAGATTTGAAAGTTGGAGGGGGAGGGGGAGATCCAAAATGATAGGAGAAGACAGGAGGGGGAGGGATGGAGCCAAGAGCTGGACAGGTGATTGGCAAAAGGGGATATGAGAGGATCATGGGACAGGAGGTCCGGGGAGAAAGACAAGGGGAGGGGGGGGAACCCAGAGGATGGGCAAGGGGTATAGTGAGAGGGACAGAGGGAGAAAAAGGAGAGAGAGATAAAGAATGTGTGTATATAAATAAATAACGGATGGGGTATGAAGGGGAGGTGGGGCATTAACAGAAGTTTGAGAAGTCAATGTTCATGCCATCAGGTTGGAGGCTACCCAGACGGAATATAAGGTGTTGTTCCTCCAACCTGAGTGTGGCTTCATCTTTACAGTAGAGGAGGCCGTGGATGGACATATCAGAATGGGAATGAGACGTGGAATTAAAATGTGTGGCCACTGGGAGATCCTGCTTTCTCTGGCAGACAGAGCGTAGGTCTTCAGCGAAACAATCTCCCAGTCTGCGTCGGGTCTCGCCAATATATAGAAGGCCGCATTGGGAGCACCGGACTCAGTATATCACCCCAGCCGACTCACAGGTGAAGTGTCGCCTCACCTGGAAGGATTGTCTAGGGCCCTGAATGGTAGTGAGGGAGGAAGTGTAAGGGCATGTGTAGCACTTGTTCCGCTTACAAGGATAAGTGTCAGGAGGGAGATCGGTGGGGAGGGATGGGGGGGATGAATGGACAAGGGAGTCGCGTAGGGAGCGATCCCTGCGGAAAGCTGGGGGGGGGGGAGGGAGGGAGGGAAAGATGTGCTTAGTGGTGGGATCCCGTTGGAGGTGGTGGAAGTTATTGAATTTCAAGGTGCTCAGATACTCTTTTTTTGCATAGAAACATAGAAACATAGAAAATAGGTGCAGGAGTAGGCCATTCGGCCCTTTGAGCCTGCACTGCCATTCAGTACGATCATGGCTGATCATCCAACTCAGAACCCGGTACCTACCTTCTCTCCATACCCCCTGATTCCTTTAGCCACAAGCGCCATATCTAACTCCCTCTTAAATATAGCCAATGAACTGGCCTCAACTGTTTCCTGTGGCAGAGAATTCCACAGATTCACCACTCTCTGTGTGAAGAAGTTTTTCCTCATCTCGGTACTAAAAGGCTTCCCCTTTATCCTCAAACTGTGACCCCTCGTTCTGGACTTCCTCAACATCGGGAACAATCTTCCTACATCTAGCCTGTCCAATCCCTTTAGGATTTTATACGTTTCAATCAGATCCCCCCTCAATCTTCTAAATTCCAACGAGTACAAGCCCAGTTCATCCAGTCTTTCTTCATATGAAAGTCCTGCCATCCCAGGAATCAATCTGGTGAACCTTCTTTGTACTCCCTCTATGGCAAGAATGTCTTTCCTCAGATTAGGGGACCAAAACTGCACACAATACTCCAGGTGTGGTCTCACCAAGGCCTTGTACAACTGCAGTAGTACTGCATAGTAGGGGAATTAAAGGTTATGTGGAAAAGACAGGTAGGTGGAGATGGCCAGATCAGCCTATGATCTTATTGAATGGCGCACCAGGCTCAATGGGCCAGATGGCCTACTCCTGCTCCTATTTCTCACGTTCTGCACACCACTGTTGTATCGCGATTATTTGAATTACCATTGATTTCCTGTCAGCTTGAACCAGCCTGGCCAGTCTTCTCTGACCCTTCCCATTAACAAGGAATTTTTGTCCACAGAACTGCCGCTCAGCTGGATGTTCTTTTGTTTTTTGCACATTCTCAGTAAAGTCTAGAGATTGTTGTGCAAGAAAATTGCAGGAGATCAGCAGTCTCTGAGCTACTCAAACCACCCCACCTGGCACCAACACTCAATCCACGATCAAAGTCACTTAGATCATACTTCTTCCTCATTCTGATGTTTGGTCTGAACAAATGAACCTCTTAACCATATCTGCATGCTTTTTTGCATTAAGTTGCTGTCACATGATTGGCTGATTAGATATTTGAATTAACGAGCAGGTGTACAGGTGTACCTAATAAAGTGGCCACTGAGTGTATAACAGTGCCTTCCATTTCATGTGACAATCTTGCTCATTAAGAGTTTAAATAAGGAACTTGAAAAATAAAGAACAGGATTTTACACTGCTCTCCATACAGCGAGGTAAAATCTCCAGTAGTTTCTATTTAACAAGGAGCTATGATTCCAGTAGCATGTGACTCCATCAAAACAAGCTTGTCAAATATTAACAAAAGATAGTTGATACTGAGCTCAAATTACTGAGAAGTGCTAGTATTGCAATAGTGAATAATCTGAGAATAAATATTAAAAGATTTGCAGTTACTTTTGTGGAACCCCAGTGAAAGTGCATTATACAGTTAATATTTATCAGTGGATCTGTGAAGTGGTTTAACTTTCATAATTTGCCTGCTACATATTACCTATATTATCAGTTATAACACTGTTACATCTTCATTTCTATTCATCCTTACAAAAATACTGATGTTCATTGGCATGCATCTTAAAAAGGTTCTGCTTTCATATCAACTATTCTTCTTTTTGCAAAGGGAAAGAAAAAGACTTGATTTTTGAAATTTGTCACTATTTTACTCTCCTTACGGTCATTCACATCAAGCGTCACAGGTCACCCCACTTCCTTAACCATTAAACATGTTAACTCTACATGTATATAGACGGATTTGCAAATCATGCATCTTCTTTAAGCACTTCACCAAGTGTAATCATGTTTCAACTCTGTCTTTGCTGATAGCTCGGCCTTAATAGTCCCATCTGCGTGGTCACAGAAGAAGTCGGCTCAGGTACTACTGTGATTCTCTGTGCTTTTCCTTCCTTTTTACCCAGTCCCCTCCCCACTCTCATACCTTGACCCACAACTTTAAGACTCTTCAAATGAGTAATCCTGGACATGCCTAAAACAACAAAGGTCCAGTGTAACCAAGGATGAAGGTGTTCCCCACACTTACACTTTTTGGTGGTCTTCAGTAAAGGCTTCTGGAAGCAAATTTAATACTCCATAAATGGCTTAAGTAGACAAACTAAATGGGGATTGACCCAAATAAAAACAATGCAGCTTGTAAGAGAAACACACACACACAAAATGCTGGAGGAACTCAGCAGGTCGGGCAACATCGATGGAAGGGAACAAACAGTTGATGTTTTAGACGAAGCTCTTCATGAGGACAGGAAAGGAAGGGGGCAGAAACCAGAATAAGAAGCTGGAAGGAAGGTAGCCAGAATAGGGGATGGATGCAGAGATTTTTCCGGGTGGCTACCCATTTCAATTTGAATTCCTATTTTGATATGTTTGTCCTTGGCACGGAGAAATCGATGTTCATGCCATCAGGTTGGAGGCTACCCAGACGGAATATCAGGTGTTGCTCCTTCAAACTGAGTTTGGCCTCATCATAGCAGTAGAGGAGGCCATGGACAAACATATCAGAATGGGAATTTGAATTGAAATGGGTAGCTACCGTAAAAAAAAAAGTCTTTTTCCATGCTCTCTTTTTCCATTCCTTATTCTAGTTACCTTCTCACCCCTTTTCTTCTCCTCACCTGCCCACCATCTCACTCTGGTTCCCTCCTCCTTCCCTTTATTTCATGGTCCACTGTCCTTCTCTATGATTCCTTCCTCTTCTGCCCTTTACCTCTTCCACCTATCTCCTTACTTCATCCCCTCTTCCTCAAACACCCACTTTCTGCTTCACCAAGTCTCACCTATCACCTACCAGCTTGCACTCCTTCCCCCCCCCCCCACCTTCTTATTCTGGCTTCTGCCCCTTCCTTTCCAGTCCTGATGAAGGGTCTTGGCCTGAAACGTAGGCTATTTATTTCTTTCCATCGATGCTGCTTGACTTGCTGAGCTCCAGCATTTTGTGAGTGTTGCTCAAGATTCCAACGTCTGCAGAGTCTCTTGTGTTTATTTTAGCTTGTAAGAGAAAAAACAATTCTGTTACCAAAGGGTAGTTATAATGAAAGTCAATCCCAACTTAATGGCCAATGGTGCTGATGTTCGTTGTCCCACTCTCACATCCAGTGAAATACTACAACACACACAGAAGGAGGTCGACTTTCACCCACTGATCCATCAACTTACTGCATGGGAGTTTTTTTCTACCATTTATGTGTCAGAGATTCATTGATCATAGAGTCACACAGCAGAGAAACAGGCCCTTTCTGTCCATATCGTCCATGCTGACAGTGATGCCTATCTGTCCTAGTTCCATTTGCCTGCATTATGTTCGCCTTATGCCTTTCCCATCTAAGTACCTGTCCAAATGCCTTTTAAGCATTTCAGCAGTGAAGATGAAGGAATACAGCCTGGATTTCAAAGAGGCATTCTCTGGTGCAAGGAACTCATTTAAAACCAAACAGTAAGGCTCCCGTGAAGGACATGGACAATTCTGAACAAGATCCAAAATGGTCTTGGCCCATGTGGCCAGTTAATGCACACAAGATGAAATAAAAAATAAAAATACAAACAGAAAATGCTGAAAATACTCAGCAGGTCAGACCACATCTGTAGGAGGAGAAACGGGGTCGACGTTTCCGACTGAAGACACTTCTTCTTCTTGTAACGTTTAATGGCGGTTGACAGACCAACATTACCGCCACCTGCGGAGTTGGAGTGTGGAGCAAAGAGACAGGAAATATACCCACTAAGTTCCACCCCTCAAAGAAACCTCAAATAATTTCCAAAAGTCTAATGCTTTTCAGAAAGTCAAATACTCACTTATATACATTATGATGGCATCGGTATTCTAACAAACTTTCCATGTAAAATTGTGTTTGTCCCAAAGATCTCAATTTAGCAATTAGATGTTTCCTCTGCACCTCATAGGAACAGCATTCAAACAAAATATGCAAAACCGTTTCTTGACAAGTACACTCCCTACAGATGCCAGTATCATGCATATTAATTCTGAACAAGGAATTATTCACCCTTGTACATCCAATATGTAAACATGCAAGTATAATTTCTTCTTTCCTTTCATACCCATTTCCCAGTACAGTTTCCATCATTCTCTTATTATATATAAACACCATCCTTTCTTTTCCTGATCCCAACTTTGTTGTCGCAGTGATTGAATAAACTTTTTGATTATGGCTTTCATCTCCCCTTGTTCAAAGGCAGTACTTCATATATATCCTTAATTTTAAGTGATTTCTTGGCAAGAATGTCTTCCACCTCGTTTCCTTCAACCCCAACATGGGCAGGGACCCATATGAAATGCATACGCAGGCCTAGGCCCTGCAGCCTCAACAGATGTTGTCCGATCTCAAGGAGAATGCCTGGCCTACGATTTGAAATTTCTATTTCAATACAACGTCAAAACTGAGAATGAATCAGAGTACAGAAGCACATAATCAGGACGTACTTCTTCAACCCATTCCAAGGCTAAAATGATAGCAACCATCTTGGATGTGAATACTGATACTTAGTCTGATAATCTTTTCTTAATAGTCAGCTGAAACTTTGGAAGATAAACAGAAACACTGATAACCTGTCACTGGATCTTTTGCACCATCTGTGTAGATATGTAAGAATCCATAAAGATAGATCTGGTCCTAGGGTTGAGGTTCTGAACTGGAAGAAGGCCAAATTTGAAGAAATGAGAAAGGATCTAAAAAGCGTGGATTGGGACAGGTTGTTCTCTGGCAAGGATGTGATTGGTAAGTGGGAAGCCTTCAAAGGAGAAATTTTGAGAGTGCAGAGCTTGTATGTTCCTGTCAGGATTAAAGGCAAAGTGAATAGGAATAAGGAACCTTGGTTCTCAAGGGATATTGCAACTCTGATAAAGAAGAAGAGAGAGTTGTATGACATGTATAGGAAACAGGGAGTAAATAAGGTGCTTGAGGAGTATAAAAAGTGCACGAAAATACTTAGGAAGGAAATCTGGAGGGCTAAAAGAAGACAGGAGGTTGCCTTGGCAGTCAAAGTCATTTGTATACTTTGATGATAAATGTACAGTGGACTTTGAGAGGCATGGGATATTGATGAAATACTCTAAAGGCCTTGTTAAGAACGGTAGAACTTAATGAATTAACCTCTCCTTCGCCAGTGGATGTGATAATTCAGATCAGAAGTGGATTATATCATCACATCCAGTTCTTGAATAATATTCTATTAAGGTAAACTTCTTCTCACAAATGACCCATGGATCCTGAACCTAATTTATTGGGTTTAGTTTGGTAGATTAGTGGTTAGGGCAACACTATTACAGCTTGGGGCGTCTGAGTTCAGAGTTCAATTCCAGCGTACTCTATAAGGAAGTTTGTACATTCTTCCCGTGTATGTGTGTGTGTGTGTGTGTGTGTGTGTGTGTGTGTGTGTGTGAGTTTCCTCCAGGTGCTCCAGTTTCCTCCCACAGTCTAAAGACATACCGGTTAGTAGGTTAATTGGTCATTGTAAATTGTCCTGTGATTAGGCGAGGGTTAAATCGGTGGATTGCTGGGCAGTGTGACTCGGTGGGCTGGAAGGGCCCGTTTCGTTACAGGCCATAAAACAGGAGCAGAATTAGGCCATTTGGCCCATCGAGTTTGCTCTGCCATTCAATCATGGTTGATTCTTTTTTCCCCTTCTCAGCCCCACTCCCCAGCCTTCTCCCTGTAACCTTTGATGCTGTGTCCAATCAAGAACCTATCAATTTCTGCCTTAAATACACCCAACGACCTGGCCTCCACAGCTGCCTGTGGTAATAAGTTCCACAAATTCACTACCCTCTGACTAAAGAAATTTCTCAACATCTCTGTTTTAAATGGATGCCCCTCTATCCTGAGGCTGTCCCCTCTTGTCCCACCATGGGAAACATCCTTTCCACATCTACTCTGTCTAGGCCTTTCAACATTCGAAAGGTTTCAATGAGATCCCCCTCACCTTCTAAATTCCAGCGAGTACAGATCCAGAGCCATCATACGTTCCTCATATGATAGCCCTTTCATTCCAGGAATCATCCTGGTGAACCTCCTCTGAACACTCTCCAATGCCAGCACATCTTTTCTTAGAGGAGGAGCCCAAAACTGTTCACAATACTCAAGGTGAGGCCTCACCAATGCCTTATAAAGCCTCAGCATCACATCCCTGCTCTTGTATTCTAGACCTCTTGAAATGAATGCTAACTTTGCATTTACCTTCCTCACCACCATCTCTACCTACAAGTTAACCTTTAGGGTGTTCTGCAAAAGGACTCCCAAGTCCCTTTGCATCTCAGATTTTTGGATTTTCTCTCCACTTAGAAAATAATCTGTACATTTATTTCTACTACCCAAGTGCATGACCATACAATTTCCAACATTGTATTTCATTTGCCACTTTCTTGCCCATTCTCCTAATCTGTCTAAGCCCTTCTGCAGCCTATCTGTTTCCTCAATGCTACCTGCCCCTCCACCAATCTTCATATCATCTGCAAACTTGGCAACAAAGCCACCTATTCCATCATCTAAATCATTTATATACAGCATAAAAAGAAGTGGTCCCAACACCAACCCCTGTGGAGCACCACTAGTTGCTGGCAGCCAACCAGAAAAGGATCCTTTTATTCCCACTCACTGCCTCCTACAAATCAGCCAATGCTCTAACCATGCCAGTAGCCTTCCATGGGCTCTTAACTTGGTAAGCAGCTTCATGTGTGACACCTTGTCAAAGGCCTTCTGAAAGTCCAAATATACAACATCCACTACATCCCTTTTACCTATACTACTTGTAATCTCCTCAAAGAATTCTAACAGGTTAGTCAGGCAAGATGTTCCCTTAAGCAAACCATACTGACTTTGTCCTATCTTGTCTGTGTCACCAAGTACTCCATCACCTCATCCTTAACAATGACTCCAACATCTTCCCAACCACTGAGGTCAGGCTAACTGGTCTATAATTTCCTTTCTGCTGCCTTCTTCCTTTCGTAAAGAGTGGGCTGACATTTGCAATTTTCCAGTCCTCTGGCACCATCCTAGAGTCCAATGATTTTCGAAAGATCATTACTAATGCCTCCACAATCTCCACTGCTACCTCTATCAGAACCCTAGGGTGCAGTTCACCTAGTCCGGGTGACTTATGTACTTTTAGGTCATTCAGTTTTTTGAGCACCTTCTCTCTTGTAACAGTAACTGCACCCACTTCTCTTCCTTCACACACTACAACATCTGGCACACTGCTAGTGTCTTCCAAAGTGAAGACTGATGTAAAATACTCATTTAGTTCATCTGCCATCTCCTTGTCCCCTGTTATTATTTCTCCTGCCTCATTTTCTAGCGGTCCTATATCCACTCTCATCTCTCTTTTATTTTTTTTACATACTTGAAAAAGATTTTACTATCCATCTTGATATTGTTTGCTAGCTCGCTTTTATATTTCATCTTTTCCCACCTAATGATTCTTTTAGTTGCTCTCTGTAGGTTTTTAAAAGCTTCCCAATTGTCTAACTTCCTGCTAATTTTTGCTTTCTTGTATGCCCTTTCTTTTGCTTTTGCATAGCTTTGACTTCCCTCATCAGCCAGGGTTGTACTATTTTGCCATTTGAGTATTTTGTCATTTTTGGAATACATCTATCCTGCACCTTCCTCATTTTTCCCAGAAACTCATGCCATTGCTGCTTTGCTAACATCCCTGCCAGCATCTCCTTCCAATTTAATTTGACCAACTCCTCTCTCATAACACTGTATTTTCCTGAATGCCACTGAAACACTGCTATGTCAGACTTTACTTTCTCCCTATCAAATTTTGTTGAACTCAATCATATTGTGATCACTGTCTCTTTAGGGTTTTTTTTTTACCTTAGGCTCCCTAATGGCGTCTGGTTCATTACATAACACCTAATCCAGTATAGCTGATCCCCTAGCAGGCTCAATGAAAAACTGCTCTAAAAAGCCATCTTGTAGGCATTTAATAAACTTACTCTCTTGAGATCCACTACCAACCTGATTTTCCCAATCGACCTGCATGTTGAAATCTCCCATGGTTATCACAATATTGCCCTTTTGACTCACCTTTTCTATTTCCCGCTGTAATCTGTGGTCCACATGCCAGCTACTGGCCTGTTTATAATGGCCATCAGGGCCCTTTCACCCTTGCAGTTTCTTAACTCAACCCACAAGGTTTCAACATCTTCCAATCATACATCACATCTTTCTACTGATTTGATGCTATTCTTTACCAGAGCCACACCACCCCCTCTGCCTACCTTCCTATCCCTCCGATATAACGTGGAACCTTGGACATTCAGCTCCCAACTACAACCATCCTTCAGCCACTATTCAGTGATGGCTACAATGTCATATGCAACAATCTGTAATATTGCAACAAGATCATCCACCTTATTTCTTATACTACACGCATTGAGATATAACACTTTTGAGTACTGTACTTGCTACCCTTTTTTGATTTTGCATCTCTAATGTTTTGATACAGTCTGTTGGCTGCAACTATGTCCCATCACCTACCTGCCCTTCCTGACAATCTGATTGCACGCTATCTTTACTTTTTTACCATCCGTCCTATTCTGAGTCCCTTCACTCTGGTTCCCACCCTCCTGCCAAATTAGTTTAAACCCTCCCCAACAGCTCTAACAAACCTGCCCACGAGAATATTGCTTCCCCTTGCAACCTGTCACTTTTGTACTGGTCATTCCTCCCCCAGGTGAGATCCCAACGATCCTAGAACCTGAAACCCTGCCTCCTACACCAGCTTCTCAGCCATGCATTCATCTGCCAAATCATCCTGTTTCTACCCTCACTGGCTCTTGGCACAGGAAGCAATCCAGAAATTACTACCCTGGAGATCCTGCTTCTCAGCTTTCTACCTAGCAAATGCATTGGACATAATCCGAGACATTCCTGACCCTGGCACCTGGGAAGCAACATACCATTTGGTGTCCCATTCACGTCCACAGAATCTCCTGTCTGTTCCCCTGACTGTCGAGTCCCCCATCACTACCACTTGCTCCCCTCTTCTCCCTCTTTCCCTTCTGCACCATGGACCGATGCTCAGTGCCAGTAACCCATTTTCCATGGCATTCCCCTGGGAGGTCATCCCCCACAACAGTATCCAAAATTGTGTACTTATTATTACATGGAATGGCCACAGGGGTGCTCTGAGCTAACTGCCTATTCACATTTCCATTTCTCCTGACAGTCACCCAGCTACTCACCTCCTGCAACTTTTGGGTGACTACTTCCCTGTAACTCTGATCGATTATCTCCTGTCTCTCCCATGCAAGCCGAAGATCTTCCAGCTGCTGCTCCAAATCCCTAACACGGTCTTCAAAGAGCTGCAGCTGGATGCACTGCACACAGATGTAGTTCCCTGAGAGACTCTGGGTCTCCCAGGACTCCAACAACTGGCATGAAGAACACACAAGGGCCATTTACTACACTAGGTACAGTAAGAGGAAACAAAAAGGAAACCTTAACAGAAAGTTACCCAGAGCCAACACCCCTTTCAAGCCGAAGCCTCCTTTGAGCCAAAGCCTGACACTCCTACTCTCACCACTGGCCTACTCTCAACAATGGCCGCCCCATTTGTCCCTTCTGTACTTTTATTTAATTTGCTATGCTCTGCTCCCGCTGCTGATTGGGCCATTGGAATGAGTCCGTATGCCTGCAAAGCTCTCCATTTAAACACGCGTCGCCGGCCTGCGAGAAACCTCATCGCTGTGCTCTGCTCCCACTGCTGAAATCTCTGAATAAAAATAAAATAAATGCTGTTCCAGCCATTTGCAAGAAGAATTTCCTGTCATTATTCAAATGGCCACTAGAGGGGGCTCCAGCACTATTTAGAAGTGAATTATACCAAAATGCAAAATTCAATTTTAATGTCACAGCACATTTAAATGAAACACCGCAAAGTGTCCACACGGTTCACCTTGTTCACTTATCCAGAATATGATGAAAAACCCCCCCAGCTATAATGGAATGTTCAACAAGGTCAGTGAGATTCCTTTGAACAGTTTTACAGTACCATTTCAGTTGTACCTTTTATTTATGCAATCTTTTTTCAGTCGTAGAATCGAGAATGACAACAAACCCTTTAATCTACTGAGTCCATGCCGACCATCCCTTCGTACTAACAGCTTAGGCTGATGGCCTTTCAAGAGCATTGTATTGCAGCTTGACTACAATGGGTGAGAGTGCAGGAATCCATAGCAAGCACTGAAGGCACAAGGCTGTGTGACTATTAACACAAACAACAAATTGGCAACCGATGTCTTGTTGAGTAACAATGCAAGAGGCAAATCGGCCCACTTTTTGTCGTCTGTCATTGCAAATGAGAAAGGGAATGCTCGGTATACCGGGCTGCTTCTGAAGTGAGAGAAACAGTTTCCTTTACAAAATTTTAAACCTGCCTCCACTGTTGCTTCAGGTAGTATATTGGAATCGTTTTAATATTATTACATGTACCAAGATAAAGTGGAAAACTTAGTTTTGCATGTCATGCATAGAGATGCTGCTTATGTGTGGGAGGGGCGATTTGGGGTTCTAACATTTAACTGTCATTCATTCTTTGGGGCACTCCTCTGTTTTTGTAGATGTTTGTGAAGAGAAAGAATTTCAGGATGTATATTGTATATATTTCTCTGACATTAAATGTACCTATTCAAACCTATTGAAAATCCATGGGAGGTGGAGTGTGAGGTCTGGTCAGGAGTCTTATAACAACTAGCTGAAGCTGTCCATGAGGCTGGTGGTACACATTTTCAATCTTTTGTATCTTCTGCCTGATGGAAAGGGGGAGGGGAGTGAATGTCTGGGGTGGGAGAGGTCTCTGATAACACTGGCTGTAGACAGCGTCCACTGAGGAGAGGCTAGATTCTACGATTGATTGAACTATGTCCGCAACTCTTTGCGATTTCTTGTGTTCTTCAGCAGAGCAGTTGCCATACCGAGCTGTGAGTCATCCAGATAAGATGCTTTCAGTGATGCATCTATAAAAATTGGTGAGGGTCAGTGTGGGCATGCTGAATTTCCTTAGCCTTCTGAGGAAGTAGAGGAGCTGGTGTGCTCTCTGGGCCATAGTATCGATGTAGTTGGACCAAGGCAAGCTATTGGTGATGTTTACACCATCCTGGTACATGTGACAATAATGATTCTTTTGGAGAGTTCACACAAAGAATGGGTTGAACTATTATTCAACAAGGCTTTAGCTGTTTGTATTATGCACTCACACAACCTTACAACTTCAATGTTTGCTATGGATTCCCACAATCAGAAGCTGCAATTACAATGCCTTTGAAAGGTCATTAGCCAAAGGTGTTAACTTTTTCTCTCACTGCAGAAGTTGCTTCATCAGTCTCAATAATACTCCCAAAATGCAGCATCTCAGAGTTATCAGATTAAACTCCACCTGCCATTTCTCAGCATGTTTCACCAACACATTAATGTCCCCCTATAGTCTTAGACTATCTAAACACTATCAACCACTTCATCAATCTTTGTGTCATCTGCAAACTAACCTGCCATTTCTCGTACCATCACATCCAAGTTATCACAAACAGCACTGATCCCTGTGGATCACCACGAATCACAGGCAACAAAGCACAAGAACAAGTTTCCACCATCTCTCTCTACCTAGATTGCCATGTCAAAGCAGCACACAAAATGCTGAAGGACCTCAGCAGGTCAGGCACCATCTATGGAGAGGAATAAATAGTCGACGTTTCAGGCCAAAACCCTTCATCAGGCCCACATTCTTGATGAAGACTCTCATCCTAAAATATTGACCTGCTGAGTTCCTCCAGCATTTTGTGTGTGCTGCTCTGGATTTCTGGCATCTGCAGAATCTTATGTGTTTACGACTGCCATGCCAATTTTGAATGCAATTTACCTGCTTGACCAGGATCCCATGAGGCCTAACCTTTTGGACCAGCCTCCCATTTGGTAGCTCATAAGAAGCCTTACTGAAGTCCATATGAATCACTTCTATTGCACTACCCTCTTCAACACTCTTTGTTACTTCTTCAAAATTTTTAAACGGTCAATTCTTCCTATTCTATTTGGCGTCTTTACCTGAGGAAGATATACCATGCTTGGCTTGATTTGTTTGCCATCCAGGGCATGCTCTCTTCTCATTACTGCCGTCAGGGATGAGGTACAGGAGCCTGAAGACACACACCCAATGTTTTAGGAACAACTTCTTTCCATTCACCATCAGATTTCTGAACGGTCTATGAACTCTGAACACTATCTCACTAGTTTGCTCTCTTCTTGCACTCCTTATTTTTTATATTTTTTATTGTAACCAGTAGTATTTGTATGTATTGCACTGTATTGCTGCCACAAAACAACAACTTTCAGAACATACTGTATGTCAGAGACAATAAATTTGATTCTGATTCTGAAGATTTACAAGATTGATTGCTGGGATTAGTGAAAGGGGTGGAAGAAACTCCAGTGAGTTTAAAAAGAGAGGTTGTCTCATTGAGGCATATGAGGGAGATTGACTAAATAGGTGCTGAGAAGCTATTTCCTCTCAGTGGGAAGTCCAGGAACAAGGGGTAAGTATTCAGGATAAGGGTTTGGACATTTGGGACTGAGAGGAGGAGAACATCCATTATTCAAAGGGCTGTAAATTTCCAGTCATGCTGATAATTTAACTATTGTACCTCCACCAACAATCCTATTTGATCACGCAAAATTAAGGTGACACTAAAAACAGACAAGTGAACACGCTGTCTCTGTGTCAAAACATTGGAACCACCCCCGACCCCCTCAACAGCATGGACTGTAGTTGTTCAAGAAAGCTGCTCACCAACACCTCCTATGAGTGGGCAATTAAATTCTTCTTGGCCTGGGAAGCCCAAGTTCCTTGAATAAAAATAGTAAAAAACATAGGTCGTGGATTCTCCTTGTATTCAGGGCTGAGATTGATAAATTCTTGAGCAACAAAGGGGATTGGGAGACATGGAATGGATGGAAAGCAACGTAAAGCTGTAGGTCAATCATGATCTTGTTGAATTAAGCGATCACAAGAGATCACGTTGCCTGTACCTACATCTATTTCCTTCACGCTTCTGTTTTTAGTGGAAACTTCATTTCATAAGTGATCATGTTGGTGGTGCAGTGGTTAAATTATCAGCATGAATACCCAACACCTTGGGCTAACAATTTAGGGTCATTGGTGCAAATTCCCCCGTAGCACTTGCTAATTTGAAATATAGCTAGTAAGCTGGTCTATCTAATTTTCAGGTTTTTGCATAAACTGGCTTTGTTTATTCATGTCTTACAGAGGAGGACCATCTACCAGCTTTAGCCGCTTTGACTTGCACATCATTCCATTCAACAGCAATGTTTTGTGTTTCATATGTTTCAACAATATAGAAGAAAGGAGGTAAGTCCTTC
The DNA here is from genome assembly GCF_030028105.1 of Mobula birostris. Lineage (NCBI taxonomy): Eukaryota > Metazoa > Chordata > Chondrichthyes > Myliobatiformes > Myliobatidae > Mobula > Mobula birostris. Next base: position 40,715,861 of record NC_092402.1, read on the forward strand.
TCAGAGCGATTCCATCAATCCCCTTCCTCCACTAATTTCCCTACAACCTGTTTTCATTAACCCCCCCTGATTCTCCCACATCCACCTACATTAGCAGTAATTTACAAGAGCCATTTAACTGACCTCTGGACGGGGGAGGAAGGATCCGGAGGAAATCCGTGCAGGCGCAGCGAGAACATGCAAACTCCACACAGACAGCACCAGAGGCCATTACTGAACCTGGGTCATTGGAGCTGTGAGGAAGCAGCACTACCCGCAGAACCACTGTGGTTGACTGTTAATTATATATTCCAGTTGGTGGCAATTGGAAATGGACAATCCATTCCTAACTTATGAATGATGCCCGCTTTCACATTGATGATACATCTTCAGGTAACCTGCAGCTTCATTTCTTGCCCCATTCTCTGTGTTCTTCAGCTCCTCCTTCGTATTGGCCTCTTTAGTTTCTTGACCTCTGCACTTGGCAAAGGCTGACAATTAAATCCAAAGCCTTTGCCCCCCTTTGGAAGACTGGAGCTCCTTTTAGTTTTGATTTATTCTAAATAGATGCCCATTTCTTTTCTACTGGCAATGTGCAATTTTGTCATTTCCTTTATTTCATCGCCAATAACCTTCTGCCACTTGATGTTCTGTGAGTCAACCTGGTATCTTATTGCTGCACATTTGAAAAGGATTGTCTTTGCTGCATTTAGTGCCTTTCCCAGTGACTTCTTTGATGTTTGCCATTAAAAGAAGCTAAGAATAGATAGGCTTGCCTATTTGTTACCATTCATATAAGAGTATTTAGAAGGGAAGAGGGGAGGCAATTACAGGCAGAGGTGTTAGTATATCCGGCAACAAACAACTGCCAGATTCTTGCAGCTCTTCGGCTGACTTTATGTAATAACAGACTGGTTTGGAACAAAGATCCAAGTAGGATGTTTCAATAGGCAGTGTGAAATCTCCTCTCATTTTTGGCATTTATCCCTGGGATGGATAAATTACATCTGTGTGCCATAGAGTTTGTTCCTCTGTTCAGGTGTTCTTCCATTTCCCCATAATGGAGTGAACTACATCACCACCTACCAAAGTAACCCTTCCACCCACTCTCACTGCTCCTCCCCAACTCCCCTATCTCCACAATATTAGCCACAGAGTCCCGGTGGTCATTTCTAGTTCCCACAGAACAAGAGACACTCATAATCTTCATCTTAATGAGTAACCTAGTCCTTAGATCATTGACCAGCCTGCTTCTCTGATTGGGATTCCATGCTGCCTACAAACAGTCCTCTTCAAGATGCTGCCCTAGTGTCACCTCTTGGTAGGTGGAAATTAGATTTACTTCTTGCCAACTGACAGACATTAGATTTATTTTGCACAGGTTGCAGGCTTGTTCAAATGTTCAAGCCCAAAGGAAATTTAATTTTGGATTCCCTCAGCGTCTCCCTGTCCGAGGAGTATCAAGCCTTGGGCTCCCTCTTGTTGGATCCAATTGTTTAATTCTCAGATTAGACTGTTTATCGAAACACTGAAATGTCGACTGTTCACTTTTTTCCATAGATGCTGCCTGGCCTGCTGAGTTCCCTTTGGAATTCCAGCGTCTGCAGATTTTCTCATGTCAGTGTTTTCTCATTGGTTAATTTGGTATTGCAGTATTGAATAAGTACTTTTTAGTTGGTTCATTATTATCTATAAACTTGAAAGGAATTTTTCTTATCTCTATGGGTATAAAATAACTAAACACAAAGCAGCGCCATCTTAAACTTCTTCAGTTTCTTTCTCTTCTTTACTGTCTGTTCCCATTCTCTTTGTTCTATCAACTCAATAAAACAATCACGAAGCAAACAAGTTATATGACTCATTCTGGACTTTTAAATGAACCTTGGATTTAAACACCAGAATCCATCACTCCCATGCAGATACAAGATTAGGAGCATCAGAATTCAAGGCAAGAGAAGGGACAGAAATATTGGACCAAGGGTGGAATAGCAAAGTATAAAGGTGTCTTTTACAATCCCAGCTGTGGTTTACTGGCAAATCTGAATTTCCATAACGTGCTCCTAGCAACCTATATAATGTTCTCCATGTTTTAAACTGGGGCATTGGAGATAAATCATTAAAATTCCACAACGTATCCTTTTCACCAAGGGAAACACACATACATCTGCCAAATCTCTTGTACTTGTGATTTTCACCAAGAGAGCTGCAATAAATACCCCATGTACTGGACAATATCATGTGGTCATACATTTGTTCCTCCTGTTGTTCCACAATGAACTTCGCACCGGAGTGCAGATGCTATCTCTGACACTGAAGTCAATATTTCTCCTTCAAAAAGTATTTCTACAAATTAACCTGGCCACTGTTTCCTTGTGAAAGCCTACTGAGCACTAATCGGCAACTCTCTTTCCCACATAGCATTTTTCATTGCCTGCCAAATATTGAGTCATTCCGAAAGGGATATGAGAGGTATTATATAAATATAAGCATTTGTAGACTTTCAAGAACTGAACCATTTACATTAGAATCCAATCTTTGATCTGTGCTCCCATCTCCCAGGATCCCAGGTTGGGAAAGCAGCCCTACATTCAACCTTCAGGCCCCTGAACCAGTATGAATAACTTCACTCACCTCATCTCTGAACTGATTCCACAACCTATGGGCTCAATTTCAAGGACTCTACAACTCATGTTCTCACTAATATTTATTTATTTATTGTATTTGCAGTTTGTCTTCTTTTGCCCATTGGTTGTTTGTCTGTCTTTGTAGCTTATTATTGATTCTATTGTATTTCTTTGTTCTACCGTGAACGCCCACAAGAAAATGAACCTCAGGGTGACATATACGTATTTTGATAATAAAGTAACTTTGAACACATTTGAATCCTGTAGAGCATGGTGCACGTTAACGCATTTCTTACCTTAAAACCCAGCAATGTTGAGCATGTTGAGAAACATAAGGAGACATGAGACAAAACACTTTGCAGGTATATGGATAGAAAAGATTTAGAGGTATATGGGATAAATGGGACTAATGTAGATGGGAATCTTGGTTTGCATGGACTACTTGGGCTGAAGGGCCTGTCTCCGTGCTGTATGACTCTGACTCCGTGAGACACAAAGGGCTGTAGAACAGATTTATTCAATTCTTCAGTGACCCAACACCATACTCACATCATGCGATGAAAATTAACTTGATTTTACTTTTACTCATACGGCTTGCATTTATATAATTGCTTTCCCCTTTTTGGAAAGAGTGATTCACAGATTTAACCTAGCCACAGCTTTTGTGAGAGTCACTTTGCTCTTCACAAGGAAGCATGTGACATTGTATTCACTTCTTGGCTTGAAGAACGTGATATTGTCTGACTCAATTCAGTGCACTCTTGTGTTGTTTTTTTCTTCTGCGGTCCTCATAGGATGAACTTTTGAACACTCAACTCTTCACTGTTCTTTTAAATATTCCTTACTAGAATTTAAATATTTTGCTTCTACATTTTCACTTTTATCGCTTATTGTGTCACATGGATGAAAGAGAAAATGGAGGTTCATGGGCTATGTAAGAGGGAAGAGTTCATTTGAGTGTGGAATAGGTTCATATAGGTCATCACAACATTGGGGGTGAAAGGGCCTGTGCTGTACTGTTGAGTGTTCTGTTTTCACAAGATATGTCATTATACTGCATATTTCAATTATCATTCCAGCATCTCATTCTGGAATGTCGGATTTGCCAGGTGGCTGTAATGCACAAATTCAATCTTATCATTTGAACTTTTTCTCCCCATTTCTCAGATCATTACTTTATTTCTGTCTCCACTGCCTCTCTTCCACTGTCCCCTTGAGGCTTGCCTGAACTAAGTTTAATCATGTTCTGTGTCTTCTATTCATTAACAACACAACTGCAGAGTAATTCTAGAATGCGTTATTCTGTGATTTAGCAGAACTTTGCTAATTAATGCCTTATTGTTAAACTTGAGCCTCCAATTAATTCTTTGGCAATTCCCAAAGATTTCCTTACTGTACTACAGTATTTAACACCAGATGATGTGGTACACTAAGTGGTGTGCTTCATGTCATTTTGTTTTGTGGAACACTCGGATAGAAGTGAACGGAATTGAGGATCATATTCAGGACTAGTACTTCTGGTAGACTATCACATGAGAAAATGCACGTTAATTTGTCAAAAGGACGTGCTGAATGCAATATATTTCAATGTGATCCAATTCAAATGATAATTTGTGAGTAATAAAAAGTTATCAATTTCCATCTCACAATAATTAATGTGTATTCTTTGGAAAGTTTTCATTGTTAGTCTGCAAAACTTCACCGGCTTGGCTCCAAAATGTTGACAGCTTGTACATTATTTATGAATTCTTCAAGATCATTATCTTGAATCAAGCTCCAAGCTATGCTCCGGCTAATCAAACAGTTAGGCTGTAAATAAGATTTTAACTAACATGATTGGGGAAGAGTTCAGGTAAGGGAACACTTGGAAAGTTAAAGAGAAAGGACAAAGGCATTGTACACGATGGTAAAACGGATAATGATAATAAGACTGTCAGGAAGGAATGGAGCAAACAATAGAATAATTCTCCAATCCAAGTCACAATAAACAAGTTAACAATGATAGAACACAAAGGTTCTTTATCTGAATGTGTACAGCATTAGTTACAAGTTATTAATTAAAATGAAAGTATAAATGTGATCTAACAGCCATTAAGGTGACATTAAAGTTAACATCCATTTTCAGGACACAGTCATTATGTTAAGAGGCTATTGGACAGATACTTTAAAGACATTGAAGGATATGGTCCTAATGTAGGCAAATGCAGTAGGCATAGACGGGAGAAGAGATCGGCATGATTGTGATGGGCCAAAGTGTCTATACATCTTCATTCTCTTTAGGACAGTGAGAATTTATGAAGAGATAGTCAAATGAAAGGGGAGGAGGAGTAGTACCATAAAAGCAAGAGGGAACAACAATTATAGCTCAGGAAAACAAGAAGTGAAACCCAGCCGAGTGGAGCTAAGAAACAGCAAAGGACAAAAATATTGGTGGAAGTTATCCGTAGATCTCTAAACAGTAATGGTAGAGTATGGAATATGTCTATGGAGATTCTCAGACATCCAGGTCATTGTATACTAAGCAGTAGTAAATCAAAGCAACTGGACTTGCTGTGTTGTCTAGAAGACGTTTTGCCACCAGTCCGAAAGGCCTCTTCAGTTCTGATCCATGGTGGGTAGTTTTCCGGCTTATAAACTCTATGAGGGTCGTTAAGAGTCATTGAGGTAATGAGAGGGTCATCAGCCTTATCTTTGGATGAATGGAGGTGTGATCTGTTGTGGAGACACCAGGGTAAGGATGTTTGGACTACTTTGTAAATAGCTAATAGGAAGTGTCGTAGTGCGCCCACTCTGTTCAGGGATGGGTTTTCCAGTTTGACGAAGGTGGCTTCTTTATCCGTCTTTCAAACCGCCTGTCCTCCCTGTCCAAAATGTGCACATTGTTATCATCAAAGTCCAATTCACACCTCCTTTCATGCAAAGATAAGACTAATGACCCTCTCATTACCTCTACTATTCCTAATAAACCATCATGTGATTGCTATACCCTTAAACAACTCGCAGAGTTTACAAACCAGAAAACTACTGAAGAAGCCTCTCCAAGGGTGAAAGAAAGCAAATGCAGACTGCACGACTAGCTTTGGGGGTTAAATGTTTGCATTTAAAAACTTTACTAAGTTATGGAAGTGATTTTAATTTAATTCACAATATTGCCTTTCATTATTTAAAATCTATTGGGCTTTTTGGGTTAATCTAGTTTTCATTTGATAACGAACTAGTAGGGGTTTTATTTTCCAACTCTTTACACCACACTCCAGTGATGGTAATGCACCTTTAAATTGGGAAGAAGAAAAAGAAGAAGAGGACGACTACTACTACTACCCTTGAATGAGTGGTGAGAAGACAACACGGCAAGTCCAGTTGCCTTGATTTACTACTGCTTGATAGAGCATGGTATACTTTGGGAAGTAGAGCAGGGAGGTAAGCACACAGCATTGTGGTGTACCCGTGTTGATGGAGGTTGTGGAGGAAATGTCATTGCTATAACCAAGTTCATAATAATCTCTCTTCTGTGCTATTGGCACCAGATAACACTGTTATTGCAGTGCTCATTCCCTTTGTTTGAATACGTTTGCAACCAACAAGTGTATGGAATGGCATCAATACTTTTGGAAGATCATGCAAAAATCTAGTATTGCACTGTACCCTGCCTAATTTGGATTCTACAAAATTTTTCAGTGTCCCTGAATTCACAATTGCTTCCCCTTTTCTTTGATTGGATGTAATTTGTTTGCACCTATTTTTAGCACAAGATAAATACACATTTGCTTTTTTGAACTTTACATTGTGTTCAGGTAGCCTCCTGAAAATTTCCTCTGGTATTAAAAAGAACTTCTGTACTTTGGCTATTTAATACATTATTTTTCTTGCATAGATGATACATATCTTATACTTGTTCCATCAGAGTGTGAGCAATTTTCTGTTGTAATTTGATAGCATAAAGGAATATTATTCAGTAGTGAAGACTCTTATGGGTATTAATTGTCAAATACCATTGACTTTTCTTGTTCGTGTTCACCTGAGTGTTTGCAATGACAAATTGTATTTAGCACATTAATGTGTGCATATATGCATATATTTTTGCCTTTCTCACAGATGAGACAGATCTAGTTAGGTGAAAACTTTCAATCCTGTCAACTATACATATAAATCCTTTGAAGTAGACAAGTAGTGTTCTTAGTATTATTTATCTACTTACTTATTATTTGCTTTTTTTTTGTACTTGCAGCTTGTCATTTGCATATTCACTGTTTTGTCAGTCTTGGTGGGTAATTTTTCATTGATTCTATTGTATTTCTTTGTTCCACTGTGACTGCTTGCAAGAAAATGAATCTCAAGGTAGTATATGGGGACATAAACATACTTTGACAACAAGTTTACTTTGAACTTTCAAGGGGCGCACAGCATGTTGTCAGCTGCTTGGTTCAATGTCACTTTGTGATCATTGCATTGTTGGACAATCTTCTCCATTTTAGCTAATACTACAATTGGCCACTCACTCTGGTTTGTCTCATTAGAATTCCATTCTAATTTATCAGACGTTTTCTCCACTGGTCCTTCAATGAGGATAGGGCAGGTAGAAGCTCATGGTAGCTTTGTTTTACACCTGATTGTTTGTAGATATAAGCAACACCGGTGTAGATATCTTGAGCATTCCTCTATACTTTTACCCAACATCTGTCTAAATGAAGCATCAATTTTAAACAGCTCTTTCCAGACCAGCTTCAGTTTTTTTGAGCGAATCTCTGTGCATCAATATTAGGTACCTTCTGTACCAAATAAAATGATCACTAAGTGTATGCTCATGGTCTTTAGCTGTAGTAGCCCATCCACTTCAAGGTTCGCTGTATTGTGCATTCAGAGATACTGTTCTGCACACCAGTGTTGTAGCACACGGTTATTTGTGTTATAGTTGCCTTCCTATAAACTTGAACCAGTCTGGCCATTCTCCTCTGACCTCTCTCATTAACAAGGTGTTTTCACCCATAGAAATGCTACTCACTGGATGTTTTTTTTTGTTTTTGGCACAATTTTCTGTAAATTCTAGAGGCTGTTGCGTGTGAAACTCCCAGGAGGTCAGTTGTTGTTGAGGTACTCAAACCACCCTGTCTGGCACCAACAATCATTCCATGGTCAAAGTTACTAGGATCACACTTCTTCCCCATTCCAATGTTTGTTCTGAGCAACAACCGAACTTCTTGACCATGTCTGCATGCTTTTATACATTGAGTTGTGCCACACAATTGGCTGATTACATATTTGCATTAATGAGCAGGTGTACCTAATAAAGTGGCCACTGAGTGTACATCCTTGGCCCATAGTTGGTCAATTTGCAACTGCCATTGCTCATGGTGATACTTTGAACACACAGCCATTCATTTGTTTTGAAGCCATTCTGCTTTCCACTGTTACTCCCAGGGATCTCCAGTGTGGTATAGGCCCAAGTGTTCTGTGTGTCCAATTCGCCATTGTTCACATTGGCTTCATTACTGCTTAACTTCCTTTCCGTGGCTGTTTGCCATCAAGACCTCTTACTACTTACTGCATAGGAACTGAAAAGTCATGCATCTGATGGTATCTACCAAGACATCCAATATACCAAGCTCAAATCTGAGCGGTGAATTATCCTGTTCCTTTTCTTCCAGTGACATAATTTCTCCTTCAGGATGAAATGTAATATCAAAATGTGAGAAAAATGCAAATGCTGGAAATTTGTCTTGCGAAGGAGTTGAATAGATGGGGGGCAATGTGGTTGGCAGATTGGATGTTATGGTGTCAAGTTGATAGCTAAGGGGGCTTTAGGTGAGGCTTGATAGCAAGAGATAGTTCCCTGGCAGGGTTGTGGGGAGAGGAGGGGAAGGATGATTAATTACTTGACAGGGGCCTACTTCAGATAAGCTAGTTGTCACTGGACTCCATGGCTTGAGAATTGCTTAGGCAGGACCCTTCTGAGTGAAGCTAAATCCAGCCTTACAAGCGCCATGATCAGGTTCTTGCACACATTAGTGTATCAGATCGACAGAAGATTGAAGTATGAAATGTTCTGATATCTTGGGTCTTGCATACAAAATCCCTAGTCTTACTTTATGCTCTATTTTCATTAAAGTTGACTCACACAGAACACAAAATGTGGCACTACATGAATCAATTTCTGGGCAAGTCATTATTAAAAATATTGTTAGCTGGTTGAACTTTGACAATCAAACCAGGAGGAGAAACTCTGGCACTCAAACAAAGGATAGTGCCTATGTTATTCTTTGAGTTAATTCCTTGGGAACATTAATGTTCCCTTAGGAGGAGACACATGGCTTGGTCTTAATACCTTATTTGAAAGATGACAATTTCAACAGAGCCAGTTTAGAGACAATATTGTCCTATAGGTCCACTATTGATTAAGAAGACCCAACCTCATTGCAATGCGATATAGGCAGCAGAGAAAGGAGGCTCCCAGCCTGCAAGTCTGAACTATATTTAAACTCAGGCATTTGAGCAGAATATACAGCATGCTAACTCAAAGAGCACTCGGTTGTACTGATGTTAACAGCACTTAAAAGGCATTTGGACAGGTACACAGATAGGAAAGGTTTCAAGGGACTTGGGTCAAACATGGGCAAATGGGAACAGCTTAGATGAGAATCTTGGTCATCATGGACTGGTTGGTTTGAAAGGCCTGTTTCCGCGCCGTATGATTCTATGATAGGTCATAATTTGGTCGTAAATTGAATAGGATTATAATGGCAACATCTTTCAGCTGATCAGTTGAAGGTGGAACAGAGTGTATGACTGATAGCAAGAGATTTACACTCAGCACCTGCTTTATTAGGTACACCTGTACACCTGCTCATTAGTGCTAATATCTAATCAGCCAATTGTGTGGCAGCAACTTGGTGCAGACATGGGCAAGAGGTTCGGTTATTGTCCAGACCAAACATCAGAATAAAGAAAAATGTGATCTAAGTAACTTTGACAATGATTGTTGGTGCCAGATGGGGTGGTTTGAATACCTCAGAAACTGCTGATCTTCTGGGATTACACGCACAGCAGTCTCCAGCTTTTACAGAGAGTGGTGAAGGTAAAACATCAAAACACCCCTGTGAATAGAAGTTCTGTGGACGAAAGCCACTTGTTAGTGAGAGGGGTCAGAGGAGAATGGCCAGACTGATTCAAGCTGACAGGAAGGCAACAGTAACTCAAATAACCACAAGTTACAGCAGTGGTGTGCAGAAAAGCACCTCTGAATGCACAACATGTCAAAGCTTGAAGTAGGGGGCTGCAACATCAGGAGACAATGGACAAACATTCAGTGGCCACTTTATTAAGTACTTACTTACTTTCAGCCTGTTACGCCTGCTGGTGTTTGGGGCAGCTATGAAGGTTCTCCAGCTCTGCCTGTCAGTGTTCAGGGCCTTCCTTCATGCCAGTAGCATCCTCTTGGTTTTCACGACAGTCAGCCATGCAGAACATGGGTGAGGACTCAGGAATACCATTGCACACAGATGTAGAAGGATTCTTCATTGCTGTTTCCATAACAGTTTTGTTTGACCAGTCAGGGTTGTTAGCTCTGAGCTGAACCCCTGACTCTGTAGGACCGGTAGACCACCCTTAGTCTGACCTCTACCCTTTGACCTGTTTGGCATGGATGACCCTATCATGAAGCCTTAACTCCAGCCAACATAACTCTCCAGGTCATTGAAGCACACAAGCCTCCAAACCATGACATGGTTGTGGACCTCTTGGAGATTATTAAGTACAGGAGGTACTTAATAAAGAGGCCACTGAGTGTATTTTACATTGAATAACAGTAATTTTCTCAGAAAATGGAGTACTTTCAAAGAGTGGAGGGATCAGAAACTGGAACAACTTTTCCCAATAATTTATTGAGGAAAATACAGTAAGGGACATTTGTTCATAAATTATGTACAGAAAATCAACTAGTAATATTGGCAGCAGGGCACTCACTGAGTTTGACTGACAGTGGAATTACTCAATGAACTCCACTCCAGAGTGCTGCACAATAATACTACATCCATTGAATAATTTAAACTTTGATATATGTTGCCACCAAGCCTTGGGTGAGTTATTGACTCCTATTATTGGTTTGTTATTTCACGCTGTTAATTTAGAAAAATAAGAAGTATATGTGTTTATTTTTCAACTGATGCACTTCACTGGAAATTAAACAATTCACAATTGCACTTCAGACCTGATCATTGCTGCCATGGAGCCAAGCTGCATTAGGTTTAAGTGGATTGAATTCTTTGAATTATTTTCTTGAGACATTTAAAAAAGCAGAAAGAAAACTATTTTAATCTGTTGAGCAAAGGGTAACCAAGGGCGCAGCTTTCTTTTCCTGCAATCCATGAATCAGAATGCTTGTTAAAACAAATAATTATACCTTGGAAAATTTAACTATTGAGTGGCAAGGCCTGTTTAATCCATCTGTGTAGCTGTGTTCCACAGGATCATGAACTGGGCAGAATATTTAATTACACGCTGATTAGAATATTTAATTACACTCCTGCCCTTCGCTGCACAAAGCCTGTGTACTTAAATGTTATGGGAAGGTATATAATATAGTAAAAATCTTGCAACATAGCCGAGCATTGAACAAGGAAGTTAAGGTCAGCATGTATGAGATTGTGCATGGACAAGAGGAAGAGCCACTGAGAATCCCTGGTGGAGTAATACTTACCAGTATCTCTTCTAAGAGATAATCATTGTCACATTGTTCACGTGCAAGGCACTACTGAAATAGGCTCTCTGTTCAGAGGTTTCTCGGAAGAGGATATTATTGTGTACTGTTTGAATCTATGCTTCCTCTGGTGTAACAGAATGATAGAGTAAATGTATAATGTAAATTTTCAAGATCCTTTGTTAAGGAAAAGATGTAGATAAAGAGCAAAGAGCACACTATTTGTCAGATCAAATCTGAATGCTGCTAATCACACCTGAATCCTGAGGCGTGCACTATGTGTCTCAACATGTTCAAGCACACCAGACTCAAGGTTGAATTCAACCATTTCAGATAATCAGCCTTTCCCATTTGTGTAAGAACTGGGCAGTTCTGAGGTAAGATCACCCACCCAAATCATTAACTCAGATTTTCTTTTTCCATATATGCTGCTGTGTCTGGTGAGTATCTCTAGTGTTCTCTCTGACTTCAGATTTCAAGCAATTGCACACAATTCCAGCATCGTTTTTTATTTTTTTTCCTACAGCCCTCATTCTACCCCCTCTATCTGTATCTCATTCAGTTCAATCTGCTGAGAGTATCAAACCTTTACCATCCTTAAGCAACGCCAACAACACTTGTGTCACAGCTCCATCTTGATTTCTACCTCATCACAAACATTCCTTTTGTCTTCCCATCTACCTCTCTCCCTGTAATTTATAACACATCTTTCTAGCTTTTTCATTTCTGATGAAAGGTCATTGACCCTGTATCTCTTTCCGCTGATGCTGCCTGACCTGCAGAGTGTCTCCAGCATATGTGGTTTTTTTGCTTTCCAAGTACTTTGGGATGTCAGAAATAATGAAAGTTACCATCAAAATGTAAGTCTCTTCTATCTTTCTGAGAGCAAAACTTAGTATTGAATTAATGGGGAAGTCAGTACCACGGGTAAATCCGTAACTAAATAGATACAACATGATCAGATTAGTCCTATTGGAATCGTTCAGACTAGAAAAGAGAGACTTCCAGTGGAAGTCTTGCCATTAGTGAATGATGGTTTTGATGGGAATGATGGGATGCATTTTACCCAGATGTGGCTGGCTATTCCCCAGTTTCATTTGTAAATGTGATTTTTTAAAAAATAAATAATGTAACACCAACTGTAATCTTCATTTAAAGCTTAAAGCAAGAAAAAAAGTTGTACAGGAAGTCAGCAAAAAGATGTAAATGAAAGGGTGGGTACTGGGACATGGGTGTTCTGTTGTTTGTGTCTGTCTGTCTGATTTTCCAATATACATTTCACACATCATCACTGGGTCTCCCAAGACTCACTGTAACTGTGTACAATAGAGGTGCTTGCTGTGATCTCTGCGGAGGAGGAAGCCCCTGCATCCTAGTGGCTCGGGGCCTCTTGCTCTGAGCACACTGAAATCAAACTTTCTCAGTAACTCCAGGGTGTGGCTATGAAGGGTGTATATACACTAAAGGCATGTGTGTCTGCTCCCCTGCACGTTACCCTCTGCCTGTGGCAGCTTTTGCTAGAGCTGCTCTGTCTGCAATGGAGACATTTCTTTAAGGTTGTGACATGCTTCTTACCATACCTGGAGGCAACAGCGGAGCTACTGTAATCTCCACAGATAATTTCATGGCCTGGTTTATCGCGGCATTCTGTGTGAATGCCATCCTGACAAACTCTTAAAGGCAAATTTTCTCAATTTGGTGCTCTTTTTGAGGGTGGGGGACACTATGTAGCTCCCATTTGGTGTACATAGCTAGAATTAATGCTAAATTAAGACAAAAATTAATGAAGAGATTTATGACTCACATCTACTGTGATAAAATACTTTGAGAGCACTTTTCCCTCTAAACTGCGCAGGCGCAGTAACTGAGATAGTCCTGCATACATAGCTTTTGTTGCCGCACAGCTGGAATTTTCTTTTATATAATAATATGTTTGAAATTATGCTGATAAAATTTGAAATCTATGTTAATATAATTGTGAAATATCCTCTAATTATGTAATGAATAGAATACATAAATTTTCTAAATAATATGTACCACAACCTTTACTTTGAAACATTTTAGAGCTTCAACTTATTTACATTGTCAGTGTTTCAAGTTACAACACTGTTGCAAATTGTAACAATAAACCCAGAATGGAAGTTGGTAGCTCATTGTTAGTAAACCACCGGTCTGCTGAACTGTGAATTCTTGTTGACATCAATGGAACACTTCAAGCTTCTAGCGCTGACTGCGAGTGTGTATTCAGTCTTATGAATTCAATCAAATGTGAATCCAGAACAGACTAGAAGAGAAACATTTGGATGATCCAATGAGGATTAAGACATATCTTTCATCTGGATGCAAAATTAATCTGGACAGTGCTTATATACAACGGATTTGTATTAATGACAGACAAGAAAAAATTTGCGAAATGTGAAAGTCTTTCTTTGTTGTACTGTATTTCATTATATACTTCAATTAATGAATAAAATAAAAAGTATGTTATCTTTCAATTTTCATTCTAATTATTCATAGAATGCATATTACAAAAAACATATGAAGTGCTGTGTAGTTTTCAGGCCATGTAAAAATCGCCTGCTCAGTGCAATGGTTGGTCCACGCAGCTGTAAAAAATTAGAGGGAACGTTGTTTGAGAGGTTGTTTATGGCTTGAATTAACTTCAGCCTGAGCAAGGAGCTAGACTCACTGAAATTTGCCTGCTGCCACAACAGGACTACAGTGGAAACAATCTCACTGGCTCTCCAATCTGCTTTAAAGCACCCAGTCAACAGCAGAATACATGAGCTTGGCATTCAACACCATCATCCCTTCAGTATTAATCGCCAAGCATCAAAATCCGTACATCCTTCTGCCATTGGATCCTCGATTTATAGTATTGTTTATGTTTTTGCACTGTACTGCTACCGCAAAACAACAAATTTCATGCCTTACAGGTCTGGGATAATAAAGCTGATTCTGATTCCCTTCACCTGCAGCACAAATAGAATTTTAGTAGAGGATTACTTGGATAAGTCAGTTTCTTATTTTAGTGCTTAACTGCATCAAAATTATTACAGCTCTGGGAAGTAAAAAAAAAAATCCAGTGATGAAGTGAAGTCTGATGCTGTTTCAAATCTCAAATACTATGAGATTTAAACATTTTCACAATTTCAGAAATCTTTATTCCTGAGTTTCATGGGAGGCCAGCTTAATGTAATGGAAAATACTCTGAAAGCTACAATGGATTTTATTTACATTATAAATTCAAGAGAACTTGGGTGCAAAATGTGGTACCTTAACATCTGAAAACTGGTGGGCTTGGAAAGAGTTCAATTGTAAAAATCCAACGCCCAAAATGCGATCTTCCTGAAGTTCACTCACTTTTAGTTTGAATGGAGGTGGACAGACTATTAAGCAGCATCCAAAATACGGGTAATGAGATTCCTTGTTAAAAGCTTAGCAGTGTTTCACACTCAACACTAACCACTATTTTTCCAAGCCCTCATGAAACCTGGCAATGGAAAAGGTGTACAGGAGGTAAATCGTATTTACATTTTTCATGGGCGTAGAAGGAGTGGATTTGTTTCCCCTGGATAGACTTAGTCAGGGATATGCTCTAGTTTGATTATAATATAATACCATGAATATTTCTCAGGAACCTGAATGATTAGAAAAGGGACTTTGTTTAGCATTACATTTGACAGATGAGTCCTGTGACAATGAAGTCACCGCTCAGTTTTGCACTGAAGCTCTTGGAGCAAGGCTGATGTCCACGGACATTGATCTCAGAGGCAAGAGTGTCACCAGATGCAAATACTAAATCTCTCATGCTTGAATAGTGCATTGGGTAGAAGGCCTATAGTTACAGTGGAATTGATGCATTTTATCCCTTTGAATAAAATAATATACTAATTTTGATTAACACCATTCAGTCAAAATATAATTAGAAATGCATTCCAATCTCCTTTTTTTTAAACCTGGGCTTGTTCTTTTAGTTTCCAATTGAAACTTGAGCTGAATTTAAGAACCAAAGCAAATTGATAGCCACATTGGTCACAAGTCGATAAATATTGAATATATATGTGACAGCAGCAGGTAACAATGTTGGAATTTAATTGAATAGTTTCTAGGACATCGTAAATTTCATAAGAACCACAGTGGTTTCTTAAATGTCTACAGAGTGAATTACAATCCTAAAGCAATATACTCAGGGATAAAGTTCCATAATGGCCTTACCCTACACATGTCTTGACAGTTTTATGGTCCCATATCAAGTTCTGCATTTACTTAACCAGTTGGAACATGACCAAAATTCCTTTCTTCACTAATCTTAACAAAAAATGGTCCAAATATTTTAAATACATTTGTTCATAGCTCCCTTTTTTCACTAAGATTACTCCAAAAGTCAGTAGAAAATTCTGCTCATCGAAGACAATAGATTTTTGAAATTAGTTTTTATATTGAAAGGGTTCTTCTGATGGTATGTATGATTAAGTATGAATTTCCAGTTTATGTAGTACACTGAGGCAGCTAAAAGAGCTGCTGTTTCACAGGTTCAGTGCTGATCTCCAGTGCTGTCTGCTTGGAGTTTGCATGAACTCTAGTGATTGTTAGAGTTTACTGAAGGTGCTCCAGTTTGCTCCCACATCCCAAAAGCTTTGTGGGTTGACAGGTTAATTGGCCACTGTGTATTTCCTCTAGTGCAGGGGTGAGTGCTAGAATCTGGGGAGAATTGATGAGAATGTGAGGCGAATGAATGGGGTAGGAGGGTAGGTATAAGTTAGTGTAAGAATGTAAGTGTTCGATGGCCAGTGTGGACTCTGGGGGAGGAAAAAAGCTCCTATTTCTGCTCTCTGTTTCTCTATGGCTCTATACCATGGACATGCTACATCATGGTAAACTTTTACAATGTGGGCAACAGAAACTGGAATTTCATCCAAACTCAGCCCAAGATTTTCTAATTGTTACAGTGAGATAGTTTCGAATGGATCCTGCGTGTGTCATCAATATGTCGTCTGATGAAGTGGGCTTCCATCAGCAGTGCACCTTCAAGTTCAAGTTTATTGTTAACTGACAGTACATATATACAAACAAACAAAACAACATATTAATTTGAATTGGGCAATCCACACCAGGCATGCATGAAAAGAGCTACTTTTTAATCAGGGAGGTGATCGAGATTTCGAGGGCTTGAAGAGTTTTGTGGCAGTTTTTCTGAGTTGAGGAACAACCAATCCGCAAGAGGGATTCATTAGAAAGGGTCAATAAGAACAATTCAAGAGCCAGCGGAGTGGCCATTCATTCGGAGTGTGCCAGTCTTTAGAGAGGCTTTGGCTCATCAGGCTTAGGCGAGATCAGGGCTTGGGTGAAGTATATTGTCTTGTAAGTGTCTCTCTCTCTCTCTCTCTCTCTCACCCTCTCTCTGTCCTTATTTGTTCATTCTTCATCTGTTAGAATGACCCCAGGGCCAGTATTTTGTACTCTGTGTGGGATGTGGGAAGTCTGGGACACCTCCAGTTTCATGGATAACCATGAAGCACTGGTGAGGCTTCACTTGGAGTACTGTGAGCAGTTTTGAGCCCCTTATCTTAGAAAGGATGTGCTGAAACTGGAAAGGGTTCAGAGGAGGTTCACAAAGATGATTCCAGGATTAAATGGCTTCTCATATGAAGTGTGTTTGGTGGCTGTGGACCCGTATTCACAGGAATTTAGAAGAATGAACAGAGACCTAATTGAAATCTATCAAATGGTGAAAGACCTTGAGAGGGTGCATGTTTCCTGTGGTGGGAGAGTCTAAGGCCAGAGGACGCAGCTTCAAAATAGAGGGGTGTCCTTTTAGAACAGAGATGAGGAGGAATTTCTTTAGCCAGAGAGTGGTGAACTGATGGAATTCGTTGTCACAGGCAGCGGGGAGGCCAAGTCTTTATGTATATTTAAGACAGAGGTAGATAGATTCTTGATTGATCAGGGGATGACGGGATATGGGGGGGGCAAGAGATTGGGGCTGAGAGGAAAAATTGGATCAGCCATGATGAAATGGTGGTGCAGACTTGATGGGTCAAATGGCCTAATTCTGCTTCTATATTTTATGGTTTTATGGTCTTAATCCATCAGATTAAACCTTCCTTTCACTTCTGCCATCCCAACTCTAAAACAGCCTCAACCAATGTGACGAACCTTCTCTTAATTGGCCACCTATGAGGGTCTAAAGTGAAATCAGATCTCAGGTTTAGTCGAATTCCCATTGTGGCTGGTTCATAGGATGAGCAATGGAGGAATTCTTGCACTGATATCTGCCTGTTTCTGCTGGCATATAAATGCTTAACCAGCAAGCTCTGTATGCAACCTTCCATTATGCAGAGCACCAGAGCATAACCTTGTGTGTGTGTGTGTTAATCTTTTACATTTTCATTGTTTTTAAATTATAATCTTTCCAACATTGTCAACGTTACTTTTATTGCACGGTAGCGTAGCAGTTAGCGCAGCATAATGCTTTATAGCACTGACTGTAATATCGGGGTTCAATTCCTGCCACTGTCTGTAAGGAGTTTGTATGTTCTCCCAGTAACTGCGTGGGATTCCTCTGGTTTCCTCCCACATTCCCAAGATATACAGTTAGGGTTAGTGAGCTGTGGGCACGTTATGCTGGTGCAGAAAGAACGGTGACATTTGTAGGCTGCCCTCAGCACAATCCTCTGACTGTGCTGGTCATTGATGCAGACCTGATCAATAGACAATAGGTGCAGGAGTAGGCCATTCAGCCCTTCGAGCCAGCACCACCATTCACTGTAGTCATGGCTGATTATCCACAATCAGTACCCTTTTCCTGCCTTCTCCCCATATCCCTTCACTCCGCTATCTTTAAGAGCTCTATCTAACTCTTTTTTGAAAGAATCCAGAGAATTGGCCTCCACTGCCTTCTGAGGCAGAGCATTCCACAGAACCACAACCCTCTGTGTGAAAAAGTTTTTCCACAACTCCGTTCTAAATTGTCTACCCCTTATTCTTAAACTGTGGCCTCTGGTTCTGGACTCCCCCAATATCGAGAACATGTTTCCTGCCTCTAGCATGTCTAATACCTTAATAATCTTATATGTTTCAATCAGATTCCCTCTCATCCTTCTAAATTCCAGTGTATACAAGCCCAGTCGTTCCAATCTTTCAACATATGACAGTCCCTCCATCCCGGGAATTAACCTCGTGAACCTACGCTGCACTCCCTCAATAGCTAGAATGTCCTTCCTCAAATTTGGAGATCGAAACTGTACACAATATTCCAGGTGTGGTCTCACCAGGGCCCTGTACAACTGCAGAAGGACCTCTTTGCTCCTATACTCAATTCCCCTTGTTATGAAGGCCAGCATGCCATTAGCTTTCTTCACTGCCTGCTATACCTGCATGTTTACTTTCAGTGACTGATGAACAAGGAGACCTGGATCTCGTTGTACTTCCCCTTTTCCTAACGTGACACCATTCAGATAGTAATCTGCCTTCTTGTTCTTGCCACCAAAGTGGATAACCTCACATTTATCCACATTAAACTGCATCTGCCATGCATCTGCCCACTCACCCAACCTGTTCAAGTCACCCTGCATTCTCATAACAGCCTCCTCACATTTCACACTGCCACCTAGCTTTGTGTCATCTGCAAATTTGCTAATGTTACTTTTAATCCCTTCATCTAAATCATTAATGTATATTGTAAATAGCTGTGGTCCCTGCACCGAGCCTTGCGGTACCCCACTAGTCACTGCCTGCCATTCTGAAAAGAACCCATTAATCCATACTCTTTGTTTCCTGTCTGTCAACCAATTTTCTATCCATGTTAGTACCCTACCCCCAATACCATGTGCTCTAATTTTGCACACTAACCTCCTATGTGGGACCTTATCAAAGGCTTTCTGAAAGTACAGGTACACTACGGGGCTCGGCCTGAAATGTCAACTGTTTATTCATTTCTGCAGATGCAGCCTGACCTGCTGAGTTCCTCCAACATTTTGTGTGTGTGTTGCCAGTATTTCCAGTATTTCACAGTATGTTTCAATGTTCATATGGCAAATAAAGCTAATCTCTAAAAATTGCGAGATATCCTGTATGATTTTGAATATGTCTGTCCAATGAGAAAAATACTCAAAAACATTCACTTACGGCAACAACTTTGTCAACAGTGGTTCACAACCTATTGACACTATTCTCTCAGTGTGGAAGGCCACTTGCCCTGGGAGAGAATCATATTGTCCTGGACTCTACAGATTAATCAGTGGAAGAAAACCTTGGGCAACACAGAAGGAAACAGTATTTTCCAAGGGTAGCTGGCCAACTGATGTCAGAGCTGCTGGTGATCTGCTCCACTGCTACCAATTAGTAGCAGATACTTGTGAGGGACGTGGCCAGGTTTACAATGGTCATTTATGAGACTGTGATTAAAGCACATTATTGAAAGAGCATTAAATGTGATTCACCTTTTATGTTTACCAGTCAGTATACACCTAAAATTTGCATATCGCTGAAATTGGATACAAAGTCCAAAGCTGTTCCACATCCCATATAAAGTAATCCATAAATCCAATATACATTATAAAGCATAGGTCCAACCCCAGCTCGAGTTCTTTCTGCAGCTCTGGTCTCCACAGCGTGGGAAGCACGTGATAGTATTGGAAAGAGTGCAGAGGAGGATCACCAGAATGGAGTATTTCAGTTATGAAGAGACTGTGGAGGTTAAGTGGAGACATGATTGAGGTATATAAAATTATGAGGGGGTATAGATACACTGGATTGCAGGAAACTTTTCCCCATAGCAGAGATAAACGTAGTTAGAGGACAAAGATTTATGGTAAGGAGTAAGAGATTCAGAAGAGTTCGCAAGGCAACTTTTTCACCCAGAGAGTGGTGAATATCTGGAAAACACTGCCCGTGAGAGTGGTGGAAGCACAGAATTAAAAAAAATGATCCCCCTCCCCTCTTCTTCTATTCTCCGCTTTGGCCTCTGATCTCTTCTCACCTGCCTATCATCTCCCCCTGGGTCCCCCCACCTTCCTTCCCTTTCTCCCATAGTCCACCCTCCTCTCCTATCTGATCCCTTTCTCTCCAGCCCTTTACCTTCCCTACCCACCTGGCTTCACCTATCACCTTCCAGCCATCCTCCTTTCCCTCCCCCCCACCTTTTTATTCTGGTGTCTTCCCCCTTCCCTTCCAATCTCAGCCAAAAAACGGTGACTGCTTGTTCATTTCCATAGGTGCTGCCTGACCTGCTGAGTTCCTCCAGCATTTTGTGTGTGTTGCACAGCATTTCAGAAGTGTCTGGACAATCACTTGTATTGTCTAGGCATGGAAGGCTACTGCCCAAGAGCTGAAAGGTGATATTGATAGCCATGGGTGTTCACTGTCAATGTGGATGTAGCGGACTGAATGGCTGTATGGCTTGTGGACTACAGTATATGGTATTTTAAAAGTGATCAGCAAGTATGAAATTAAAGCAAGTTTTACTGAATACAAGAGATTCTGCAGATGCTGGAAATCTTGAGCAACACACAGAAAATTCTTGAAGAGCTCAGCAAGTCAGGCAGCATCTATGGAAGGGAATAAGCAGTCAACGTTTCCGGCTGAGACACTTCATCAGGATCTGACTTGCTGAGTTTTACCAAAGTTTGTATTGCCAGACAGAATTGTCTGAAAAAATGATGCCATGTGTAATGTGGAGCATTGAAGCTCCTTGTAACTCTTGTTTGGTATCTAATCTGACTTCAAAAACCATTGGCAACCTTTACTATAATAAGATGTATGGAAGAGTTCACAGAAGTATAATAAGAGAACATTGAAAAAGACACACAAGTGACTGCACATGCTGGAATCTGAGCAGAAAACAAACATGTAGAGGAACTCAGCAGTTCGATGGCATCTGCAGGTGGCAGGGATTCAGATTTCTGGATAATTGGGACCTCTTCTGGGGCAGGTGTGACCTGTACATAAGGGGCGGGTTGCACATGAATCCAAGGGAGACCAGTATTCTTTCAGGCAGGTTTACTAGAGCTGTTGGGAGTAGTTTAAACTAATATGGCAGGGGGGTGGGAGCCAGTATGATAGAGCTGAGGATGAGCCAGCAGACTTACAAGCAGATGATGGGTATAACATGAATGTAAGGAAGGTCAAGCCGATGATTGGGTACAAATGCAGACAGAGCAAAGAGTTAAATTGTACCACAATGACAAAATTCAAAAGGGTGAAGAATGCAGGACTGAAAGTGTTGTATTTAAATGTGCGTAACATTCGGAATAAGGTGGATGAACTCGTGGCACAATAAGAGATTGGTGGATGTGACGTTGTGGGCATCACTGAGTTGTGGCTGAAAGAAGGCCATAGTTGGGAGCTTAACATGAAAGGATATACTTTGTATCGAAAGGACAGGCAGGAAGGCATAGGCAGTGGTGTGGCTCTGTTGGTAAGAGATGGAATTATATCTTTAGAAAGAGGTGACATAGGGTCAGAGAATGTTCAGCTTCAAAAATTATAGGCCAGTTAGCCTAACCTCAGTGGTTGGGAAAGTGTTGGGGTCTATTATTAAGGATGAAGTTTCGGGGTACTTGGAGACTAATGATAAAATAAGTCAAAGTCAGCATAGTTTCTGTAAAGGGAAATCTTGCCTGACAAATCTGTTAGAGTACTTTGGGTAAGTAACAAGTGGGGTGGACAAAGGAGAGGCAATGGATGTCATTTACATGGATTTTCAGAAGGCATTTGATAAGGTGCCA
The DNA here is from genome assembly GCF_030028105.1 of Mobula birostris. Classification (NCBI taxonomy): domain Eukaryota; kingdom Metazoa; phylum Chordata; class Chondrichthyes; order Myliobatiformes; family Myliobatidae; genus Mobula; species Mobula birostris. Next base: position 40,737,886 of record NC_092402.1, read on the forward strand.
CACATGAGGCTACTCAACAAGATAAAATGCTATGGCATTACAGGAAAGATACTGGTATGGCTAGAGGAATGACTGACAGACAGGAGGCGGTGAGTTGATGGGTAGGTAGTGCTGAGGAAGCAATGAGATTGCAGAAGGACTTAGACAAATTGGAAGAATGAGCAAAAGAGTGGCAGATGGAATAAAATTTTGGGAAATGTATGATAATGCATTTTGGTAAAAGGAACAAAAGTGTGGACTATTATCTAAGTGAGGGGAAGGTTCAAACATCAGAGGTGCAGAGGGACCTGGGAGTCCTTGTGCAAGACACCCAGAAGATTAATTTACAGGTTGAGTCTGTGGTAAGGAAGGCAAATGCAATGTGACATTTATTTCAAGGGGAATAGAATATAAAAGCAAAGAGATAATGCTGAGGCTTTATAAGACACTTGGAGTATTGTCAACAGGTTTGGGCCCCATATCTCAGAAAGGATGTGTTGTCGTTGGAGAGAGTCCAAAGGAGGTTAACAAGGATTATTCTGGGAATGAAAGGGTTAACATATGAGTTGCATTTGGCAGTTTTGGGCCTGTACTCACTGGAATTTAGGAGAATGCAAGGGGATCTCATTGAAACCTACTGGATGTTGAAAGGACTAAATAGGGTTTAATTTGGAGAGTATGTTTCTTATGGTGGCAGTATCCAGAACTAGAGGGCACAGTCTCAAAATTGAGGGGGTGACCTTTTAGAACAGAGGTAAGGAGAATTTTTTTTTAGCCAAAGAGTGGTGATTCAGTGGAATGCTCTGCCACAGACTGCGGTGGAGACCAAGTCCGTGGGTATATTTAAGGCAGAAGTTGATAGTTTCCTGATCGGTCAGGGTAGCAAAGAATATGGCGAGAAGGTGGGAATATGGGTTGAGTGGGATCCAGGATCAGCCACGGTGGAATGGCGGAGTAGACTCGATGAGCTGAATGGCTTAATTCTGCTCCTATGTCTTATGGGTAGAGGAATTTTCAGTATTTCAGATTGAAACCCTATATCAGTGCTGATGGGGGCTCTTGACCAGAAATGTTGACAATACGTTCCCCCCCACAGTTGTGCAAATGGTGCGTGAGAGCTGTATACTTGAATCAATTTCAAAGGAAGAATAAGAAGTGGAAAGTTGCAGTAAGGGTGTTGCAGAATTTACTCTCTAAGCACCTAAATCCTGGTTGTTAGCATTGGTGTGGAGGTGGCCATGTGAAAATAATAATTGAATGGGTACGTCAGGCAATTTCAAGCCAGTTGCTGGATAGATGAAACAATAACAACTTTGGCAGAGCTTTCAATGTCTTCCATTTGTTCTGATACTTTTGGACAACCAGATGCACACTGTGGTCAGTTGAAAGGTTTGGATATTTAACCAAACAGGAAATGTTGTGTTGTTCCAACTGATATAATCAGTAACTGCTGGTCCTTAAATACTATCATGGGCAAAAATGGTAAATTAAACAAATTGTTAGGAAGCCCCTAATTTGACCCCTTCAGGATATTTAATGGATTTTGTCAACAACCGTTCCAATAATATTTAAAACTACTCTCAGCTAATAAACATTTGGGTTTGTGAGTATGTTTTGAAACTTAGATTATATCCATGCAGCAGATTGATTTAAAGATCCAGGCAAGATGTGTTCTGTTCTTCTTTCCTCCGTTGTTATTAACCTGTTAACAAAAACACGATGGAACAAATTCTAAATTTAACAGTCTGTGCTTTGCAGAGGCAATACTCAGGGAGTGTACATTTATTTATTTTTAATAATTATTGTGGAAAGAGGGAAAATGTTTCATGCAGTGAATATTTATCAAGACGTTTGCCAATTTACTCTCATGGTAATATAACGGTTAGCATGACGTTATTGTGACTTGGGGCATTGGAGTTCAGAGTTCAATTCCAGCACCATCTTGAAGGAATTCGTACATTCACCCCGGGACCATGTGGGTTTCCTCCCACAGTCTAAAGATTTACCGGTCAGTAGGTTAATTGGTCATTGTAATTTGTTCTGCTGCCACAACAGGACTACAGTGGAAGGACCCCACAGAAAGTCCTGGCAATTCTGGACAATGTTTCTCACCCTCTGCATGCCACTTTGGCTGAACAGAGGAGCACTTTTTAAGACAACTGCGCTGTTCCAAAGAGTGCTATATGTCATTCTTACCCTTGGCCATTGGGCTCTATAATAAGTCAGTCTATAGCCGGGGAAGTGGTGATCTCCTCCTGTTAGACTGTTTGAGGTAACTTACTTTTTATTTATTCTCCTTACTTCTCTCCTAATATTGTATACAGTATCTGTGCACTTGTAATGCTACTGTGACACTGTAATTTTCTTTGGGATCAATAAAGTGTCTATCTATCTATCTTCAGTTATGCAATAGACTAAGACAATTGTTAGGATTTTCTGTGAGGTCCTTTGTTCTACCACAGCCCCCAGTGTGTCCAGTTTGACTCTTATAACAGAGCCAGCATTTCTAATCAGTTTATTGAGCCTGTTGGCATCACCCTTGTTGGTGCCATTGCCCCAGCACACCATTAGTTATTTTCTATGCTGCTCATTCAAAGACGTGAAGGTCATTATCAAGCCCCACCTAAAACATACACTTACTCTGCCATTGCGAGAGGACTGCAATGTTAGATGATCAGAAGTCAAATGTAGGTCCTTTTCTTTCTACAAATGCTGCTTGACTTCTTAGCATTTTCAGCACTTTCCAATTTTTATCTTATATTTCCAGATTCCACATTTTTACTTTGATGTACATGTAAGTCAGACGCAGCAAACTTTACTTCAAGAAATGACTTTAGTGGCCAAGGTAGGTGTCATTGACAACACAGTCTTTGTCACCACTGCAATACTTATCTTTAATTCCTAATTAATTTTATTTAGCTGAATTTAAATGATTAGAACTCAAAAATTACTTTGAAATTTGTTGCAACATATATTGAATTGTATCGAAGTTACAAAATGTTAATGAGCTTCTGATGAGAAAGAGATGTGATATTGGTTTTCTTAACGGCAAACACTTGAATACTGCAGTAACACACATCAAAGTTGCTGGTGAACGCAGCAGGCCAGGCAGTATCTCTAGGAAGAGGTACAGATGACGTTTCGGGCCGAGACCCTTCGTCAGGACTAACTGAAGGAAGAGTTAGTAAAAGATTTGAAAGTGGGAGGGGGAGGGGGAGATCCAAAATGATAGGAGAATACAGGAGGGGGGGGGATGGAGCCAAGAGCTGGACAGGTGATTGGCAAAAGGGATATGAGAGGATCATGGGACAGGAGGCCCAGGGAGAAAGAAAGGGGGGGGGAGAACCCAGAGGATGGGCAAGGGGTATAGTGAGAGGGACAGAGGGGGGAAAAGGAGAGTGAGAGAAAGAATGTGTGTATAAAAATAAATAGCGGATGGGATACGAGGGGGAGGTGGGGCATTAGCGGAAGTTAGAGAAGTCAATGTTCATGCCATCAGGTTGTAGGCTACCCAGATGGAATATAAGGTGTTGTTCCTCCAACCTGAGTGTGGCTTCATCTTTACAGTAGAGGAGGCCGTGGATAGACATATCAGAATGGGAATGGGATGTGGGATTAAAATGTGTGGCCACTGGGAGATCCTGCTTTCTCTGTTAGACAGAGCGTAGGTAAAATACTGCAGTAATTTTGTTTTGGATCAAATGACACTACTCAAGAAGATTAACTCACAGCCCTTCTATGAAAAACTCATCCTTATACAACAGACACAAATTCTGTAGCAGGCACAAACAGGATAATGTTATAATCCTTTTGTATCATTCCTTATAGGGAGATTAGAGCAAGTTATCCTGGGAACATCCATTCTGAGGATAACCACTCCTTCACAATACAAGGGAGATACCAGTGGCTGCAGGTGCTGGAATCTGGAGGAAAAGACAAGCTGCTAGAATGTTGATTTCTCCAACTTCCAGTAAGTTCTCCCCCTCCCTCGTTCTCTCTTTTCCATTTCCCATTCTGGTTACCCTCTCACCTGCCCATCACCACATTCTGTGTCCCTGCCTCCTTCCTTTTCTTCCATAATCCACTGTCCTCTCCTATTAAGTTCCTTCTTCTTCAGCCCTGTATCTCTTCCTTCTATCCCCTCCCAGCTTCTTACTTCACCTAACCTCTCCCACCCACCCACCTTCCCCCTATCACCTACCAGCTTGCACTCATTCCCCTCCCACCACCTTATCCTGGCTTCTGCCCCCTTTCCTGCCAAGCCTGATGAAGGGTCTCAGGGCGGAATATTTATTCCCCTTCATAGATGCTGCCTGTCTTGCTGAGTTTCTCCAGCATTCTGTATGTGCTGCTAGAGTGTCATCTGTCCATTTCCCAGCACAGGTGCTGCCTGACCCATTGAGTTCATTTTTTTTTCACAATACAATCCTGGGAGTGGAGGCGGAAAAGTCAGCCTCATATTTACTCAGCAACACATACACAGGATGAAGGGTCTCGGCCCGAAACATCGACTGTTTACCCTTTCCCATGGATGCTGCCTGACTTGCTGAGTTCTTCCAGCATTTTGTGTGTGTTGCTTGGATTTTCAGCATCTGCAGATTTCCTCTTGTTTGTGATTGGACCTCATATTTATTGTTGATTCTCTGGGCAACCTCCACCCACTGTAACTAAACCTGCTAGTCTTGCTCCTGACGAATTGGCCAACTCTAACAACTGCCTCCTTCAATGGTTGAGCAAGACCAAGATGAAGGGCCACTCTCGTAGTTGATTGCCTTCCACTCACATCATTGTCTTGATAACCCCACACCCTGATGCCCAACCACTTACCTGTTCACTGGCCTGAACACAGATTAGGCCCATGGGCTTGGCTCTCTCTCCTCCCATAACATTGCCTAATACTCTTTCAGTGGCTCACAAGGCCTTGAGCCTCAGGTGGTAGTAATGTTTGCGTAGATTCATAACTAAATCATGGGCTGTTTTGACCATCTTGTGCACCCATTTTGCTGCACTGGGCCTTGGTATACAGTGGCTTCCCCAATCAAAATCCTATCAAGGCTATAGAATCTTTTCAAAGTGATTCTTCTGTAAAATTATATAGCTAAATTTTTCTGCCATATTGGCTTGATATTTCACAGTAAAAAAGACTAGTTTTATTAAAGATTGGCTTTATTTGTCCCACGTAGATCAAAACATACAGTGAAATGCATTGTTTGTGTCAATGACCAACACAGACCAGGGAGGTGCTGGAGGTAGCCAGCAAGTGTTAATTGCAGTGCCAATATAGCATGCCCACAACTTACTACCCGTAGATCTTTGGAATATATGTGGGAGGAAACCAGAATACCCAGGAAAGAAACTCGCGCAGTCACAGGGGGAGCGTACGACCTCCTTACAGGCAGCGGCAGGGGATGAACTGAGATCACTGGTGCTGTAAAGTGTTACGCTAACAGCGACATCACTGCTACCCATTTGTTGCATGACATGTCGGGTGGGACATGATGATATTTGTCAAATTCAGGTCAGCTTGGGTATCAGAGAAAGGATCAGTCCTTGGGCGTGGCTGGCTTATGGATGGCCCTGGTCAGGTCAGGTTGTTATTTTCCTACCCGAGCTGATCTCCACACGTCTGCGTCCAGGAAATCCCACATAGTGGGTTCAAAACTTCAATGAATCACTAGGGAAGGAAACGAAATGGAGGCGTGTAATTAGTATGTTGCGAAATCTCTGTAAAATTTGAATTTTCTGTAGGTTTCATGGAGCATAGAACATAAAACAGCACAGAACAGGAACAGGCCCTATTGTCCTCCAGTCCACAATGCTTATGCTGACTACAATGCCAATTTAAACATCATGTTTTCCTGCATATGGTCTATATCCTCACATTTCCTGTCTGTTTATGTATCTGTCTAAGTGTCTTTAAACATCGCTGTTGCATATGCTTCCACTACTTGTTCTGGCAGTGTATTCCAGGTACATACCACTCTCTCTATAAAAAAATTAAATTGCCTTGTAAATCTTCTTTAAACTTGCCCCCTCTCTCCTCCTGTATCTCACATTTCTACCCCGGGAGAAAGATTGCTCTATCTATGCTCTCATTGTTTTGGATACTTTTATCAGATCACCCCTCACCCTCTGATACTTCAGTTTCCTCTAAAAGTGAGCTGGTAAATTAATTGACGGTAGTAAATTATGCTTAATCTAGGTGAATGATAGGAGAGTCAGGGGGTTTGATGGGCATCCGGAAGTGAACAGGTTACAGGGAAATAAATTGGGGAATAGGACTGTTGGAATCGTGCCAAGAGCCAGCAATGAGGCAAATGACATCCTTGTATGTTATTAGGAAATATGTGTAATATAATATGCGAAACAACATGTTATGAGGCTCTCACTGTTGATTAATTCATGATTGAAAAACAATATAAAATGACAAGAGGGGAATTAAAATATAACATGGTCTTCATTCAAATTGTGCAAATCTTATAAAGGTCTAAGGCTACGTCCACACTATGCAGGATAATTTTGAAAAGGCCGGTTTCGAGTAAAAACGACAGGCGTACACACTAAGCGCTTTTCAAAATATCTCTGTCCACACTAACACAGATATTTGGGCGAATCTCCTCCTACTGGGCATGCGCAGGACACACAGAAAACAAGCGAAGAGGAAACAGTAGACTTGGTGCGCGTTTGTCCAGTTACAGAGTAGAAAAACTTAAAAGGAATTGCTATTGGCTCTCGCGCAGGAGGACTTAAAACTAAAAAAAACAAATACTGGAGCGTATGGAGGCAACCGACAGGGAATTCACAGACAGTATTACCCGACTGACGACGAACATTGAAAAACTGACTAACTCTGTTGCATTAATAAAGCACCTTGTTAAATGTATAAAACATGACTGTGTCAGTGTTATCTTGTATTTCCATACAATGTTACATTAGGCTGTTACACATCTATTGTCAGAGAAGTACTTGCATAAATAGGTAAACCACCTTGGTTCTTGGTTCTTGGTTCTCAATCCTCCAAAATATTTTGCATGGAATTTAAACTGGAGGTGGCGGAGGGTGTTTTCTGTCCTTACCTTCATACAAACAAGGACCGAAAACAGGGCAAAGTGAGTATACTTATTTATTCAGTAAGATATGGGTTGAAGTATTTGGTGAGTACATTTCTAACTCTTCTGGCTTCAGTCTCGTTGCCGTCTGTTCTGAAATTGTTAGGTTCTGCGAAACGCAGAATCAAATATTGCTATGATGATTGTACGCTCTAAACAATAAAGTAGTAATAATAATAAGGATAAGAATAACAAGAAGAAAACAATGAAATGCCGTGCTGCCGTCATCTGTTGCGGCACGTCATGACAGCGGTTTTAAAAAGCTCCGGTTACCCCGTACACACTGCAACGGATATTAGGCGTTTTCAGATTTATTCACCCTGGAGACCGTTTCTGAAAATCTCTGTTTTCGGGGGCTAAAAACGCCGGTTCAGTGTGGACGGAGGATCAAAACGAAGAGAAAAAGCTTCGTTTTCAATATTATCCGGGGTAGTGTGGACGTAGCCTCAGTTAAAATTTAAAATGAGTGCCAGTTTTATTGGTAAGATTTAATTAGTGTTTACCTTCAGAATAAATAAACAATTTAAAATAACTTTATGACACTGATTTGATTCAAATCCTTCAGAGCAAAGTTCAGATTAGTTTCCCTTCACCCAAACTAAGCATAATTTATTGAGCTGCCTTTCTTGTCCTGATCTTTGTGCAATGACTTTTATAAACATTATTAGGGAGATTAATTAAAACATGCAAAAGCACTACAGGTGAAGAATATTGTTTAACTGCTATGATTAGTTGGAGTTTATTTTCTTTTTCAAAGTGAAATCAAACCTGTTTTGTGCTGTTTAGTGCCTTTTTAAAACTGATCTGGTGCTTACATTTAATCTTCTCCAGAGGAGATAAAAAAGTTTTTTTCATGCAATTTAATCTGATTAGTTATTTCCCCTAAGGGATTATTTTCTTTCTTGAGTCCATGGCAGTGCCAATCAGTAGGAATGGCTTACTGTCTAAAATGGCCTTTATGTTACAGAGGCAGAAATAGTCCATTCAGCCCATCATGTCCATGCAAACCAGTGGGCACCCATCCATATTAATCCCATTTTCCAGCATTCGGCCTGTAGCCTTCTATGTCTAGATGATTTAATTGCTCATCTAGAATGACTGTTGGAGTAATGGTTTACAGTTCCAGCTGTAAGATCAGGGTTCGATTTTCACCGCTGTCTTGAAGGAGTTTGTACTTTCTCCCCATGACCATGTGGGTTTCCTCCCACATTCTAAAGACATATGGGTGAGGTTTAGTAAATTGTGGGCATGGTGTGCCTGCACCGGCAGTATGGAGACATTTGCCGGCTGCCCCCAGCACATCTTCGGACTGTGTTTATTGTTGACGCAAGGAACACATTTCACTGTATGTTTTGATGTTTCGATAGACATGTGACAATAAAGATTATCTAACTATTTCTTAAATGCTGTCAGTTACTTTGTTTCCACCACTTTCTCAGTCTGTGTATTCCAGGTGCTTACCTGGGATCAAAAGGTCCCTCTCATATCCCCTTTAAATCTCTTCCTCCTTATCCAAAATCTATGTTCTCTAGTTTTATTCTCTTCTGATATATGGAAAAGTTTCCTGTACTCTATTCTATCTGTACCCCTCAATCATATCTGCTCTTAAACTTGTCCTCTCCCAGTGACCAGACTTTGCCCTGTCAGTCCCTTATCAATGTATTCTCACATAATTCCTCATCATATGTTACAACTCTAACAATTTGAATTGCACTCAGAATCAGAATCAAGTTTAATATCACTTACATACAGTATGTCATGAAATTTGTTAACTTAGCAGCAGCAGTACAATTTCTTTTACCACAATGACTTCCCTTATCATCAATTATTGACTGATAATTTATGCTTGTGCATTGATTTATTGGTCTCTCTGCAAAGTGAATGTACACATTAACTTCACCTCCAAGTGCGTGCCTTTATTTATTTGATATGTAGTTGTACAGACACAGCAAATTGGTGATGAACACGAATCTGATATTCAGTGAATATCGCCAATTGCACCAATGGTTATGAGACAACAGAAATCAGAGGAAGGGAGAGAGACAGTGAGAGGAAAGAGTGAACTGAACCAGTACAGTTATGGAGAAGGCAGTCATAGATGCTAGAAAAGGACATCCGAGTAACAGTGCACATTCATTGTTGCTGGGTCAAAATCATGGAATTCCCTCCCCAACAGCACAGTGGGTGTACCTGCACCTCAGGGACTGCAGTGGTTCAAGAAGGCAGTTCATCACCACCTTCTCAAGGGCAGCTAGGGATGGGCAATAAATGCTGGCTTAGCTGGCGACGCCCACATCCCGTAAGTGAATAAATTTTAAAAAGTACACGGTGAAAGACACACAATTAGCAAAGCTAAAGTACAAATAACATGACAATGGCCTTAGTCAGGAAAGTTGACCAATTTGATAGTGCCAATGAGGACTGGGAATTGTATATCGAGAGGGGGTACCTGTATTGTAATATTAACGATGTGGATGAGATAGCTTAATTGGGTGCTAGAGCGTACAGTCTCTTATACAATTTAGTAATCCCTGAAGAGCCAGCAAGTAGGACATTCAATGAAATTGTTGCAATTTTGCAAAATCACTTGAGCCCAAAACTGACAGTAATAGCTGAGTAATTTAGCTTTCACAAAAGGAACCAGTCAAAGGATGAAAGCATTTCTGAATTCATTGCAGAACTGCACAAACTTTCCCAATACTGTGACTTTAGAGATGGACTTTCTGATATATTAAGTGACAGGCTTGTATGTGGCATGCACAGTAAAAGAACTCAAAAGAGACTACTGTCAGAAGGACCCCTAACTTTAGAACAGGCATTGACCATTGAAATATTGTTAGAGACTGCAGCAAAGGATGCAGCAGAACTACAGAAAAAGAGTTTAGTATGTGAAATGCATAAAATGTCCCTGAATGGTGCAAAAGCCAAAAATGTTATCGATGTGACAAATCCTCCCATGATGCAAATGACAGTTGGTTCAAAGAAAAAAATTGCAGAAATTGTCACAGACAAGGCCAAATAGAGAGAGTGTGCAAGTCAGACAACAAGCACAATCAAAGAGAAAAACCACACAGAGTGAAAAGTTTCAAACACAAAATTAAGCAAATGCATATAGTGACTGAATGTGAAACTGAATGAGACAACACAGAGTCTGGCAGAGATGCGCTATCATGCCTAGGCTGTATAGCATTACCGAAGCAGATCACAAAATCATACGGATCACAATAGATGTGTCTGGTGTAAAACTGGAAATGGAGCTGGATACATGGTCAGCTTTGTCTGTAATTTCAGAAGCTGACTACAACAGATTGTTTTCTAAGTTACCTTTAGAAAAGACCCAAGTGATGCTAAAGGGATTCACAGGTGAAAAATGTCTCCCAAAGGCAAACTGAAAGTGAATATGATGCACGGAGGCAAAACACAGCAGTTAGAGCTTTATGTGATGAAAAGTGGAGGGCCAGTACTTTTCAGACGTGAATGGTTGAGAAAAATCCAACTGAATTGGCACACAATCAAAGCTCTCAATATGTCATCAATAGACAACTGCAGCCCAAATGGTAGCAATAACCAGAGACTGTCACAGCTGCTAAATGCTGATGAGAAGGGTATTGGTAAACTCAAAGGCGGGAAGGCCAGAACTAAACTGGATGAAGCAGCAACACCAAGATTCGATAAAGCACATCCAGTGCCTTATGAACTATATCCTAAAGTGGATGCTGAACTGCAGAGTTTGGAGTCATCTGGAATTCTCTCCAAGGCTGACTGGAGTGATTGGGCCATGCCCATCATCCTGGTGATCAAGAAAGGGAAGGCTGGAGCTGTTCACAGATGTGGGGATTTCAAGGTGAGTATCAACCCGGTGTGCGTACTGTGCAGTTTCCCCAACACAAATAGAAGATATTTTTACATCTTTAGAAGGTGGGGAGAGGTTTTCAAAGATTGACTTGTCACAAGTCCATCTGAAAATGGAGATTGAGGTGTCAAGCAGGAAGTTCCTCACAATCAACACTCACAAAGGACTGTTCCAGTAATAACCATCTGGTAAACAACAGGAATTCTGCAGATGCTGGAAATTCAAGCAACGCACATCAAAGTTGCTGGTGAACGCAGCAGGCCAGGCAGCATCTCTAGGAAGAGGTACAGTCGACGATTCAGGCTGAGATCCTTTGTCAGGACTAACTGAAGGAAGAGTTAGTAAGAGATTTGAAAGTGGGAGGGGGAGGGGGATATCCAAAATGATAGGAGAAGGCAAGAGGGGGCGGGATGGAGCCAAGAGCTGGACAGGTGATTGGCAAAGGGGATATGAGAGGATCATGTGACAGGAGGCCCAGGTAGAAAGACAAGCGGGGGGTGGAAAAACCCAGAGGATGGGCAAGGGGTATAGTCAGAGGGACAGAGGGAGAAAAAGGAGAGTGAGAGAAAGAACGTGTGTAAAAAAATAACAGATGGGGTATGAGGGGGAGGTGGGGTATTAGTGGAAGTTAGAGAAGTCAATGTTCATGCCATCAGATTGGAGGCTACTCAGACGGAATATAAGGTGTTGTTTCTCCAACCTGAGTGTGGCTTCATCTTTACAGTAGAGGAGGCTGTGGATAGACATATAAGAATCGGAATGGGATGTGGAATGAAAATGTGTGGCCACTGGGAGATCCTGCTTTCTCTGGCGGACAGAGCGTAGATGTTCAGCAAAGCAGTCTCCCAGTCTGCGTTGGGTCTCACCAATATATAGAAGGCCACATCGGGAGCACCAGACGCAGTATATCACCCCAGCCGACTCACAGGTGAAGTGTCGCCTCACCTGGAAGGACTGTCTGGGGCCCTGAATGGTGGTAAGGGAGGAAGTGTAAGGGCATGTGTAGCACTTGTTCTGCTTACAAGGATAAGTGCCAGGAGGAAGATCAGTGGGGAGGGATGGGGGGGACGAATAGACAAGGGAGTCGCGTAGGGAGCGATCCCTGCGGAAAGCAGAGGGGGGGGGGAGGGAAAGACGTGCTTAGTGGTGGGATCCCGTTGGAGATGGCGGAAGTTACGGAGAATAATATGTTGAACCCGGAGGCTGGTGGGGTGATAGGTGAGGAGAAGGGGAACCCTATTCCTAGTAGGGTGGCGGGAGGATGGAGTGGGAGCAGATGTGCGTGAAATGGGGGAGATGCGTTTAAGAGCAGAGTTGATAGTGGAGGAAGGGAAGCCCCTTTCTTTAAAAAAGGAGGACATCTCCCTCGTGCTGGAATGAAAAGTCTCATCCTGAGAGCAGATGCGGCGGAGACGGAGGAATTGCGAGAAGGGGATGGCATTTTTGCAAGAGACAGGGTGAGAAGTGGAATAGTCCAGATAGCTGTGAGAGTCAGTAGGCTTATAGTAGACATCAGTGGATAAGCTGTCTCCAGAGATAGAGACAGAAAGATCTAGAAAGGGGAAGGAGGTGTTGGAAATGGACCAGGTAAACTTGAGGGCAGGGTGAAAGTTGGAGGCAAAGTTAATAAAGTCAACGAGTTCTGCATGCGTGCAGGAAGCAGTGCCAATACAGTCGTCGATGTAGCGAAGGAAAAGTGGAGGACAGATACCAGAATAGGTTCGGAACATAGATTGTTCCACAAAGCCAACAAATAGGCAGGCATAGCTAGGACCCATATGGGTGCCCATAGCTACACCTTTAGTTTGGAGGAAGTGGGAGGAGCCAAAGGAGAAATTATTAAGAGTAAGGACTAATTCCACTAGACGGAGCAGAGTGATGGTAGAGGGGAGCTGATTAGGTCTGGAATCCAAAAAGAAGCGGAGAGCTTTGAGGCCTTCCTGATGGGGGATGGAAGTATATAGGGACTGGACATCCATGGTGAAAATAAAGCGGTGGGGGCCAGGGAACTTAAAATCATCGAAAAGTTTAAGAGCGTGAGAAGTGTCACGAACATAGGTAGGAAGGGATTGAACAAGAGGGGATAAAACCATGTCGAGGTATGCAGAAATGAGTTTGGTGGGGCAGGAGCAAGCTGAGACAATAGGTCTTTGGTTGCTCAGCCGAAGAACACACCTGAGTTGACTGCATCCAACAAGACGGACACATTGCGTCCATTGGACGTACCCCTCAGTGAAGATCATGTTACCAACAACAATGTCACACCTACAACAGAGAAGGCTGTCTTTGACAAGACGCCTGTCAAACCCAATGCCACTCCGCAGGTCCAAAGGTGCTATCCTGAAAGAAACAGAGTGCCATCCACAAGACTGGATCTTTAATATAGTGAAGTCAGTTATCAACTGTTACTTAAAAAGAGAAAAAGAATCAAGAAAGCACTGTTATTGTGAAAGCATGTTTATTTGGACATGTTCTGTTAAAGGGAAATTGATGGTTTTGTTACATATACAGTTTTATGTTACGTTAATCTAAAGGGGGTTGAAGTGTAATGTAGGGATCTATATCCTTTAGCACAATGACTCCCTTTAGCACTAATTATTGACTGATAACTTACACATGTACATTGATTTATTGCTCTTTCTGTAAAGTGAATACAGGTGTCCCCCGCTTTTCGAATATTCGCTTTACGAAACCTCACTGTTACGAAAGACCTACATTAGTACCCTGTTTTCGCTTTCAGAAGGTGTTTTCGCTGTTACGAAAAAAATCAGCACACGAAGAAATCAGCACACTTTAAAAGGCAGCGCACGCCCAGAGCAGCCGCTCTCCCCTGGATTCGGAACTGCATTCTAGCCAGCATTTCTTAAACACGTGCCTGTGAGCAACCGTTTGCAAGATGAGTTCTATGGTGTCGGAAAAGCCTAAAAGAGCTTGTAAGGATGTAACACTTAGCGTAAAACTAGACATAATTAAGCATTTCGATCGTGGTGAACAAAGTAAGGACTAAGTGAGTTTGGCTTGTGGAAGCTGACGGAGATGATGTTGAAGAGGTTTTGGCATCCCATGACCAAGAACTGATAGATGAAGAGCTGATGCAATTGGAAGAGGAAAGGATAACAATCGAAACTGAATGCAGTAGCGAAAGTGAAGCAACTGCGTGAGATTTTCGCTGCAATGATAAAGTACGCATTTAATTTTGAAAGGGTACGTAGGTTTAGGGGATATTTGCAGGATGGTTTGAGTGCTTACAAAGAACTGTGTGATAGAAAAATGCATGAGGCTTAGCAGTCAAGCAAGCCTTCCACATCAGCCACAGCAGACGACGAACCTCGACCGTCGATATCGAGGTGGGCAGTCATAGGAGAAGATGAGCTGCCTGCCCTGATCAACGATGAGATGACACCCCCGTGTCCCATCACCCCAACCCCTGGACCCTGGACAGATACTGTACCGATTCGTGGAGAATGCAGCGGTAGCCGGAAGGCACACAGCACATCTTTAAGAAAAAAGCCGAAATAAACATGCTAATTAATTAGGTGCCACCTAGTACATAATTGTTGGCCCAGATCAGAGGCGATGCAATTGGCAATCGCCTCTGATCTGTGCCGACATTTACGTGCCGGGCAGCACCTAATTAATTCGCATGTTTATTTCGGCTTTTTTCTTAAAGATGTGCTGTGTGCCTCCCGGCTACCGCTGCATTCCTGCATGCTTCGCGGCAGTGTATCAGATTGGCGGCCTGGAGGGTGGGGGCCACTGCACCATCCAAACTCCGACTCAGCCTAACAAACCATCATCAGTGTGCTCGGCAAGCTGTCTTCCCGATTCCCGTAAGTGATACTACACTGTACATACATTATTTCTACTTTATATAGGCTGTGTATTTTTACGTGTTATTTGGTATGATTTGGCAGCTTCATAGCTTAAAGGTTACTGGAGAGTGTTTCTGCCAACAGCACTTGTGTGAGATTTTCTGCTGAGAGCACTTGCGTGAGATTTTTGCTACGGAGATCTGTGCAGGCAATTGTTGTAGAGAAGTATTTCTACTTTATTTAGGCTGTGTATTTATCATATCATTCCTGCTTTTACTATATGTTACTGTTATTTTAGGTTTTATGTGTTATTTGGCATGACTTGGTAGGTTATTTTTGGGTCTGTGAACGCTCACAAAATTTTCCCATATAAATAAATGGTAATTGCTTCTTCACTTTACGACATTCTGGCTTATGAACCGTTTCATAAGAACGTCCTACCTTCGGATGGCGGGGGAAACTTGTATACAAGTTAACTTCCCCTCGAGTGTGTGCCTTTATTTATCTGATATGAAGTTGTACAGACACAATGCATAATCAATATAGAAAAAAAGCAAATTAGAGTAAGTATATATATATGTACATTGAGTAGTTAAATTAAGCATAGTAGTGCAAACACAAATAATAGCAATAAAGTGAGGTGGTGTTCATGAGTTCAATGTCCATTTAGAAATCAAATGACAGAGGGGAAGAAGCTGTTCCTGAATCACTGAGTATGTGCCTTCAGGCTTCTATACCTCCTTCCTGATGGTAACAATAAGAAGAGGGCATGCCCTAGGTGATGAGAGTCCTTAATAATGGACACCGCTTTTCTGAGGCACTGCGCTTTGGATACTACAGAGGCTAGTACCCATGATGGAGCTGACTAATTTTACAACTTTCTGCAGCTTCTTTTGATCCTGTGCAATTGCGCTCCCCCTCCCCCAAACCAGACAGTGATGCAGCCAGTCAGAATGCTCTCCACAGTATATCTGTAGATGTTTTTGAGTGGTTAAGGTGACAAACCAAAGCTCCCCACACTCCTGATGAAATATAGTCACTGTCTTGCCTTCTTTATAGCTGCGTTGATATTTTGGGACCAGGTTAGATCCTCAGAGATCTTGACACCCAGGAACTTGAAACTGCTCACTCTCTCCATTTCTGATCCCTCCTATGAGGATTGGTTTGTGTTCCCTCTTCTTACCCTTTCTGAAGATCATAATCAGCTCTTTGGTCTTACTGACGTTGAGTGCAAGTATTGTTGCTACAACACCACTCAACTAACTAGTATATCTTGCTTCTGTGCGGCCTCTCATCACCATCTGATATTCTGCCAACAATGGTTGTATCATCAGCAAATTTATAGATGGTATTTGAGCTATGCCTAGCCACACAGTCATGGGTATAGAGAGAGTAGAGCAATGGGCTAAGCACACACCCCTGAGGTGCACTAGTGTTGATTGTCAGTGAGGAGATATTATTACATATCTGCACAGATTGTGATCTTCTGCTTAGGAAGTTGAGGATCCGATTGCAGAGGAGGTAGAGAGGCACAGGTTCTGTAGCTTTTCAATCAGGACTGTAGGAATAATGGTGTTAAATGCTGAGCTCTAGTCAATTAACAGCATCCTGACATAGGTATTTGTATTGTCCATGTGATCTAAGGCAGTGTGACGAGCCATTGAGATTTTGTTTGCCGTAGACCTATTGTGCCGATAGACAAGTTGCAATGGATCCAGGTCCTTGCTGAGGCAGGAGTTGATTCTAGCCATGACCAACATCTCAAAGCATTTCATCACCGTAGATGTGAGTGCTACTGGACGATAGTCACTGAGGCAGCTCACACTGCTCTTCTTGGACATTGGCATATCTGTTGCACTTTAGAAGCAGGTGGGAACTTCTGACCATAGCAATGAGAGATTGAAAATGCCTTGAACGCTCCTGCCAGTTGGTTGGCTATTGTAACAATGGGAATTACTGGCAAGCAGGTGTGAGACAGAGGATGGTTGGAAGTACGTATATCAGTTGTGGCACACTTCATTTACAAATGATGTATTGCTGGTTAGTACACCTTAGCTAGGCCAGGCACATTGGCTCTTGTGAGCTTAATAGAGATGAGAACAACTTACTAGAGTTCCTGTTCTTTCTCACTGCCCAATGGTCCATGAATTATGTGCACCAATATAGTTGTACTTAGCATGTCCACACACATGTATGTTATTTAGTGTGTTAGTATTATTTAATATGGTATTCCAAAGAAAATCGGTATGTGTATCAACTGGAGACTTGATTAATATTGACTGAGACTTTCTCCAGTGTTGAATACAGAAGTGATACCAAACTGTATGGATCACAATCCAGTGGAAATTAATGAGCAGTTAACCATTAGGTATCTGTGCCTTGAAATTTTAAGACTCGTCGTTAGCTGTTTGAGGACTGCTGAAAATATCATTTGTCCGAGATCTCAGGTGGGAAAACAATGGTTATTGCAAACTTCTGAAGTTGTGTCATCCTGTGTTCCCTTTGGAGGCAGGACACTGGAACTTGGTAGACAGGGCCAAATCAAATGGTAGGCACTGGAATGTGGCAGCTCGTGAGAGAACTCCATGGATGAGACCAGCACTTTGTGATTATGCTTTGAGAAGGGATGGAGTTGTGAGACCAGTAACAAAGGGAGGAAGTGGGAATGGGAATGGCATACTCAATGAGGGGTGGAAATTACAGACTTGCAGGGAAATTGTGGGGTTAGGAGGTATAGGTTCAGAGTATGCTGGGGCTCCAAACGCAGTGCTAAGTAACTCCATTGCATGCACTAAGCTACAAAGTTAGCTGTCACAGGTATGCACTTTGATGGATAGCACAAGGAAGATGTGATCCAAGTTCTCCAGAAATGTTCCAAAGGAAGCTCTGTGTGGCAGTTGACAATGTCCCCTGCTTCCCTGATGCAGAAATTATGCTGAGATGCATGGGTAACGCACAGCTCTGTCAAATTTCCAAAGTGATGCAAAATAACCGGGAAATGATCAACTTCAAATCTCACTCTGAAACAAGTCGACTTTCTGTGGCAGAACGCTGGCAAAAACAATTGAATTTCTAGACAAGAGAAAAGAAAAGTCTGGAAGCTGAACTATAGTGTCATTGTACAAAAGCTTAAACATTCATAAAATTCCTAATATTTGTAATATTGCCAAATAAGAGCACATATCAGGAATTCTCCAATGGCCCTGCCAGAATGTGAGGTCTAAGGACCTTGCAGCCCACAACTGAAGAAATTTGACAAAGCTCAGTACTGTGTATATAAGTTTGTGTTTATGATTTTCTGCAAAACAGTTAAACTTTGTGGAATCCATATATTACAAAGTGTTATCTGAGAACTTAAACAACATAAATAAGTGTAAAATAGATCTTCAGGTGGATCAATATTACACGTTTATGATGGAAAACACAAAAGGATTTAATTTTAATTCAAATAATACCTCAGAATCTGAATCACTGACAAATGTCATGAAATTTGTTGTTTTGCAATGCATAAAAAAAAACTACAAGTTACAGAGAGAGGCCCTCAGTTGCTCGGGGTCAACTATGGATGCTGTGTCCCAGCTGTCTACATGATACAGAAGCCAGAACAGTACGATATAGAGAGCAAGCTGTTGCCCATGTAGCAGGCTTCCCCTCTCCACACATCTGATGAGTCTAAAGGAGACCAATACAGTTTGACAATAGCAGCATCGGAGGAGTTGCCAGTCAGTGTTGAACTCAATGTAGGACTTCCTGAGGGACTTCAGCTCCAGAGTTTTCCTCAGGGTTTATTCCCAAAGCCTTCCCCATGAGAGGGTACTGCCACAAGGCAGCAGAAGCTTGAGATCAGAGTTTTCTTTCACCAAGTTGAGCCACCATCCATGGTTGGCAAGCGTCATCTGCTCAAAGCGACTGTGTCCAAGGCACCAGTAACCCGCCTTTGCCCCTCCTCCTGTCAGAAAAAACAGTTCTGTCGGGCTTAGTAGCTAAGGCCAGAAGCTGGACTTGGTTGTCAGATGAGAACCTTGAGATGCATGCCTTTGGGATCATTTAATAGGCAGTGGGAGCTTATCTCCACTACTATAACCCCCCTGGTTATAACAACCTTAAGGAACCACAAGTTACAATAAGAATATATATAGCTGCGTACATACATCTATTGATGCTTCTGGACACATCTTCAGTGATGTTCCTGGAATCATCGGGTATTTCGGGTCTTTCAACATCATACAACCTCCTCCAGGTGACTCAGCCGGGGCTGATCAGACCCCAGCTTGTGTCCAGATGGCTAGCTACTTATGACTCCATGGCTCCCCTCTTTTGAGCCACAGCCATCTTGAGGCCCTCTCTGCCGCATCGGTGGTACTGCGGATGGCTCTCCTCTTCCTCTCTCCCTCGATGCCCAAAATGCTGAAGGCTCTAACTAAAGAATGGGCTACGAATCCCCTACAACCAACCTCCATTGGGAGACACCTCGCTCTCCACCCAGCCTGCTGACAGTTGCTGACCACTCCTACGTACTTGGAGAGCTTCCTTTCAAAGGCCTCCTCCAAGCGATCTTCCCATGGGACTGTCAGCTCCAGCAGCACCACTTGCTTAGTCGACTCAGACACTAGGACAATGTCTCGTTGCAGGGTGGTGGCTGCGATATGGTTGGAGAACTTCATATATTCATGGATTATTCAGAAATCTGATGACAGAGGGGAAGAAACTGTTTCTAAAACATTGAGTGTATGTTCTCAGGCTCCTGTGCCTCCTTCCTGATGGTAGTAATGAGAAGAGGGTATGTCCTGGGTGGTGAGGATCCTTAATGATGGATTCCGCCTTCTTGAGACATCACCTTTTGAGGATATCCTTGATGGTGGGGTGGCTAGTGCCCATGATGGAGCTGGCTGAGGCTACAACTCTCTGCAGCTTTTTTTCAATCTTTTGCACTACAGCCTCCATACCAGACGGAGTTGTAAGCAGTCAGAATACACTCCATGGTACATCTGTAGGGGTTAGCTAGAGTCTTTGGTGACATACCAATCTCTTCAAAATCCTAATGAAGGAAATTCCAAAGCATTTTATGGCCAATTTAGCATTGAGGTGTGGTTATTGTTTTAATGTGGTAAACATATCCGACAATTTAAACACAGCCAGGTCTCTCGAATGATCAGGACAGATAATCTGTCTGACGTTATTTGAGTGACACATGGTAATGGAAATAGTAGGGAGAATTATCCTTTTTTGTTTGAAGATGAGAGGGCAGATCTCACCTTGGTTTAACACTTACCTTAAAGGAAGAAGCCTTTATAGTTAGCATTACCTCAGGACTGGAACATGGATTTTAAGTACAAGTTTTGAGAGTGGGATTTAAAATGATAGCCTGTTGCTTCATTAGTGAGATTACTTTCCACTGAGTCATGACCTAACACAAATATTCTAAACCATTAAAATTTGATATAAAACTGAATCATTAGCAGAAATGTAATTTCCATTTTTTATTTTTGATTCATTTTAGAGTTATTTTCTGTTTTCATTAGTATTCATTAATATGACAATGATAAATACTAATGAAAAAAGATACATTAAGTTTCAGTCTCTGTAAAGTCTAATCAAATCGATAATAGCCCTGAGTATTTCAGGGCTTACCTTAAATACTTCTTGAACAAAAATCTTGATTTTCTTTCATATGAGACAAAATGTTCATGTAATCTCTTTACTCGTGATGTTGCTTGAGGGATAAATGTTGAGTAGGTCACCAGATTGTTGAGTAATGCCATGGGATCTTTAACATCTATCCGAGAGGCCAGACTTCTTCCTCAAATGGCAGCCCCCCCCACCCACCAGTAATCCAGCAGCAACTCAGAATATCGTTGGGTCCAACTGGATGAACATGGTCTTGAAATTCACTCCTGGTTATTAATGTTACACATGGTATACCCTTACTAACTTATTGTTATGACACTCACCCAACTGCACCAGCCTCCAGGGTATAGACGCTCTATCGCTCCAGGATATGGAGAACTGGTTCAGCCCCTTTAAAGATTCAGGCCCGCCCCACTAATTGGTGGCCATGTTTTGGCACCAGGATTTTAATATTTAAAGAGCAGCTGAACTCAGGTTTGGCGCTCAGTTGTCAGCTGAACTTCAGATTCTCATCTAGTATCTAGTTTACAACCCTGTCTTCATGTCAGCCTCGATCTGAGTCTCGATTCTAATCTCAGATACTCCAGCACTTGGATCCTAACCATCCTTACCTACATCTCTCGTCACACTTATTGTAACTCAGAAGGAGGTTATTCATGTTACTTCCCATCTGTCCCAATCTCCCTTTACACAGTAGTCCCGCTCTCCTTCGCGTGCCCATGGACACCTCTTTAACTTGTTTTGCTACTTATCTACATTACAGGGTAAGATACAGCTGCCAATTAACCCAGCATCATGTCCTTGGAAAGTGTGAGGAAATGGGAGCTCCAATGGAAACTCACCTGGTCACAGGAAGAACACACAGACTCCAACCAGCTAGTGGTCAAGGTCAGAATTGGACCTAGATCCCTGGAACTGTGAGTGGACTGCCTAAGAGCATATGGAGTTCCACAAAATTCTATTCTGCTCGAGGATGCAGCCATTCCTTAATTTATGAAGTGGATGCATGGATGCATCCCTGGAAAATGTTTTGTTCAGCGATATACTACAGAATGGAAAAGCTGGGACTCTTGATATCAAAGGTCAAAGTAATTTGATTATCAAAGTATATACACCATGCTAACTCGAGATTCATTTTCTTGCAGGCATTTACAAGAAAAAAGTACAGTAAAGTTTTATGAAAAAAAATTATACATAAACAAAGACCGGCAAACAACCGGCGTGCAAAAGAAGACAAACTGGCAAATAAAAATAATACTGAGAACATGAGTTGTAAAGAGTCCTTGAAAATGAGTCTGTGGGTCATAGAACCAGTTCAGAATAGTGGTGATTGAAGTTATCCACAGTGGTTCGGGAGCCAAAAGCTTATTGAGTGATATCTGTTCCTGAATGCGATGGTGTGGTACCTTCATAAAGCCTTAAGGCATACAGTAGGAGCAGTAGAGCCCACTGACTCGGTTCCGCTATTCCATCACAGTTGATTTATTATCCTTCTCAACCCCATTCAAACTTCAACATTCAATGTGAATTTGTTATCGAAGTACGTATATATGACCATATACTATTACCCTGAGATTCATTTACTTGTGGGCATTCACAGTAAATAGAAAGAACTGCGAACTGCAATAGAATCAGTAAGAAACTGCACACGGCAGAGATGGACAAATAATCAATGTGCAAAAGACAGGAAACTGAGCAAATGCAAAAAGAAGAGTTAAAAAAAAACAATAAATATTAAGAATAGGAGTTGTAGATTCTTAAAGGTGAGTCCATAGATTGAGGAATCAGTTCAATGTTGGGGTGATTGTCGTTATCCCCAATCATTCAAGAGTTGATGGTTGAGGGGTAGTAACTGGTCCTGAAGCTGGTGGTGTGGGACTTGAGGCTCCTGTATCTCCTTTCCAATGGCAGCAATGAAAATAGAGCATGGCCCGGGTGGTGGGGGTTCTTGATGATGGATGTTGCTTTCCTGTGATAGCGCTCCTCGTAAATGTACTCAGTGATGGGAAGGGCTTTATCCATGATGGACTGGGCTGTATCCACTACTTTGTGTAGTTTTTTTCTGTTTCCACACCAGGCTGTGATGTATCCAGTCAGTATACTCTCCACCACACATCTATAGAAGCTTGTCAAAGTTCTAGAGGTTGCACAGAATCTCCGGAAATTTCTAAGAAAGTAGAGGCGCTGTCATGCTTTCTTTGTAATGGCACTTACATGCTGGTCCCAGGATAGATCTTCTGAATGTTCTCCTGCCTTCTTCCTGTAGACTTTGATGCCCATACTAATCAAGAACTTATCAATCTTCGCTTTAAAGACCGCCATTAATTTGGCCAATACAGCCATTTGTGGCAATGAATTCTATAGATTCACTATCTCAGGCTAAAGAAATTCCTCCTCATCTCTGATCTAAATGGGCATCTTTCTATTCTGAGACTGTGCCCTCTGGTCCTAGACTCCCCCACTATAGGAACCATCCTCTCCACATCCACACTATCTAGGCCTTTCAATATTCGATGTTTCAACGAGATCCCCCCTCATTCTTCTAAACTCCAGCAAGTACAGGCTCAGCCATCAAACGCTTCTCATACGTTAACCCTTTCATTCCTGGAATCGTTCTCATGAACCTCCTCTGCACCCTCACCAATGCCAGCACATCCTTTCTTAGATAAGGGGCCCAAAATTGCTCACAATACTCCAAGTGCTGTTTGACTAATGCTTTATAAAGCCTCAGAATTACATTCTTGCTTTTACTGTATATAGTGCCTATAAACAGTATTCACCCCCTTGGAAGTTTTCATGTTTTATTATTCTACAGAATCAGAATCAAGTTTATTATCACCGGCATGTAACATGAAATTTGTTAACTTAGCAGCAGCAGTTCAATGCAATACATAATCTAGCAGAGAAAAAAATAATAAAAATAATAATAAATAAAGAAGTAAATCAATTGCATATATTGAATAGATTAAAATAACATGCAAAAACAGAAATACTGTATATTAAAAAAAAGTGAGGTAGTGTCCAAGGGTTCAATGTCCATTTAGGAATCAGATGGCAGAGGGGAAGAAGCTGTTCCTGAATCACTGAGTGTGTGCCTTCAGGCTTCTGTATCTCCTACCTGATGGTAACAGTGAGAAAAGGGCATGCCCTGGGTGCTGGAGGTCCTTAATAATGGACGCTGCCTTCCTGAGACACTGCTCCTTAAAGATGTCCTGGGTACTTTGTAGGCTAGTACCCAAGATGGAGCTGACTAGATTTACAACCTTCTGCAGCTTCTTTTAGTCCTGTGCAGTAGCCCCTCCATACCAGACAGTGACGCAGCCTGTCAGAATGCTCTCCATGGTACAAATATAGAAGTTTTTGAGTGTATTTGCTGACATGCTAAATCTCTTCAAACTCCCACTGAAGGATAGTTGCTGTCTTGCCTTCTTTATAACTACATCTATATGTTGGGACCAGGTTAGATCCTCAGAGATCTTGACACTCAGGAACTTGAAGCTGCTCACTCTCTCTACATGTCCACCACATGTAGCCTGTTTCTGACTTCTGGCCAGAAATGAGAGGTGGAGATACTACTGACTGAGAAAAAGTGGTTAGTAAGGCAGTGTGAATCAAAAATTCATTGTCTTCAATGTTACTAAACAGTGTTGCCAAATCAAAACCTGAAAACATGCTTCCCAGAATCATTGTGCCCAGTATAACTCTCCTTTGAAAAAATATTCATGTGATTCAAAGTCTTAAACATTTTCCATGTGAAGATAGCGTGGCCTCCTAACCCTCTATCCTCTGGGAAATAAATTCCCCGAAAAAAGATTTAAAAATTGGATGACAGATCCAAAGAATTCCTTTATTTCTAATGGCCTAAACCATTCTTACTAGTAGCACCACACCCCCTCCATCTCAACCCCTCCAGAGTTTTGTCCTAGTGCCAAAGAAGTACAGAGAAATTTCCTGTTTGAGTTTACATTCAGTTTTGATGACAAACATGGATCATTAATACCTCAAGCATATTTTGCATAGTTGCAACCAGCCCACGTACTAGCAATAGAATGTTGTGCCACCACTATATTAGCCCACATGTCATCACCAAGCTGAATAGCCGAGCCATCTTAATTGCCAAATATTCAGCTAGTAAAAGGCAGAGAGTACTCAGTACAGTAAAACCAGTGAATGTTGGAAATAGAAAACAAAATACCGCAACTCTACCACCTTCTGAATGATGAAGGACACACCAATGGGCTTGCGCCCCTCTGAAGAGGATTCCTGAGTGGAAACTGCAGAAGCTGGAAGTGCCACACATGAGAATGATGGGATTGTCATGTTCCTCGCTCCCCCCAGCCCACTAAAAGGAATGAAGAAAACTCAGATTTTGTAGGGTTGTGATTTCAGATGCAGAGAGTGTTCTCCGACAGGGAACCAATTCTATTGTTTGAATTGGGCTCCCTGGACCAAACTGGATACTGGGGAATGACCTGTTGGAAAGGCTTATTTATTTTTACTTCCTGTGCCATTCTAACTTTCCTACTTCACAAACAAGAGAAAATTTGCAGATGATGAAAATCCAAACAACACACACAAAATGCTGGAGAAACTCAGCAGGCCAGGCAGCATCTATGGAAAAGAGACTTTTCGGGCCAAGACCCTTTATCAGAGGTGGAGGAAAAAGAAGAGAAGTCAGAGTAAGAAGGTCGGGGGAGGGGAGGAAGAAATACAAGATGGCAGGTGACAGGTGAAACCGGGAGGGGGAGGTGAAGTGAAGAGCTGGGAAGTTGATTGGTGAAAGAGATACAGGGCTGGAGAAGGGGGAATCTGATAGGAGAGGACAGAAGGCCATGGAAGAAAGGAAAGGGGAGGAGCACCAGAGGGAGGTAATGGACAGGTAAGGAGATAAGGTGAGAGAGGGAAAAGGGAATAATGAAGGGGAAGGAGCATTACTGTAAGTTTGAGAAATCGATGTTCATGCCATTAGGGTAAAGGCTACCCATACGGAATATAAGGTGCTACTCCTCCAACCTGAGTTTGGCCTCATTGCCACAGAGGAGGAGGCCATGGACTGACATGTTGGAATGGAAAGTGGAATTAAAATGGGTGGCCACTGGGAGATTCCACTTTTTCTGATGGACGGAGAGTAGGTGCTCGGCGAAGTGGTCTCCCAATCTATGTTGGGTCTGACCGATGTACAGGAGACCACACCGGGAGCACTGGATACAGTAGAAGACTCCAACAAACTCACAGGTGAAATGTCGCCTCACCCGGAAGGACTGTTTGGGCCCTGAATAACAGTGAGGGAGGAGATGTAAGGGCAGGTGTAGCACTTGTTCCATCTTTAAGGATAAGTGCCAGGAGGGAGATCAGTGGGGAGTCACATAGGAAACAACCCCTGTGGAAAGCAGAAAGTGGCGGGGGAGGGAAAGATATGCTTGGTGATGGGATCCCATCGGATATGGCAGAAGTTAGGGAGAATTATGTGCTGGACGCGGAGGCTGGGGGGGGTGGTAGGTTAGGACAAGAGGAACCCTATCCCTAGTGTGGTGACGGGAGAATGGGGTGAAAATGTATGTGCGCAAAATGGAAGAGATGTGGTTGAGGGGAACGTTGACGGCAGAGGAAGGAAAGCCCCTTTCTTTGAAGAAGGAGGACATTTCCTTTATTCTGGATGGCAAAGCCTCATCCTGAGAGCAGATGTGGCGGAGATGGGGGAACTGAGAGGAATTGGAGGCATTTTTACAAGTAACATGGTGGGAAGAGGTATTGTCCAGATAGCTGTGAGAGTCAGTAGGTTTATAAAGGACAGCAGTAGATGAATTGTCTCTAGAGAAAGAGACACAGAGATCAAGAAAAGGGAGGGAGGTGTCGGATATGGACCAGGTAAATGTGAGGGCAGGGTGAAAGTTGAAGGCAAAGTTGATGAAGTCGACGAGCTCCACATGCGTGCAGGAGCAGCGCCAATGCAGTCTTTCCTACTCCTTTGCTTTCAATTTCCTTTTGTAAAAGCACATCTTGACCAAACTGGAACGAGTCAGTCTTCCCACTGTTGTGAGAATTTTCTCAGTAATACCACGTTTGTATGGACTGTGGCAGCTTTAATCCAGACATTCGGAAATGCAAGATCTATTTTGGCAATCAGGCCACCTTTTATCATCAGAACTCACCATGCCGCACCCTAAAAGAATTTCAGATTTCTTTCTATATTTGGTTGCAGTACATTCCAAAAGCTGTGACAATGAATCCTCACCATGAGAACTGAGCAGACAATGTAGAAGGGGTTGTTTTGCATTTGCATTCATTCTATATTTACACGGGTATTATACTGAAGCAGATCTAATAACAACACCCTCCCTGTGAGGTTTATGCTGATCATGACTCTAAACACAATGCAGATACCAGACCACTCACACCACTGGCCGGAGGTCATATTTCGACAAATATCGTACACAACCCAACAATCAGTCATTAGTGCATATTGCACTTTAAATTACTGCTTACATTCTTCTCTCAGAGGAAATAATGCGTAAGTTTAGAAAGAAAATAGGCATGAGACAGTGGACTGATTGCATAATAAGTGTTTTAAGGAATGTGCTTGTTAGATTTAATGACTATCTTTCATGTTGTGTTTTCCCAGTTTTATACTATGTTCATGTTTTTGGATCAGGGCAACTCTGTCAAGGCCTGCATTTGTTGCCCACCCTAATGCCCTTGAAAAGACAGTGGCAAGCTGCACTTTGAGGTGTTACAGACTTTTGCGAAGGTGCTCCCACAGATGTGGAGATGGGTTCCAGGATTTAAACCCAACTAGAATGAATGAACTGCAATATATACCCAGTTCAACGGGCAGCCTGCAGATGGTAGTGTTCCTATGTGCCTGCTGCCATGCCCTTCTAGTAGATGGTGGTCATTAGTCGTCAGAATAGTGTAAGGGAGTAACTGCTGTGCATCTTATAGATGGCGCACAATGCAGTCACTGTCCACAGAATGTATGGAATGAATGTCCAGGGTCGCTCAGGAAAAGAACGCTCAGATATGGGAGGAAAGCAAAGCATGCCATCACAGGGCAAACTGCAAACTCCGTAAAGGCAGCACCCAAGGAGATTTTGGAGCTGCACTCATCCAGGATATTTGGCCTCAGCCCAGCTCCTGTTGCCACGGTATCAATGCAGGTTTTTCAGCTGTGTCTGTGGTCAATGTTGATGCTCAGGGTTTTGGCAACGGTAATACCATTGACTGGCAGGGGTGGGTGGTTTGTCTCTTTTTTGTTGGAGATGGTCAATGCATGGTGCTTTGGAGGTGTGGACATTACTATTTATTCCTGAATGTTGTCTACGTCTTAGACCTCGCGTGACGGTTTTAAAATCATGTTTTTACCATAAATGAAGATCAGTGGGAAACTAACAGTGGGAGATTCTGAGACCAGAGGGCACAGCCACAGAGTAGAATGGCATCCTTTTATAACAGAGATGAGGAGGATGCATCAGACAGTGGTGAATCTGTGGAATTCATTGCCACAGATGGCTGCGGAGGCCAAGTTATTGGGTATATTTAAAGCGGAGATTGATAGGTTCTTACGTAATCTGGGCATCAAAGGTTATGGGGAAACGGCAGGAGAATGGGTTGAGAGGGAAAGTAGATCATTCGCGAATGTTGGAGCAGACTTGAAGGGCCAAATGGCCTAAATTTTGCTCCTATGGTCTTTCTGAAGGCAAGGACTACATTTGCTGAGGAAGATCCCCACTTCTGACCTCGTGATGGAAGGAACATCACTGAAGAAGCTGCTGCTGATGGTTGCGAGTCGGATACTGACCCGTCAAACTCCTGCAGTGATGTTCCTGTGCTTCGATCATCGACTCCAAACCAGCTTTCTTTGTAGATGTGATATCACTTCAGCTGTGACAGTGTTATCCCTTTCAGTCTTACTAGGGCTCCCTGATGCCCCATTCTGTCAAACGCTGCCTTAATGTCAACAGCAGTGACTCTGGCCTTATCATCGCAATTCAGCTCTTTGGTGCATGTGTGGACTGAGGCTGTGACGCATTCTGTGGCCAAATAGTCCAAACAAAACCCAGGCTGGGCATTGGTGAACAGCTTCTCTGTGAGTAAATATCATTTAATAGCTCTGTTGGTGACACTTTATTCACTACACTGATGATAGGAAGCAGGCTGCTTGGGTGGTAACTAATCAAATAAGATTTGCCCTGCTTTTTTTCCAATGGGAACATATTTGGGCAATTTTCCCTATTGTTGTGTAACAGTGTAGTTATTGTAATTGGAACAGCTTGTCTAGAAGCAGGGCTGTTTCTGGAGTTCCAAATTCTCAGTACTACATCTTCTGCTTCTATGGCCTTCATTGTGTCCAGACATCTTAGCTGTTTTTTAATCGCACGTGGAGCGAATCAATTGGCCGAAGGCTGGGTTCTGTGATGGTGGCGATCTCAGAAGGAAGCTGAGATGGATGACCTAAGCAGCAGTTGCAAGTTCTTCAGCCTTGTCTTTAGTAAATATGGTGCTTCCCACCCTATTGAGGACGGGGTGACATTCCTGAAGCCCTTCCCTTCCATTTAACACAATTTCAGTGCGACACAGCACAATGAAGGGTGCAACAAACAATTTGATGGCAGAACTCAGCAGGTCAAGCAGCAACTATAGTAGGAAAGGAATCGTTGACTTTTTGGACAGGGTTTTGACCTGAAGTGCTGATAGTTCCTTTCACCCCACAGATGCTGCCCAACCTGCTGAGGAGTTTCTCCAGCAGATTGTTTGTTGCTCAGATTCCAGCATCTTCATTCTCTAGTGTCTACAATGGAAGAGAATTATGTTAAACATTCCAATTGAAAATGGTGCACTGCAGCACCGTCAGATTAGAAAGTACTTTCCAAATTATTCATCGTTCCACAATTCACAAAAGAAGCTTGCTTTCGTTTACATAGTGACAGTTTCAAAAGCATGTTTTTACCATAAATGAAACTCAGAAAAAAACTAAACAGAATGTCTTGAAATGATGTAAGGAAACTCAAATAGTTTCAGTTTTAACAATTAACACATACAGTGGTTCTGTGAATGGATTAGTTGCTTAAACAGACACCCATCGATGTCAAATTTTATGGCCCCCTTTTAAGAAAGATAGTCAGATACTGTAGTTACTCAATCATCCAAATGAAAGGTCATGCTGACTGCTTAACTGAAATGCTTCTCTTTTCTTTTCAAAGCTGAAATATTCTCCTTGACCAAGTAAAATCATTTTCTGCAGCAATGGCAATACACACAGAGTGGAAAGGACTTCTTTTCCCAGTGGGTTAATGTTCACTCACACAGATGGGCCATTTCAAGTCGAGTTATTCCTGTTGAGGTTTGAAGTGTTCTATCAGGACATGGCACAATGTAAAATAAACTGCGTTAAAACTGGTTTTTTTTTAAGAAATAGAAATATATCAATGTCATTTCTGGGTAAATATCACTTCTGAAAAAGAAACAGAAAGATGCAGGGATCAAAGATATGTTTTACAGTATTAAAAACTGGTTGAAGGTCAAACAAGAGAGGTCTCACTGGAATGCTCAGGGCATTGGCATCATATCCTCTGCTGGAGTTAAAATTGATTCCAGATTTGGAAAAAATTCCAACAAATTAGTCGCACCACACAAGAATGTCAGCCAGGAAGGTTTGTTGTTGCTTGCCTTCAAAATATCACTCTTAACTGCAAAGCAAACCCTAATGTTAACTAACCTTGGCTCTAAAAATACAGTGTGGGATTGGAATTGTTAATGCAATCATTGCCCCAACCCCAAGATGCTGCAGTGAGCTGCCCATCACTGTTTATTGTGTTGTGTACACTTTCTCCAAGCATTCTTATTTTTATGGAGAATCTGATTAATCCTCTCAATCGCAATTGACTTCCATGTCAGTAATATGAATCATCACATACACTCTGCACTCTTTGGGTTAAAGCGTCCATTTTTTTTCTCTGTTCTGCTCTTCATCTGTAATGAATAGAGAAAATGATCATTCAAATCATCATCATGGAAATGAGCACAGAATTTCCCCTGTGGCTGGGCTGGTGCCTACATTTGACTGCATCTGAAGGTTGCACAGCAAAGAGACAATGTGAGTGGGTACCCAAAGGGTCCTCTACTACTGTCAGATGAAGATTAACATAAGAAGAGCCAAATGCACTCACGATAGCTTTGTTGTAAATGTCGAGGATACTGACACACAAATGAGAGATACTAATGCATGCATATACATTTTAATAAAATATTGATTGTCATTAGAAGCTGTGAAGGTGAAAATCTAGCTTATGTAACCAATCAGCCCATTGCCTGGGCCTTATTATCCTCGCAATGAGTGGTTTGCTTGGTTATTTGAGAATCACTCATGCGTCACACATAAGAATTGCAGGCATCCTTCTATTTAGGGCGTTTCTTAACCAGTTGAGTTTTAAAACAATTCATTACCTCATCCATCATTAATATTTATCAATATTTTGTTGTTCACTTACTTACTGACTGAATACTAAACCTACCGCTGACATAATGGTATTTGAACTAACGCTTCCAGATCAGAGGTCTAGGCCTCTGTTATGGCAATCAACTTAAACGCCAGCCCAGATAGACAGGATTGGAGGCAAGAGCCGATATTGCTCACTCTCCCGTGATGCTCACTCCTCTCTCCATGGTGCTAAGGCTATGCAGACTGCTCCCAGCTCCTGTGCTCTATGTCCGCTAATATGATAGGCTGATACCAAGGCTTTGGTCCTATTCTGGGCTGCTCCGAGGTTCGGATCTGAGGACTCAGTTTGGTTTGGAATAGACAATAGGTGCAGGAGTAGGCCATTTGGCCCTTCAAGCCAGCACCGCCATTCACTGTGATCATGGCTGATCATCCACAATCAGTATCCAGTTCCTGCCTTATCCCCATAACCTTTGATTCCGCTATCTTTAAGAGCTCTATCCATCTCTTTCTTGAAAGCATCCAGAGACTTGGCCTCCACAGCCTTCTGGGGCAGAGCATTCCATATACCCATCACTCTCTGGGTGAAAAAGTTTTTCCTCAACTCCGTTCTAAATGGCCTACCCCTTATTCTAAAACTGTGACCTCTGGTTCTGGACTCACCCATCAGCAGGAACATGCTTCCTGCCTCCAGTGTGTCCAATCCCTTAATAATCTTATATGTTTCAATAAGATCCCCTCTCAGCCTTCTAAATTCCAGAGTATACAAGCCCAGTCGCTCCAATCTTTCGACATATGACAGTCTCGCCATCCCAGGAGTTCACCTTGTGAACCTACGCTGCACTCCCTCAATAGCAAGAATGTCCTTCCTCAAATTTGGAGACCAAAACTGCACACAGTACTCCAGGTGTGGTCTCACCAGGGCCCTGTACAGCTGCAGAAGGACCTCTTTGCAC
This sequence comes from Mobula birostris, assembly GCF_030028105.1. Classification (NCBI taxonomy): domain Eukaryota; kingdom Metazoa; phylum Chordata; class Chondrichthyes; order Myliobatiformes; family Myliobatidae; genus Mobula; species Mobula birostris. The sequence continues at coordinate 40,769,661 of NC_092402.1, forward strand.
TTATACTCAATTCCCCTTGTTATGAGGGCCAGCATGCCACTAGCTTTCTTCACTGCCTGCTGTACTTGCATGCTTGCTTTCAGTGACTGATGTACAAGAACACCTAGATCTCGTTGTACTTCCCCTTTTCCTAACTTGACTCCATTTAGATAATAATCTGCCTTCCTGTTCTTACCACCAAAGTGGATAACCTCACATTTATCCACATTAAACTGCATCTGCCATAAATTTGCCCACTCACCCAGCCTGTCCAAGTCACCCTGCATTCTCATAACATCCTCCTCACATTTCACACTGCCTCCCAGCTTTGTGTCATCAGCAAATTTGCTAATGTTACTTTTAATTCCCTCATCTAAATCATTAATATATATTGTAAACAGCTGCGGTCCCAGCACTGAACCCTACGGTACCCCACTGGTCACCGCCTGCCATTCCGAAAGGGACCCATTAATCGCTACTCTTTGTTCTCTGTCAGCCAGCCAATTTTCAATCCATGTCAGTACACTGCCCCCAATACCATGTGCCCTAATTTTGCCCACTAATCTCCTATGTGGGACTTTATCAAAGGTTTTCTGAAAGTCCAGGTACACTACATCCACTGGCTCTCCCTTGTCTATTTTCATAGTTACATCCTCAAAAAATTCCAGAAGATTAGTCAAGCACGATTTCCCCTTCGTAAATCCATGCTGACTCGGACTGATCCTGTTACTGCTATCCAGATGTGTCGTAATTTCATCTTTTATAATTGACTCCAGCATCTTTCCCACTACTGACGTCAGGCTAACTGGTCTATAATTCCCTGTTTTCTCTCTTCCTCCCTTCTTGAAGAGAGGGACAACATTAGCCACCCTCCAATCCACAGGAACTGGTCCTGAATCTATAGAACATTGGAAAATGATTACCAATGCATCCACGATTTCTAAAGCCACCTCCTTAAGTACCCTGGGATACAGGCCATCAGGTCCCGGGGACTTATCAGCCTGCAGACCCAACAGTCTATCCAACACCGTTTCCTGCCTAATATAAATTTGCTTCAGTTCATCCATTACCCTAGGTCCTTTGGCCACTATTATATCTGAGAGATTGTTTGTGTCTTCCCGAGTGAAGACAGATCCAAAGTACCTGTTCAACTCGTCTGCCATTTCCTTGTTCCCCATAATAAATTCACCCGTTTCTGTCTTCAAGGGCCCAATTTTGGTCTTTTTTCCTTTTCACATACCTAAAGAAGCTTTTACTATCCTCCTTTATATTCTTGGCTAGTTTACCTTCGTACCTCATTTTTTTCTCCACGTATTGGCTTTTTAGTTACCTTCTGTTTCTCTTTAAAAGTTTCCCAATCCTCCGGCTTCCCACTTGTCTTTGCTATGTTATACTTCTTCTCTTTTATTTTTATACTGTCCATTACTTCCCTTGTCAGCCACGGCCTCCCCTTACTCCCCTTAGGATCTTTCTTCCTCTTTGGAACGAACTGATCCTGCACCTTCCGCATTGTTCCCAGAAACACTTGCCATTGCTGTTCCACTGTTATCCCTGCTAGGGTATTAAGAATCTTAAGAAAGAAATTAGAAAAGCTAAAAAAAGATACAAGGCTGCTTTGGCAAGTAAGGTGTAAATAAATCCAAAGGGTTTCTACAGTTATGTTAGTGGCAAAAGGATAGTGAGGGATAAAATTTGTCCCTTGGAGAATCAGAGTGGATGGCTATGTGCGGAGCCAAAAGAGATGAGGGAGATTTTGAACAATTTCTTTTCTTCGGTATTCACTAAGGAGAAGGATATTGAATTGTGTAAGGTAAAGGAGACAAGTAGGGTAGTTATGGAAAGTATGACAATTAAAGAAGAGGAAGTACTGACACTTTCAAGGAATATAAAAGGGGATAAGTCTCCGGGTCCGGACAAGATATTCCCTAGGGCTTTGAGGGAAGCTAGTGTAGAAATAACAGGGGCTCTGACAGAAATATTTCGAATGTCATTAGAAACGGGGATGGTGCTGGAGGATTGGCGTATTGCTCATGTTGTTCCATTGTTTAAAAAGGGTTCTAAGAGTAAACCTAGCAATTATTGGCCTGTGAGTTTGACGTCAGTGGTGGGTAAATTGATGGAAAGTATTCTTAGAGATGGTATATATAATTATCTGGATAGACAGGGTCTGATTAGGAACAGTCAACATGGATTTGTGCGTGAAAGGTCATGTTTGACAAATCTTATTGAATTTTTTGATGAGGTTACTACGAAAGTTGACGAGGGTAAAGCGGTGGATGTTGTCTATATGGACTTCAGTAAGGCCTTTGACAAGGTTCCACACAGAAGGTTAGTTAGGAAGGTTCAATCGTTAGGCATTAATATGGAAGTAGTAAAATGGATTCAGCAGTGGCTGGATGGGAGACACCAGAGAGTAGTGGTGGATAACTGTGTGTCAGATTGGAGGACGGTGTGTAGCGGTGTGCCTCAGGGATCTGTACTGGGTCCAATGTTGTTTGTCATATACATTAATGAACTGGCTGATGGGGTGGTAAATTGGATTAGTAAGTATGGAGGTGATACTAAGATAGGTGGTGTTGTGGATGAGTAAGTATGCAGGTGATACTAAGATAGGTGGTGTTGTGGATGATGAGGTAGGTTTTCAAAGCTTGCAGAGAGATTTAGGCCAGTTAGAAGAGTGGGCTGAAAGATGGCAGATGGAGTTTAATGCTGAAAAATGTGAGGTGCTACATTTTGGTAGAACTATTCAAAATAGGACATACGTGGTAAATGGTAGGGCATTAAAGAATGCTTTAGAACAGAAGGATCTACGAATAATGGCGCATAGTTCCCTGAAGATGGAATCTCATGTGGTTAGGGTGGTGAAGAAAGCTTTTGGTTTGCGGGCCTTTAATAGTCAGAGCATTGAGTATAGGAGTTGGGATGTAATGTTGAATTTGTATAAGGCATTGGTAAGGCCAAATCTGAAGTATTGTGTACAGTTCTGGTCACCGAATTATAGGAAAAATGTCAATAAAATTGAGAGAGTACAGAGGAGGTTTACTAAAATGTTGCCTGGGTTTCATCTCCTAAGTTACAGAGAAAGGTTGAACAAGTTCGGTCTTTATTCTTTGGAGCGTAGAAGGTTGAGGGGAGACTTGATAGGGGTGTTTAAAATTATGAGGGGGATTGATAGAGTTGATGTGGTTAGACTTTTTCCATTGAGAGTGGGGAAGATTCAAACAAGAGGGCATGGGTTGAGAATTAGAGGACAAGAGTTTAGGGGTAACATGAGGGGGAACTTCTTTACTCAGAGAGTGGCAGCTGTGTAGAATGAGCTTCCAGCAGAAGTGTTTGAGGCAGGTTCTATGTTGTCATTTGAAGTTAAATTGGATAGATATATGGACAGGAAAGGAATGGAGGGTTATGGGCTGAGTGCAGGTTGGTGGGAATAGGATAGGGTAAGAGTTCGGCACGGACTAGAAGGGCCGAGATGGCCTGTTTCCGTGCTGTAATTTTTATATGGTTACATGGTTATATATTGTTCCATTGAACTTTGGCCAGCTCCTCCCTCATAACACCACAGTTCCCTTTGTTCAACTGTAATACTGACACTTCTGAGTTTCTCTTCTCCCTCTCAAATTGTAGATTAACACTTATCATATTATGGTCACTACCTCCTAATGGCTCCTTTACCTCGAGGTCCCTGATTAAATTCGGTTCATTGCACAACACTAAATCTAGAATTGCGTTCTCTCCGGTAGGCTCCAGTACAAGCTGTTCTAAGAATCCATCTCAGAGGGACTCCACAAACTCCCTTTCTTGGGGTCCAGTACCAACCTGATTCCTCCAGTCTACCTGCATGTTGAAGTCCCACATAACAACTGTAGCATTACCTTTGTGTCATGCCAATTTTAACTCTTGATTCAACTTACACCCTACATCCAGACTACTGTTTGGGGGCCTGTAGATAACTCCCATCAGGGTCTTTCTACCCTTAGAATTTCTCAGTTCTATCCATACTGACTCTACATCTCCTGATTCTATGTCCCCCCTCGCAACGGACTGAATATCATTCCTCACCAACAGAGCCACCCCACCCCCTCTGCCCATCAGTCTGTCCTTTCGATAGGACGTATACCCTTGAATATTCATTTCCCAGGCCCTGTCCACTTGAAGCCATGTCTCTGTTATTCCCACAACATCATACTTACCAATTTCCAACTGTGCCTCAAGCCCATCCACTTTATTTCTTATACTCCGTGCATCCATATACAATACTTTTAATTCATTACTCCCCTCACCTCCCATATCAGTTCCTATTTCACTTGGCCATACTGTACGATCCCTTCTTGAGCTTTCTGCTCTGTTGATTCTGCTGTCATTCTTAACTTTTCTTATTCTCACTTTCCCTCTATCTCCATCCTTATGTTTCCAGTTTGTCCCCTCCCCCCCACTACTTAGTTTAAACACACCCGTGTTGCAGAGGCAAACCTGCCTGCCAGAATGCTAGTGCCCCGCTTATTAAGGTGCAACCCGTCCCTTTTGTACAATTCATCCTTACCCCAAAACATACCCCAGTGGTCCAAGAATGTAAATCCTTGCTTCCTGCACCAGTTCCTCAGCCACACATTCAGATCCATTATCTCCCTGTTCCTGCCCACTCCAGCACGGGGAACTGGAAGCAAACCGGAGATAACCACCCTGGAAGTCCTGCTTTTCAGCCTTCTTCTGAGTTCTCTGAAGTCACGCTGTAGAATGTCTTTCCTCTTCTTTCCCACGTCATTAGTGCTGACATGCACCACCACTTCCGGATGTTCACCTTCACTCTTGAGGATTCCCTGCAATCGGTCCGTGACATCCTGGATCCCGGCACCAGGGAGGCAACACACCATCCTTAAATCTCACCTGTTGCCACAGAAACCCCTTTCTGTACCTCTCACTATGGAGTCTCCTACTACCACGGCTCTGCCTGACGTCTCTCCTCGACTTTGCTTCAGCTCCAATTGTTGACTCGCAGACCTGACCGCCCCTATTGAGCTATTTGAACTTTGAACATTTTATTCGCAGTGTTTCTGGAGGTGGAGCGGGGAGTACGAGGGTCTGCTCTCTCTCATCCAGTGACTCAGGTTCATTTCTGGCTTCTCTTGCTGGCTGCGAGGAGTCTGTGCCTTTTGTAATCGTGTGAGTTTCCCTCAGGTGCTCCACATTCTCCCTCCATATTCCAGAGGTGTGCTGTCTGATAGGTTACTCTGCCGTAGTTTTGGTGGCTCAGAACCCAACTCAAGCTTTAAGAAATAAACAAACATTGTTTTAGAAAATATGGGCAGGCCAAACTCCGTGGCCACTTTATTAGCTACACCTGTACACTTGCTCATTAATGCAGATATCTAATCCGCCAATCATGTGGCAGCAACTCAATGCATAAAAGCATGCAGACATAGTTAAAAGGTTCAATTGTTGCTCAGATCAGACATCAGAATGGAAAATAAATGTGATCTAAGTGATCCCACCCTGCTCATGGACTATTTGTCCCACTCCCATCAGGGAGGAGGCTAGGTAGCATCCACGCCAGGACCACCAGACTCAAAAACAGTTACTTTCCCCAAGCAGTAAGGTTGATCAGCACCTTCACCCACTAACCCACCCCTCCACACTGCCAACACCACAACCTTGTCATTTCCTGTCAGTCACCTTATGTACAGACACTCCTATGCCTAGTGTCACTTTATGGATGTACATTCAATCTATGTACATAAGCTATCTTACATATTTATCTTATTGTGTTTTTTTAAATGCTGCATCGGATCCAGAGTACAATTATTTTGTTCTCCTTTACACATGAGTACTGGAAATGACATTAAACATTCTTGAATCTTGACTCTTCAATCGTGCAATGATTGTTGGTGTCAGATGGGGTGGTTTGAGTATCTCAGAAACTGCTGGATCTTCTGAGGTTTTCACACACAACAGTCTAGAGTTTACAGAGAATGGTGCGAAAAACAAAAAAAGAAACATCCAGTGAACAGCAGTTCTGTGGGTGAAAATGCCTTGTTAATGAGAGAGGTCAGAAGAGAATAGCCAGACTGGTTCAAGCTGACAGGAAGATGACAGTAACTCAAATAACCAAGCCTTACAACAGTGTTGTGCAGAGAGCATCTCTGAATGCGCATGTCAAACCTTGAAGTGGATGGGTTATTGCAGCAGTAGACCACAAACATTAACTCAGTGGCCACTATATTAGGTACAGGAGGTTCCTGTGTAAAGTGGCCACTGAATGTAAATAAAAGGTGGATGTTATTTCTTGGTTGAGGTTTTTTTTAAGCTCTGAGGAAATTCAAAGGATCTAAAAGTCATTGGATGCTCTGAATCTATGTCAGGTCAGGGCAATTCCATCCATCCCACTGTTTGCCCACTTGTAAATCATACTTTTATCACATGCCCGAATTTTTTGCTTGCTTTTTGCTTCTTTCTGGGGACTCATTATGTACCAGCTTTGATGAATGTTGCTAGGTATATGTGACTACTCAGGTGATTGCAATAAGTGGAGTGAACAGCATTGCCTTTGAACAGAAAATTCTACAAAAGGTAGTGGATTTAGCCCAGTTCAGCCTTCCAACCATTGGGTATATCTAGATGAAACACTGTCATAGGAAGGCAACGTCCATCATCCACCATCCTCTTTTCTCGCTGCTGACATCAGGTTGAAGGTACAAGAGCCTCAGGACTCACACCACCAGGTTCAAGAAAGGTTACAACCCCTCAACCATCAGGCTCTTGAATAAAAGCAGATAATTACATTCACTTGCCGAATCATTGAGATGATTTTCACAACCAATGGTCCCACTTTAAGGACTCTTTATCTCATGTTCTTGTTATTTATTGCTATTTGTTTATATTTGCATTTGCACAGTTTGTTGTCTTCTGCACTCTTGTTGATCTTTCAGTGATCCCGTTGTAGCCACTATTCTATAGATTTGCTGAGCATGCCCATAGGAAAATGAATCTCAGGGTTGTATATGGTGACATAGATGTACTTTGATAATAAAATTTACTTTGAACTTTGAATGATGATGGTATAGTGGTGTTTTCCTGAAAAGCCTCTGGAAGACGTAGACGTCATTTGTGGCAGACGAAGGATACTGGAGGCATTATCCACTTCAGAAACTGCATAATCTGAGGGGAGAGAACAAGTGAATAGAGTGTGTCAAATGACAAGTAGAATAAGACTGACCTAGAGTGCGATTATTGGGCCAGATCGTGCTCACCTTTGACAGGGATCCTGATTGGAACTGTGGGCATTCAGCCAGTGAACCTGAAGCAAATTCTGAACCTTTGCTAATGTACTTTGCTTTGCACATGTCTTACTAATTAGCCTTACTAATAGAGTTGGGGCACTAATCAGACAGTTAACTGTGCCATTGAACTCCACCAGGAATCCAGTCACAAACCCCTGCCATTTAAGGATTCTGGAGAATTATACTGAGCCGTCTCTCGGAACCTGCACCAGTCACCCTGCTGCTGGTTCCTGGAATCCACTGATCCCTTTGGCGATGATAGGACAAAGACTTAGGCAAAGCCTTCTGTTATTTTTTTAACAAAATTTTGCTTCATTTTATGTTCTGTGTGTATAAATAAGTTCTTCAATTTTAATAGCTTTCAAATTCTCAGTACTGTGTAAAATCTATTATCTATTAAAATCAAACTCTCACAATCACTAAAGCTACTCCCAGGCTATGCAAGCCGTCAAGAGTATTCAGGGGTGGATTGAGTGTGGGGTCTTCCTCTTGAAGCTCTGCCAGGGCCTGAAGTATGTGGACATCTCCAGGGTGCAGAGGGACAGCAAGGTTAGCCTGTTACATCTGGACGTGGTAAGTGTGGGAGTGGGCAGACTGTAGTCGGTGATTCACGCAGAGGCACTGAGTCATAATTTCAGGCTTCACACTCCCTTTAAGTCAGATTGATAATTCGCTTTCTAATCATTCCGTGTCTTAAATGGACCAGCACCCCTGCCTCCTCTATTCTACACATCTCTGTCTAGCAGCATTTCCGGGCCTTAACAGGCAAACAGGTACCATTCAGTAGCCCATACTAATCATGGATACATCTTCCAAAGAGCATTCTTTTCCACATTATTTCATTTGTATTTTTAATTTGGAGATATGGCCCAGTAACAGGCCCTTCTGGCCTAACGAGCCCATGCGTCCCAATTACACCCATGTGACCAATTTACCTACTAACCTGTACGTGTTTGAAATGTGGGAGGAGACTGGAGCACCTGAAGGAAGCCCAAGCAGTCACAGGAAGAACGTATAAACTTTTTACAGGCAGCGGCAGAATTGGAACCAGGTCACTGGCGCGATAATAGCGTTTACGCTAACCACTACACCACTGTGTTGCCACATTCACCAAACAAAAATATCTTTCACTTTAAACCGCTGTGGAGCTTTCTACCCTTGCAGGTTGAGCAGGTATCCGAAACATATACAGTACATGACTTAGATGAGAATGTAGGTGGTATCATTAATTTGAAGACGACATGGAAATTGGTGTAGTCATAGATGGTGAAAAGGTCACAGATCAGCCAGGAATCTGGGTGAATTGAATGAGCTACCAGAGGACATTTTAAAGACAGAGATGGTTACAATGTTTAAAATGCATAGAGGTTGTGATTACCAATGGCAAAAGGGTCAAAAATCAGAGGAGAGATATTTAGAATGTCTGGTACCACAAGGAAATATTTATATTTGCAATGTGTGGTTAAAATTTGGAATGCATTGTCTGACAAGCTAAGGCAAATAGATTCAGTGGTAGCTTTCAAAAGGGATTTACATGATATTTGAATGCATAAGAAATAGAGAAAGTGCTAGGATGTCCAACTTGATTCTTCTTCAAAACAGGTAGCTCCAACTCAGCTGAATAAATCACCACCTTCTGTGAAGTACTACTTGGTGATTCTATGAATCTATGAAAAGAGGCTGAATTCTATACCTCATATGATCTTGTTAACATGCTTTATGGGGGTAAGACTTAATACTGTGATTCCCAAGCTGGGGTGTTCAACCCCATTGGTGGAGGGAAGGCAGGGGTTGGTAAAGAGAGACGGAGAACACAGGTTAGAAAATAAAGCAAAATAGTCAAAGTAGATACAAAAATATACACAGCATGTTAGGGGACACAAAAAACTGCAGCTGCTGGAACCTGGAGCAGCAAACAATCTGCTGGAGGAACTCAACGGGTCGAGCAGCATCGGTGGACATAGAGGAAATGTCAATGTTTTGGGTCAAAACCCTGCATCAGGACTGGTTTGTTATTCCCCTCCCCCCACCCCACCGCATTGAAGAGTTGCTGGGAGCTCCAAGAATGTCTGGGACACCTCCTATTCCTTAAATGATGAAGCCCACGACCTTTTCAGACATTTTCAGGAGAAAGGGAGCCACTGAGTGAGAACAAATATGCTACTCATTCAAAAAGGTTTGGGAACCTCCACTCTAATGCACCATTAAAAAGAAAGTCCTTAGTTCATGAAGCGAATTTTAAATAAGCAAAAGTTTAGATTTGTTGAATAGCAGAAGAAGCTGCCAAATTCTGGAGCCTGACATCTAATAATAATGGAAGCTAAGTGAGTAATCATTCATTATCCCAGACAATTGAAGCCTTGAGTACAACCATAAGTTATTTGCACGCAGCCGAGATCTTTTATTTAGCTTTACTCAGACTCTGTGAGAGCCTTTCTCTCTGACAGCCTTACATGCTTACCTGTGTTTGCTCAAATACTCCATCAACACGCCTTTCGCCTGCTCAGTAATTTAAAAATGCTTTCAGTCAAGCACCATGCATGACCAAGCTCTCTTCTTTCACAAACCGGCTGTGCATTGTTCACATGGCATTTCAGTGAGTTTTTGAATAGCTCCCACAACCCTCTCTATCAACGGTCTTTTTATTTGCAGGAAGGAGACAGTTGTGACAGTTCTTCAGTTTTATTTCATTATTGCGGCTGGCATCATTTAACGACCATATCAGCCGATCATCCTGTCAATCCACAACATCAGGGTGCTGAAAGGAAAATATCCTGTCTTATTGCAGTGAAATATGTTGTGATTTCTACATGATACTGCCTCTACAAGTCATGTGCGCACATGCCACCTTGGGGAAAAGTTGAAACCGGGGACACAGTGCGTGCCAAAAATTCAACCGATATTATGATTACTGCACATCATGTACCTAATGAATGTATTTTTTGTATGAATGAATGACAATACCAGGTCATGAAGGAGTGATAGTTAATTTAATGGATGAATGATACTTAATTTTACATTCATTAATAAAGCAATCAAATTTGTTCTTCAAAAGACATGGTTTGTAAGTTCTACAAATCTATCAGTTCACCAATGACATATCTGTTGTTAACAGAACTTCAGATAATGGCGAGAAAGTGTAGAGGAGTGAGATAGATCAGTTGGCTGAGTGGTGTCACATCAACAACCATGTCCTCAACATCAGTAAGACCAAGGAATTGATTGTGAACTTCAGGAGCGGGTCGTTGATGGAACACATACCAGTTCTCATCGAGGGGTCAGCAGCGGAAAGGGTGAAGAGTTTCAAGCTCCTGAATATCAATATTTCTGATGATCTATCCTGGTTCCAACATATTGATACAATTACAAAGAGGCACACCAGTGGCTACACTTCATTAGGAGTTTGAGGAGATTTGGTATGTTGCCAAAGATTCTAGCAGATTTCTACAGATGTACAGTGGAGAGCATTCTGACTGGTGGCATCATTGTCTGCCATGGAGGCTCCAATGCACAGGATTGGAAAAAGATGCAAAGGGTTGTAGAATCAGCCAGCTCCATTGTAGGCACTGGCCTCCCCAACATCTCGGGCACATTCAAAAGGTGGTGTCTCAAGGAGGCACCATCCAGGGCATCCCCTCTTCTCATTTCTGCCATCAGCGAGGAGGTATGGGAGCTTAAAGATACACACTCAGCACTAATTTCTGGACTGTCTACGAACCCATGAACATTACATCACCATTTTGCTTTCTTTTCACATTATTTATTTGTTTATTTTTATATGTCTTATAGTAACCTATGGTAATTTTTAACGTACAGTATTTCACTGTACAGCTGCTGCAAAACAATAAATTTCATGGCACATGTCAATGATAATAAACCTGATGCTGATTTGGATTCAGTCGGTGAGCTCTACCCACTGGCTGGATGGATTGTGATTTTTGCAGTACTTTTTTACATTTTATTTTTAAAATTTTTTTTTGCTCAGCATAACAAAACCTTCAATTTCCAGATACACTTACATTTACATTTCTTCCCCTCACAGATATCAGCTATCGGAACACTTCCATCAAAATATAGACATCACCACAACATTCTATACAAAAGCCCTTATTAGTATAGGAGAGAGGAGGAGAGAGGAGGTTAGTTCACAAATAGAGAAAGCTAGTAGACAGTGTGTGAGGGAGGATAGGCAGGTGACAGAGATCAGGAGCACTCAGACCAAAGATGTAGGGGACAAGGAAGAAAAAGATAACAAGCAACACACATCAAAGTTGCTGGTGAACGCAGCAGGCCAGGCAGCATCTCTAGGAAGAGGTACAGTCGACGTTTCAGGCCGAGACCCTTCGTCAGGACTAACTGAAGGAAGAGTGAGTAAGAGATTTGAAAGTGGGAGGGGGAGGGGGAGATCCAAAATGATAGGAGAAGACAGGAGGGGGAGGGATGGAGCCAAGAGCTGGACAGGTGATTGGCAAAGGGGATATGAGAGGATCATGGGACAGGAGGTCTGGGGAGAAAGACAAGGCAGGGGGAGAACCCAGAGGATGGGCAAGGGGTATAGTCAGAGGGACAGAGGGAGAAAAAGGAGAGTGAGAGAAAGAATGTGTGTATATAAATAAATAATGGATGGGGTACGAGGGGGAGGTGGGGCATTAGCGGAAGTTAGAGAAGTCAATGTTCATGCCATCAGGTTGGAGGCTACCCAGACGGAATATAAGGTGTTGTTCCTCCAACCTGAGTGTGGCTTCATCTTTACAGTAGAGGAGGCCGTGGATAGACATGTCAGAATGGGAATGGGATGTGGAATTAAAATGTGTGGCCACTGGGAGATCCTGCTTTCTCTGGTGGACAGAGTGTAGGTGTTCAGCAAACCGATCTCCCAGTCGGCGTCGGGTCTCGCCAATATATAGAAGGCCACATCGGGAGCACCGGACGCAGTATATCACCCCAGCTGACTCACAGGTGAAGTGTCGTCTCACCTGGAAGGACTGTTTGGGGCCCTGAATGGTGGTAAGGGAGGAAGTGTAAGGGTATGTGTAGCACTTGTTCCGCTTACAAGGATAAGTGCCAGGAGCGAGATCAGTGGGGAGGGATGGGGGGGACGAATGGACAAGGGAGTCGCGTAGGGAGCGATCCCTGCGGAAAGCAGAGAGATGGGGGAGGGAAAGATGTGCTTAGCGGTGGGATCCTGTTGGAGGTGGCGGAAGTTACGGAGAATAAAATGTTGGACCTGGAGGCTGGTGGGGTGGTAGGTGAGGACCAGGGGAACCCTATTCCTAGTGGGGTGGTGGGAGGATGGAGTGAGAGCAGATGTACGTGAAATGGGGGAGATGCGTTTGAGAGCAGAGTTGATAGTGGAGGAAGGGAAGCCCCTTTCTTTAAAAAAGGAGGACATCTCCCTCGTCCTGGAATGAAAAGCCTCATCCTGAGAGCAGATGCGGCAGAGATGGAGGAATTACGAGAAGGGGATGGCATTTTTGCAAGAGACAGAGTGAGAAGAGGAATAGTCCAGATAGCTGTGAGATAACAAAGTTGTTTGCTCCATTAAGGATAAACAGAGAGTAAGAGGTGGAGAGTTTCTTAAATGCATCTATTTTAATGCTAGGAGCATTGTAAGAAAGGTGGATGAGCTTAGAGCATGGATTGATACCTGGAAATATGATGTTGTAGCTATTAGTGAAACGTGGTTGCAGGAGGGGTGTGATTGGCAACTAAATATTCCAGGATTTCGTTGCTTCAGGTGTGACAGAATAGGAGGGGCAAGAGGGGGAGGTGTTGCATTGCTTGTCAGAGAAAATATTACAGCGGTGCTCTGGCAGGATAGATTAGTGGACTCATCCAGGGAGGCTATTTGGGTGGAATTGAGGAATAGGAAAGGTGTAGTGACGCTTATAGGGGTGTATTATAGACCACCTAATGGGGACCGAGAACTGGAGGAGCAAATTTGTAAGGAGATAGCAGATATTTGTAGTAAGCACAAGGTTGTGATTGTGGGAGATTTTAATTTTCCACACATAGAATGGGAAGCCCATTCTTTAAAAGGGCTGGATGGTTTGGAGTTTGTCAAATGTGTGCAAGATAGTTTTTTGCAGCAATACATAGAGATAATTATGGAGAAGGATAGGACTGGACCTAGGATTGAGATTTTTGATTGGAGAAAGGCTAAATTTGAGGAGATGCGAAAGGATTTAGAAGGAGTGAATTGGGGCAATTTGTTTTATGGGAAGGATGTAACAGAGAAATGGAGATCATTTAAAGGTGAAATTTTGAAGGTTCAGAATCTTTATGTTCCTGTTGGGTTGAAAGGAAAGGTTAAAAGTTTGAGAGAGCCATGGTTTTCAAGGGATATTGGAAACCTGGTTCGGAAAAAGAGAGGGATCTTCAACAAATATAGGCAGCTTGAAGTTAATGAGGTACTCGAGGAATATAAAGAATGTAAAAAGAATCTTAAGAAAGACATCAGAAAAGCTAAAAGAAGATACGAGGCTGCTTTGGCAAGTAAGGTGAAAATAAATCCAAAGGGTTTCTACAGTTATATTAGTGGCAAAAGGATAGTGAGGGATAAAATTGGTCCTTTGGAGAATCAGAGTGGACGGCTATGTGCGGAGCCAAAAGAGATGAGGGAGATTTTGAACAGTTTCCTTTCTTCGGTATTCACTAAGGAGAAGGATATTGAATTGTGTAAGGTAAAGGAAACAAGAAAGTTAGTTATGGAAAGTATGACAATTAAAGAAGAGGAAGTACTGGCACTTTTAAGGAATATAAAAGGGGATAAGTCTCCGGGTCCGGACAGGATATTCCCTAGAACCTTGAGGGAAGTTAGTGTAGAAATAGCAGGGGCTCTGACAGAAATATTTCAAATGTCATTAGAAACGGGGATGGTGCCAGAGGATTGGCGTATTGCTCATGTTGTTCCATTGTTTTAAAAGGGTTCTAAGAGTAAACCTAGCAATTATCGGCCTGTGAGTTTGATGCCAGTGGTGGGTAAATTGATAGAAAGTATTCTTACAGATGGTATATATAATTATCTGGATATACAGGGTCTGATTAGGAACAGTCAACATGGATTTGTGCATGGAAGGTCATGTTTGACAAATCTTATTGATTTTTTGATGAGGTTACTAGGAAAGTAGACGAGGGTAAAATGGTGGATGTTGTCTATATGGACTTCAGTAAGGCCTTTGACAAGGTTCCATACAGAAGGTTAGTTAGGAAGGTTCAATCGTTAGGCATTAATATCGAAGTAGTAAAATGGATTCAGCAGTGGCTGGATGGGAGATGCCAGAGAGTAGTGGTGGATAACTGTGTGTCAGATTGGAGGACGGTGTGTAGTGGTGTGCCGCAGGGATCTGTACTGGGTCCAATGTTGTTTGTCATATATAATTAATGATCTGGATGATGGGGTGGGAAATTGGATTAGTAAGTATGCAGATGATACTGTCATGTGTGACGCCCAGCAGAGGTACTGGACTGATGATGCGAATGAGAGAGATAAGAAAGACAATGGAGAAACATTCAAAGTGCTAATAAGAGAGAAGAGAGGGATTAACAGGAAAGAAACACAATTCAGCTATTGACAGACTGGTTGCTTTGAACCTGAACTGTTTGAAGTTTGATGGACAGGTGATACCCCAGCAGGGGGATAAAAGGAGCAGGTTTGTTAAGGCACGCAACACACCACTAGACCCTGGAAAGAGCAGTGCGCCCCCACAAGTGGTGGAAGTTTGGAGGTCCGGTTCGCGGGAACCGACCAGAGGCTCACAGGGTGTAAAGGTACGGTCGGTGGGAACCTGGGGTGTGTGTGTCCACCCTTGCCTGGGTGCTGGGTTCACTGCGGAAGAACGATCGTATCCGGAACGGAGGGGGTCACAGTCGGTGACCACAGTGGGATAGAAGACATCAAAGGGTCTGCCCGAAACCAACTGCGAAGACATCCAAAAGGGCTGCTCGAAACCAAATTTCTCTCTCTCTCTCTCTCTCCCCAACGGTACGACAACGATTACTGTGAACTTCACTAAGCTAAAGTGAACTCTGCGTCACTGTAAGACTGATCATTTTACCTCTAGACTGCGATAGAGCTTGGTTGATTCCTATTACTCTAGTTCTGTATATATGTGTGTATTATCATTGCTAACCTGTTACATTTATATCCTTACGATTAGTGTACTGTATTACTTATTTCTTTAATAAAACATTATTAGTTCCTAGTAATCCAGACTCCAACGAGCGTTCCATTTCTGCTGGTTTGGCAACCCAGTTACGGGGTACGTAACAATACTAAGATAGGTGGAGTTGTGGATAATGAAGTAGGTTTTCAAAGTTTGCAGAGAGATTTAGTCCAGTTAGAAGAGTGGGCTGAAAGATGGCAGATGGAGTTTAATGCTGAAAAATGTGAGGTGCTACATTTTGGTAGGACTAATCAAAATAGGACATACATGGTAAATGGTAGGGCATTGAAGAATGCTGTAGAACAGAGGGATCTAGGAATAATGGTGCATAGTTCCCTGAAGGTGAAATCTCATGTGGATAGGGTGGTGAAGAAAGCTTTTGGTATGCTGGCCTTTATAAATCAGAACATTGAGTATAGGAGTTGGGATGTAATGTTGAAATTGTATAAGGTATTGGTGAGGCCAAATTTGGAGTATTGTGTACAGTTCTGGTCAGCGAATTATAGGAAAGATGTCAACAAAATAGAGAGAGTACAGAGGAGATTTACTAAAATGTTGCCTGGGTTTCATCTCCTAAGTTACAGAGAAAGGTTGAACAAGTTAGGTCTTTATTCTTTGGAGCGTAGAAGGTTGAGGGGGGACTTGATAGAGGTGTTTAAAATTATGAGGGGGATTGATAGAGTTGACGTGGATAGCTTTTTCCATTGAGAATGGGGGAGATTCAAACAAGAGGACATGAGTTGAGAGTTAAAGGGCAAAAGTTTAGGGGTAACATTCTTTACTCAGAGAGTGGTAACTGCTTGGAACGAGTTTCCAGCAGAAGTGGTTGAGGCAGGTTTGATGTTGTTGTTTAAAGTTAAATTGGATAGGTATATGGACAGGAAAGGAATGGAGGGTTATGGGTCGAGTGCAGGTCGGTGGGACTAGGTGAGAGTAAGAGTTTGGCACGGACTAGAAGGGCCGATATGGCCTGTTTCCGTGCTGTAATTGTTATATGGTTATATGGTATAGCAGACAGGTATACATCTATATACTGCAGAAAAGGTTGCCATGTTTTATGAAAACTATTTGTTTTTGAGTGTACCATACATGTCAAAAAGTCCAAAGGAATGTATTCCATGATTAATTTACGCCAACCAAAAAGTCCAGGGGCCTTATTGGATATCCAACAAAGTAAAATGTTCTTCCTCGCACAGAAAGTCAGGATGTTTGTGCATTAATAATATGACTGCTGGGTAAGCCTAAGAGAAAAGACACTGGGTCCATTTCAAGCTCTATCTTCAGAATCTTTTCCATTTCACCCAAAATATCACTCCAGTATGCCTGAAGTTTGGGACAAGTCCAAAAACAGTGGGTGAAAGTTCCAGTATTTACTTTACATTTCTGCAGTATTGATGGAACAGATTTCAGGCAATGTCAGGGGACTGTAAAAGGAAAATACTGCTTCTTCTTCTTAAGCTCATTGCCCCTATTGGGGCATAGGCCGCTGACAGCAGCTCCATGGAGTCCTCTGTCCTGAGCCAGTCTTTTCAGTCTTTTATGGTGTAGCCTATTGAAGGTCGATCCTTTCCCAGAGATGAAGATTTTGGAGCTTCTGTTGGCATTTCTGTAGTGCTGGGTTTTTATGGGATGAGGTTTCTAGCCCCATGCCCAACCCTTCACCTTTCACAGCCGGGCTTGGGACTGTCCATGGCGAGTTGAAAACTCTGCAGATGCTGGAAATTTGAAATAGAAACAGAAAAAGCTGAAAGTGATCTGCTGGCCAAGCACAAACCATGGAGAAAGATATGAAGTTAAATGGTAGTAATTTATTCTTGGTTGTGTGTGCAAAACTTGTGATATAAAGGCAGATGAACTTTGTCCTCTTCTTTAGGTCATCAATTCAGTGGGAACACACTTAGAAGTGGAATCCAATGTGAAATTATTACCAGGTTGTGTATTTTGCAAATGGGACCAAGGATGAATTTCTTTTTTTTCGGGTTAATGACCTTTCATTGGACCAGTCAATGCCCTGAAATATGAACTCCACAGAGTATTTCCAGCATTTACTGGCTTTACTTCACTGCCCTGTGATCGCTGCTGGATGTACACATCCCAGGTAATTAAAACAGAAGGCATTGCAATGGTTAGGCGTAGAATCAGAGTCCACCAAATCCTGAGGTAGGAGAGAGGGAGGAATAATTCATCTGAATTGGAAAATATAGTTTATCTATTGACTAAAACAGGACATCTGTTATCTTCACCCTTTCTGCCCTGACTAGAAAATAATCTCAGCCTCCTCAATAATGTTTCTCTACCTTTGAAGTACTAAGTGAACAGTCCTCCTCATGAATAAGAACCATTCATGAGTTTGTAAGACACATTCTTTAGGTGGTCAATATATTGGTTATATGTCAAAAAGATGGTACCTATCATTAAGGACCCCTATCACCCAGGACATGCCTCTTTTCATTACTACCATTAGAGAGGAGGTACAGGAGCCTGAAGACACACACTCAATGTTTTAGGAATGGCTTCTTCCCTGCTGCCATCAGATTTTTGAACAGATAATGCACCAATCCATGAACGCTACCTGAATATATTTTGCTCTCTTTTCACACTATATTAGTGGATGCTTTTTGTTTTTTGCATCATTCTCTGTAAACTCTAGAGACTGTTGTGCATGAAAAATCCCAGGAAATCAGCAGTTTCTGAGATACTCAAACCACCCCGTCTGGCACCAGCAATCATTCCACGGTCAAAGTCACTTAGATCACATTTCTTCCCCATTATGTTATCTGTTCTGAACAACAACTAAACCTCTTGATTTTATGCATTGAGTTGTTGCCACATGATTGGCTGATTAGATACAGTATTTTCATTAACGAGCAGGCGTACAGGTGTACCCAGTAAAGTGGCCACTGAGTGTATATTTCATATTGTAATTTATGGTGCTTTTTATGCATTGTACTGTACTACTGCTGCAAAACCACAGATTTTAAGACATAGGTCAGTGATAATAAACCTGATTCTGATTATTCTGTCGATTACAAACCAGACTCACCATGTTATTTTTGTATACGACAATCTATAGCATTCCGTGGGACTGATTTCTGTGAAACTAATAATAATGAGGAGCATCAACCAAACCATTAATTATTAGTGAATCTGGATCATTTTCACATTTTCTGGTTATTTTTATTGTACTCATTCCCAAATCATTGTAACTGTGTTTAATTTCGGACAAAGAAAAGTACTTGTTACAGCTGATATTGATAGTTAAAAGACCATTGTT
Source organism: Mobula birostris (assembly GCF_030028105.1). Taxonomy (NCBI): domain Eukaryota; kingdom Metazoa; phylum Chordata; class Chondrichthyes; order Myliobatiformes; family Myliobatidae; genus Mobula; species Mobula birostris. The sequence continues at coordinate 40,788,356 of NC_092402.1, forward strand.
TAATTGATTTGCAATGAGATCCATCCTGACAGTTTATATATCAGGCAATACTATTGCAGTACCTATAGTGCTTAATTATCTTATATAATGCTGCTGGTGTTACAGTATATAAGTTAATAACACTATTTCCAAAAATGTATCCATTTTATTTCTATTTATTTACATTTTATGCTCTTTTCTATATAAAATTATTAAACAGCAGAGAACTGTTTGGCATTTTGCTTTGGACATATTGGACCTGTCTCAAGAAGGAAGGTAAGAGCTTAAAACTTAACTGAAAGGAATGTTCTTCTACAGCTGAAATAAGTGCATCAAGAATTGAGTAGAATACAACAGAGTAATGTAACTCACTCCCTTTGATGAATAGGAAGTCTGATGCCAAATAGCCACAACCACCAAAGGAATCTCTCCCTGGGGAGAAAGCAATGAAATGGTTCCTCTTGTTAATCAAAAGTAAATTAGAAACAGGACAGAAATATTTGACAGTCAAACTGTATTCTTGTAAAGACTACCCTGCTTAAATGTGTGTAATTCCAAACATCTAGTCTCCCCCGCCCCATGGAATGGTGGTCTGTTAAGAGTTTCCAATATTTACTTACACATGTAATACATAATCAAAGGTAGCAGATGTGATGTAAATAGGGTGGGCTTTCATTATAGATTTTGGCCCTCAAATTGATTCCATGTGCCTGTGGAGATGGAACCAGACTGTCCTTTGTTATCTCACCCAAATGGCCTTCTTTTTTTTGCATACTTGAGTTTGGATGCCAAAGGGTGCACTTTAGGAATTTGTATGTCAAGAGATCATATTGGGAATGTGAATTAGCGGGTCAGCAGGAGTGACAGATTTTTGTGTGGTGGGAGATGCCGTGGGACCCGTTAACCTCTGAATCCTAATGTGCTCTCCTGCTTCACATCAGCATCACAGATCATTAAATCTATTGTCCTGTGCCAGAAGCCTGGTCATTAGTAGGAGATACCACAGCTGAGGCTTGCCGAGTTCTGTAGAATCAGAAGTTTGATCCCAAGGCTGTTCTTTTTCTTTTTTACTTACTGATAGCACCGAGATGAGCTACATCTCATTGTGTGACTTTCCAGAGACAACATGTCATCTTATAGCAAAGTTAAGTGGATAAGAAATTGGAAAATCTAAAAAGTAGAGTTATTTTCCTTTATTTTACAGCCATTATTAAACCCAAGAGCTCCACCACTTAGCAGGACAAGGGCAACAGAGGGCAACTGCAAATTACTTTCCAAGTCATGACTTGAGAATTACCTTTATAATCACTAGTCAAAATCCTAGAACCACCATCTTCAATAGCTCTCCCAGAGGACTGTCACACATAAGGAATGTAGCTGTTTAAGTAGGTAGCCCACCAGCACCTTCTCAAAGTCAATTAACAACGGGTATAGAAGGCTTGACTTCCTTCATGTCTCCATCTCATGTATGAATTAAAAAAAAGTAACAGTTTTCTGTCTCAAGCTTATTTTTAATTGCTGTGTTATATTTTCAGAGATATTATTTTAACTTAATTAATGTTGCTGTTGGTAGAATTATATAAGATAATTAAATACAAATACTATTACCATAGTAATAGTAATGCCAGATATATAACCTGCCAAGATGGATGTCATTACACATTAATTACGCAATGGTCTTAATTGTCAATGCCAGCCACGATATCAGTTCTTACAAGTAACTGTCTTTGTCAGAAAGTAACCAATTGCAATGATCTGGGATTTGTTTATATAACTTTAATTAACTTAGAGTAAGAGCTTGCATGTTCAGTTGTTTGAATAATCTGTATTATGGACACAGTACCAGCTCAAGAATTCCTGAATTGTATTGTCCCATGCTCAGCTTGCCTAACTTATTGGTGAAGGCTAAAAGAAGTCATCGTCGTGGAGCATAGAAAAATGCAACACAGAAACAGGTCCTTCGGCCCATCTAATCTGTGCCCAGCCATTTAACGGGTCTACTCCCATCGACCTGCACCCCGACCATACCCATGTACCTATCCAAACTTCTCTTAAACGTTGAAATCAAGTTCACATGCACCACTTATGCTGGGCATAGGTAGGGTAAGCAGTAAGAAACGTTTTTCCAGAGCAGAGCTATTTAAAACTTGAGGGCTGTGGTTTAATGGGTAAGATGATAGGAAGAGATCTGAGGAAGAATTCTTTTCACCCAGATGGTAGTTGGAATCTGAAAGGCACAGCCCAAGGGGGTAGTGGAGGTAAATACTCTCATAAAATGTGGGTATCTAAATAAGCACTTGAATCTTCAGGGCACAGAAGGCTACAGACCTTTGGCTGGCGTGGAATTAGTATGGATGACCATATGATGTTTGGCACGGACATGATGGGCGTTATAGAGTCATAGAATCATAGAACACTAGAGTGCTGAAACAGGCCCTTAGGCCCATTCTATCCATGCTGGACTGTTATTCTGCGTAGCTCCATCGATCAACACCTGGACCATAGCCCTCTATACCCCTCCTATCCATGTATTTATGCAAATTTCTCTTAAATGTTGCAATTAAACCCGCATCCACCACTTGTGCAGGCAGCTTGTTCCACACTCTCACCACCCTCTGAGTGAAGAAGTTTCCCCTCATGTTCTCCTTAAACATTTCACCTTTCACCTTTAACCCATGACCTCTAATTGTAGTCCCAGCCAATCTCAGTGGAGAAAACCTACTTGTATTTACCCTATCTATGCCCCTCATAATGTTGTATACCTCTATCAAATCTCTCTTGTTCTCCTATGCTCTAGGGAATAGAGTCCTAATATAGTCAGCCTTTCCCTATAGCTTCAGTTCTCAAGTCCCGGCAACATTTTGCAAATTTTCTCTGTATTTTTTCTCTACTATGTAATGACTCTGTGTGTCTTTGTTACTAAATCTATTCTTTGACCTGGTGTTTGCTCCCATTGGAGTGCCCCATGCCAATATGTATCAGGCACATTCAAGTTACCAGCCTCCATTTCTCCCGGGCATTGCAAAACGTTTGCCTGAGGCACTTGGGCTAAATCCAGAAGTTGACAGCTTTGTGTCATGTTTCTGACACACTTTTTGAAAATGTCTGTGAAAACTATGTATTATTGTGGGTTTAAACTCCCCCACAGTGGATAATCCTGACAATTAAAAGTTACTGACAAAATGGAAAGAATTGTGGAATGTTCTCCCCAAAGTCCTGGTTAGAATTCCAGCAACCTCTGTTATAAAAATGGAATTTGATTTTATCATGCAACTTAAACAACTTTATGCTGCGTTGATACCAGGCATCTCATGCATGCCATAATAAGTTTTGAGTTGCTTGAAGGGCATGCTGTTTCAGATTCCAGTGTGTTGGGCAGTAAGCGCCAGATGCCTCTTGAAGCAACATTGAACACCTCCACTGAAATTCAGTTCCACTGAAGCAAATGGAAGTGACTCTCAGAAGCAAGTTTAAGGCACATTTGTTTCTTCATCATGGTTTAAGCATGACAAACAGATTGTGATTTTCTACCCTTTATTTTTTGCAATTGATCGTCTAAAAGGCTTGATCTTAAATTTATTATATAATGTGTGAAGAATATATTCCTATGGAAGAAGAATCCTTTGTGCAGTATGAGTAAAGGATCATTAACCAATTGAAACAAGTACTAGAATTTTTGCCTACATCTATATACTTGGTGTTTGTTTTTCAGGAATTAGGTGATGCCTATGAACCAGATGACATGCTCATTGTTTTCTGATGGCTGATTTGCCTCACCTCCTTTTTCTTATGTCTTCTTACATTTCTTCTTTTAACACTAAGAATGGTCATCATTTCTGGAACAAATTAATTGGAAACAGTCTCTATTGTTGCAAAGCTGTTTTAGAGCCCCACTTAAAAGTCTTTTTCATTGCCTTACTTTCTACTATGAGTTTGGATAGAAAGCTGTCCACTATCTGTTGTGGTGGTCCATGAGCTACCAAACTGGCCAAAGAATGCCCAACTCTTGAGCTGTATCAATAGTCTGCTAAGCTGGGCCTCAGTGTGGTAAATGCAGTTTGAGAACTGAGGCTTCTGTGTATTAGAGGGAGTGCAGGATTCAGCACCCAGTGAGCTTAACCATCGGGATTTCTGAACTGTAAAGTTTTGGAGACTTGTGCTCTGAGACTGTGCAGCCCAGCCAGCGGGTGGTCTCACTGACATTTTCAACATCTCGCTGGATCAGACACCCGTCCCCGTAGGCTTCAGGGACACCACCATCATCCCAGTGCTCAAGAAGCCGACTGTATTGTGCCTTAGTGACTACTGCCCAGTGACACTGACCTCAATAATAATGAATTGCTTTAAGCAGCAGGTCATGAACTGCATTAAATCCTGCCTTCCCACTTCACTGGACCCCTGGAGACAGTGCGTGAGGGAGGATAGGCAGGTGATAGAGAAGGGACGCGCTCAGACCGATGGTTTCAGATGTGTCTATTTTAATGCAAGGTATATTATGAACAAAGCAGATGAGCTTAGAGCATGGATCAGTACTTGGAGCTATGATGTTGTGGCCATTACAGAGACTTGGATGGCTCAGGGGCAGGAATGGCTACTTCAAGTGCCAGGCTCTAGATGTTTCAGAAAGGACAGGCAGGGAGGCAAAAGAGGTGGGGGTGTGGCACTGTTGATCAGAGATAGTGTCACGGCTGCAGAAAAGGAGGAAGACATAGAGGGATTGTCTACGGAGTCTCTGTGGGTGGAAGTTAGGAACAGGAAGGGGTCAATAATTCTATTGGGTGTTTTTTATAGACCACTCAATAGTAACAGGGACATTGAGGAGCAGATAGGGAGACAGATTCTGGAAAGGTATAATAATAACAGGGTTGTCATGGTGGGAGATTTTAATTTCCTAAATATTGATTGGAATCGCCCTAGAGCAAGGGGGTTAGATGGGGTGGAGTTTGTTAGGTGTGTTCAGGAAGGTTTCCTGCCACAATATGTAGATAAGCCTACAAGAGGAGAGGCTGTACTTGATCTGGTATTGGGAAATGAACCTGGTCAGGTGTCAGATCTCTCAGTGGGAGAGCATTTTGGAGATAGTGATCACAATTCTATCTCTTTTGCCATAGCATGAGAGAGGGATAGGAACAGACAAGTTAGGAAAGCGTTCAGTTGGAGTAAAGGGAAATTTGAGGCTATCAGGCAGGAACTTGGAAGCATAAATTGAGAATAAATGTTCTCAGGGAAATGTACAGAAGAAATGTGGCAAATGTTCAGGGGATACTTGTGTGGAGTTCTGCATAGGTTCATTCCAATGAGACAGGGAAAGGATGGTAGAGTACAGGAACCGTGGTGTACAAAGGCTGTTGTAAATCTAGTCAAGAAGAAAAGAAGAGCTTATGAAAGATTCAGAAAACTAGATAATGATAGAGTTCTAGAAGATTGTAAGGCTAGTAGGAAGGAGCTTAAGAAAGAAATTAGAAGAGCCAGAAGGGGGCATGAGAAGGCCTTGGCAGACAGGATTAAGGAAAACCCCAAGGCATTCCACAAGTATGTGAAGAGCAAGAAGAAAAGACATGAGAAAACAGGACCAATCAAGTGTGACAGTGGAAAAGTGTGTACGGAACTGGAGGATATAGCATAGGCACTTAATGAGTACTTTGCTTCAGTATCCACTACGGAAAAGGATCTTGGAGATTGTCGGGATGACTTGCAGCAGACTGAAAAGCTTGAGCATGTAGATATTAAGAAAGAGGATGTGCTGGAGCTTTTGAAAAGCAATAAGTTGGATAAGTCACTGGGACTGAACGAGATGTACCCCAGGCTACTGTGGGAGGTGAGGGAGGAGATTGCTGAGCCTCTGGCAATGTTCTTTGTATCATCAATGAGGACGGGAGATGTTCCGAAGGATTGGAGGGTTGCGGATGTTGTTCCATTATTCAAGAAAGGAAGTAGAGAAAGCCCAGGAAATTATAGACCAGTGAGTCTTACTTCAGTGGTTGGGAAGTTGATGGAGAAGATCCTGAGAGGCAGGACTTATGAACATTTGGAGAAGCATAATATGATTAGGAATAGTCAGCCTGGCTTTGTCAAAGGCAGGTCGTGCCTTACCAGCCTGTTTGAATTTTTTGAGGATGTGACTAAGCACATTGATGAAGGTAGAGTGGTAAATGTAGTGTATGTGGATTTCAGCAAGGCATTTGACAAGGTACCCCATACAAGGCTTATTGAGGAAGTAAGGAGGCATGGGATCCAAGGGGACATTGCTTTGTGGATCCAGAACTGGCTTGCCCACAGAAAGCAAAGAGGGGTTGTAAACGGGCCATATTCTGCATGGAGGCCGGTGACCAGTGGTGTGCCTGAGGGATTTGTCCTGGGACCCCTACTCTTTGTGATTTTTATAAATGACCTGGATGAGGAAGTGAAGGGATGGGTTAGTAAATTTGCTGATGACACAAAGGTTGGGGGTGTTGTGGATAGTGTGGAGGGCTGTCAGAGTTTACAGCGGGACATTGATAGGATGCAAAACTGGGCTGAGAAGTGGCAGATGGAGTTCAGCCCAGATAAGTGTGAGGTGGTTCATTTTGGTAGGTCAAATATGATGGCAGAATATAGTATTAATGGTAAGACTCTTGGCAGTGTGGAGGATCAGAGGGATCTTGCGGTCCAAGTCCATAGGACACTCAAAGCTGCAGCGCAGGTTGACTCTGTGGTTAAGAAAGCATATGGTCTATTGGCCTTCATCAGTCGTAGGACTGAGTTTAAGAGCTGGGATGTAATGTTGCAGCTATATAGGACCCTGGTCAGACCCCAGTTGGAGTACTGTGCTCAGTTCTGGTCACCTCACTACAGGAAGGATATGGAAATCATAGAAGGGGTGCAGAGGAGATTTACAAGAATGTTGCCTGGATTGGGGAGCATGCCTTATGAGAATAGGTTGAGTGAACTCAACCTTTTTTCCTTGGAGCGACGGAGGATGAGAGGTGACCTGATAGCGGTGTGTAAGATGATGAGAGGTATTGATCGTGTGGATAGTCAGAGGCTTTTTCCCAGGGCTGAAATGGCTAGTACGAGAGGGCACAGTTTTAAGGTGTTTGGAAGTCGGTGCAGAGGAGATGTCAGGGGTAAGTTTTTTACACAAAGTGTGGAGCGTGCATTGAATGGGTTGTTGGCAACGGTGGTGGAGGTGGATACGATAGGGTCTTTTAAGAGACTCCTGGACAGGTACATGGAGCTCAGAAAAATAGAGGGCTATGGGTAACCCTAGGTAATTTCTAAGATAAGGACATGTTCGGCACAGCTTTGTGGGCAGAAGAGCCTGTTTTGTGCTGTAGGTTTTCTGTGTCTCTATGTTTCTATTACCAATTTGCATATGGTCCAAATTGGTTCACTGACTATACCATACCCTTTGCCCTTTGCATCATCCTGTTCCACTTGGACAATGGTGTGCCTCCTGTGTCAGAATATTGTTTATTGATTTCATTTCTGCTTTCCATACAATCATTCCCTAGAAGCTCATGGGAAAATTGTCCATCCCCAGAGCAACATCGCTGGCTCCATTATGCTGAGCACTGGTGCCCTCCCAGGGCCATGTGCTCAACCCACTGCTGTTCACACTGCGAATGCACAAATGTACTCCAAAATCCAGCTCTGGCCACATCACTAAGTTCGCCGTTGACACAACAGTGCTTGGCCTCATCAGCAATAATGATGAAACAGCATACAGGGGGGAGGTAGTGAGGCTTGCGGACTGGTGTAAACACAACAATCTGAGTCTCAACGTGGATAAGACTAAAGAGATGATTGTGGACTTCAGGGAGGCGCAGGCTGGCTACTCCCTACTGCACATCAATGGCTCCGCTGTGGACAGAGTCAGGAGCACCAAGTTTCTTGGTTTTGCAAATTAGTGATGATCTCACCTGGTTCCTCAATACCAACTCTTTAGCCAACAGAGCACAGCAGCACCTCTACTTCCTGAGGAGACGGAGACCAATGAGTCTTGCCAACCGCGCCGCCCCCGCCCCCTATTCTCACCATATTTTACTGGAGCACCATTGAGAGTGTGCTAACCAGATGCATCATCATCTGATATGGGAATTGCAACACTCTGCACCCTGCACCGGATAATGAGGTCTGCTGAAAACATTCATTGCTGTCTATCAGCTCCCCCAGCCCTCTATTCAGGGCATATATCAGAAGTGCTGCATACACAGTGCCTCCAACATTGTCAAAGACCCCTTTCATCCTTCCCACCACCTCACTGACTTCCTGTCATCGGGCAGAAGGTACCACAGCTTAAGAAGCAGAACTGTCAGGCTGGGTAACGGCTTCTTCCCGCAGGATGTTAGTCTTCTTAATGCCCTGCTGCCACCCAGCACACAAGTACTCCCTGTCTGAATGCTCTGCTGCCCTCAACAGCACGCCCCCCACTACCCAACTCACAGACACAGTCTCATTTTGCACTGGTAATTTTTCATCTTTTATTGTTGCTGTTTCACATATTTATATGACTGTTTTATTATAATAGTGCCAGTGACATTATACTGTCTTACATAATCATGCCCCTCGCACTTTATGTCAACCTGTCAGTCTTCAGGGCATGCCACTTAGGGACTTGTGCCAATCTTATTTTGTGACTGTGTCTGCTGAATCGTAGCTACAGTATATGTGTTGCATGTGACTATAGAGTACTGTGCAAAAGTCTTAGGCACACGTAAGTAAAAATCTGTAAAGCAAAGATGCTGTCAAAAATAATGAAATGAAAAGTTTCTAAATATCAAAAGATTTACTATAAAGAGCAGTAAACAGTACAAAGACCACACTTTGCCTTGAAAACTGCGTCAATTCTCTTCGGTATGCTGTCGTGCAGTTTTTAGGAGAATCGCCTGGTAAGTTGTTCAAGGTATCTTGGAGAACTTGCCAAAGTTCATCTTCAGGCTTTGGCTTTCTCACTTGCTTCTGTCTCTCCAGGTAATCCCAGACAGCCTCGGTGCTGTTGAGATCAGGGCTCTGTGGAGGCCATACCATCTGAAACCCCATAAAAAAATCTGCGGTGCCTAAGACTTTCGCACAGTACTGTATGAACTGTGCTTTGCACCCTGGCCTCAGAGGATCGATGTATCATTTAACTGTATACAGGTGCATGGTTGTATGACAATTAAACTTGATCTTGATCTTGAACTTGAACTAAAGCATGTTGATCACAAGATAAATTATATTAGATAAGTTGAACCGATTCCATTATTTCACACACACTTTTGGATATGAATTCTGAGGAACAGAAAAGATCTAAAACAAATTGCTTAAGTAGGAAGTACTCATATTGAATGTTTGGGATAAAAATATTCTGATTAGACCAATGGAATCTTTGCCAGCTAGTTTATAACACCCATTCAGATTTTGCCTATTAATAGGGTAAAAATCTAAATCAAATGACAAATGATGACTAATACGGATTTTTATTAGATAGATATGTTGTGGCTTTAAAAATACAAAATTGCTCACCACTTGGTCATAAACATTTTTAAGACTGTTGGGAAATTCCATAATTGGCCATTATCAGCCAGCAATCATGTGGCACAACCTCAATTAATAATGAAGGTTTGTGGGGGTTTTCTACAACAAGCTCAGGGAGTTTTTATTTCCTAAGTTCAGCAGGCTTAGTTAATGATTCAAATATATATATTGTAGTTCTAGAACAAGGCAAGCATTTACATGGCATTAAGTCCAATTTTTAAACTATTTTGTGGATAGCTGGTTTGCAGTAAGTTGTTGTAAATTTGTACTTACTGATAATTTATAGAATAATATTCTGTGAAATTGAGAGGAACCCTAAGTTGGACCAGGAAGAGCCAAATTCTCTCAAAGTAGGTTCTTATTCACAGCAGAAAGCTGAGATGCAGCCTATCAGTGGAGTGGATTAACAATCTGGGCCGATGCATCACTGGCAGTGTCTCCCTAGTAAGCCTTGGCAAATTATTTTCAGCTTTAACGTAATTTAGACAGGAGGCAGCAGATGGATCCATGGTACTGTTACATGGCACCATTAGTACTGCTGAGGCACCGGCAAAGGGAATAATGCTGGTTTCAGGAGTGGCCCTGTTTGTAATTTTTTTTTTGCTATGTTAACATTTGGGTGCTTTTGTGGTGTCTAATTCCAGAAAAGCAAACATGATCTTGCTGAATTTCTAGATTAGTGAATGCTGGCACCAAGAAAGGTCTCCTTAGCTACAATATACTCAGCTCCCATTCTCCTGCACTTACAATGTTCAAGTGATATGACTAAATTCATAGAGATGTAGAGCAATGGAAGAAGCCCTTTGGCCCAACTTGTCCAGGCCAACTGAGGTATCTTCCTGAGCTGCCTATATTTGGCCCATATCCCTCTAAACTTCTGTATCCATGTACCTGCTCAAATGTCTTTTAATTGTTGTAGTTACACCCACCTCTACCACTTCCTCGGGCAGTTCGTACTACATGCCCACCACCCTCTGTGCGGAAAAACTTTAAATTATTCCTTTCTCACTCTGAAGCTATTCCCTCCAGATTTAGACTTCCCTGCCCTGGGCAAGGCACTTACTGGGAGGATTGGTTCCCCTCAGCAGAGATCCGAGAATTATGGAGCTCATTTTCAGAATAAGGGGTCATTTCCTTAAAACAGTGATGAGCAGGATGCTTTTTCTATCAGTGACTCATGGAACCTTAGAATTCTTTATCCTAGAGAGCTGCAAGGATGAAGTCAGTGACTATATTTGAGGCTGAGAAGGATGGATTTTTGGAGAGTTGAGGGTTAATGGAGTATTGACTGCAGAGCGGAGCTGAGTTCACTAGCAGATCAGCACAATCTTATTGAGTGATGGATGGCTTTCTCCTGTAAAAACAGCCTCACATTCAGGTGCCAAGTAGTTGCACAGAGCTTGAAATTCAGAATTTTTTTCTGCCCTTTGGATATACACCTTGAATTAATTTGGAACTCAGCCAACACTGATGGACCCAAGGAATCTAGCCCTCTGTTTCTCTTGATCACCTGGGACAATCTGAAACCCTCTTGAAGCGGTTATGCCCCTTGACTCTGAGAATACTGCCAGAAATTGGACTTTTTAGATTTGAGGAAAGATTGGAAAAGAAGGATTGTTTTCTTTGGAAAAGAGGCTGAAGGAAGACTAATCCAGATGCATAAATATATGCGGGACCTTGATACAATTAAAAAAAATAGTTGAAAGGTCTCAATGCAAAATATCAAATGTGCAATTCCCACCAGGAAGTCACTGAGTTCCTCAAACAGTTCATATTTTGCTTCAAATTCCAGCATCTACGTGCTCTTGTGTCTCTTAAAAAGTCCTTGAATAGGTACCTGAGGAGCTGCAAACTACAGTCTTATGGAGTTAATAGTGGAAGGTGGGATTAGGTCGGGTAGCTTGTGACTGTGCTAGATGTGGTGGGCTGAATGGCCTGCGTCTTATAGTTTTTTGGATTGTGGACCAATTAAAGGAATTTGTTGGCAGGAAATGTGACTTATCATCTTTATGTAAATCAGCCCAATGATTTGTTGGGAGTGAGTTTGCAGCTGATGTTTTGGTTTGTACACCTCGGCACAGTGCTCACATCCCACCAGGTACCGGCTCAGAGCCGATCCCTCGGCCTCTCTTTTTAGTTATACTTGGAGATTTTGGTTGAGCACAGTATGGTTTAAACAAGAAAGGCTTCAACACTTCCAGCCACTTTTAAGAGTTGTTAGGATTTCACATTTTAAGGAGCTGTCAGTCATGGACCAAGGACTTTACACTGGTCCTGCCCCAAGTCTGACCTAAGACTGCTTGCTGTTGTCAATTGGTGCCAAGAGGAAAAGCATTGCATTCGGCAGCATTGTTCTCATCCATCACTGTGATGGACATTTGAACATTCTTTTATTTGCCACTGATCCTCTAAACCTGCCGCATTTGGGACATTGAAAAACACAGGATGTAAAGGATATGCAGGGTGGGGGAGAAAGAACAACTCTATACCCAAGCTATTCACAGAATGACCCCTCTGCATGCTAATAAGTGACGTTACTATTTGGTTGTGTTGGCAGGTTAAAGGTTAAATATGTTTGGTTTCCAGTGTTCCTTTCCAGTCCCACCTGCTGATACCTGACTGTAGCACCTACATTTGGGTTACACAGTGGCTACTTTCTCCTGGGTGTGGATGGATGTACAATAATTCCAGATTCTTTTCCCAAAATGTCTCACACTGCGGTTTAGGATGGCAATCCGGTTAGGATAAGGTCTTCTCTTATCAGGTGAGCATTGGATTATGATAACATAAATAAAATTAATATAAAATAAAGTGGAATTATATGCATTAAGGACTGGGCACTTGATTGATTCCAGCGAAGTCAGCAGAACCCAATGAAAACCATTGTAAAGGCTGTTGCTGTTGTTCCATCACTATGTAAAATTGACTGGCCTCAATCTCTCTCTCTTCACTAATGTATGTAATGTATGCTACCAACTTTTAAACATTGTTGTTAGTTCTCAATATTGATACTTATAGTGACCAGGTTTCGACAAATTAGCAGGTTCTATTGCGTAGGTAACTCCGGCAGCAACACAAAATCACTAACAATTATTGACTGTTCTTTGCCACCACATTGTTTTAAACCACATAACCCAGCTGATGTCTCTCAAACAAAGATGTGTTTTAGCTCAATGGCTTAAAATCATATATAGGCCCAAGGAAATCAAACATAAAATCACAAACATGCTGTGAAATAAAGGAAGACTGTTGGGAACTGAGGACAAATGTTCATGCCCTTTCTGTTGACAGATATGATCAATGTGTTTTTGCATGCTAGGAGCAGACTTGCACTTTACACATGGAGATGCAAATCAAAAGTCAAACGTCATTGCTGTTGCCATGCCAATGTTATTTATCTTATTTTTTTTACCTTAAAGAGATGAACAAAGCGCTTCCGTCTTTCAACAATGTTGTACTTTCCAAAGGACTCTGCAAGCTGTAAAGTCTCGTGTTTCTGTGTGATAGTTCTGACATCATTGCCCCAGGTTTGTCTCCAGCTTAGATATAACAAGGTTATGTTTCCTGGGCAGCTCATTTGTGCCACCGGACTCAATGCTTCAAATTGGAGCAGAATCTGATGAAAGGAGGGTAGACTTATATGTAACTTTAACCCATTGGTATCCTCTAGCAGTTAACAAAAGCTTAATTCCAGGAAAAGCCAGTTCCGGCATGATACACTGTCAAAATCTTAACAGGAACTTACTAGTCATAAATATCCTGTATGCATATTGTTCAGTAACAGGGGTTTCAAGAACTGCCCTTTTGCTTCATCCACTGAGATTTATCTCTTGACTGGATCCAACAAGATGTGAGGTTTGTGAACCACGGAAATAAAGCAAAATGTTGCTTTATATAGCATCTTGCACATCCTTTTTTGAAAATCCCACATCCAATTTTGAAGTTTACTCACTGCTATAATACATAGCAGAAAATGTGTACACAGGAAGCTCTCAGAATAATAACCAAAAGATCTGATTTAATACTGTTGATTGTGTGATAAAACATTGGAAAATAATCCAGGAATAGCTTCCCTCCCCATTTTCATAAGATCTTTTATATTCACACAAGAGAGCAACCGATTTACCACTTCATCAAACGATGGCACTTAGAACATAAGACCATAAAACATAGGAAAAGAATTAGGCTATCTGGCTCATCGAGACTCCTCTACCATTCTATCATGGCTGATTCATTTTCCTTCTCAACCTTTTACTCCTGCCTTCTCCCCGTAACCTTTAATGCCCTTACTAATCAAAAACCTGATTCATTTCAGAGAATCTGTCCTATGCCCAGCACGTAAGTGCAATTATGAAGAAAGCAGTGCTTTGACTTCCATAGAAGTTTGCAAAAGTTCAGCAATGATATCTAAAATTTTGCCAAACTTCTATAGATGTGTAGTGGAGAGTATATTGACTGGCTGCATCATGTCCTGATATGAAAACACCAATGCTCTTGATTGGAAAATCTTACTAAAAGTAGTGGATACAGCCCATTTCATCATGGATAAAGCCCACCGCACCACTGAGCATGTCTGCACAAAGCAGGAAAGCAGCATCCATCATCAGAGACCCCCACCACCGAAGACATGCTCTCTTTTTGCTGCTGCCATCAGGAAGAAGGTACAGGAGCCTCAGGACTCACACCACCAGATTCAGGAACAGTTAACACTGTTCAACCATCAGGCACTTGAACCAAAGGGGATAACTTCACTCAACTTCACTTGTCCCTTCTTTGAAATGTTCCCACAACCTATGGACTCTCTCTTAAGGTCTCTTCATCTCATGTCCTCAACATTTATTGCCTATTTATTTAATTATTATTATTTCTTTATTCTTGTATTTGCACAGTTTGTTGTCTTTTGCACACTAGTTGAACACCCACTTGGTGCTGTCTTTCATTGATTCAGTTATAGTTATTATTCTATTACAGATTATTGAGTATTCCCCCTCAAAAATGGATCTCCGGATTCTATCTGGTGACATGTATCTACTTTGATGATAAATTTACATTGAACTTTGGTTGTCTGTATGCTCTGTTGCGTGCGGTCTTTCATTGACTCTATTATGTTTCTTGGATTTCCTGTGTATGTCCCCAAGAAAACAAATCTCAGGTTGTATATGGTGATATGTATGTACTTTGATAATAAATTTACTTTGAACTTTGAACCTGTCAACCGCTACATTAATTATACCCAATGACTCTTCCTCCACAGCCAGCTGTGGAAATAAATTCCAGATTCACACCACTCTGCTAAAGAAATTCTTCCTCATCTCTGTTCTAAATGAATACCCTTCTTTTCTGAGGCTGTGTCCTCTGGACCTAGACTCTCCCACTAAAAGAAACATCTTCTCCACAAGCACTCGATCTCGGCCTTTCAATATTCGGTACATTTCAATGAGATTCCCCCTCATTCTTCTAACCTCCAGTGGGTACAAGCCCAGAGCCATCAAGCACGCTTCAAATATTAACCCTTTCATTCCTAGGATCATTCTTGTGAACTTTCTTTGTTCCAATCTGCTACCTCTTTGCCCATTCTCCTAATCTGTCCCAGCCATTCTGAAGATCCAAGCAAACAAATTCACTGACTCTTCTTTGTCTATCCTGCCTGGTATTTCCTTAAAAAAATTCCAACAGATTTGTCAGGTAAGATTTCTCTTTGTGGAAATCATACTGACTTCGGCCTCCAAGTACCCTGAAACCTCATCCTTACAATTGTCTCCAACATCTTGCCAACCACTGAAGACAGTCTATCTGGCTTATTAAGATTCTGTCTTTTGCCTCTCTCCCTTCTTGAAGAGTAGAGTAATGATTGCAATTTTTCAGTCCTTTGGAACCATTCCAGAATCCAGTGATTTTTGAAAGATTATTACCCATGTCTCCAAAATTTCTTCAGCCACCTCTTTCAGAACCCTGGGATGTAGTCCATCTGGTCCAGGTAACTTATCTACCTTCAGACCTGTCAGCTTCCCAAGCACCTTCCCCTTAGTAAAAGCGACTACACTCACACCTGCCCCCTGACACTCTTGAATTTCTGGCATACTGCTAATGTCTTCCACAACGAAGACTGGTGCAAAATAAATTATGACCATGCAGTTCTTTCAAGGACTCTTCATCTCATGTTCTTGATATTTATTGCTTATTTATTATTTATTATTATTATTATTTTCTTTTTGTATTTGCACAGTTTGTTGTCTCTTGCACATTGGTTGTTGTCCATCCTGTAGGGGGCAGTCTTTCATTTAGTCTATTGTGTTTCTTGTATTTACTGTGAATGCCTGCAAGAAAATGAATCACAAGGTTGTATTTGGTGACATACTTTGATAATAAATTTACCTTGAGCTTTGAACTTTGTTCCCTCCCAGACAATCAGCTCGGATATTGTGCATACTTCCCTGGAGTCAAATGCATACATACCTCATGTGTCTCAAAATGTGAGAGTGCTGCTGTCATTTCAAATCAATGTTGCCCTCATGGACTTTTTCTAGCTGAAGTTGTCCAAATTTTTCATATGAAAAAAGCAATATTCCTTTATGCAGATAATTTAATAGAAATAATTACAAAATATGTCCAGAAAGTATTGAATTTGGATACTGAGCCTTGAGTTTGACTTTTAATGAAGCGGTTAACAGCCAAGATATCTCACGCAGAGTTTTTGTTTCTGGACCACTGTAGTTTTAAAGATCATATAATTGGATTTTCTTATAAATTTCATGATTGGGAGATGAATGAGAATAAAATGGAAGTAGAAAAGAAGGAAGAGATAAGATTTCTCATACAGTAAATTTCATTGTGCAAACTTATATCAAGTTTCACATTACCTTTGGTATTTGGTTTATTATTGTCACATGTATTGAGATACAGTGAAAAACATTGGTTTTGCCATCCATGCAGATCATTCCAAACATAAGTATATCATAGTAGTTCAAAAGGAAAAATGACACCAGAGGGCAGAATATAGTGTTACTGTTATGACTACAGAGAAAGTACAGTACAGGTAGACAATGCAATGGCCACTGTGAGGTAGGTTCAGAGATTATGAGTTATCTTTATTGTTGAAGAGGTCAGTTCAAGAGTGGGATAGAAGCTGTCCTTGAGACTGGTGATGCACGGTTTCAAACTTTATCTTCTGCCTGACAGAAAGGGAAAGGAAGATAATCAGGGTGGGAGAGGCTTTCAATTATGTTGCCTGTTTTCCCGACACAGTGGAAAACAGAGACCAAGTCCATGGATGGGGGGCTGCCTTTTGTGATAGACTGGCTATGTCTACAATTCTCTGCAATTTCTTGTGGTCTTGGGCAGAGGAGTTGCCATACCAAGCTGTGATACATCCAGATAGGATACTTCCTGTGTTACATTTATAAGCTATTTCAAACACGCTTTCTACTGTTATGTCTCGTATTAGCTTCAAGAGTCTTCAGTGTCAGAACATCACAGTTCAGTGCTAAGTATTATTATCCTATGCCAAGTGACTTGCCCAGGTTTTATGGTGCTCTGAATGAGTTTGCCAGCGAACTTCATGCAGAGGCTCTGCAGACAGAATTGGGGCGAGCAGCCAATGGAGTCTGGCTCATTTTTAGATAGGTGTGAAATGTGTATCTCTTCTCACTGGTAGTATCATAAGCAGTATTCTCCCTTCTGATACAGAAGGATAATTTCAGGAATTCAGGCATACAATGTTATGATGATGATTATGAGGACACGTAGCTGACATCTATGACCTGGAGACTCAGGCTGAGAAGACAGACCACAGTATAATCCTTGCTTTAATATTAGCTGTGAAAAGCATTACAAGTTCACGATGGGTTTAGTGTTTGCATAATGTTGGTATGTTAATATGTTATGTTAGTTGATGTACTAACAATATAGTCAAGCTGCTGCCTCACAGCTCCAGGGACCCCCAGATCCATTCAACCCCTCCAACACTGTCTGTGTGGAGATTGTATCTTCTCCATGTAATGTGTGGGTTTTTTTCTGGTTTCCTCCCATATTCCAAAGGCATGCGGGTCAGTTCAGTAATTGGCCACTGTAAAATGCCCCTATTGTGAAGGAATGGTAGAATCTGGAGAGGTTGAAGGGTTTCTGGTTTCTCCTTTTTTTTGTTGCTATTTTGGGCAACTTTGAATCAGCCGGATCTCGAAACATCCTGACGTCGTCGCAGCAAGAAGTGTGGTCAATGCTTGTCATGCCGAACGTAGAAGAAGCGAAACAGAAGAGCTAAGAGACAAGTTCAAGACAGCAAAGAAGAATCTCTTTGCCACCTACAACTAACTGAAGGAAGAGGAACTAGTTGAGAGGATTAGAGAGGTAGAGGCTGCTAATGAAGACATGCAGCATGGAGAAGCATGGCGCCTAGTCAATGAGATCAGTAGACGGAAGAAGTCCCCATTAGGTCAAATAAGTGATAAAACAGCAGAGGACCGTGTCCAGACATGGTTTACTCACTTTAAGAACCTGCTGGGAAGCCCTCCAACGATCACAGAAGAAGAAGAGGACATACTCACGACACTAACACAAGTCAACATCGATGATGGCCCATTCACCATTGAGGAACTGAAGAAGGCCAAATATGCACTCAGACAGGGCAGGAGCGCTGGACCAGATGGGATATCACCAGATGTCCTGAAGAACCGCGACCTGGACGACATCTTGCTGGACATATGTAATACGGCACTGATGAAAGGCGACAAACCAGAACAGTGGTCACTCTCAAACATTATCCCAGTCCCCAAGTCTGGATCCCTCACAAAGACAGATAACTACCGCAGTATCAGCTTGACCTGCATCTTAGCAAAGCTATACAATCGGATGATCTTGAACAGGATTCGCACCGCCATTAACCCTAAGCTAAGATTCAATCAGAATGGTTTTTGGCAGAAGCGCACAATAGTGATGCAAATACTTGGTCTCCGTAGAATCATCGAGGAAGTCAAGAAGAACAACCTACCAGCCGTACTTACTTACATTGATTTTTGCAAAGCTTTTGACTCCATTCACCAAGGTAAAATGCTGAAGATCCTGAAAGCTTACGGAGTGCCAGACCATCTACTGAGAGCAATAGAGTCCAGCTATACCAAAACCATGGGGAAAGTTATATCACCAGATGGAGAAACAGCAGTGTTCAAACTCCTAGCTGGTGTGCTGCAAGGAGACACTCTGGCACCCGACACCTTTATAATCGTCCTTGATTACGCTCTGCGTCAAGCTACCGAAGATCATGGCAAGCTTGGTTTTACCATAAAACCAGGACGAACCAACAGGGTCAACCAGTTACGCTCACAGATCTCAATTTTGCAGATGACATAGTCCTGCGCTCTGACCAGATGGAGGAAGCACAGCAGCTACTGACAAAAGTGGAAATTGAGTGCAATAAAGTTGAACTTCACCTAAACGCTAACAAGACAAGAGTACATGGCGTTTAACTGCGATGAAGGTACTCTCAAGACCGTAAAGAATGGTACCATTAAGAAAGTCTTTGACTACGAGTACCTCGGGTCAAGAATGATGAGTTCGGAGAAGGACATAAATATACGGAAGGTGCTGGCATGGAGGGCTATGAACGACATGAAGGAAATCTGGAAGTCGAACCTGACCAGAGGGCTTAAAAAGGGGATCTTCATAGCAGTCATAGAGTCCATTCTCACATACGGATGCAAAATGTGGACACTCACCAAGACTATGCGAAAGTCTCTAGATGGTTGCTATACACGAATGCTCCGGATGGCTCTTGACGTGAGTTGGCAACAGCACATGACGAACGTTGAGCTCTATGATGACCTACTGATGCTCACCACTAAAATCGAGACGAGGAGACTGTAACTAGTGGGGCACTGTCTACGCCACCCCGAGCTACCTGTCAGCCTAGTCATCATATGGGAGCCCAAGCATGGGAGGATGTACCCTGGGCGCCCTCCCAAGACTATGGTCAACACGCTCCTAGAAGACAGCGGCGTGGCTAATGTAGGTGAACTGAACACACTGATGAGGGAGAGGGAGAAGTGGAGAGTCTGTCATCGTGCCCGACGCCGGCCCCCTAGGCCTGAGTCGACGTAGTAGGAGTAGTTGAATCAGGGCAGCCTGCAACACTGAGCTGAACTGAATATGCCTGGACTCTTTTGATGTTGTATTTTGTATTCTGTGTTTTTCACTCGTTTTTTGTTGCTGTTAACGCAATTTGTTTTTTTTTGCATGTGAGGGGGTTGATGTTTTTCTTTGAACGGGTTCCATGATTTTCTTTGTTTGTTGGCTGTCTGTAGAGAAGACAAATCTCAGAGTTGTTTACTGCATAAGTACTTTGATAATAAATGTGCTTTTAATCTTTGAATGTGGGGAAAATAAAAGCAGAATTTGGTGTAAGTGGGAGTTCAATGGTCAGCATAGACAGACTGGCCATACTGAAACCATTTGCTTCATGACAGTCCAGTGTGGTGACAAAGGACTGTCAGATGTGCCAATTCTTGGGGCAGCACAGTGGGTAGCAGTTAGCACAACTCTTTACAGCACTGCCTGCAAGATCAGGGTTCAATTCCCAGCACTGTCTGTAAGGAGTTTATATATTCTCCCCATGACTGCGTGGATTTCCTCTGGATGTTCTGATTTCCTCTCACATTCCAAAGATGTATGGTTAGTGTTAGTGAGTTGTAGGCATGCTATGTTGGCGCTGGAGGTGTGGTGACTCTTGCGGGCTGCCCCCAGCACAATCCTTGCTGATTTGACGCAAATGTCGTTGTTTGTTTTGATGTACATATGACAAATAAAGTGAGTCTATTCTTCCAGTTGACATGAGAGATTCCACAGAACTGTTTCAGAGAAAGGGAGTTATCCCCATTGTCCTACGAATATTTATCACTATCTCAATGTTTCTAAAGTAATTATCTGGTTATTATCATATTGCTATTTACAGGAGTTTGCTGTTTACAAAATTGGTGTTTATTTTCTACATTACAACAGTGACACCATTTCTAAGTATTTATTACCCTGTTAAGTAGTTTGCAATGTTCTGGAAGAGCTGGGTGTCCTGAGATAAGTAACTCACCATCTAAGTTGCTGAAACCTTTCCATCTCCACACGACACAAGTCAGAATTGTGTTGGAATGCTCTCCAGTTACATGGATGAATGCAGCTCCAGCACTCAAAACAAAACAATCTGGTAGCTTGCTTGAGTGATGCACAATTTTCCACGCTAAGCATTCACACCTTCCACAACTTAGGAAACATAACCAGAATGCGAAATTCACCATAGTTACCACTGTCAGGTGCTTCTGTGACAGCACCTCCCAAGGACAGCAAGTGTATGGAAACAACATTATCACCTCCTGTAGGTTTGTCTTCAGATCACATACCTCCCTGGCCTGATCATATTTCACTGTTCCCTTTTTTTTTGGAAATTGAGTTCTGATGAAGGGTCTCAGCACGAAACCTGGACAGTTTACCCTTTTCCATAAATGCTGCCTGGCCTGCTCATTTCCTCTGGCATTTTGTGCGTGTCATTGTTCCCTTATTTGCTAAGCATTGTGGGTATGCTATGTTGGCATCGAGATATATGGCAACACGTGGGTTGCCCCCAGCATATCCTCAGGTGTGTTGGTTGTTAATGCAAATGACACATTTTACTCTATGTTTCGATGTACACACGACAAATAAATTTGAATCTTGGATTGACACCTGACTAAATCCTGGAAATCCCTGCACTGTGGGAGGACCTTCACTAGAACAGTGAAGGTCACCATCACTGTATGGGCAAATAGGGATGGGCAAGAAGTGTTGACGTTAACTTTTTGACAATATTGTTGTCCTGAAAATGAATAAAAAGAATGCAAGTGTTTGTTTTGTTTAGCTCATTGCTTCAGTCATTAACTGGTCTCAGTTAGTTTACTGTGCGGGTTTGGAGAAGTTGCTGGAAGGGATGTTGTGCGGAAATTGTTTCCAGCTTAGCAACGTCCATTATAACATTCCTATAGTAATTCTCTACTGATTTTTAATTACACTGCCTTAAATGACCCTTCATTTACTTTTTCTTTCTTTAAACATATTATATATGCTCTTTTAAATGCAGAAACTTCAGCTGTTTCCTTCCTTCTTCTGCTGGGGAACAAATAAAACGACTCAGAGTCTAGACAAAAACAATACAAGAAAGCCAAGTTTGACCTGCTGACCTTTGCTGAACTTCCACTTAGTTTCATGAGCATGTAAAGAAAAATTCTTCTCAAAAATATTTGCAGTTCTGAAATAGGGTCATGAAATAGTTAGGCAGATGATGCTGGAACAGGAAATACCACTGGAAAGTTCAAAATTTTCCTGTAAGTAATTGCATAGGATTCAACAGTAGCCTGAAACATACTTTTCATTAAATAACTCATTTGTTACTTACAATAGTTGTTGATTTGCATTTGACCATTTCATTGGAAAGCAAAAGCCTCTTGTAATTTGCTAAACTTCCCCAAATCTTGTATCATTTACCTCATATTCCCTAGTAATTGCATATAGTTTTAATTTTCTATATTATTATTTAGTGAAGTAGACCCTTCCAGCCCTTCAAGCTATGCTGCCCATGAACCACTGACAAACCTGATTAACCCTAATCTTATCACGGGACAATTAACAATGGCCAATTAACCTACCGACCGGTATGTCTTTGGAAAGAGGGAGGAAACTGGAGGATATGGAAAAAAGACATGCATTCCACGGGGAGGAGGTACAGAGGCTCCTTACGGAGGGTGACAGAATTGAACTCTGAACTCTGGAATGCCCTGAGCTGTAATAATGTCGTGCTAACTACACCCACAATAAGGATTTCAATTAATGCTTGTTAAATTCAGCAATTCACATGTTCAATTTTTTTTGAGATGATTAATGTTAACAGTTATGTTAATTATGAATTACTAAAATAATACCATATTTCAAAACATTTTGGATGGTAATAACATTTGAAAAGCTGGAAGCAGTAAGGAGGGCATTGGTGGAAACAAACTATTTCAGTACAATGGTGTTTTATTAGAACAAAAATAAAACTGCTGGCTTAACTCAATGGATTAGGCTGCATCTGTGGAGGCAGAGGGATTTTGCATCAAGACCCTGCATCAGGACCAATTTCCAACTGCTGACCTCAACCCTTAACTTTTTGACTCACTTCACCCTTTCAGAATGTGCAGCTCCCAATTCATTCTGCACCAATCCTAACCTCATCAACAAACTGGCAGAAAAGAGTGGTGCCCTATTGTCCGACAGGGTGACACCTATTTGCAGAGGCTACATGGTAGCTCTCGGAAACCTCCTCATACCTACCCCTGGACCATGACCTCACCTACAAGCACCAAGTCACTGCCTCCTAGGCCACCACAGATCTCATCACATCAGAAGATCTCCCCTCCGTAGCCTCCAACATGATTGTGCTCCAGCCTTGCTCTGCCCACTTCTGTCTCTTCCCTAAGATCCACAAACAAGAGATCCATATTAACCGATTGTTTCTGCCTGCTCTTTTTTCACTGAACATATCACCTCATACGTCATCTCTATACTGTCTCTGCTTGTTCATTGCTTTCCCACCTATGTTTTGGACATCTTGCATGCTATCTATCATTTTGACAGTTACCTTTTTGTGAGTTCCTCTAGCAGCTTGGGCTTTGCTACTGGTTACAGCATCAGTGACCTCTTGACCCTTGGTGTTTTACTAGATAGGTTGCTGACCTGAGACACACTCAATTGAAGCTATCTGACCTACTCAGAGCTCCCAGTACTTCCTGTCATAGTTTCAGATGGCCAGCAATACTGTATCTTGCTGTTGTTCCAACGTTCAATTGTTTTGAAAAATGTCGACCTTTCAGATTTTAAACTTTAAATACCAGTTTCTTTCTGATTTATGCTCTCATTCAAGGTTTTAATAAGGGTTTGACCTCTGCACAGCTTCCAATAAGACTGTAAGCCAAACTTTACATAAAAATGTAAGCCAAACTTCTCGCCACAACTGTTTGTGATTCTAAAATAGGATCAGTTTGACAAATGAAGCTGGAACAGAAAGTACCTTAGGAAATTCAGTTATTTTTCCTGTAAATAATCACATGAGATTTAACAGTAGCCTGAAACAAACTTCTCATTAAATATATGAATCCTGGTTATGTCCAAAGGAATATAGTACCAGTAAGTGTTAAGAGCTACTGTACCTGCAGGTACTTGCAAGCACTTGCAGGACGGCACTTGGAGTGTATCCTCACTGGTTGCATCACGTCCTGGTATGGAAACACCAATGCCAAAGATTTATAAAGATTAGATTGACAAATATTAGCTTTATTTGTCACATGTATATCGAAACATACAGTGAGATGCGTCATTTGCATTAACAACCAACCCAGGGCAACCCACAAGTGTCTCCATGCTTCTGGCACCAATGTAGCATGCCCACAACTTACTAACCATAACCATACATCTTTGGAATGCGGGAGGAAGCCTAGGCACCTGGAGGCAACCCACACGACCACGGGGAGAATGTACAATCTCTTTACAGACAGTGGTGGAATTGAATCCCGATTGCTGACTGCCATTGTAATAGCATTACCATGCCCCCCACCAAGAGTGGAAAAGTCTACGAAAGGTGGTGGACACAGCCCAGTCAATCACAGGCAAAGTCCACCCCACCATTGAGGACGTCTGCAAGGAGCGCTGCCACAAGAAAGCAGCATCCATCAAGACCCCACCACCGTGTTCTCTTCTCAGTACTCTAACTGGAAAAGAGTTTCAGGAGCCTTAGGTCCAACAACACCAGGTTCAGGAACAGCTATTACCCTCCAACTATTGGGCCCCTGAACCACTCACCTCATGGACTCACTTTCAAGAACTCTACAGCTCATGTTTTCAGTATTATTTATTTACCTATTTAGTTTACTTGCACAATTTGTCTTTTTTTTGCACATCAGTTGTTTGTCAGTCTTTACTTATGTATAGTTTTTCATTAATTCTATTGTATTTCTTTATTTTCCTCTGAATGCCTGCAAGAAAATGAATCTCTGGGTAGTATATGGTGACATATATGTACTTTAATAATAAATTTACTTTTGACTTTGAACTTTGCACAGAAGGTTTCAAAGGTTTCAAAAGTACATTTAATGTCAGAGAAATGAATATGTAACAACTCGCTGATTTGCGATGTTAAGAGCCTGCTGCGTTGCTTTTTCTGAGCTTTGTGCCCAAAGAACTCGGGTCTCTGGGCACACAGCCAGCAGCCAGCTCGCTGCTTTCGATCTTCCGTCTCCCACGATGCACTAGATTCCTGCAGAGACCTTCGGTCCGCCCATCTCCAGAGCCACGGGATCCCAGAGCTCCATAGGTGAGCTAATCTCTTAAGCCACATCCTTGGCATATCGAATAACGGCCAGTCGTGAAACCCTGA
The DNA here is from genome assembly GCF_030028105.1 of Mobula birostris. Classification (NCBI taxonomy): domain Eukaryota; kingdom Metazoa; phylum Chordata; class Chondrichthyes; order Myliobatiformes; family Myliobatidae; genus Mobula; species Mobula birostris. Next base: position 40,813,254 of record NC_092402.1, read on the forward strand.
GAGCGGGTCCCATTCCCGCAAAGAACCGAAGTCAGCGGCGTACTGTTAGGACATAAGCAAATAAGTTCGTACATTATAATTATTAAACCGCATAATAACACTCACTGAAATAACTCACAATGCCAGTGGTTTACTTTAACCTTCTGCCACTTTAATGCCAGCATCCTAGGATACTTGCAAAATAAACCTATATCTTAACTCAGAGTGACTATTGGCATTATTGGCAATGAATAAGTTGGAGGCAAGGCATGGCCTATGAATGGGTTCAAAGCAAACAAATTATGAGGAATATAGAGACAGAATTTAGGGCAGGAACTGTAACAACCTCTCCCAATGAAAGTTTAAAAAAAATTAAGTAGAGGGTAATTAAAAATACATGCAAATGAGCAGTTACCAAGCCTGATTTACCAGGAGCTAACCAATGGTCTGATGTTCCTACTATGTTAGCACACAAGATGATGTGCAAACTCACAAAAGTTTGGAATTACTGTACATAGAAAGAAAAAAGAAACAGGCATATGGAGTCACACGCTGCCCCTGACTTGGAAATATGGTGCTATTCCTACAAATCAGAATCCTGGAATCCACTTCCGAAAATCTCTGTGTGAGTGCAGTCGCCAGAAGGATGGAGAAGTAAAAAGACAATTCGTCGCTACCTTCTAAAAGGCAATTAAAAATGGGCAATGAGTGTAGGCCTTGCTTGACATTCTGTCAACCCACATTACCAACATGTGCATAGAAACGAATCCCCGGACAGTATAGCAGGGTAGATTGTTGTGATTTGGCTCCTAAGTTCACTTGACTAGAATGAATTTTGGAGGCAAAGTACAAGTCATGGACGTTACTATATAGGACATGTAGCCTGATCAACGAGGGGAAAATTACCAGGCGCTGATGCTATTGAGCTATTAGTTTTTCCTCAGCCTGAACTTTTCATAGAACCCAGATGTCAGCCAATTCAAACACTGCATAATTAATTGGAAGGCTCGGGAGGAGAATATACAGTATTTCAAATAAAATCACTAAAATCAGCTCTTTGCATTGTTTTTGTAATGTGCAACCAATTACATATTTATAGTGTTCCTCAGTGAGTGAAATGGCTCCTCAGGGAATTTCTTTAAATGGTATTTTCTTTATGGAAACAGGTTTAGCAATTTTGAGGAGGAAATATTTTCTTACAAAACATCAATTCAGCAAATTACTCTTTTCTCCCCCCCCTTTTGTCAATAAGAAACCCTTTGGATTGTTGCAGTGATTGCTGCCGCTTGAGAAAATTCTTGCTCTAGGGAAAGGCTTTGACGGTGAAAAAAAAGGCAATGCAGATCATCTTCCCATTAATTTTAATGGAAAGTGACCTTTTCCAATATCAGATCGGTGCATCTCTCAGGGAAGTTCAACTCCTGTTTAACGATGTAAAATTCTAACCTTAATTGCAGGTTAATTGCATGGGTTCGATTATAATGGGTTGCCTCATATCATGAAATCAATGATTAGATCCCAGAAGGAAGCCATTTGGTCCATTGATTCCTGTGTGTTTGTGTGTAGGCATGTGTGAGAGACAGTCCCTGCAAATCTGAAAAGGTGCATTTTTTCTGTGCTTTCTCCAATTATTTTTCCAAGTGTTTAACAGATGGAAAATCTACAGTTTCTTTTTAAAACACTGCGATTTACAAAGTTCAACGATTATTTATGATTGTACGGATTATGACCAGGGCATGGCTCCTTGAGCCTGCCCTGCCAGATCATAGATTATAGAAGCTGTAAACTCAGTTCTTCATCCTTGCTGACCCACAGTAACTTCTTACCCATTTCCTTATCCAAAAAAAATACTGTTCAGGAAGATACACAGACAAAGCTTCCACTGCCAGTTGTGGAAGAGGGAGGAAGGGAACATCAACTCAGACCATGAGAAGCCTGTGTCGGACATTTTCAAGGCGCAGATTGGAAGTCTGTGTGGGGTGCCACTCCTCGCACAGACACTAGAGCAATGTGTGATTACGTGCCTTGCTCAAGGACACAAACACGCTGCCACAGTTGCGACCTTCAGGTCACTAGATGAACGCCTTAACCACTTGGCCACGTGCCCAACGTGTTGTGGAAGAGATTTCTCCTATTTGTCACAAATAGGATCTCTTATTTTTAAACAGTAACCCCTAGATTTTAGATTCTCCCATGAGGAATATCTTCTCCATATCCAACCTATCAAGCTCCTGCAGGATCTTACATGCTTCAATCAAGTTGTTTCTTGTAATACTAAACTCTAGCAGGTACAAGCCTAGCCTGTCCAATAATATTTCATAAGACAACTCACCCATTCTGGATATTAGTCTGATAAAGCTACTCAGAACGGTTTGCAATTTTACCTTAAAAGCAATCAATGCTGTACACAGTACTCCAGATAATAGTCTCCCTATTTAACTGAAATGTCGTTAATTACTTTGGTATTAATTACTTTGCAAAAATTATAACATTCCTTCAGCTCATTTTACCTTGACTCTAGCCTGTTGTGAATCCTGACAAAGGAAAACCCAACCTGGTTGCCATATAGGTAATATGCTTTTTTTCCCCCTGTCAAGAAGGAGCATTTCACATTCTCCTACGTTGTATTCTTTTTGCCAGATCTTTGTCCACATTCAATCTATCCATATCATGGAATTATATGGAATTTCATGAAATATTATGGAAATCATTGCCGCAGACAGCTGTGGAGGCTAAGTCATTGGGTATATTTAAAGTGGAGGTTGATAGGTTCTTGATTAGCAAGAGTGTCAAAGGTTATGGGGAGAAGGCAGACAATGGGGTTGAGAGTGATAATACATCAGCCATGATGGAATGTCAGAGCAGTGTCAATTGGCTGGATGGCTGAATTCTGCTTCTATGTCTGTGGGAGTTCATGAAGATGCCTCCATATTTTGATGGTCAAAGTGAACGTAGAAGGCATTGAGCTCATCTGGGAGAAAAACCTTGTTGTCACCTATGTCCTTGGTTTCACTTGGTAAGAGGTAATAGCATTCAAGCCCTGCCACAGCTGCTGCAGTTGGCCAAGATGACTCCAGTGAACCACAATGATGTGTTGCAGGCTGCTTACAAAACTTCTAAATATACCTCTTTTGAATTACTCTCACTGCAATCTGCAGCATGCAATTTCCCTTTAAGCAAGTACTTTGGAACTGTCTTAATGAACTTGCAATTTCACAATTTTCTGAAGCTAACGTTGGACTTAGCTCTCAAGTATTCAGGTACAGAACCTTTAAGCAGGCAATGGTACATCACCATGGCCAGAAGAGAGGGAGGAGGAGAGGACTCCATGCCAGTTTGAGATGCAGAGGAATGAAAATCCCTCCACCCAGCATCTTGTTAGTAAATGTATAGTTGCTGGAGAATAAGACTGCTGTATCGCAGGGAAATGAGGAATTGCTGTGTTCTGTGTTTCATAGAGACTTGGCTAACTTCAGACACATCAGCTGTATCAGTAAGACCTGAAGGCTTCTCAATACACAGGGTTGACCGAACTGCTGATTCAGAGAAGACAAAAGGTGGGGGTGGGGGGGCGGGGTCTCTGTTTTATGATAAACTCTTTGTCCTGTTCAGACATGGCAGCTTTGTCGTACTCTTGTTCCTCTGACCGACCTGAAACATCTAACAATTAAATGCTGACTATTCTACTTACCAAGAGAGCTCTCCTCCATAATACTGACCGTAGTTTACATACCACCAAAAGCCAATGTAAATCAGAAACTTGAGCTATTAAATGCTGCCATCACCAAACAAGAAGCAGTCCACCCTGGCGCATTTCAAATCATCGTCAGGGACTTCAATTAGGCTTGTTTGAAGAAATCTCTGCCTAATTATCATCAGCATATAGCCTGCAACACCAGTGGTCCCAATGTATTAAACCACTACAGGTGTCCCCCGCTTTTCGAACGTTCGCTTTACGAAACCTCACTGTTACGAAAGACCTACATTAGTACCCTGTTTTCGCTTTCAGAAGGTGTTTTCACTGTTACGAAGAAAGGCAGCGCACGATAAAAGACAGCGCGCACCCCGAGCAGCCGCTCTGCCCCGGATTCTCGCCGGCATTGCTTAAACACGTTGCATTGAGCAGCCGTTAGCAAGATGAGTTCTAAGATGTCGGAAAAGCCTGAAAGAGCTCGTAAGGGTGTTATACTTACCGTAAAACTAGACATAATTAAGGGTTTTGATCGTGGTGAACGAAGCAAGGACAAAGTGAGTTTGGCTTGTGGAAGCTGACGAAGATGTTGAAGAGGTTTTGGCATCCCATCACCAAGAACTGACAGATGAAGAGCTGATGCAATTGGAAGAGGAAAGGATAACAATTGAAACCGAATGCAGTAGCGAAAGTGGAGCAACTACGTGAGATTTTAGCTGCAATGATAAAGTACGACTTTAATTTTCAAAGGGTACGTAGGTTTAGGGGATATTTGCAGGATGGTTTGAGTGCTTACAAAAAACTGTGCAATAGAAAAATGCGCGAGGCTTAGCAGTCAAGCAAGCCTTCCACATCAGCCACAGCAGACGACGAACCTTGACCGTCGATATCGAGGTGGGCAGTCATAGGAGAAGATGAGCTGCCTGCCCTGATCGACGATGAGATGACACCCCGTGTCCCACCACCCCTAACCCCCGGGCCCCAGACAGATACTGTACTGATTCGCGGAGAATGCAGCGGAAGCCGGAAGGCACACAGCACATCTTTAAGGAAAAAGCCGAAATAAACATGCTAATTAATTAGGTGCCGCCCGACACGTAATTTTCGGCCCAGATCAGTGCCGATGCAATCGGCAATCGCCTCTGATCTGCGCTGACATTTACGTGCCAGGCAGCACATAATTAATTAGCATGTTTATTTCGGCTTTTTCCTTAAAGATGTGCTGTGTGCCTCCCGGCTACCCCTGCGTGCTTCACGGCAATGTATCGGTTGGCAGCCCGGAGGGTGGGGGCCACTGCACCACCCTGCCTGCGACGACTCAGTCTAACACACCATCATCAGTGTGCTCGATGTTTTCCCAATTCCGGTAAGTGATACTACACTGTACATACATTATTTCTACTTTATATAGGCTGTGTATTTTTACATGTTACTTGGTAGGTTTGGCAGCTTCATAGTTTAAAGGTTACTGGAGAGCGCGTTTATGCCAACAGCGCTTGTGTGAGATTTTCGCTACGGAGATCTGCACAGGCAATCGTTGTAGAGAAGTATTTCTACTTTATATAGGCTGTGTATTTATCATATAATTCCTGCTTTTACTATATGTTACTGTTATTTTAAGTTTTATGTGTTATTTGGCATGATTTGGTAGGTTATTTTTGGGTCTGCGAACGCTCACAAAATTTTCCCATATAAATAAATGGTAATTGCTTCTTCGCTTTACGACATTTCGGCTTACGAACCGTTTCATAGGAACGCTCTACCTTCGGATGGCGGGGGAAACCTGTACTATGCTGTGATAAAGCATGCCTACTGTTCCATGCCCAGATTGCATTTCAGGAAATCTGATCACTTAGCTGTCCTCCTCCTATCTGCATATTAACAGAGTCAGAAGAACAAGGCACCAGAGATTTGGACAACAAAGAGGTGGTCACAGGAGGCAGAGGAGCGGCTATGAGCTTGCTTTGAGTCGGTGGACTTGGTGGTGTTCAAGGACTCATCTGTGGATCTGAATAAATACGCCATGGTTGTCATGGACTTTATAAAACCGATCATAGATGAGTATGGCCCCAAAAAATAATTCGGAGTCTTCCCCAACCAGAATTGCTGGAGGAACCATGAGATCTCCAATCTGCTGAGGGCCAGATCAGTGGCGTTCAGGTCTGGCAACCAAGTGAGATACAAAAGGTCCAGGTACAATTTCCGGAAAGCAAAGTGGCAATTCCGGACCAAACTTGAATTACTGAAGGATGCTTGACAGCTGTGGAAGGGCTTGAATGCTATCACCTCTTACAAAGTGAAACCAAGCAACACAGGTGACAACAAAGCTTTGCTGTCAGATAAGCTCAATGCTTTCTATGCTTGCTTTGACTGTCAAAACATGGAGGAAATTTAACAAGCTCTCATAGCCCCTGAGGCTGATGTGAGAGGATCCTTCAGGAGGGTGATCCCACAGAAAGCATCCAGCCCAAATAGGGTACCTGGCCAAGTACTAAAGGCCTGTGCTGATCAACTGGCTGGAGTGCTCACCAAACTTTAACCCCTCACTTCGGCAGTCTGATGTTCCCACCTGCTTCAAGCAGGCTTCAATTATACGGGTGCCTAAGAAGAACATGGTTACCCACCTCAGTGACTATCATCCAGTAGCACTTACATCCACTGTTCTTTGAGAGGTTGGTGATGAACCATATCATCTCCTGCCTGAATAATGACTTTGACCTGCTCCAATTTGCCTACTGTCACAACAGGTCCACAGCAGATGCCATTTCATTGGCTCTTCACTCAACCCTGGAACATCTGGACAGCAAAGATACAGACATCAGGATGCTCTTTATCAACTACAGCCTGGAATTCAATACGATCATCCCCTCAAAACTAATTAATAAGCTTCAAGACCTTGACCTCAATACCTCCTTGCGCAATTGGGTTCTCAATTTCCTCACTTACAGACCCCAATCAGTTTGGATTGGCAACAACATCTCCTTCACAATCTCCATCAGGACAGATTCATCACAAGGCTCTGTGCTTAGCCCCCTTCTCTTTTTGCTTTATACTTATGACCATGAGGCTAAACACAGCTCCAATGCCATACTTAAGTTTGCTGACAACGCCAATGCGACGAATCAGCATATAGGAGGGAGATTGAAAATCTGGCCAAGTGGTGCCACAACCTCTCACTCAATGTCAGCGAGACCAAGGAGCTGATTACTGACTTCGGCAAGAGGAAACTGGAGGTCCATGAGCCAATTCTCATCAGGGGATTAGAGGTGGAGAGGGTCAGCAGCTTTAAATTACTTGGTGTCATCATTTCAGAGGATCTGTCCTGGGCCCAGCAAGTAAGTGCAATTATGAAGGAAGCACAGCAGCACCTCTACTTTCTTCAGAGTTTGTGAGATTCGGCATGACATCTAAAACTTTGATAAGCTTCTACAGATGTGTAGTGGAGAGTATATTGACTAGTTGCATCATGGCCTGCTATGGAAACACCAATGCCCTTCAATGGAAACTCCTACAAAAAGCAGTGGATACAACCTAGCCCATCACGGGTAAAGCCCTTCCCACCACTGAGCGCACCTACATGGAGCGCTGTTGCAGGACAGCAGCATCCATCATCAGGGGCCCCCACTGTCCAGGTCATGCTCTCTTCTCGCTGCTGCCATCAGGAAGAAGATACAGGAGCCTCAGGACTCACACCACCAGGTTTAGAAACAGTTATTACCCCTCAACCAGCAGGCTCTTGAACCAGTGGGGATAACTTCACTCAACTTCATTCGCCCATCACTGAACTGTTCCTACAAAGTCTGGACTCATTTTCAAGGACTCTTCATCTCCTGCACTTGATATTTATTGCTTATTTATTTATTATTATTATTTCTTTTTTTGTTTTGATTTGCACAGTTGGTTGTCTTTTGCACATTGATTGTTTGTCCGTCCTGTTGGCTGTGGTCTTTCATTGATTCTATCATGTTTCTTGGATTTACTGACTGTGCCTGCAAGAAAATGAATCACAGGGTTTCTATATGGTGATTTATATGTTTTTTGATAATAAATTTACTTTGAACTTGGACTTACAGTTATATCGCTTTGAGACCACCTTATTGCCCTCTTTATAACTTACTTTTCAATCTACCTTTGTGTCGTCAGCATATGTAGCAACTATACCTTTGAGCCCTTATCAAAGTCATTCATATAAGTTGTGCAACAGTGAGGCTCCAATGCCAGTTCCTGTGGCATGCCATTCAACATCTTGCAAACTAGAAACCAATTGATTTACACCTACTCTGTTTCCTGTTGGCCAACCAATCTTCAGTACACATCATGGTGTACCTTCTACGCCATGAGCTTTACTGAGCAGATTAAATTTTGTTCTGGCTTCTGTAAGTTCAAGTTCCTCTTTATTTACCATCCAAGCTATTCCTCTAAAGGATGCCAATAAATTGATCAAACATAATTTTTTTTCACAAGCCATGTTGATTTTGTGTGATTAACTTGAATTTTTCCAAGTATCCTGCAATAACGGCCTTAATAATAGCCTCTAACATTTTCTCAGTGATAGATGTTAAGCTATCTGGCCTTCAATTTCCTGATAATTATGCCTTTAACTATTCATAAGAACTCAAAGACACAGAACAGTACAGCTCAGGAACAGGCCTATCATGTCTGCATTGACTATGATACGAAACAACAACTAACCCCACCTGCCAGCACTTGGTCCATATTCCCCTATTCCCTGCCAATTCATATGCCTGTCTGAATGAGTCAGAATAAAAATTAGGTTTATTGTCACTGGCATATGTCATGAAATTTGTTGTTTTGTGGCACCAGTACAATGGAAGACATAAATTACTGTAAGTTAGAATAAGAGGTAAATTTTAAAATAGAGCAAAAGAGGAATAGTGAGGTAATGTTCATGGATTGTTCAGAAATCTGACGGCGGAGGGGAAGAAGCTGCTTCTAAAATGTTGAGTGTGCTTTTTTAGACACTTTAACTCTTCCCTGGAGGCAGTAATGGGAAGAGGGCATGTCCCGAGTGGAATGGGTTCTTAATGATAGACGCCTACTTTCTGAGACACTACCTTTTGAAGACGTCCTCGATGGTGGGGTGTGGTTTGTGCCCATGATGGAGCTGGCTGAATCTACAGCCCAGTGCAGCCCCTTTTGATCTTGTGCATTGGAACCTGGACACCAGTTTTAAATGTTGCTGTTGTATCTGCTCCTGTCACCTCCACCCAAAAAAGTGCAGTGCAGGCTGAGAAACACATGGGCTGAAAAAAGGGTGACTGGGAGAACAAAAGGTCACTTTCTCACTTCTGAGGGGTTGGTTAACAAGTCTGATAAGAGCAGAATAGAAACTGACCTTGAGCTTAGTGGTATAAGCTGTCAAACCTTTGTATCTTCTGCCCAACAGGAGAGGGGAGAATAGAGAATGACTGGGGTTGGAAGTATCCTTCCCAAGGCAATGGGAAGTGTAGATGGAGTCAGCGGAGGGGAGGCTTGTTTGAGTGATGGATGCTTTCACACCCTGCCATGAAGACCATTTGACTAAGACTCAATGTATATCTATTCCACTCAAACATACTGAACATCTCTTCCATTCCTCATTGGTATTTGCCTTGCACACTCAAGCTGGCCTGCCTAATGAGGCCAAGAAAGAGTGCTTTACCTCCTGAACATTTAGACTAATTTCTTCATAGCACCTCTTCCTGATAATGAGCTATCTCATCACAGTTAACATCACATTGCAAAATGAAACTCGAAATACATCAGACTTGATGAAGTCCACAAAAGAAAAAAGAAATGGAAAAGCACAAGTGTTGCGATAGAAGAGTGTAACAGCATTTAAATATTGCAAAATGGAAGATATTCCACGCCTCAGAAATGTATGTAGATCAAAAATTAGTTTCCAATTAGATACTCGTGGATACCTGAGCAAAGGGAAAGCCAACAGCCATTAGCAACATGCCATGGCACGGTTGAAAGACATTCCAAATAATGAAACCTTCTATGGAAATTCTGCATCATTCTTAGCCACTGCACACTAAAGCTTGCATATGCCTTCTGAATGAGCTATGTCGATATTTGAAGCTGTTTTCATGAATTAAGTCTGTAGCTTCCATTTAGTTCCTTAGAAAATAAACCAGTTATCTGGATGCTCCATGAAAAGATTCTCAGATGATGCAATTCTCATGGTCCAAAAGGTTAGCTCATTGTATAGAAGAGTTGCAAGTTGCTGACTAACTTGACCAAATAAGATGCGACCTGGAAATTGTTCTAATGGAGCATAATAAGAGGTGAACTGAATAGGCTCAGCCCAGAAAACCAACAACACTAACCCTGGCCAATGCCCAAAATAGCTTCAAAGAAGAGTAAAGCTGAAGGTTGTACATAATTTCCATTTCTGTGCAAAGCATCTGGCAGCAGCAGGCTGGCTAGATATTTTTCTCTGTTGACATTCTTGTAATTTATGTCATAATTTAAACCCTTCATCAGATTACGATTTTATAATCATTCCCAGGTGTTCCAATTCAGTTGTTGTTTCAGAAGAAGCAACAAATGTGAAACTTCTTTATATCTACTTGCAAATCTTTTTCAAAATATTCAGGTCAGCATCGGAATTTAACTGAGGAACTTCTCAGTCTGAACTTTCCTGCCACTTTCAAAACAATGTAAACATTTGAATACAAGATGTCAGGATCAGTGCCAAAAACTGCCAGAGATCAGGAAAATAGCCCAGCTTCCTATGTTGTAAATCTGAAAACACATAAACTCAAAGCAAAGCCCCATTGCAGTCTAAAAAACCCAAATAATGGATGCACTTAGAGTCAGGGTCAAAATAATGTCTGTCAAATGTTCAACATTGCCAAATCCAAAAACCTCACTTCAAGTATTAAATGGAGGTGGAGAGATTATTTCTTTTAACTGTCATCACTAATTAAGATCAATATGGTAGCAGTAGAACTGAACCCAAGAGATGTTGCAGATGCTGGAAGTTCAGAGTAGCCCACACAAAATGCTAGAGGAACTCAAAGGGTCAGGCAGCATCCATGGAAACGGATAAGCAGCCAATGTTTCGGGCCGAGACCCTTCATCAAGGAAAAGTAAAGGGAAGAAGCCAGAAAAAGAATTTGGGTGGAGGGGAAGGAGTGCACGATAGAAGGTAAAAGGTGAAGCCAGGTGGATGGGGGAGGGGAATGAAGTAAGAAGTTGGGAGGTGTTGGGTGGAAAAGGAATCAGATAGGAGAGAGGAGTGGACCATGGGGAAGAGGGAAGAAGGAGGGGATCCGGGGGAGGTGATAGGCAGGAGAGGAAAAGAGGTAAGGCGGCGGGGGAAAGAGTGAAGAAATGATTAAGGAAGAGGGAGGGGAAAAAATACTGGAAGACGGAGAAATCAATGTTCATGCCATCAGGTTGGAGGCTACCTAGACAGAATATAAGGTGCTGCTCCTCCAATTTGAGTGTGGCCTCATCATGGCAGAAGAGAAGGCCAATAATCGACATGTTGGAATGGGGATTGTAATTGAAGTGGCTGGCCACTACGAAACCCTGGTTTTTGTGGGTGGAGCACAGGTGCTCGACAAGGTGGTACACAATCTATGATGGTTTTTGGGCAAACATATGATTGGGACAAGGATGGTATTCACATCACTGGATCATTTGACATTCATTCCAGCTCTAACAGTTTTAATTACTGGTAGAAAATTGTAGGTTTACAACAACTTAAAGTACAATCTAGGCTGATGACGACTGGATTCTGTCAGATCTGCTAAGTTCCAGATCTCATTACAACCTTGCTTTATATTTAAAGTGCTGAGAGGGGATTGAGTGCTTTTGACACAATAGCCAATATAACTGAGCATGGCATTGAGGAGACCAGATAAAAATGAAGTCAGTGGGAATCAAGTGGAAACTCTCCATTGTCTCTCGACATACCATGTCCAAAGGAAAGGTGGTTGCTGGAGGCCAAGCATCTAAAACCCAGGGCTTCACAGCAGAAGTGCATCAGGGAAGTGTCAGAACACCACACATCTTCATCTGTTTCATCAAAGATCTTCCTTTCATTATAAAGTCAGAAGTGGAGATGTTTGCTGATGATCCCATAGTATTCAATTCCATTTACAGATCTTCAGCCTTACCTACCCACACCAATAACTGGATAACATTCAAGCAAGGGATGAAATACTAAGTAATATTTGTACTGCAAAAAGATGGCAATCAAAGATCCTCTCCAGCAAAAGAGGTTTGCACTTTGAAATTCCACCATCGGCATCCTGTGGATGAGTGCTGACCAGTAGCTCAAACAGAGCAGCCATGCAAATATTTTGGCTACAAGGGCAGGCCAGACCTTAGATTATCTTTCAGTGAGTGACTCATCTTTTGGCAACCTATAGCCATTCCACTATCTATAAATCAGGAGAGGAATGAAGTAATCCCTCCCTGCCTGACTGAGTGAATTTGGGTCACTTATACACAAGTAAATTGCAAATTGCATACTTGCACATACAAGTCTTTGTGTGTATATATATATATATATATATATAAAAATGAACTACACTTAAAAATTGGACGACGGGAGCAGACCCAAATGTAAGACACAGACACTGAAGTACTAGGAACAGGACTAGGATGCAGGACCTGAGCTAGGACATGGACAAGAAACCGGGCACCCGGACAAGGAACTATGAAGCAGGAGCCTGGGCTTGGACTCCGAGCCAGACACTGGACAAGGACCCAGAACCTGGGTCTTGCTTCATGGTCGGACCCCCAGAACTAGGCAAGGACATGGCATGGCTACAGGACAGGATGTAGCTGGGGTCTTGGGTCTTGAGGCTGCAAGCTGGGGTCTTGAGTCTCGAGGCTGCAAACTGGGGTCTGGGGTCTTGGGTCTTGAGGCTTGAAGCTGGGGTCTTGGAATGCAGAGGCTGATAACTGGGAGGCTGGAGCTCGGAGTCAGACTGGGAACTGTACATCAACAGAGCTGGGACTTATCCTTCAAAAAGCCGGGACTCATCTTTAACATGACACTAACATGAGACTGGACAGTACATAGACATAGAGCCGGGACTTATCCTTAGACGAGTGGGGACTCAACTTTATCTCCACGCCAAGGTGGGACAGATCCATCTGTTGGGTAACGGCAGAATGGCCGGACTAACCCAACAGAGGCAAAGACAAGACAAGACAGATCCCCCTGCAGGGTGACGGCAGAAGGGCCTGACTTACCCCACGGAGGTGAGGACAAGAAGAGACAAACACCAAAGAACGACAGACAGTTCCAGCTCTGCATTGGAGTTGCTCCGAGTCGCAGTTACTGCCAGCAACCTTGGCTGGCTACGGAAACAGCCGGATCCCTACCTAGCTCGGAGTGGCTGACGGCCACTCAGCTGGCCCGGGAAACAGCTGAATCCATACTGCAAAGACAGCTCCGACTACCGACAGCAAGGCTCCATGAAGCGATGGTTCTCCAACATGGCCTAAAGGTGGCAAGTGGCCGCTCTAGCCTTCCACCAGCAGGTTGCTCCCAGGGAATCTTGACAAGACAAACCAGCCGCCCACACTCGACCCCAAGGCTACTTATGTTCCAAGCATCAAGATGGGAATCAGGTGCCTATGATTAACCCAACCGAAACAAGGGACAGCTGGAAGACCCGGAGTCCTGAGTCCACGGACCAGACCGTGATCCGGAATGTGGACTTCATGGACCGGACCATGACTAAAGGTTCAAACTCCAAATGGTTTTCCCATTATATTTATATAGATGAGCTCAGTGGGTATTAACAGCCCAGAATATTTTTCAGACAATATCAATTTATGGTGAAGTGTTTAAGGTTATAAATTAGGCAATCAGGGCAGAAGTAGCTCTAGAATTATTGTGTACCTGCAATCCAGCCATAACCCGATTCGGTTGGAGCTATCATATTTTGTCTGTGTTAATTTTTTAATTTTTCCCTTGTGCCACAGGTGTTAAAGGGTCACTGCTCAAACTGAACATCACAAGATATTTGGTTTGATTAATGACATTAACTGAAAATGACGATGGCATCTGCACGAATCTATTCAATTGATAGCTTGCAGAAGAAGTTTCACAATGAACGTGCAAGAACATAAGAATCTGCAGGGAGTAGAGAATGCTGTCCAATCCCTTGCGTGTACATCCCTCCCCACCATTGGTAGCATTGACAGGTGCTGACTCAAGAAGACAATATCTATCAGCAAAATTCACCACCTTCTGCGCAATGCCATATTTTCAAAGCTACCATTGGGCAAGATGTTCAGAAGCCTGAAGTTCCACACCACCAGGTTCAAGAACAGCTAATTCCCTTCAGCCATTCAGTTCTTGAACCATTAGTTCCCATATCATACAACCAATAAGGAGCATCAAACATGATGCAAAGGAAATAATGGGGCTGAAAGTATTCTCTTCAATTAGTGCAAAATGCCTTCATAACAAAACTGGCTCTCACTTGTCATTTTCATCAAATGTCTTTCATTCCATTTTGTATTTCTCTCAAGCGTCTACATGCAAGGAAACTATACACTGTCAATGCTATCTTAACACTCGACATTCTCAGGATCAGACCAGAGCATTCAAGTAGTTGAGTAGCACCTGAGTAGAAACAAGATGAAATGGAAATGGGGACCGAAATGCTGACAACATTCAGCAAACTAGGTAGCTTGTGAAGTGAAAAGCAGAGTTAATGACGAGAAATTTGTTACCAGTGGTGTGATACCCACAACTGCAATTGGCCAACATAATAAGTCTGAATGTAACATTTGCCATTCTCAATTTCCACTCACTCTTCATCCAGGCTCTTTGGAATAATACACAAGAAGGCCAAAAATCAGCTCTGCCAATGAATCAATTGAAACAGGTGACTTAGCTGACTTTCAGGCCTAACAAAGCTCAAGAATATTTCTGAATGGTTTGAATAAATCCAACTTATTTTTAGAATTATTAGACATTAACAATAGAAACTAAAGTACTCCAAAGCAATTATCAATATTGAACTACTCTCGATTATTTCAAAAACATAAAGAAGTGTGCTTTGTCAGATACTGCAAATGAATTCCTTTTTGTAAAGGATGGAAATTGCTGCTAGTTTGTCAATGACGAATCAATGTCAGATCACAGGGGTGTTGGGGAGTCGGAGAAAGGCTGTCAAAGCATTGGACATATTTGTGCTGAACAGAAGTATCAGCATTCTCCCACACAACCCAGGCCAGGCCATTGCTTTATATCTTAGGCAATCAAGATCTAGGGGCAAAGGCAGGGGAGAATTCATCAAATTCTGCAATGAATCGCATTAACTATTGGTCACTAATTAATTGCTGAACTATTTTTGAACACAATATCCTAATAATGTAGACTGCAATTAGGATGGTTCCTAGAATATGTCAGATTTTTAATATTATTAATTAAGGAAAATATTGAATTTTGCAGTTTGTTTCACAACCTTAATGCATTTCAAAGCAATTACAATCAATGAAGTATTTTTGATATGTGGTCGTTACTTTACTGTAGGAGGTTCATTAATGTATATTATGTATTAAGTTCCTCACAGCATACAATTAATGATTTGAAGTAGAGGTGAGCTGCACAGAACTGAGAACTGAAAACTTATGAGCTGCTTAGGTAAAGTATTTATTGTACCATTGGCTATGTTCAGTGGAGCAAGTTATCTTTGAAAAGAGAAAATGGACAAACAAACTAGAATTACAATTTGCTAACTAAATATTCACATTTAAGAGACATTAGGACAGGCTCATGGATAGGAAAGGTTTAGAGGGATATGGGGAAAATGTGGGTTAATGGGGATAGCTTAGATGGGCATCTTTGTCAGCAAGGGTGAGTTGGGCCAAAGAGCCTATTTCCATTCTGTGTGACTCTCTGACTTTATAATTCAAAATTTCTTAAGTCCTCTAATGGCTGAACACATCCTGGTTCATTGTAGCATTAGTATTGCAGATGTCCGTGAACAGTCCAAAAGTAATATTTTTTTTAAATTAGAAGGTCTGAACTAATGTCTATCCCCATTAAATTTTAGCGCATGAAACAAGCTGTAGATTGTTTCATTGCAAAGGGTATAAATCAAATGGAAATAAAATTGTTAATTTTCCTACAACCATCAGTCCTAGAATAGCTTCTCTGGCCTGAACTAATAACTACTCAGTCAGAAGAGTTTTCTCCCCCCATGGTCTGCTTACATCTATTTTATATTGCAGCGTTGATGTAATGGATTTCTCACTGATACCAGAGCCATCAAGTAGGCTTTTAGTGAAAGTAGCTTAAGTTTGAGGAGAAAAGTTGAAGAGGAGCATAAACAGAACATTTTCCTCTCTGTTATTTATAACGTTTCCTGCTTTTCATTTATATATTTGGGGTTCTATAATTTTGTTTAATTGTATAGGATCTATTATTTCCATAGCTTCATTTTATTTTGTATTTCACAGAAAATTACATCAATTTATATTCTTGATTTTAAATCCTTGTTTACAAACCCAGTTCTGCCCTTGCCTCTCTCTATTATGCTCCTCTAATACTGACCAGTTGATCATACTACACTTTAGTTGCCCCACCAGTGGCAGCCATTTGTCCAGCTGCCAAAGCCCTCAGATTTGGAACTCTCACCTCAATACTTACACTACCTGGGCCACTCTTTTGTTTCCTGTGGTGCTTCTTGAAAGCTATTCCCTGATCAAGCTTTAGGTCACCAATCCCAAAATTGCCTTATATTGCTTAGTGCCAAGTTTTCCTCAAGCATATTATCTGAAACAACTTCAGAAATTTTGCTACTTGAAAGTTATCCTAATTCCAGAAATAACTTAATATTGAAAGAGCCGTTTTAAAGTAAGGTTTATAGTGCTCCACATAACATTTTCAGAATTAATTAATTACTTTGGACTCAGCTGCTCAGCTCTTTACACATAGTGATGACGTATAACTTGAGTTGTTGACTTAACCTACTCCACACCTGACCATAATAATGCTGCATTTTAATGTGGGTAACACTTGTAATGCTGTTTTTCATGTCTGTCCATAGATATGCTGAATACAGGGTGAATTACAACTCTTCTGGCTTTGATACTTGCACAATAAAAAGGGATTTATGTAGGATTTGTCTAAATGGGTGGTGGATGGTCAATTCAAACTCAGTGGGTTGAAGGTCTTGTTTCCACATTGTATGTTTCTATGATCCTGTGGGAATCTCAAGAGACAAACCCTGTGAACTTGAAAGGTTCATGATATTGTGTTTTTCTCAACACAATTATAGGGATCTTGGAAGTGATTGTAATCCAATAACATTAGTGTTTCTGTCCCTAGGCTTGTATCTACTGGAGCTTAGAAGACTGAAAGAGAACTTGATTGAAATCTATACGATCTCAAGGGCTATACATATGGATGTGGAGGAAGTCTAGACCTAAAGATCACTAAGGCAGATCTTTGACAGAACTAAAGTGATTATTATTTCTGTGAGAGCATTGAAAACCTTTGAAATTCTCTTTCTTTAAGGGCAGTGGTACCAGAATCTTTAAATATTTTAAGATCACGTTCTTGATAAACAAGGAGTGAAAGTTTACAATGTAGATGAGTTTTCAGAGTTGAGGTTACAATCAGATTAGTCATAAACTCATTGAAAGGGGGATTATTCTTAATGGTCTGATCCTGCTACTGATTCATATGTTGTTGTGCTTGTTGATCCTATGGTAGTGATTGCTGGGCAAAAGAGGCTGAAGTAATTGTGGTGAGTTGCTCTAGGGAAAAGGAAATCAATACAAAATAAATTTTAAATGGAACATCCATTAAGATATTTTATCAAAAGGACAGATATCAATAATAAAAATGTATGCATTGCTTTATTTTATTTTGTATTGGTTTTGATCAACAGTGGGAATGAAAGATTGCATGACCTACAGTACAAACATTTACTACATTGGGCATTTTGTTTGGAGTTTAGAGAAATCTTGATCCTAGCATACTGTTTCTTGGAAAAGCATCTCTCCAATCTTTTATGAGTCTATAAGTTTTGCAGGATTTATTTTTGAGTTATGCTTTCTATATTGTGGTTCTGTCACATTCTGACAAATTCCATGAATAGATAATTTGCATTAGAGAGGTATTTTCATATAATATTGTGTGCAGTGTTGAGAAGAGCTTTTCTTCATGCACTGGCTAGGGCAGGAGCCTGCAATGCCTAGGGGTGGCCTTTATAATGTACATAATTAAGGTCAGGAGCCAGACCATTTTAATTTCCTCTTTAGTTGATTGTATGATAAACAGAGAGTCTGTTAATATTTTAAGGCTGGTATCTGTAGGCAAATAGAACCCTACTAAATTGGACACAGTCACTGAACGCTTAGCAAGAACAGATTTTAGGCAATTAGTCCATTGCTGTAAAATGTAAATCATGGAACTTTTATTCAATTTTTTAAAATTTCTGTTTATCACTCAAACACTTGTCTAAATGGAAGACTTACTTCCAGACCTTTGCAGGTCTTAGTCATTCAACCAGATGTTAATCAGTGGACAGGAATATCCAGGTTGACTTGGCCTTGAACGTTCCTTTTTGGGATAAATGGAATGTAAAATGGGTAGGTCATGGAATTATTTATTCCAAATGGCTACCAGAATGATATCAGACAGAATACTGAAGGGAGAATGAGATATTGTTTTTTTTACACAAAAAAAGTCATTTAGGACAAAGCAGCCATTTGATCAACAGCCAGGCAAAAATATATATACCACTACACTTGTCCAATATATATGTCTCTGCCTCCCCAGTGACACAAACATTTTTGAATCTCTTGCCAACTCTTAGCAGATCATTTTTGCAACTACCAAATGCAAAAATCTCTCCAATATCCAATTTTCTCAGTGCATGAAACTTTTCAGTAATTTGAACCTCTTTCCTTTCATAGTGTGCTTATTTCAACTGCCTTTTTTCAACCTTCCCTCACAGATTTGACTGAATCAGACTCAAGCGTGTTCCAATTATTTTAACTCTTGGCTTTTCTGCAGAAGTGTATTCTGTAGTGAAGAGGTGCATTAATTTTATAGCCTGGGAGATAACCTGTGAGAGATGATTCATTGACATACTTAATCTATCTTCTGTGACTTGCTTCTTCAATACCTATTTTACTGTACATATGGATCTCTAAGCTTTGCTGTTTGAGATGTTAGAAGGAATGTGAAGTGATGTTTGATCCTATTTTGTTTCACAAACTGTTCCATTTGAAATGACTGAAGCCATGGGCCGTACTCAATGCAATCCTCTTGGAAAGACCATCTGTAGTAAGAATGGATGGGTTTTTCTGAAGTGAATTGAGTGGTATTGCATGGCTATACACGTTTTGCACTCAATCCATTTTGAATGGCTGTCACCAACTTTGTGGAAAGGACCTTGTTTGTAGTGTCAAAGTGAGGTAAGCATGCAACCTGGTCATTCGGTTCACTGAATCTGTGCCAACTATCAAACACTCACTTGCACTCAGCCTATATTTAATTATTTTTTTTAAATTTAGAGATACAGTATTGAACAGTGACCCAATGAACTGCATCATCCAGCAACCTACATACTTAAAACACGAGAAAGTCTGCAGATGCTGGAAATCCAAAGCAACACACACAAAATGCTGGAGGAACTCAGCGGGTCAGGCAGCATCTATGGAAAAGAGTAAACAGTTGACATCTCGGGCCGAGAACCTTCTTCAGGACTCACCTATTTAACCCTAGCATAATCACAGGACAATTTACAATGACCAATTAACCTAATTAATCAGTACATCTTTGATGGTAGGAGGAAACCAGAGGACCTAGAGTAAACCCACACAGTCAGGAGACAATGTAAAACTCCTTATGGACGGCACTGGAAGTGGACACGAAACTCTGACGACCTGAGCTGCAATAGCATCATGCTACCTGCTACACTACCACGGTGCTGACATTCTCATCACTCACTCAGATTCGAACACTTACCCACACACAACTTGCAGTGGCTACTTACCTACTGACCTGCACATCTTTGGGAGGTAGGAGGAACTGGAGTACCTGGAGGAAGTCCACACAATTACAGGGAGAATGTACAAACTCCATGCAGATAACACTCACATTGATCACTAAGTCAATTCTTTATGCTCATTAAACCTCCTGAGGATCTGAAGTGATTTCTCATCTCTGGAAGGTGCAACCAAAGCATCAAAATGGTGGCGTAGGCAATGCTTTAATGGCTTGTCAATGGGGCCTGAAATATTTTGAGTGATGCTTTCATACTATAAAGTAGTTTTATGTATAAAGCATCTTACAGAAAATGTTTTCTTCACATTTAATCATGTATATGGATAGAACCAATCAAACTTGTCAAAGACATTTGCTTCCTTAAAGATTTGGAGTTCAGGGAAAATGGCATTGTTCATCATCTAATGCTTGATAGTGGGTTACCTTATAATCTCTGTAAAGCCAGAATTTTGTCTTTTTTGGGCACCACTACAATAATTGTCACCTAGGCACTCTGCACAGATTTGGCCAGCTCAATAGTTGGATAGATTATGCACTAAACTGAATCCATGACAATCATATAGGGCCTAATTTTCAGCATTTACAATTTCCCCCTCAAGTTCTCAAATTCTATGATCTTATTTGTCCTGAGCAACATCACCTTCAGTGAATCAAATTTCCACACTTGGATTCTAATTTTAACATATATCATGTCCATGTGAACAATCACATTTGCTCTACTGCATCTCAAAAAGATATCTACACAGCACTGCTCTTCTGCGGCAATTCTATTCCCTATGCCAGCTATGGAGATTAGTGGTCAGTAGCGTAGCAGGTTGTGACAGCTCCATGCTCCATTCCTGATCAATGTTCTGTTCTTGCTGCTGTCTGAATGGAGTTTGTATGTTCTCCCCATGACACCCTAGGTTTCCTCTTGGTGCTCCAGTTTCCTCCCACACTCTAAAGGCTTATGGGCTAGGGTTAATAAGTTATGGGCATGTCATACTGGTGCCGGAAGCATAATGACACTTGCTGACTTCCCCTAGCTCATCTTGGACCAAGGTGACCACTGACGCAAACAATGTATTTCACTGTATGTCCGATGTACATGTGACAAATAAAGCTAATCTAATCTACCTTCCATTTACACAAATCATGTGTACTGCAGCCCTTTACATCTTCTAAACGGTGGGTCCAGATGGCATATTCATTAGCATAAAAATAAAATCTTTGACCTATTGTATTAATTTGAATTTCATTCATTTCAATCTTCTATTGTTATGCCAGTAAACATGATACATAGCAAAACCAACCTGTGCTTACTGTGCATCTAACTCCACACTGCTGCTCTTCATGATGCAAACAAGTAAAAGGCAACATTTCAGGAACTTTGTGCACTCCAGTTGAACCGGTCTCTTTTCATCACCCTCACTCTTCAAGTGTTTTGAGGAAATATCTATGAAGTTTCTTCTGGTAATGGAGTTAGATAGTTGGAATGTATATACAGATGCCAGGATTGGTGGTAGAGGCAGATACATTAGGGAGTCTCTTAGATGGGCACGTGAATGATAGAAAAATGGAGCGCTATATAGGAGGGAAGGGTTTGATTGTCCTTGGAGTAAGTTTAGAGTTTGGGACAACATCACGGGCCAAGGGCCTGTACTGTGCTGAATGAGTTCTGTGTTCATAAAACGCAGATGTGAATCATAGACAGCACTGAATAAGTCATAGATGCCACATTTTAATTCAGTTGTTGCATGCTAAAGCACTCTGTTCTGGTAAATGTTGATGTCTTATTGTGGGTGTACTGCTTTGCTTCAACAGTGAGAAGTGACATTTCTCTGTATTAATAAGAATCCACAAAAATCTGTTTTAATACAGTGGTTGTGGAATTCATCCAGGTTTGGTAAACTGATACATAAAGTGGGAATCCATTATATGCTTAACTGTAAATAAAATGTATCATTAATATGAAAAGTTTAATGACTATGATACATCATGCACTCTGTTGAATTTGTGCTTGCCCTGATGAAGAAAACAAGTGACAGTAAGAGACAATGACTGATACTAAAGAGATTAAAAAGATGACCAAAAAGCACTGTACATTTTCCTTCCCGATGTTTCAGACCGGGAGATGCCACATGTTCGGATTTTTCTGAGGCTGATAGTAGATTGGGAGGAGATGTATAATGACATAAAAATATAGGAGCAGGAGTAGGTTTCTGACATTCAATGAGATCATGGACGATCAGATCTGTGGCCTTCACCATACGTTCTTGCACATCACCCATAATACTTGGTTCCCCTCTCGTCCAGAAATCTACCTTCCTCATCATGAAATACTTTACTTTACTTTACTTTATTGTCATCAAACAATTGATACTAGAGCATACAATCATCACAGCGATATTTGATTCTGCTCTTTGCACTCCTTGGAGTACAAAACAATAGTAAATATAATAAAAATTTAAATTATAAATCCTAAATAGAAAATAGAAAAGGGAAAACATATAGTGCAAAAAAAACCGAGAGGCAGGTCCGGATATTTGGAGGGTACGGCCCAGATCCGGGTCAGGATCCATTCAGCAGTCTTATCACAGTTGGAAAGAAGCTGTTCCCAAATCTGGCCATACGAGTCTTCAAGCTCCTGAGCCTTCTCCCAGAGGGAAGAGGGACAAAAAGTGTGTTGGCTGGGTGGGTCGTGTCCTTGATTATCCTGGCAGCACTGTTCCGACAGCTTGCAGTGTAAAGTGAATCCAAGGACGGAAGATTGGTTTGTGTGATGTGCTGCGCTGTGTTCACGATCTTCTGCAGCTTCTTCCGGTCTTGGACAGGACAACTTCCATACCAGGTTGTGATGCACCCTAGAAGAATGCTTTCTATGGTGCATCTATAAATATTAGAGAGGGTTTTAGGGGACAGGCCAAATTTCTTTAGCTTTCTCAGGAAGTAAAGGCGCTGGTGGGCCTTCTTGGCAGTGGACTCTGCTTGGTTGGACCAAGTCAGGTCATTTGTGATATCGACCCCAAGGAACTTAAAGCTTTTGACCTGTTCCACCTGCGCACCACCAATGTAGATGGGGTTGTGCGGTCCGCTACTCCTTCTGAAGTCAACAACCAATTCCTTCATCTTGCTGACGTTGAGGGATAGGTTATTATCTTCACACCATGCCACCCCATTCTTAATTTCCTCTCTGTACTCAAACTCACCATTACCTGATATTTTTATTATATATTATAATAATATAATACCCGATATAATATATTTGAGAACCCAACTTTCATCGCTCTCTGAGATAGAAAGTTGGAAAAATTTCACATCTCTGACTGAAGAAACTTCTTCGCATCTCTGTCTTTAATGGCGCCATTCTTATGTTGGGACTATGGCCCTCTGACTCCAGATCACTCCCACCAGGGGAACTGTGGAAGGTAGATAAGGCTTTTTGGTAGACTGTTAACAAATAGATACCAGGTTATTTATACCAGTCATTTTACTTCAAAATAACATCAGTTTGCCTGCAAGAACTAATGCCCAAGTAGAGAGATACTGGTCTAATGCATGCAGATGGGATTTGCATGGGCAGCTGTCAAGATCATCATGGAAGACGTGAGCTGATAAGCCCAGTTTCTGTGCTGTGATTCTTTGATCCTATTAACCTTGTATTAAAAAACATCATTGTTGGTCTTTATTTATGAAATTTGCAGTTTTGGAAATGCTTGCTTTTAGTGTAACTGAAGAATGGCTTAATCCGTGCTACGGTATACTGGAAGATTTCATTACAGCTGTGAGTGGTTTCTTCTGGTTTTTATCTTATTTTGCTACATAATTCATCTTCATTGGTTTACATAAGTATCTGACCATAATTCATTACTGTTTTCCACTTCTTCCCTCTTCGTGACCCCGCTTATTTCTTAAAAATCTGATTTTATCTCTACTTTTTCTCCAGTTATTTGACATTAGGCAGAGAAGATCAAATGATGTTTTAACCATTGTTCTAGAAATCAGTCCCTAACTTACTCAAATGAATCCCAGAAATGTATCCCTTCTTCTAGTTATAAGACGGTCTTATAAATCTGTGAGTTAGGCTATTGTGGGATAGAAAGAAATATTCAACTAAAATCTTGAAAAATAAATGATTTGCTTTATTTGTCACATCAAAATTGAAACATCGAAGCATACAGTGAAATAGATCATTTGATTCAATGACCAACACAGTCTGAACTTGTGCCAGGGGCAGCCCACAAGTGTCACCATGCTTCTGGCACCAACATACCATGCCCACAACTTATTAAACGTAACTTTTGGATTGTCGGAAGAAACTGGAGCACCCGGAGAAACACATGCGGTCACGGGAAGAATGCATAAACTCCTTACAGACAGTGGCAGGGATCAAACCCAAATTGCTGATTGCTGGCACTGTAAAGCGATGCATGAACTGCTATGCCATAAATCAGTAAGATTTGAATTTAAAGCAGTTTTGCTAGTTTGGTGTGAAGAAGTATTTGTATTTCCTTGTTGATTACAGTGGTTAATGAGTTAACACACAACTAAATGTATAGAATCACAGTAATATTACTTGGAGACAGGCCCTTCAGGTAATCAAGTCCACGTCACCCTCAATTACATATTTATTCTTTTTCCATGTCAGTCTTTCCACATCCTTATCAACTCCACTGGAATTCTATCACTCGGGACAATTTACAGCGGCCGATTAACCTACAAGCCCTCACATCTTTAGAATGTAGGAGGAAACCCATTTGGGTCGAGGGAAAACAGACAGCCTGCACGCAGACAGCACCAGAGGTCAGGATTGAACCTGCATTACTGGAGCTCTGAGGCAGCAGCTCGACTAGTTGTGGTGACGTGCCTGCTGCAATCTGTGCAGTTGTGAACTAGTTTCATGTAACTTAGCTTTTGTCAGCAATCATGAGGGCAGCTGAACAATTCCAGGACAGGAGGGTTCAATGTCTGACCAATTCACTAGCATGATTCTTCAGCCGATACAAGTGTCCTAGTTCATGAATGGAAGGAGTTTAACATCTTTCCTTCTGATCTGTGTATGGACAATACATTCTTTCCTTTAGCTTGTGATAGCTCTGTGGCTCAACCTATCCTTTTGATGGTTTTGAAAGCTTCATATCCAAAGTGATCTGTGTTCAGTAGATTCACTGTGTAGGCTTCTGATGATCATCTCATATGATCTCCTGATGACTATTAAGCTGCTCAAGCTCACTGGATGGATGGTCCACCCTTGGACCATGCTACTAAGCCTTCTTGGTCATGTATGATGAACCATGACTCCTTGGAAGAGGCAACTTTGGACTAGTAAAACATCCAGTAACTAAGAGGAGACACAAAAGCCTGCAGATGCTGGAGTCTGGAGCAACCCACAAAGCACTGACTCTTTGTGTCAGGCAACATCATTAGGGAGAAACAAATTCAGTAACTGATTTGATTTGTAGAGCCCTAATACACTCAATGTACACTTTATTATCTACCTCCTGTACCTAATGAAATAGCCAGCGAGAGTATAGAACATAGAACATAGAAATCTACAGCACATTACAGGCCCTTTGGCCCACAATGTTGTGTCAACCATGTAATCTACTCTAGAGACTGCCTAGAATTTTCCTAGCGTATAGCCCTCTATTTTTCGAAGCTCCATGTACCTACCTAAGAGGCTCTTAAAAGACCCTATTGTATCTGCTTCCACCACTGCCAACGGCAGCCCATTCCACACACCCATCACTCTCTGTGTGAAAAACCTATCCCTGACATCCTCTCGGTGCCTATTTCCAAGCAGCTTAAAACTATTCCCCTTGTGCTAACCATTTCAGCCCTGGGAAAAAGCCTCTGATTATCCACACAATCAATGCCTCTCATCATCTTATACACCTCTATCGGGTCACCTCACATCCTCTGTCACTCCAAGCAAAAAAAGCCAAGTACACTCAACCTATTCTCATAAGGTACACCCCCCAATCCAGGCAACATCTTTGTAAATCTCCTCTGCACTCTCTCTATAGTATCCACATCCTTCCTGTAGTGAGGTGACCAGAACAGAACACAGTTCTCCAAGTGGGGTCTGACCAGGGTCTTGTATAGCTGTAACATTACCTCTCGGCTCTTGAACTCAGTCCCACGGTTGATGAAGACCAACACACCATATGCCTTCTTAACACTGTCAACCTGCACAGCAGCTTTGAGTGTCCTATGGACACGGACCCTAAGATCTCTCAGATCCTCCACACTGCCAAGAGTCTTACCATTTATATTATATTTTGTCTTCAAATTGGACCTACCAAAATGAACCACTTCACACTTATCTGGGTTGAAGTCCATCTGGCACTTCTCAGCCCAGTTCTGCATCCTATCAATGTCCTGTTGTAACCTCTGACAGCCCTCCAGACTATCCACAACACCCCCAACTTTTGTGTCATCAGCAAACTTACTAACCCACCCTCCTACTTCCTCATCCAGATCATTTACAAAAATCACAAAGAGGAGGGGTCCCAGAACAGATCCCTGCAGAACACCACTGGTTGCCGTCCTCCATGCAGTATGCTTGTGATCTGCTGGTCTGGTCCATTCACATCAAGGTTCGACATGTTGTGCATTCAGAGACGCTCTTCTGCACACCACTGTTGTAATGTGCAGTTATCTGAGTTACTGTCACCTTCCTGTCATTCTCCTCTGACCTCTCTCATTAACAAGGCATTTTCACCCACAGAACTGCTACTTACTGCAATTTTTTTTTTTTGTTTATTGCACCATTCTCTGTAAACTCTAGACCGTTATTGCAGGAGATCAGCAGTTTCTGAGATACTCCAACCACTCTGTCCGGCACCAACAATCATTTCATGGTCAAAGTCACTTAGATTACTTTTCTTCCCCATTCTGACATTTGGTCTGAACAACAACTAAACCTCTTGACCATGTCTGAATGCTTTTATGCATTGAATTGCTACCACATGATTGGCTAATTAGGTATTTTCATTAACGAGCAGATGTACCTAATAAAGTGGCCACTGAATGAAAATTTCCATTCTTCCCTAGGCTTGTGAAGTGTACATAGTCTAAACTAAACTGTGATAGACAGGCCAAAGTGATGAAAGCCTAATTTATTGAATTAAAAAGAAAGCAATCATCATACAAAACCTGTATGTTGATGTCAATTAGTTGGTCTCTCGCTATTATTCTGTCAAATGTATTCTCTATTTGGGGTGTAATATTATACAGAGATCTAATGGAGGGAAACAATGAACACAAGTAAGAAAATTCCAGGGAAATATTAGTTTTGATTATTCACATGCCATTCATTAAAAGCCATTCTGAAATTTGTGATTCTCCAGAGATGTTGTGGTTTTGAGACATTCTTTAAACCTCCTCAAGTTTCTATTTTTGCTAAAGATACGTCTATTATTGATGGAAACCTATCTTTTACAGACAGAATTGTATTAAATTATGTTCTCCCCTGTGAAAGAATTTTAATTGATTTGTAATGAAAAATAAAGAATTTATTATATGTTACAATATGAATGAGCCTATTGAATTCCAAACGTGCTCTGTTACTTACTCAATACTGAATGGTAGAATTTTGTCAAATATGTAGTTATCACTATAACACAAGCAATATTAAAGATAAATAATATAGAGTTACATTAACTCTAACTTATTTCACTAATTAGTATTACTGATATGTATTGCCTTTAATATTAAGTGGCCATGCCACAATAGTTGACTGAAATAATCGAAGAATCTTCTTCGTACCAGTAGATGTAGAAGCTTCTGAAGATGTTTCTCTTTCGGGGATGTTTAGAGTAAGGGGTGGTGTCTCAGGACTGGTGTTGGCCACTTAAGATTGGGGTCAAGAAACATTTCTTCTCTTGGGGCATCACAAATCTCTGGAAGTTATGGATGCTCCATCATTAAGTTTATTCAATGATGAGATGGATGGAACTTTGGACTACATGGGAGATGTGGGAATCGGGCAAGGAAATGAATTTGAGAAAATCAGTGATAAAGTAAATGCAAGAGATTCTGCAGATGTTGGAAATCTTGAAGAACTCATGCCAAATGCTAGAGGAACTTGATAGATCAGGCAGCATCTATAGAGAGGAATAAACAGTCGACATTTTGGGCCGAGACCCTTCATCAGGACTTGGTGATGATCTAGTTTAATTATGGGGTGCGGAGGTGAGGGTGGGGGCTGGAGCTGGGGCAGAGGAGGATTGCTGGTGATGTGACCAAACCCTGCCTTTATTTCCTCTTTCCTCTATTCATATCAAATTGCTATTTGAATATTTAATGAGCCTCAAGGTCCAGGAAATTAGAATAAAGACATCAAATGCTGAAAATACTCAGTATGTCAGTCATCATCTGTGGAGAAACTGAGTGAACATTTCAGGCCGAGGGTCTTCACTCCCAGTAACTGGAGCAGCTTTTTAAGATAAGCTCTTCATGGGATGGATGCTTACAGCTCTGTTCTATGCATTAGCAGTGATTCTCCCACCTGCTAAATATCTCCAGCATTTTTGAATGATCCATCACTAACAGAACATCAGTCAAATTTTCCTTAACCTCATATTCATTGCATTCCTACTTTGAAAGGATCAAGTAGCCTTGTTTGGATAAAATTCATGGATTTTTTATTCATTCATTTTCAGTATGTTAACTTCCCTGACAAAGCCAACAATTATCCTTCTCCTTAATTCCCTTACTCTGAGGAGGTAAGCCGTCAACCAAGTCAATGGGTCTGGAGTCACATATAAGTCACATGAGGTAAGCATGGTAGATTTCCTTTCCTGAAGGACTCTAGTAAACGTGTTATGCTTTTAAAACAATCCAGTAGTTTCATATTTACAAGTAGTGTTCTTTTTTATACATTCCATATTTATTTAATCATTTGAATTTAAATGATCCAACTGCTGTGGTAAGATTCAAACGTATGTCTTCAGATCAATGATACAAGTATTCAGATGACAGCTAGTAACTCAACCACTTTGCAGTCCTCTTGCTGTGCTTGCACAATCACTCGCCTCTGAACACTGCTCTAAGTTCATTTTATGGCTTGCATGTGCGCGGGTTACAGAAGTATTTAGAAACTGAAGCCTGCTTGAAGTTAATTGAATCCAGGCTCTCAGTAGTGGCCTTATTTACTGTTTTTTTGGGAAGCTATTACTAACATTTTAAAACCTCATCAGAAGATGCCAGTTTCTATCCACATTGAAAGCCTTTTACTGGATGTGGTAGTATTTTCTTCAGATACTCAGTGTCTGCCAAAATTAATTAGACATACAGGCTCTCCTTATTGTAGAATTTCCCAAATTTCCAAACTTAGGATTTCTTTTACATGAGATGTCAACAGCGCTGGCAAGACCAGAATTTGCTACCCATCCTAAACACTATGCCCCATTCACCCCACTTGAGCCTGCTCCAGCTTTCATTATGATTCTGTCTGATTTGCACTGTGGCCTCGTTTGTCTGTCTGTCTCCCATAACCTTTGAAAATCTCAACAAAGATCTCCCAATCTCTGTCCTGAGTTCTGCAGCAGTCCCATTCTTGACGATCTGTTGCGAGGCAAACTACAAGACCTTTTCCATCCATTGCGTGTGGCAAATTCTCCGCTGGCTGATGTTTACGCATTGCATTGGATGGAAGCTTGAGATTCCTGAATCCAGGCAGAACTGGGGCTATCCTACACCAGGCATGCTGCCAATCAGGGCTCCTTATCAAACTCAACTGAACAGGACAGATGCTGTCTGATTTCTAGCCCTAAGTCTGTCTGCTGAGCTGACACCTGGTGATCCCAATAAACAGAAAAGGTCAAAGATCATAGATCATGGTTACACAGCCACGAGCTCCATGCTGAGCAGCAGACTCCCACTCTAATCCCATTCAATTTTCCATCGATCCCCACCAACAACTCCCAGATTCTACCACTTGCCTATGTCGGGGTAATTTACAGTGGCTAATCACATCCTCCACATTTTTGGGACGTGGGAAGAAACGGAAGTACCTGGAGGAAACCGCATGGGCGCAGGGAGAACATGCAGACTCCACTCAGACAGCACTGGATGGCAGGATTGAGTCTGGGTCGCTGGCGATGTGAAGCACCCGCTCTACTAGCTGTGTTACTAGGCTGCCCAAAGTCTTTCCCAAGGATCCAGTATCGGTGACTGTTTTGAGAGGAGGATTTCATTGGCTGCCAAAGCCATTATGGGAGTGCAGGCCACACCATTTCCTCTTGATGAGGCCAGGCACTACACTGAACTTTTGCAATCAGCTAAGAACCAGTGTACCAGCGTACTCGTTCACCAGGAAGGAATAGGCTGAGGTTGAGTAGTTGCTAGTCAGTAAAGAATTGTTCTAATATCTTAAACAGTGCGTTCAGATTACCGTTTAGATTTCTACATGGAATTGTTTATTTCTTCTGGTCTGAGAGCTCACCGAATAAACAGTGTGTCTAGTGGAAATGAGTGCCAAGAGGCTTTGAAACATGACCCTTTGCCCACAGGGATGGAAATGCTGCCTTAACCAAAAAGCTTCTCATCAGCACATATGGAGCCTCTCAGATTAGTACATTCAATTGAATTAAGGGATGATAGGGACCTTATGTGCATCATGCTAAATCAAATATTTCTTGTTATTGCAACTGAAAATGGGAAACCACATATTAAGGCATATATGTCGAATATAATGAATAATGTTATTAAAAACAGCTCTTCTCGGAAATTGGATTTTTGAAAGAATAAGTAACAATCAAATTAACAGAGCTGATTTAAAAATAGTGAATGGGCTCCATATGAGGGACATAAACAATTCACATGCTAGAAATCAAGGTTTTCTTCAGTGAATCCTGAACAGAGTCATTGAGTCAAAGGATCATACATGCTTATGGCATAGAAGGCGACCATTTGACACATCATGTTTATGCCAAATGTAAAAGACCCTTTTGGATCAATCCCAATTCCCAGCTCAGTCTGCAGCTTCACAAGTTCCAGTGGATTAAGTCTTCAAGTACTTTTTAAATGCAGTAGGAATTTCTACCTCAAGTTCCACTCTCAGGGTTAAAAAAAATCCTTAATTCAATTCTAATTCCCTTATCAGATACAGTGGTACTAGAAAGTTTGTGAACCCTATAGAATATTCTCTATTTCTGCATAAATATGGCCTAAAATTTGATCATATCTTCTGGTAAGTCCTGAAACTAGATGAACAGAACCCAATTAAATAAATAACACAAAAAATATTATACTTGTTCATTATTTATTGAGATAAATGATCCAATATTACATGTATTTGTTGGAAAAAGTATGTGAACTTTTGCTTTCAGTAACTGGTGTGAACCCCTTGTATGGCAATAACTTCAAACAAACGTTTCCAGCAGTTGATCAGTCTTGCATATCGGCTTGGAGGAATTTTAGGCCATTCCTCCTTACAAAATTGCTTCAATTCTGGGACGTAGGCAGGCTTTCTTGCATGAACTGCTTGCTTCAGGTCTTTCGACAACATTTCTATAGGATTAAGGTCAGGACTTTGACTCTGCTATTCCAAATCACAAAATTATCTTCTTTTTAAACCATCCTGTCGTTGATTTACTCCTGTCATTTGGATCATTGTCTTGTTGCATTATCCATCTTCTATTACGCTTCAGGTGACGGACTGCTAGCCCGACATTCTCCTGTAAAATTTCTTAAGACAATTTTGAATTCATTGTTCCCTCAATGATTGCAAGCTGTCCAGGCCCTGAGGCAGCAAAGCAGCCCCAAACCATGATGCTCCTTTCACCATGCTTCACAGTTGGGATGAGGCTTTGTTGTTGGTGTGTAGTGCCCTTTTTACTCCAAACATAGCAATGTGCATTTCTGCCAAAAAGTTCAACTTTTGTCTCATCTGTCCACAGAGCATTGCCCCAGAAGCGTTGTAGGACATCCAGGTGGTCCTTTGCAAACTTGAGTCATACAGCAATGTTTTTTTTCGGAGAGCAGTTGGTTTCCTCATGGTGTCCATCCATGAACATCATTCTTGTTCAGCGTTTTTCTTACAGTGGACTTATGAGCAAAGACTTTAGTAAGTTCTAGAGATTTCTGCAGGACTTTTGCTGTTACCCTTGGGTTCTTTTTCACCTCCTTCGGCACTGCATGTTGTGCTCTTGGTGTGATCTTTGCAGGATGCCCACTCCTAGGGAGAGTAGCAACAGTGCAGAATTTCCTCCATTTATAGACAATTTCTTTTACTGTGGACTGATGAACACTCAGGTCTTTAGAAATGCTTTTGTAGCCTTTTCCAGCTTGATGCGTCTCTACAACTCTCCTAAAGTCCTCTGAAAGATGTTTTGATTGCGGCTTGGTGCACATAACCAGATCTTTCTTGAGAAGAGCAGGCTCTGTCAGTAACTAAACTTTGTGTGTCTTTTTATAGGGCAGGGCACTTCTACACATCTCCAATTTCATCCCATTGATTGGAACACCTGACTCTAAATAGCTTTTGTAGAAGGCATTGCGCCAGAGGTTCACATATCTTTTCCAAAAAATACATGTAATATTGGATAATTTTTCTAAATATCCAAGGGAGGAGAAGATGGTGGCGCAATGCAGCGCGCGCGGCCGTTCCGAATGAATATCGATACGTGTAACTAGGGGCCGTGCATCAATCTGTATTTGATGGGGACAGCCGTGAAAGCACAGAGGAACACCTGGAGTAACTTCTGAAATGCCTGCTTTGTTGCCGCTGTTACTGTGCGATCGAGAATCTCCGGAGACGCAGGCCCCAAATCCTCGGCTTTGCGTATCGCCTGTTGCCGGGGCAGGGGTCGAAGCGCTCGGCAGAGATGGTGCTCGGTGCATCGATGTCGGGAGGTGGTCGGAGGCTCGGAGTTTTTCGGACGGACTTGGAGTCGGACTGTGCTTGGATGCTGCATCGGCAAGTTGGCGGCACTGGGAGTTTACCGTCTGCGTGAGATGATGGGACTTTGAGGGACTCTGAGACTTTTACTGTGCCATGGTCTGTTCTTATCAAATTATGGTATCGCTTTGCACTGTTGTAACTATATGTTATAATTATGTGGTTTTTGTTAGTTTTTAAGTTGGTTTGTCATGTGTTTTTCGTGATATCGTTCTGGAAAAACATTTTTATCACTTCTTAATGCATGCATTACTAAATGACAATAAAAGGGGACTGCGTGTCCTCATAATCATAACTTATAAATAAATAAATGAACAATGTTTTTTGTTATTTATTTCATTGGGTTCTCTTTATCTAGTTTTAGGACTTATGTGAAGATCTGATTACATTTTAGGTCATATTTATGTAGAAACAGAGAAAATTCTACAGGGTTCCCAAACTTCCAGGCACCACTGCATCTGTTGATATTTTACAATATTAAAGAACGCTGTAAAAAGGAGTCTTTAGGTAACAGATTATATGTAAATGGGAATTTTGGCAAAGCCGTCTACCACTGATCAAGGACAGCTCCAGCCATTTGTTTCAGGTCATGCCTACACAGCTTTGCCATCTTGCAAGGGCAGCTAGAAACAACTTGCTGGTGTGGGTGGAACTGCCACTTTTAGCAATGGCATCATTATCTTCAACAGCCTCTGAATATTGAGACCGTAAGACCATAAAATATAGGAGCAGAATTAGGCTATTTGGCCCATTAAGTCTGCTCTATATTCAATCATGGCTGATTTACTATCCCTTTCAACCCCATTCTCCTACTTTCTCCCTCTAAACTTTGATGCTCTTACTAATCGAGAATTATCAACCTCTGCTTTAAACATATCCAATGACTTGGCCTCCACAGCCATCTGTGGCAATGAATTCCACAGATTCACCATCCTCTGTCAAAAAAAAAATCCCCAGTTCCGTTCTAAATAGATACTCTTCCATTTTGAGGCTGTGCCCTCAGGTCATGGATTCTCACACTATTGGAAATATCTTCTCCATGTCCACTCTCTCCAGGCCTTTCAATATTCAGGAGATTTCCACCCCACCCCACGTTCTTCTAAACTCGACATCAATTAATGTGTTCTTCGTAAACGGAATGAACAGGCAAATGATCCATTGGCTGAGATAGCCAATAACTTGCTCTGCTTTCCCACTGATTAACACAGCACTGCTGTTCAGTCTCACCACACATGCATTTTCCAAAGCAGAAAATGTTGTTCATTTCCATCTTGTACCAAAGCAGAATCTCATTCTGAGTGATTTATCTTTGATGTGTGAAAGCAAGGCTTCGTGGATTCAATATGCACAAGTGACACTGTTGCCTTCTCTGTCCTCTCTGAATGTGGCCATTGCACTGTTACAACAAGGGCCATTTATGGTTGAGGAACAGCACCTCGTCTTCTGTGTGGGCATTTTGCAACCTTTAGGACTCAATATCATATTATCCAATTTCAGATAACTCACTCTTTCTTTCTGTCTATTTCCTAGTCCTGATAAAGGGTCCTAGAGCTGAAAAGTTCACTGTTCCTCTTTCCATAGATGCTGTCTGACCTGCTATTTCCAGTCCCTATTTTTCTTTATTTCAGATCCCCAGCTTCTGCAGTTTGAAAAAAAGATCTTGAAGGAGGTTATAGTCATAGGGCAATACGGCACAGATACAGGCCCTTTCGCCCAACCAGTCCATACTGACCACCAGTCTCTTTGTGGGGGCGGTCTCTGAGGTTGGAAGGTAACAGTGGAGCGATTGCTGACTATGACCATAAAGCAGTCCCAAAGAGCTTCTTGTTGGCTAAGAGCATCACTCCTGTTGCTCCTGGCACCACTTTGGGAAGTTTCTGAATTACTTTTCAGCACCTCTTTTTACCACTATAAAATTCTGATTAGTGTGTGTTAATGAAATGAGCACCTGTGCTGTTTAAAAAAGGCCAGAGGAAACGGAATGACATATTTTTGATATTTTGAGAATTCCCCTTTCTCTTCTTACTGCACAATTCAATTATTTAGAGCTAGTGATGATATCCATATATAAGATATACAGAACATGCTAAAAAACACAATGCATTTTAGCATTAGCAACTACAGATCAAAATCAGCTCCAGAATAAGTCTAACGGAAACCTTTTGGACTCAATGACTAGTGTCAGCAAATGCAGAAGGGCTGCAGTGAAACAAATTCCAGAATCTGGGGTTTCAACACATTTCACATTTAATGCTTGATGCTCAGGAAATGCCTTGGAATCAACAAGGGAATTTTTGGCCTATTTTTACACTCGTTTTTTCATATGTTTTTGAACAATATGTTCTGAGCTAAGATGAGACCAGTTTTCCACTTGAACTGAAGCCAGCACCTAAATCATGACATTAACCACAGGCAAATAACAAGGACCTCTCTCCATTGATCTGCAAGTATGGTATCTGCATTATGCTCAACAACAGTTCACAGCAAGTTTTGGAAGAATATTTTGTCCAGGTTTACATGCTTTTGACTTATTACAAGCAATTTACTGCAATTAGCGCCAGTGGAGCGCTCTGAACTGTGTATAATACCATTGGGTTCACTTCCTGTATGTCACTGCACACTCGTGGGATATTACTCAGGTGCTACATTAAATGATAAGCTCAAATTAGATGTTCATATATTACATGTAAACTTAACACACTTGAAATTACCTCTACCCATTCTTCATTTTTTTCTATGTAAGAAAAATGAGATGGATAATATGTAATGTACAAAAATGATGGGAGTTTAATCTGGAGGAATTTCTATACATCCCTCTAAATCCATGATCCTCTTTGAGATCCAGCACTTTGAGCGATATCTTCTTCAACAGCTCAGTCCAATGTTTAGCTGCTTATACTCCCATAAGGCAACCTGGGCTGGTTTACTGGTTTAATTCAGTTTTGGGCTTCAGTTGCTACTGTTGAGGCCAGCATTTACTGCACGTCGCAAATTGCCTCCTTGGAGGTGGTGGTGATCAGCTTCTTGAGTCTCTGCAGTTAGTCTGGTGAACACACTCCCACACTTTTGTTTCAAGATTCAGACCCAGTGATGATGAAGGTCTGGCAATGCATTTCCAAACCTGGGTGCTATCCAACCGAAGCAGAAGACTTGCACGTGTTAGAGGTCTTGTCATATTGAGGCACAATGTAAATGCAGGGTTGTAAAGGATGCAAACACATACGAGTTGTTGAGAAGGTTGAAATGAGTATGAAGGGTGACATTAGTAGCAGCAAGAGGAAGAAGATGGACAGAGCTGCTGACTCTAAACCCCACTTTGATAAAGTAAGGCTTTCCTGTAACTACGTAATAATATACAGGTTTCTCCTGCTTTTCGAACATTCGCTTTACGAAACATCACTGTTACGAAAGACAATCGGCAATCGCCTCTGATCTGGGCCGACAATTATGTGCTGGGCGGCACCTAATTAATTAGCATGTTTATTTTGGCTTTTTTCTTAAAGATGCGCTGTGTGCTTCGCGGATCAGTATCTATCCGTGGCCCGGGGGGTGGGGACCACTGCACCACCCCAACCTCCAACGACTCAGCCGAACACACCATTAACAGTGTTCTCTGCGCTGTCTTCCCGATTCCTGTAAGTGATACTACACTGTACATACATTATTTCTACTTCATATAAGCTGTGTATTTTTACGTGTTATTTGGTATGATTTGGCAGCTTCATAGCTTTAAGGTTACTGGAGAGAGTGTTTCTGCCGAGAGCGCTTGCGTGAGATTTTCGCTGAATGATTGTGGAAAAGTATTTCTACTTTATATAGGCTGTGTATTTATCATACCATTCCTGCTTTTACTATATGTTACTGTTATTTGGCAGGTTATTTTTGGGTCTGCGAACGCTCACAAAATTTTCCCATATAAATAAATGGTAATTGCTTCTTCACTTTATGACATTCCAGCTTACGAACCGTTTCATAGGAACGCTCTACCTTCGGATGGCGGGGGAAACCTGTAGTTCTTCATGGGGACTTCCCTTTGAAGTTAAGGTGTCTCAAGTACTGCTTCCTAACCATGTGTAGGTAGATAAGACTGAGGTGGATGTTAACAAGCTGGGCATCATTTGTCTGTGGACCTGACCTATGCCATATTCCTCCCCTTTGTTTTCTTCAGCCATTGAGGAACTTTCTACGATCATGGAGATAGGATGGAAATGTCCCAGAGCAGTTGGCACAAAAATGTTATGGCAAAGTCTTGGACAACATAAAATAAGCTCAACCTCCATGAGTGAAAATTGAAAAG
This sequence comes from Mobula birostris, assembly GCF_030028105.1. Classification (NCBI taxonomy): domain Eukaryota; kingdom Metazoa; phylum Chordata; class Chondrichthyes; order Myliobatiformes; family Myliobatidae; genus Mobula; species Mobula birostris. The sequence continues at coordinate 40,850,116 of NC_092402.1, forward strand.
CAAAAGACAGAAGCATGGATAAGGATTCACTAAGTAGATTTTCACTGGAGTCTATATAAATGGCTCTTACTTATAGCCCCAATTCTAATTTCCGAAGTTTTGCACTATTGAAGAAAGTAATATTTTGTCAATAAGGTTTTAAGGTAATGGTTGCCAGCCAAAATTAGGTGGCTTAAAGCAGAATAAAACATGTCCAGTCAGGATAAGAGGCCGGACCGATTTCAAGAGTGGAGTTATATTTCAGGCAATATTCAACCATGACTTTTAGAATAATGGCATAAAAATTGATACTGTATAGAAAGTGGCTATTGAACAGATTAGGCCCATACCTATCCATTGGTAGACCCATCAGTTCCCATAATCCTGCACATTCTCCATAGCCCTCTAAATCTTTACCCTTGAAGCACTGATCCATTTTCTTTTAGAAAGTTAACATGGATTTTGTTTCCACTCTCTTCCTAAGCAGTGCATTCTAGATCAAAGAACTTCTTCCTTTAAAAAGTACTACTGCATCTCACTGCTACATTTTGTTGCTAATCAGGCTAAAGAGATGCTTTTTTATATTGGTATTGGCTCTAAATGACACCAACCAGTGAGAATAGCATACTTGTAAATCCTAATGGATTTGCCCTGGTGTCTCATGAAGGAGAATTTGAGCATGGATGCCTTCTCATTGCAAATGACTACTAAACCTCTTTTTCCCTTATTAAAGAGAGAGAGATAGAGAGACCCTGTGGTATGTCAGATACCGGGTGAATGAATAGTCTTTGGAGTACTGCAAGTCTGTGTCTTTATTGATGCTTTGCTGCTCGCTTGAGTGCCTGATGGAGGGCGCTGATGCTTTTTTGCTGGTGGGGGAGGGGGTCGTCATTTTGCTGCTGCTTGTGCGTGGGATGGGGGAGCTGTGGGGGGATACTTTGGGGTTCTAACATTTAACTGTCATTCATTCTTTGGGACACTCCTCTCTTTTCGTGGATGTTTGCAAAGAAAAAGAATTTCAGGATGTATATTGTATACATTTCTCTGACATTAAGTGTACCTATTGAACATATTTTCATACCTGAATACTTTTGGATTTTACTTCTTGCTTGTTCTTCCCATGACTTCTGCTGATGATGACATGAGAGAAGGCCCTTGTACTCTCAGATCCCACATGCTTTGTTTGGGAGTTGTGGTTGTTGACCTTTCAAAAGCTGCTCGAGCTACAGACGTCGCTTCAGTCTCTTGCTGTGAATGTAAGTTAATAGTGCAATTATTATCACAGTACGTATATGTCACCGCATGCTACCCTGAGATTCATTTTCTTGCTGACATTCACAGTAGAGCAAAGAAATACAATTGAATCAATGAAAAACTACTCACAATCAAAGACTGACAACCAATGTGCAAAAACAGAAAAACTCTGGAAATACAAAAAAACAAAGTAAATAAGTAAATAATACTGTATATGTAAATGTAGAGTAGTAATTGTGTTCCATCTCTGAAAGTGTTTTTTTAAGTATGCTCAGTGGGATCATAAAACCAAATAATTCAGCAGCACCTATGCCAGATATTTCATGAGTCTGATTGCCGAGGTGGCAGGTATATAGTGCAAGGAGAGAATAAACAGACAGAGCCTGTAATCTCAGGAGTTTTAGAAAAATGAGGCGATCACTTCAAAATGTACTGTACATAATTCTTAATGGGTTCAACAGGTGAGTGAAGAATTACTGTTTTCTCTGGCTGGGGTATCTACAGCAGGCTTCTCAGTCTCAAACAGCATTTCAAAACAGAGATGAGAAGGAATTTGATATTCAAAATAGAGATTGATCATTTTTTGGAGATTAAGGGATCCAGGGAATAAGGAGTTAGTGCAGGAACGTATCTGTAAAGTGATAGGTTAGCCATGATTTTATGGAACTGCAGAGCAGGCATGAGGGGCTGAATAGCCTATCCCCCATACAATTTATGATGTTTCATAGGAATTGATGTAAATGTGGAAAATCTTTCGAACTACTCCAAAAAATGAAACTGCTCGCTGGATTCAAAACCAAATAGTGCATTAATGTATCTGCCTTGACATAAAAAGATGTCAACTAGAATTGCACAAATGTTATAGATTTCAACGTGGCGGTTGCTTGTTATTTTCAGAAGGTGCCAATTCATGATCCAAATTTAAAAAGGAGCCTGGTTTATTGACCTCCCTAAAAGAACAGAAGTCAACCTCAAATGTCTGGAAAATTTAATGGCATCTTTCCCATCAGTAACAGCAGCTGAAAAATTGGATCAACTAGATAAAGCGTTCACTGATTGTTAGATAATGAATTGCTAGGAATACAAACTAAAGCTAAGCCACAATCAGTGGAAAACTCCAGTAAAGAGTTTCTCAAATGAGAACTTTCTGATGACTATTTTGTTCTAGTATGCAATCTTCCAGTTCTTGATTAGTAAGGGTGTCAAAACTTAAGGGGAGAAGGCAGGAGAATGGTGTTGAGATGGATAATAACTCAGCTGAAAGGCCTAATTCTATGTCTTATGGAGGTTTATGCTTTGATGCAACAATGCTATCATCAAAAGAATGTTGTTTTTGTTTACAAAAATTAAACTACACTGCAAGCTATCTTGATATCTCTGATCAAATGCAAGATAATCATTTAAGATTGACAGCTGTCACTCTATTCAATACAACTATCAGGCAATATGCAAACAGCCCATTCACTGGGCAAAGCCTTCCAGGAGTCGGGCCTATTGGTCCACAATGTCTTCATGAGCCACCAATCACCCATCTGCACTAAACCTGCACTAATCACATTTCATTCACATTTCCATCAATTCCCCTCAGTTTGTGCCACTCACCAGACGATCGGGGCAATTCACTATGTCATGTGACCAGCAACAATGAATTATCAATTGAGTCAGGTTTTATAAAAAACAAACAAACATTTATTAAACTCTGCTCAACAATAGTGAAAAGTATTCAAACGACTAACTTAACTGGAAGTTAACGGCTATTTGGCAAATCTGGAACAGTTCTTAAAAGGGTAAATTGGAAAACAGTTCTTAAATTGGTAAATTCGAACGCAGTCTTAAAATGGTAAATTCAAAAGTCCAAGTGATTTACACAGTCAATAAGGAGAGACTTCTCTGGAAACGGATTTCTTCGAAGATGTGATGTTACTGCTGATTCTCCAAAGGATTCACGACGAAGGAAATAAAACGGCTTAAAGGAACTGACCTTTTCCTGGCGAGTGAACACTGCACAAACTTCCCTGCTCTTGCAGGAGTTATCTCAGATACAGGTCACCACATTCTGAACGAATCCTCAATAAGGTTGATCCTTCGTTAAACCGATGGATGACTCCAAATTTATTCCGATCCTTCAGGTTCCCGTCCTTTGATAAGGTCTTCACTCTCCAATACTACTGTAAAGGTAAATCAAAAATACACCAACAAAGCTGGCAGCGATTGGTGAAGCTGCCGGCACAATGATTTTACCTTACAATAGAAAGTAAAACCCCGTTTTAAAACGAAACTGCGTCATGAGATGAATACGTAGCATAACGGAGTAACTAATGAAGCAAACAACAACTCAACTGAAACTAACTGCATCACACCAGGGGTCTTCCTTTTATACCTGTTGTGAACATGTCATCATGTGACCTCACATCGGTGGGAAAACTACATCATGTGACCGCACACCGGAGGGAAAATTACATCACCCCACCATCACAAAACCATTACATCATGGTCATAAGACAGTCACAAGATACCCACTGGCTATGTAACAGCTATAACACCTAGCTCTGAAGAGGTGACGGATTGCGAGACAGTTACAATTCTACCCTCCATCAATGTGTACAAGTGAAACACGTTTGGAATTCACTATCCTGAAGAAATGTGAAGGCTGGCTCCTTGCAGAAATTTAAAGTGGACTTAGATAAATGGTTGAAAGATTAGGAACTGAAAGCTCTGGGGAACTGGCACAAAGAAAGAATTGAGGCCTGGAGCAGATCAGCCAAGATCATATTGAATGATGAGACAAGCTTGAGGGGCATGTGGCCTGGTTATTGCTACTTTGGAGAAACCATTGCTCTCTGCATTTTTCTGGACAACAGACCCAACCAGTTCCTCTCCACCACCATCCTCCTCCATCTGGCAGAACTATTCTTACCCTCAACAATTTCACTTTTGGCTCTTCCCACTTTCTCCAAACCAAAGGTGTGGCCATGGCCACTTGCATGGGAGCCAGCTATGCCTGCTTTTTTGTCAGCTATGTAGAAAAATCCATCTTCCAAGCTAACACTGGTAACGCTCCCCAACTTCTTCTCTGCTACACTGATGACTGCATTGGTGCTGCTTCTTGCACCCATGCTGAGCTCGTCGACTTCAGCAACTTTGCCTCCAGCTTCCACCCTGTCCTCAAAATTATTTCATCCGTCTCTAACATTTCTCTCCCCTTTCTCAACCTCTCTACCTCTTTCTCTGGGAACGAACTATCTACTAACATATTTTATAAACCTACTGACTCTCAGTTATCTTAGTTAAATCTCTTCGCAACATATGATTTGTAAAAATTCTGTTCCCTTTGCTCAGTTCCTCTGTTTCTACTGCATCTGTTCTCAGGATGAGGCTTTCCATTCTAGAACATCTAAGATGTTCTCTTTTTTCAAAGAACAGGGTTTCCCTTCCACCACCATCGATACTGCCTTTACCCACATCTCCTCCATTTTCCACACATTTGCCCTTATCCCCTCCACCCACCATCATAACAAGGATAGAACTTTTCCCTTGTTCTTATCTACCACCCCATGTGTCTCTGTGCATTGTTCTCTATAACTTCTGCCATTACAATGGGATCCTACCATTAAATGAATCAGTGAATCTTCCCCCCCCCACCACTTCCGCTAGGAATCACTCTCTATGTGACTCTCTGTCCTACATACCTTCTCACTGACCTCCAACCCCTGGTAAGTGGAGAAATGCTACACTTCCTCCCTCACCATCATACAGGGCAGTGAGTCCTGTGAGTGTGACGAAAGGGTGCAGAACATTGAGGGGGCAACTGCCCACTCTCACCAGATTTAGCTGACACTGACCTGCTCAACATCAACCAAACAACACTAGAGTGGCTGGCTGTCTGCTGTGACAAGCTATGATGATGATCATACAGGGCCCCAAACATTCCTTCCAAGTGAGGTGACACTTTACCTGTGAGTCTGTCAGGATCACCTATTGTACCTGGTGCTCCCTATGGGGATTCCTCTACACTGGTAAGACCCGATACAGATTGAAAGGGTGTTTTGCCGAGAGACAAATGGCAGGATCTTCCTGTGGCTACTCACTTCGATTCAACTTCCCATACTGACAGGTCTCCTCTACTGTCACGCTGAGGCCAAACTCAGGGTGGAGGAGCAACACCTCATATTCCATCTAGGTAGCCTCCAACCTGATAATATGAACATTGATTTCTCCATCTTCCAGTAATTTGTTCTCCTTCCCTCCTTCCCTCTTTTTTCATTTCCAATTCTAGTTACCTTCTTACCCCTTCTCTTCTCTTCACCTGTTTATCACATCCCCCTGGTTCCCCTTCTCCTTCCCTTTATTCTACAGTCCACTGTCCTGTTCTATTAGATTCCTCCTTCTTCAGCCATTTACCTCTTCCATCTATCTCCTCTTAGCTTCTTACTTCTTTCCCCCTCACCTGGTTTCACCGATCACCTGCCAGCTTGTTCTCCTCTCCTAAACTTCTTATTCTGGTTCTGCCCCTTCCTTTCCAGTCCTGATGAAGGGTTTTGGCTTGAAACATCGACTTTATCCCCCTCCTGACTTGCTGAGTTCCTCTAGCGTTTTGAATGGGTTGCTTCGTCCAAGTACCCCCCCCCCACCCCTTAAATAAAGAAAATCTGTTTGGGAGATGTCTTTGCTTTTCACTAATCTCAGATTCAGCTAAATCCAGAAGTTCCCAAGTATGAACATCAGCCCCATAATCAATCCCAGAGATGGATTACTGTCTCCATAATTTACAATTTTCAAATTAGTTAAGATATATTTAATATATTGTGCCAAAATTCTTTAAGATGAAAGCCATTCCAAATGGTGTGCCTACATTTACTACTCTCAGTGGAAACATCTGTCGTTGTTGATGCATGCTGAGCAGATATTGAGATAAACATATTCAAAATCCAGGTAATTCATCATTGATTGTGTGACATTTTAAGAGACTGCTTCAGGGAACTTTTCATTGGAAAAGGCTGGAACATTTTTCTGATTATGATTTTGGCTTATCATTGACTGATGGATATACTTATGAACTTTGACATTGACACTAATATTTCTTTCACAGTATAGCCAAGATGTAAGTGCATAAAAGTTGTGCTTTTGAGCAATACCTAGAATCCATGGTATAAATCCAATATCATGCACTTTTTTGGCTCAGATTATAATTGGACAGGGGGCCCCTCAAGATAATCTTCCACTGTTGTTTCACACATGGCCTAAGCTTCACTAAGGTTCCTTAATGACCTTGCAATTAAATATGGATATCATGGAATGCTCAACAAGCTTTTTTTCTATTTCAAGGGAGACTATTCTTTGTTCTTTTTTACTTATTCATTTTTGGGATAGGTCAAAGTTTTTTGCCTAATTGATGTTGAAGGGATAGTAGTGAGCTAGTTTGTTGAACCACTGCTGTTCATCTGGTGAAGATACTGGTGTTGCATTCCAGAATTTAGATCCAGTGATGATGACCTTGACAAAGAACAAAAGGAAAAGGACAACTTGCAGAGAAACTCTTCTTGGGCTCCCAGCCGGGTACAGGTATTGATTTTAACTGATGTTTTTTGCCATCAAAGTCAATCCTATGGTCATTGCAAATGCGATGTCCTACTACTACCGATTTCTCCGGGTAACCCAACAGATACACCTCCTATGCTCTTTGATGTGGGTTTCTACTAAGCGTCTCGTCTGGCCAATATATGCTGCTCTGTATTCACAGGGAATCCTGTAAATGCCAGCCGTCCTTAGTCCCAGGACATCTTTGACCTACATAAGCTGTAATTTGAGCTTTCTTATGGGTTTTTGGGTGATATTAATGTGGTATTTCTTCAGGATCCTGGCAATCCTTCCAGAAACTGCAGAAATATAGGAAAGCATGGTGGAAACCCACATCAAGGAGCATAGGAAGTGTATCTATTTGGGTTACCCGGAGAAATCGGTGGTAGGAGAACATTGCATTCGCAGTGGCCATAGGATTGACCTCGATGGCACAAAATTATTCTGCCGTGCCAATGGATTTTGGGACAGCCTGGTGAAGGAAACCATTGAAATAAAATTAGAGGAAAAGAATTTTAACAAAGACAAAGGTCTTGCTCTAAGTAAGAACTAGAATTCGATTGTAAACAAGGTGGGACAGTAGAAACTTGATTGGATGAGGACTAATCAATCACGAGGCTTGGACGACGGGGTATAAATACCACCAGACTAGACATGCTCAGGCATCATCCCTAATGAAGATGGCAGAGTTTGTCGTCAAAACGTCGGTTATAATTGTTACCTGTACCTGGCTGGAAGCCCAAGAATAGTTCATTTATTATATGTGCCAGGAAAACACTAGATCCTTTTTCAGGACAACTTGCACTTATGTATCGCCTTTCATTTCTCTGCCCTAGCAGAGCACTTCTTGAAGAATATTCACCATTATAAACATAGCAGCCGATTTGCATATAGCTAGTTCCTACCAACAGCAGTTATAAAGACCAAATTATCTCTATCTATATGAATGTTACCAGATAGAGAAATATCCTAGAGTCTTTTATCTTTACCTGAAAGGCCAGGACAGTACAATAATGGTGTTCTTCTTAGATGTTTGTACTTAATCTATTGGTCTAAGAGCTGAACTGGACCTTTGACTCAAGGAAGACAGCAGAGTCACAGGTGATTCTACAACAACAAAAAAGCTGTTTTTTTGAAAAAAGACTTGTTTCATTTCTAACTTTTCCCAGTTTGGACGAAAAATCATTCATCCGACATGTTGACTCTCCTCTTCACAGATGATGCCTGGCTTGATGAGTACTTCCAGCATTTTCACTTTTATTTCTGGTTTTCAGATCTGAAGCACTTTGCCTTTGGCATTAAGTTACAATTTTGTTGGAATAACCACAAGTTTATTCAGAGAAGTAAAAAGAAATTATTTCCAAACGTGCTAAGCTATGAACTGCTTTGCTTATAACTTTCAGTACGATTGATACAGAAAAGTTGATCTGTGCCTTTCTGCTGTTGAAGAATAATATTTGTCATATTATTAACAAATCATCCATCACTGAAATTGAAGCCAGAGGAGTTGATTCTAGTTCACCCCGTGTTTCTTGATGTTCTTTATCCCATTCCTCCTAGTAGGCCTGAACTGCTGTCTATGTTTATACGCTTTTTCTGCCGCTTGAGTGATGTCACCTGCGTATGATATTTTCTCAGATACTTTTTTTACACAAAATGCCTAAAAGCTTTTTGGAGACACAGCCAATGGTGTAAAACTAACTTTTCTGAGTACATAAAATTCCTAACATTAACAGATCAGTTATTGACATGCTCAGTGTTTGTTTCCATCTGGTCTGCAAGCTTCCTTGAACTAAACAACTTAGAGCAAGCTTGTCTGTTTTCAACAAGCCAAGTTAAATAACCCATTGTCTTATACTGCACTCTTCAGCAGCAATACGAGGGGTGATTGATAAGCTTGTGGCCTAAGGTAGAAGGAGTCCACTTTAGAAAACCTAGCACATTTATTTTTCAACGTAGTCCCCTACTACATTTACACACTTAGTCCAGCGGTTGTGGAGCATATGGATTCCTTTTTGTAGAAGTCGGCGTCTTGGACTGCCAAGAAGTGGTCCACAGCAGGAGTGATTGATAAGTTTGTGGTCTAAGGTAGAAGGAGATGAGTTGTTAACTTCAAACTTTCTGCATAATCACTCAGAGTTGAACTGCACGTGCACGTAATGAGAGCTGTATAACTCATCTCCTTCTACCCTGGGCCACGAACTTATCAATCACCCCTGCTGTGGACCGCTTCTTGGCGGTCCAAGACGCCAACTTCTACAAAGAAGGGATCCATATGCTTCACGACCGCTGGACTAAGTGTGTAAATGTAGGAGCGGACTATGTTGAAAAATAAATGTGCTAGGTTTTCTAAAATTGACTCCTTCTACCTTAGGCCACAAACTTATCAATCACCCCTGGTAAACCAGGTGCAGTGACCAACATTTTATCTTCCACAGACAGAGAGTTTGATATATACATAGCTTGTTTGCAAAGCTGATTTTAACTTCAAGCTGATTACTGCTTTTCCATTACATTTTAAAATCTGAAGACTGACTCTCATTTACAGCCAGAAACTAAACTAAGAAGTATTAGTTTGGAAGTTTATTTACAACTGTTTGATCTTACAAGTGGCATCTTCTCTGTTTAGAAAGCAAGTTTAGCAAACATAAACAAGAAGTCCACTGGCCAAGAAAGCGAATATTTATCACATGTTCAGGAATACAATATAATGCACGCATTGAGTAAGATGGCACAACAGATACATAGAATGTCTGTGTTTACTTAGTATCCAGCATTGGTAAGGATGCAAAAGGCAGCTGAAAGTAGGGCAGTTCAGAGGAGCAGCTATTAAAGATACTACCTCACAGCTCTAGAGACCTGTGTTCAATCCTCATCTCCAGTGCAGATTGTATGGAGTTTGGATAGTCTCCTTGTAACTACATGTGTTTTATCCTGGTGTTCCAATTGCCTTCCACATCCCAAAAATTTTTCAGCTGGTAGATTGATTGACTGCTGTAAATTACAGGTGAATGGGATAATCTGGGGAATGATGATGGGAAAATGGCAACATCTGGTAAAATGGTGGCGCACTTAGTCAAAGTGGTCTCCCTGGGTCCAACAAATAGTGCAAATATGTGTCTTAAACGTTTTTCTTGTAACCACAAGACCTGTTGGACGTTGGTAAGTGCTGTAAGTCTGGTTCATTAGTTCATTAGCGAGACTGAGGGCAGAGGAGCGTGGCCTTGGGTTTCGCACAGACCAGGCCCTCGTGCTGCAGCATCGCCTGTTTCACCCACCTAGGGAAGGAGGCGCTGAAGATGGTGTGGAAAAGAACAGAGGCGCAGCAGGCGTGCTGAACCCATGCGGGTTGGGGTCTGGCCCCTGCAGGCCTGTTCTCCTGTCAGTACTGCTCTCCACTGTTCACTTCCTAGAAGACAAGATGGATTGCCATTATCTGTGAACAAGCATGTAGCAGTTCCTTATTTTGCACTTTGTCAAAAGGCAGTACCAGCTGAGGAAAATCTGCATGCTCGTTCTTCCAGAAGTGTGGCTCCAGGACAACATTCCAAGCGCTATCAATCTTCAGACCAGACCACTCAGGGACCTGTGCTAATATTATTTTGTGACCGTTTGTGCTATTGTAACTATACTGTATGTGCAGTGTGCTGTGCGTGACTGTATGTACTGTGCTTTGCATCTTGATCCCTGAGGAACTACGCATGTTTCATTTAACTGTATGCATGTGTATGGTTGAATGACAATTAAACTTGAACTTGAAGATTGGTTACAGGAAAAATTAATAGAAAGTGTGATTGCTCTGTGAGTTGGCAAAGACTTAAGGCTGATCTATACTTGTGCGTACTAGCTTACGCCATAGCCTACGCAAGTGGGCTTCGCCGTTGTGAGCATTTATACTCGTGCTTTGGTGTGTCTGCGTCGCTTTGCAATTCGCCGCCAAAACGTTAGTTGGCAGTGAGGTTTCTATGCCACTGTGTTGAGTTTCTTCGTGTTGAAACTCAACACGAAGAAACTCAAACTTCAAACAATGGCGACTGAAACTGAAGGAGGGTGAATTTTCTGTGCTTGTACAGCCACTGAGAGACATGGACGAGGAAATGTATTTCAAATATTTTCGGATGTTGGCAGGTAGATTTGAGGACTTGGTTCATCGTCTCCAACCATTTATTTCGCATCACTGTACACACAGTATACTCAGAGACTGGCAATCACCATTCGAGTTTTAGCTTCAGGTGGAAGTCAACAGGCTGTAGCAGCTAGCTACATACTGGCGTCAAGCACAGGGTCCTCCATAATTTCGGAGGTCTGTAAAGCTTTATGGAAAGCATTACAGCCAGAGTTCCTTCCCTGCCCTTCAGTCGCCCAATGGCAAGCTATTGCAGCGTAGGAGGAAATGCGATGCTACCAAGCGGACCAATCACAGTTGCTCAGTCTGCGTCGCCACGACACGTAGTTACATTTTGGGAGAGGTGTGTGTTAGGCTACGGCGTAGGGTTGGCGTAGAGTACAGCATAGGGTATGTGACTACAGCGTGCCTGCGGCGTACATTTGATGCACAAGTATAAATCAGCCTTTATTGGGCAAAATGGCTTCTCTTTCTATCATATGTGCTGAAACACTATAATTGTAATCCTGTTAACTCCAGCACTTAGGGGTGTTTAAGATCAGCAATTGTGATTCGTGTCCAGTCTGAAACTAATGCCTGAACAAATCTAACTTAACAATTTCAGTGCAAATACTCAGTTGATCATGGATCTTGGAATAGCTGCTCTCCTTCCGTGCAATCCTCATGAAATATTGAAGGGGACACAGACTTTTACAGATTGGCTACAAGATCTGTTTGCAGAATCTACAGAATGTTAACCTGATTCAAGTAACATTGGCACAGTCTCGTAGCATTACAGCCTCAGGGATCCAAGTTCAATTTTGAACTCTGGTGCTGTGAGTATGGGCTTACTCCCTGTTAATTTCCTCTGGGGGCTCTGCTTTTTTTCCACATTCCAAAAGTGTGTGCTTAGGTTAATTGGTTGTTGTAGATTGTCACTATTGTAGGCAGGAATCAGGGTGTATGAGAGAGAATGGATTAATGGGAAATAAGAGAAGGAAGGGGACAGGTAGGAAAGATCTGAGAACAGGAATAAACAGCCTGCATGGCCTCTTAAGTCTTGAAGAAATATAAGAAATTCAGAGAACCCATTGATTTTACTGAGAAGATATGTAATGTAATTTCTTTGTTTTTTGTTAATTCATCAAATTGAAATGTATTTCATTGTTTTTAATTCTTTTCTGGTGCGTCTAAGTATTTAGATTTTTAGTATTTTTTTGCTAGTTTTATTTTCCTTTTATTATATTCGAATGCATTTTGAGTATTTGTCATTGCCAAGTGCATTCAATCTCTTTAACAGCTTTGACAGCTGGTAAAACCCTGGTGGGCAGGACTTAACCTAGACTAAGTATCTATCTGGAGAAATAGCCTGTCAATTATTGTTACCAATTAGTTTCGATCACAGCAGAAGACATGGGACAATACATTTTGCATTTATGCCTTTGCAGTGGTAAGGAGTGTTGACATTGTAAAACCTTTTTCTTAGTCTAATGAAACAGAAGCATTAATAGATTTTTATGACTATAGTACCAAGGCACAGTCAAAAACTTTTACCACAATTAAGATAAGAATAAATGCTTAGAATGATGTCTGCAAAAGAACTGTTGAGGGAGGCCCCAGCTCAAACACTGTACTGTTTCCCCAAGATGACCCAGAATTCCTTCCCATTTGCTGCCTGTACTTGTCTTCTCATGCATGGTTCCCATGGATGCACTGTGAAGCACTCTGGTTCCTAATTTAGTTGAACTTCCAGCACAATGAAAAGGATTAGATAGTATAGCATTATAATACAAAAGTATAATGCTACATTCTTAAAACCTATTTAACTATGTTAGAGATTCAGTTAAATTTGGAATCACAGCAAGTCTTCCGGCTGCTGGAGCTGGGCTGCAAAGCAGAGCAGGTTACAAGTGCCAGCTAGGCCTCAGGCAGTGGATTGGGAAGTCCCATCCTGATGGCCTGCTGTCAAAGAACTTCCAATAATTTTTAATTGTATCTGATAATCATATAAAAACCATTAAAATAAAAATTAGAAAAAGAAATCTACTTAAAATGACATTAATACTTTGAAAATAATTAAACATAGTAAAATAATGCAAAATAAAGGAAGATAAACAAACTACTTAACTGCAGTTACCTTTTCATTCAACATCAGCAATCCACCAGCCATCCTTGTGGTAATGCTGAGGGGCCAGATGTGAAGTGCAAGCAGCTCCACAGTTCAGGATCTCTTACTCCACTCTTAGACATGAAGGGAGAGGTTATAGGCTTTTGATTCATGTTTGACCTCTTGTTGTAATGTGGATGTCAGTGATAGGACGATGTCTACAGTTCTTTACAAAAACACTGTCAAAACGTAAGTATAGTTTGGACTAATTTCCTTTCCTTTCCTGTTTCTCATCCATGCACTTTCATCGAGGGCCTCCAATGTTTAAAACTGAACTTGGAATTTGCAAATCCCTGCCCTTCTGAACCTTGGTGTTGGTTTGTGTCACTGCTGAATTGAAAGGAAATGTAGGACCCTTCTGTTTTTTGTTTATTGGATCTTACAGATGGGATTGGTGTTTGTAGGATATATTGTAAAGCCCAATGTGATAAGAGTTCTTCTGAGTGAAGAGCTTCTGTGCAGAAACATGTTACCTTTTGTATCTCCTTTACTACTTTCATTTTTTTAAAGTGGTGTACTACTTTCTTCAGACTTTTATAAGTACTTACAAAGGTAAAATCAAATTGTGTAATGATTCGAATCTGGCTGATTTCTCTCATCAGAGTTGTTAGGGGTTAAATTAGAAAAAGTTCAAAGCAGGTGCTGAGATCTGTTGAGTGAACACTTACCTTTTCAATACACTGCAGACTGTACATGACGTGTGTTGCCTGCTTATTGTTATGATTCCTGTACCCATTCAGTACCAACAGGATTGTTGCCAATACAAAACACTGCAGATGCTGTGAAATGGAGCTGTAAAATACAAACTGCTGGAGGAACTCTTTGCACTAGGTCCCCTCCTCCCACTCCCTGTTCCCATCTGCCCATCCAACACCCCCCTTTCCTATCAGATTCCATTATCTGCAGCCCTTAGTCACCTCCACCTATCACATCCTAGCCTCTTTTGTTATTTCCACTCCTCCACGCTCCATCTGCCAATCACCCTTTCTCATTTTCATCCACCTTTCTCTTGGTTGTTCCTGCTCCACCCCTCCCCCTCACCTCTTTATACAGGCTAAAGCCCCTCACTGTCTAGATCAGAGGTTCCCAACTTGGGTTTCATGGACCCCTCAGTTAACGGTCGCGGTTCATGGCATAAAAGAGGTTGGGAACCCCAGCTCGAGATGAAGGGTCTCAACCCAAAATATTGACTGTCTATTCCCTTCTTCGGATGCTGTGATTCTCCAGCAGTTTGACTTTGCTAACAGGGCTCTGGTTGCCCTAGTCATTAACTGCAAAGTCAATGGCTCTCAACAATTAAAGTTGACTTGCTGTGCTTCTAGGAGAGTTTCTTCTCGTAGATTCATAGACTCATACCGCACAGAATCTGACCCTTTGCGTCAGCTACCAAGCTCCCATTTACAGTATACTAATCTACATTAATCCCAATGTATTCTTTCCACATCCCTATCAATTTATATAATTATGATTGTGAGGACACACAGTGCCTTTTTATTGTCATTTAGTATGCATGCATTAAGAAATGATAAAAATGTTTTTCCAGAATGATATCACAAAAAACACATGACAAACTGATTTAAAAACTAACAAAAACCACATAATTATAACATACAGTTACAACAGTGCAAAGCAATACCGTAATTTGATAAGAACAGACCATGGCACAGTAAAGGTCTCAGAGTCTCTCAAAGTCCCATCATCTCACGCAGATGGTAAACTCCCAGCGCCGCCAACTTGCCGATGCAGCATCCCCGAAGCATCTGAGCACAGTCCGACTCCGAGTCCGTCCGAAAAACTCTGAGCCTCCGACCACCTCCCGACACCGAAGCACCTAGCACCATCTCTGCCGAGCGCTTCGACCCTGGCCCAGGCAACAGGCAATAGGCAAAGCCGAGGATTTGGGGCCTTCCCCTCCAGAGATTCTCGATCGCACAGTAGCAGCGGCAGCGAAGCAGGCATTTCAGAAGTTACTCCAGATGTTCCTCTGCGCTTCTCATGGCTGTCTCCATCAAATCCGGATTGTGCACGGCCCCCTAGTTACACATAATCGATATTCATTCAGAACGGCCGCACACACTGTGTCGCGTTGCCATCTTCTCCTCCCTCCTTCCTACTTTGCCCAGATTCTATGCACCTGGAACAACTTACCTCCAACCTGCATGGTTCTGGGATGCAAGAGGAAACCTGAGCATCTGAGGGAAACCGATGTGGCCACAATAAGAACATGCAAACTCCTCCCAGACAGCAACAGAGGTCAGCACTGTACCCAGGTAGTTGGATCAGTAGGGTAACAGCTGTCCCAGCTGTGACGTTGTGCTGCGTCTGTTATAAGAGGTATACTGTTACAGTGATAGTCTGTAAGTTTAAAGCATTAAGCAACATTAAACCAACAAAATGGATGCATGGTAGCATAGCCGTTAGCGTAACATTATTACAGCATCAGTGATGCAGGTTCAATTCTGCCACTGTCCATAAGGAGTTTGTACGTTCTCCCTGTGCTGCATGGGTTTCCTCCTGGTGATCCAGTTTCCTCCAATGTTCCAAAGGCATACATGTTAGTAGGGTAATTTGCTTCATGGGTGTAACTGGGCGGCAAGTGCCCATAACTATGCTGTATCACTAAATTAAAAAAACATAAAAATTGCATTTGGAAATGTTATTCTAAAATATTTTATTGTGATCACTACTCCCACTTTGCAGAAAATATTCAGATGCTCGTGTGGCATCTGAAGCCTTCAACTTAAAAACGTATCCAACCACTATGGTCTTCTGAACCTCTTCAGTCCAATTTGAGTGATCCTTGTTGATGGGCAGTTGTTGCTCATGCCTCTTACCCTTCTATTTGGATGTTTTGAAGGAGATACTGGCGTGATCATCAGAAGACTCTCTATTGTTCATTGTTGTTATCAAATCGTGGAGTGCAGCAATTGCCTTTCTGTCAACAAATGTTGTTGCCGACCTCTGCTGGGGTGAACCAAGATAAGGGATGATCAGGTAGGGAGCTATTTCATAGCTACACTGGTGACCTGAAGTGCAGCCCCAAATGGGATCAGGTTAGGTCAGGCATGCACATTTGATGGGCAACCTAACTTGGTGGGGGTGGTGGGGGGGGGGGGGAGTGAGGCCATTTGGACTTTGATTTCCCTTTAAATTTTCTGCTGATTCTAAGATGTCCCAAGGACACATCCGCAGCAGCTGTCCAAAAGCCCTGTGAAAAGGATGCTACTACTGATGCCATGACCAGGTACTGAAAGCAGTGGCAGAAAGGATCTCCTCAGCCATTAACAACAGTTGGCTTCTCTGCAAATCCAGAGAGCCCATTGCCTTTGTCAAAGTTGAAGACTAGACATAAGCTCAGCCCAGATCACCAGCAGACCTGTTCGCCATGGTGTCTGACTGGCAACTGAACGTTGATCTGAGCAAGCAGTTAAAGTTCCCTGACTCCATCACATCATCATCACTGAGGCCTGATATGGTCATTGTGTCAGAAACCACAAAGCAGGTGGTCATGTTAGAACTGACAGTACCTTGGGAAGGCCATATTAGGGGGCATTTGAGCATAAGAAAGGCAAATACCAGGAGCTGGTAGAGCAGTGCCAGACACAGGGGTGGAGGGCACGATGCAAGCCTGTAAAGGAGAGGTGTAGAGGTTTTACTGGCTGTTCGCTCTGCAGAACCTACTCTTTCCTTGGCACTATGGGGGCTGCAAAGAAAAGAGCCATCAGGACCATCACAGAGGCCGCTAAGTGAATCTCCAGATGGCTATGGATAAAGAGGTGTGAGCCGTAGACCAATGCTGATCCACCCTGGTTGGGTCGCCTGGGTGAGAGTGGCTGATGTTGAAGAGACCCAAAATACCCAATGACCCCAGGTTACATCACTGATGATGTGTCCCAATGCATCCTAGGATGTATTTCAGCGTCAATGAATGGTTACTGCTGAGGTAATCTCTTTCTTCTCCAATGGTTTTAGGGTCATTGAAACTCAACAGTTAACTACTGCCTAAATAGATTTGATGGCACTCATCCATAGTAAATGTGCATAACTATAACAAGTTGTCTCTGGATTTTGTTTCAACTAATGGAAATGCTAATCACCACCACAAGTATTCATTAACATGCACATGCATCCACTTGAATCTCTATTGTGGAAACATTAATCTCCTGGCAACTATAGCTTCCTGCATCTGCAGGCCATCATTGCCTGACCCCCAATGGCCTGCAACTAGGCATTATCCACTGGTGTTTACATTGATCAGGAAAAAGGCTTAGTTAGATCTTGACATAAATGTATCCATCTCGTAATCAGGTTTCCTTTGTGGGTAACAGCACAAGGGCCTAAATCCTGAAGTTTAGTAGTCCATAAAGTATTGCAGTTAAAACATAGGCCATAGACTACCTCCTGTCTAGTCTGAAATCTGGTAGTTATATGAGGATCTTACTTAGATCTAATATAAAGCAGAATTTGATTCCAATTGAACAATATTTGAAAAAGAAAGACATCATTTAACCTCATCTAGGTAATATCGTTGAAACCCATAACCTCTGCCAAATGCTGTTCATATCAATTTTATTACTACCAAACAGATTAGAAACACTGAAAAAAAATCAATTCATGGTAATCTTCAGTAGGATAGAACAAAATTAAGGCAGAAAATTCTAAAAATGTGCAGCAGATGTGTCAACATCTGAAAGGATATAAAATTGATGGAGATGCCCTTCAATTTTTCAAAATCTCGACCCTCCATACAGGTAATGTTAGCTTGTGTCTTTTAATATTTAATACAGATTAAAATGTTGTGTTAAAATAGAAAGTGGAATATATTTACCCTTATTTATGAATGGATTTTTATTTTCACCTCTTGGTTTATTGATATGTATTTGTCTGTACACTTACTAAACGAATTAGGGATTATCTACAATTAAGGACACAGCTTAAGAAAATTTCTCGTGTTTAAGAAATTATTGTTCAGTATAACCTCATGAATCCTTAGTATTATTATAAGCCTGTTTAGAAATAATTACCCAGATATTCATCACAAATTCATAGAACTAAATGCTTCATATCAGCTGTTCTTTGTACCTTGTACTGGACAGTAAAGGAATATATTCTGCATTTGTATGGGACATTTACACGTATAAAGTTTACTAATTCACTCTCTGATTAGTTTTTATGTCAAAAAAAGACGGCAGGAAATTTTACAAATTCTGCACATATGCCATGAAAGCTAACCACAGAAATTTACTGACTGTACCCTTAGTACTGCAATGACAAGCAAGGTCCTTATTAGAAAAGTACAAAGCAGTGACTCTAACCTACATAATAGCTTTGTAATCTCCAGCTAAATTTGTGGATTTTACTTATTACCTTGAAATATCCTGCACATCATAGTCATAGTCATAGTCATATTTTATTGATCCCGGGGGAAATTGGTTTTCGTTACATTTGCACCATAAATAATAAATAGTAATAGAACCATAAATAATTAAATAGTAATATGTAAATTATGCCAGAAAATAAGTCCAGGACCAGCCTATTGGCTCAGGGTGTCTGACCCTCCACGGGAGGAGTTGTAAAGTTTGATGGCCACAGGCAGGAATGACTTCCTATGATGCTCTGTGCTGCATCTCAGTGGAATGAGTCTCTGGCTGAATGTACTCCTGCGCCCAACCAGTACATTATGTAGTGGATGGGAGACATTGACCAAGATGGCAGGCAACTTGGACAGCATCCTCTTTTCAGACACCACCATCAGAGAGTCCAGTTCCATCTCCACAACATCTCTGGCCTTACGAATGAGTTTGTTGATTCTGTTGTTGTCTGCTACCCTCAGCCTGCTGCCCCAGCACACAACAGCAAACATGATAACACTGGCCACCACAGACTCGTAGAACATCCACAGCATCGTCCGACAGATGTTAAAGGACCTCAGTCTCCTCAGGAAATAGAGACGTTTCTGTCCCTTCTTGTAGACAGCCTCAGTGTTCTTTGACCAGTCCAGTTTATTGTCAATTCGTATCCCCAGGTATTTGTAATCCTCCACCATGTCCGCACTGACCCCCTGGATGGAAACAGGGGTCACCGGTGCCTTAGCCCTCCTCAGGTCCATCACCAGCTCCTTAGTCTTTTTCACATTAAGCTGCAGATAATTCTGCTCACACCATGTGACAAAGTTTCCTACCGTAGCCCTGTACTCAGCCTCATCTCCCTTGCTGATGCATCCAACTATGGCAGAGTCATCAGAAAACTTCTGAAGATGACAAGACTCTGTGCAGTAGTTGAAGTCCGAGGTGTAAATGGTGAAGAGAAGGGGAGACAAGACAGTCCCCTGTGGAGCCCCAGTGCTGCTGATCACTCTGTCGGACACACAGTGTTGCAAGCACACGTACTGTTTCATTACTTATATGGTGTTCTATTACTATTACATAACTATTCATTACTTATATGGTGTTAAAAAGTCAGGAAGGTGAGATATGTACTAATTTTTAGGCAAAACTAAACACTATTAGTACGATGATTTCCCTTGGATACTAATTGCTGTTGATGACTTGCAACCGTACACAGGTACCACGAGTTCATTGATCAACAGTGTTGATTAAATGATGGTCAAATAACTAAAGTCAATCACAAATCTCTGGCAGTGAAGATGTGTGCAATAACTAGACTGAGTGCCCAACCAGCTCCATTGAGAATGACACCCACTACTGATGGGAGAAATATCTGTAAGCAAAGGTTGTTAAGTACAGAAGACAGATAAATCATGGTTTTCACCTGCAAAGGCAAATCTACAATGGTTTATGTGAGATGATTTGTGTGAATCATGAATGCTGAGTTTGCTTCTCTGGGAACATGTTCAACTGAAACTCTGCTTATGTATAATTGTAAGCATTCAATGCCAATACTGAGAGACTTAAAGTATGAAGAGTTGGCCAAGATGGAAACAATTCAGATTCATGCTGTATTATTTTCTATTCCTTTAGACCAGGTGTTCCCAACTTTTTTTTAAGCCATGGACCCTTACCGTTAACTGACAGGTCTGTGGACCACAGGTTGGGAACCCCTGGTTTAGACTGATGAACTTCCCAGTCTAAAGGAATGTTTTGTGATTTTTTTCCTACTCTCAAATAGTCCCTGCATTCTTTGTTTGTATTAGAAGCCATATGATCCACCAGACACAGCATAGTTACTGGGCACTGTTTGGTAAACTGCACTCTGGATCTTTAAGTAGGTGCACAGCATTATCTGAATTGAAGAAGTGGGCACGACAACCACATCCAATAGGGGGCCAATATCAATTTAGCAGTCTGCTAAAAATCTTGTTCTCTATTTTCACAGCAATGTATGTGTGTGAGCCCCTCTGATCTCTGCGTTGTTGCAAGTGTTCAATTGCAAATGGAGAGTTAAGAGGAAATACCAGGTGAGCAAATCCAAAGTGTTGTTATTGCTTCAAGCCAATCAAGTGTCTTCTTAACCGGGAGGCTGAATTTTAGTGAAAAGAGGCTTTGGGTAGAATTTCTCAGCAGACTGGAGTAGTCCTGGAAGGATATTCAGTGTGGGTTTGGTTCTTGTGTTGGTAGCTTGCAATAGTCACTTTAAAGCCGCATCACATGATGACGTTTTGATGCTCCAAATGTAACCTGCCTGGCACGCAGGGATGTCCAATTTTAGAAATGGGAGGCCTCAAAGGATAATGATAATAAAAAAAACAATACCTGCTTCAGATGTGGGGCCCTTGATGGCTTGTTTGATGTCTAGATGTGGAAGACACCTGCCATATTGGGTGCTTTGACACCTGTAAAATGAACTTCATTTCACTGAACTTCAAAGTACTCCACAGCAATATTCTGCCTTTCTCTAAAATTAGTAGTGTATCTTGACAGCTCAGCCGGTCCTGAGTGGTGATCAATCTGCTTCTTATTACCACTTACAAATGTCATGAAATCTGTTGTTTTGTGGCAGTTGTACAGTACAATATATAAAATATATTCTAAATTACAGCTTGAAGTATATATATAGTGCAAAAAGAGAGCAAAAATATTTAGGTAGTGTTATGGACTGTTCAGAAATCTGATGGCAGAGGGGAAGAAGCTGACCCTAAAACATTGGTTGTGTGTCTTCAGACTCCTGTACATTCTCCCTGAAGAGAGCATGTCCTGGTTGGTGGGGATCCTTAATGATGGATGATAATTACTTAATTCTTAAGGAAAAGTTTTAATGGGGATGTATTACATTCAGCTAGAAATTATCGAGTATGTTAACAACTGCTTTGGACTCACACATGGCCATGACTCTATGAAAATTGCACTTTTACAGAACAAAAGTGTGTCCCCTTGGGACTGAGGACATTTGATGTGGGAAAACATCCGGTGTTTGTAGGCCTAATAGCGGGAGGAGATTGTGCCTTCCAAGAGGAAATTTGGGCAATTGTTTTATTTGGGTGTGGGGAAAGGCTTATGCATTTGAAGGTTGTGAGGGGGTGAATAGTGATCGACTGATTAGAAACAACCTGCTGGAGGAACTCAGTAGATCGAGCAGTATCTGGACAAGTTCTGATGCAGGCTTGTGATATGAAATATCAGCAATTCCTTTCCTCCCAATGATGCTGCTTGACTGGCTGAGTTCCTCCAGCAGTTTTTGTTGCTCCAGATTCCAGCATCTACAGTCTCTTGTGTTTCCATAGGCTAATCAGCAGGGCAATCGGGGGACAGCAGCGAACATGTGAAGTGATTTGAGGGGATTGGGTCCAAAACATGAAAGGTAAATATGGCTCTTGCCGTAATGAGTTCTCAATCTATTGCTGTTCTCTGAAGATCAAGTTGACCTGGGGAGCTCCACAGTGATCCCTTATGGAACAGCGAGTATGTCCCTCAATACACCACATGGAACCTTGCACAGGAAATGACATCATTTGATGCTTGCCTAACACATAAGTTGTAGTAGTATTCATGCAAGTTGTGTTACCATTGCCAACTTAACCTACATAAGGAACTGTATAGTTGAATTTCTGGAATAGAGCCATAGAGCTCTACAGCATATTAATAGGCCTTTCAGCCCAGTCCTATTGACCTGTACCTAGACCATTGCCCTCCATTCCCCTCCCATCCATGTAGTTATCCAGACTTCTCTTGAATGTTAAAATCAAACCCCCATCCATCATTTCTGCTGGCAGCTCGTTCCACACCCTCATCACCTTCTGAGTGAAGAAGTTCACCCTCATGTTCCCCTTAAACATTTCACCTTTCATCCTTAACCCATGACCTCTAGCTCCAGTCTCAGCCAATCTCGGTAGAAAAAGCCAGCTTGCATTTTTAGGTTATGAGAACACTCAGTCCTCTTTTATTGTCATTTAGAAATGCATACATGCATTAAGAAATGATACAATGTTTCTCTGGAGTGATATCACAGAAAACAGGACAAACCAAAGACTAACACTGACAGAACCACATAATTATAACATATAGTTACAGCAGTGCAAAGCAATACCATAATTTGATGAAGAACAAACCATGGGCACGGTAAATAAAGTCTCAAAAGTCCCCGAGCTGATCGACTCCCGAATCCCCGATAGCAGGCGGCAAAAGGGAGAAACTCCCTGCCATAAACTTCCAGGCACCGTCAACTTGTCAATAACTTGGAAGCAGCCGACCACAGCTGACACTGAGTCCATCCATTCGAAAAATTCAAGCTTCCGACTAGCCTCTCCGATACAGCCTTCTGAGCACCATTCTCTGCCGAGCGTCTTCGACCTAGCCCTGGCCGCCGAAACAAGCAAAGCCGAGGATCTTGGGGCCTTCTGCTCCGGAGATTCCGGTTACCACACAGTAGCAGTGGCAGCGAAGCGGGCATTTCAGAAGTTTTCCAGATGTTCCTCCGTACTCTCACGTCCGTCTCCATCAAATCAGGATTGTGCACGGTCCCCTACTTGACAGATTACAGGTATCATTCACCGGGGAGGCCGCGCGTGCTGCCGTCGTGCCGTCATCTTCTCCTCCTCATTTACCTCTCTTAATTGTAGATAACTCTATTAAATCTGCCCTCGTTTGAAGAATGGTGCGCAATGGTCTATAAATTGTTCAGTGATAATTTAATTGTCAATTCCAGAGCATTTTTCTATGTTTCTATGTTTCTATTAAAATAAATAAATCATTGCATAATCTAACTTGAAAGATACCTTCCCCTATCTCTGTTGACTGACCACAAGCATCTTCTTGTTCTGAAGGTCAGTTTTTGCAAATGTCATTGATTAAAAGTAACTCTTCAGGAAAGCAATAATTTTTTTAAATGCTCTTTGTCGTTAACTGCATAGCAAAAAAAAAGGTGTTTTAAGGTCTTTCATAGCCTTGGGACCTTTAGTGACTATAGTAATAACGCCAGTAAAGGGAATGATATTCTGAAAGTAAACCAGTTAAATTCATCCTGTTCTAATGTTTCAACTGTCCTTTTCAGGGTGCTGGGCTCCTGTCAGGATCTTTGATCTACAGTGGCACTCAAACTCTCAAACTATAGTTCTACACAGCGGTGTGTTCCTGTTCTTGGGGCTTATCGACTGACTGCATTTCAATATGTCCAGTTTCGGCCTGAAGTCGGCACCTTCAAGACCTTGCATAGCCCTATGGACACAAGTTGTCACTGGTCTCTCAAACTGAAATGTTACGGGTGCCAGAACATTGAAGACAGCGAGAGTGGCTGTCGGAGGGCTCTGCGCTCGGTGATCAATCTCTTCTCTCTTGATGGTGAGGGAGAGTTTGTTGCTGATTCTCAAGCCAGGGAGCTCAAAGTAAAAAGTAACGCTTCAGACTAACCATAACATCGAAATAGTGACTGTTGTTTCCCCTCTCGCTGTGGAAGGAGTAATATCTGTCTCCCGCCTGTTAGTGAGAGAGAGGGCCTGTGGGGTGTCAAGAATGTTGGAGTGAACAGTTAGTTTTTGATGTACTGCAGACTATGGCCTCTCTTTGCGTTGCTGTTGCTTGCATGGTGGATGGTGGGAGTGCTTTATGCTAGAATAAGTGGGGGGAGGGTGCTGCTGCTTATGCGTGGGAGGGGGACAGCGGGCTTTGGGGTTCTTACTATTTTGATCTGTCATTCATTCTTTGGGGTTTTTCTTCTGTTTTGTGGATGTCTGCAGAGAGTAAGAGTTTTAAATTGTATATTGTATATATTCTCCAACATTAAATGGAACAATTGAACCTACACTTGAAAGATAAAAGTTAACCCAATCAGTTCATTTCCTTACTCATATTTGTTAAATGTTCACTATCTACACCAACATACAACATAATCCTTCTCGGGAAAATCGTCCCTGTTACACTTGTCATAATTGATCTTTTAAAAAAAATGGCTAATAGAAGACTATTAAAAATCAATGAAAGTTGGTGTCGAGCATTCAATCCCTCATACTGGTTCAAATATTCACAAAGGTCATCTTGGATCTTTTACCTTAGTGGCTTTTGCCTTGAACATAGTGGTAATTTACCCTCTATGGCCCAAATATTTACTACTCCCTGTGCAAAGATTTTCTTCTCATCTCCATTCTAAATGGTGGGTCCATTGAGATAAGAATTTGGTTGAAGTTTGCTGAAGCTGACATAACTTTGGTATTTGTTTAGTTAAATGCTAAGGTACTTAATCATGTCTCTGACTCATTGAAATCAGCAGCTTGGATTCAAGAATACATCCATGAGTATCTTAAGTCCTGCATATTACTATCCAGTGACTCACTGAGCAAAGTTTTCATTTCTCCTGCTTGCTCAGTTCAAAGATCCCTTGTGGAAGGACCTAGTTGTAAAATATCAAATTATGGTTGACAAGAAAAGTAAATGAAGCTATTTATTGTGTGCAATGGGTTTACACATAATGAAACAGCCATCTTAATAGATAATGCTGGACAAGATGAACAATTTATCACCAGAGTCCAAATGTACCATAGCAGCGATGTGTTTATAGGCTGTATGAGTGCTTCGTGTCATGGTTTTGGAAGTATGTTACGTTTTGTTTCATAGCCTCTTTGTTGAATAACTTTTAAGTCAATGTATTTCACAATTTATTTTAATGCACGTAGAGACCAATGACTTCTTGCTTCAGCCTATTACATATGCCTATACTATCACAGAGTTTAAAAGTGGCCCTCTTTGCAATACAATAGTTGTAATAGTTCTGTTTCATCTCTGGTTCATACGTTGGAAATATTTCTGCTTCCAGAAAAAGTGTATATGAACTGAATGGCAATGATGAAGAATGTATCACATGATTAAGCAGTTCAAACGTATGGATACAGGTGGAATCCGGTCAGAGTCCAGATTACCAATTAACTGTTGTGAATACATAGGTCTAGAAATTCTGTTGTGTAGTGCAACACCGTGTATTAAATGAAGGAGTTTAATCTAACCCTCCACCGCTAAAAGTGCAGATGCTTACAGTGACATTAAATGATGGTTAACACAATTTTTAGAGCCGCCTACTCAAAATTTGAATAGCAAGGGCAGGGCTAGGAAGCAGAGTTAACAAAATTGTTGAAATTTGCTATTGTGTCACTGAAAAGTGATCAGTGTTATGCGTGAACCATGATCTTCAATCAGGGTAGGTCTGTTTCGAAACTCACTCTGATTATTCACTCTCTCTGCCAATATTGCATGGATCTTTGATCCCTTCTCCCTTCTCCCACTTCCTCTCGGTACAACTGTAATTTTACAATACGACAAATCCGGGATTACACAAAACACACAACCTTCAGTTCAGTTTTTAATCTGTTGGCTCTCAATAAAATGAATATTGGTCTTTTAGGTGTCACATTCCCTGTGTCTATAAATGGTTGGCTAGACTTCATGGATGCAAAACTGATGAATATGAAACATGAGATAAATACTTAAGAATCTGTTTTTGCTTGACATTTAAAAAAAAGTACTGGAAATACTCAGCAGGTTTTACAGCATCTATAGAGTAAGAAACAAAATGATTGTTTCAGATCAATGCTTCTTCATCTATTACGTTTTATGTTCCAGGACAGTCAAAATAGCTCAGAGACAAATGTTTACATTGTCTTCATTTGCTAGGTATTCTGGAATCAATGAAGAGAATAAATTTAGAAATATTTGCTTTTATCAGTTATTTGCATCTATGACATGCATTTATACCAAAGTCATGCAAAGATCCCTAGCCATGCAATTAAATTCCTTGCTAGTTTGCATCAGAAGGAGATATCCATCTGGCCTTAGCATCAGTATTTGTGATGGAGAGGGCAAAACAAATTTGGGTTTGGTTGATACAGAGATTCCCAGGCCTGAATTGTTTTTTTTAAAAATGCCATTCATACAAGTAAAACAGATTTAAAAAGGATTTGCTTTCAGTTCAGCTCCCTTCATATCTTTCACTTTCAACGAGCTTGTTACTCTGATATTGCAGTTAGTTCCCAGCATTGTTCTCCTGTATTTACTGATGAAGCTAACTTCTCTGCATCTTTCTGGATGCAGGAAATTTGAATATGCATAATACTAAAAACATAACAATTACTTGGTTGATTGGCTTTTAACGTTCTTGATTTTGATATAAAAAAATTGCTGCAATGTGCAATGATGTTTTTTAAGAACAAATATTCCAGAAAATGAAATACTAAATCGAACCCTCCCAAAAGTACATTGCTGGGATGCTTTTGGTTACTTCTATTTCAATGTCTTCTATCTTGTGAATTCGATTTCTCATATTCTTAAGGTTTCTCACGACTGACTATCAAGAAAATCAGATGTTAATCCTACAAAACAATGCAGTAGCATGTTGAAGCATAATGTTGGTGACAGGCCAAATTAGACTATAGAACAGAGAAACCAGATATAATAAATGTAAATGCAGCTTTCAGGAACTCAGCAAATTGCTTATCAGACTGGTCCTTGATTCTGGTTCATATCATCATCACTGTAATGATTTCTATGGACAGCATATACTTTTTCAATTACAAGATTAAAGAAAAAGATGAATTATTCAAAATGTCCGTGGTCTTGTGCTGTAGCCCATTCACTTCAAGGTTTGAAGTGCTGTGCATTCAGAGATGCTCTTCTGCACACCACTGTTGTAACCTGTGGTTATTTGAGTTACTGTTGCCTTCCTGTTGGCTTGAACCAGTCTGACCATTCTCCTCTGACCTCTCTCATTAACAAGGCATTTTCACCCACAGAACTGCCGCTCACTGGGTGTTTTTGATTTCTCACACCATTCTCTGTAAACTCTAGACAGTTCAATAATTCCTTCTCTTAACATTTATAGCACAGAAAGAGGCCATTGTCACAGATTCAGAAAATATAAAAATAGGCCCTTCAGCTATGCATCCAGCACCCATTTACATTCATCCCAATTTTATTCTCCCCACATTCCCAACAACACCCCCCCCCCCACACCCACACAGATTCTATCATTCATCTACACACAAGGGGCATGTAACCAGCTTACATGTCTTTGTGGTGTGGGAGAAAACTGGAGTACCAAGCAGTTCAGAGAGGACGTGCAAGCTGCTCACAGACGGTGCCAGAGGTCAGGATTGAGCCCCTATCACTGGAGTTGAGAGGCAGTAGCTCTTCGAGAAACAGTAAAAGCAGAAAATGCTAGGAATACTGAGCAGGGCAGGCCATATCTATATGAAGGGGAATGGAGATAATGCTTCAGCTTTAGAAGCCTTCATCTAGTCAGGTTGGGCAAGCCCCCACCAATAACAGCCAGAGGAGGGGGGTACTTGCATTTTATTTCCTTCCCACCCACCATTTTCTCTTTTACGATTACCGCCCACTGACACTGACCTCAACAATCATGAAGGATAGGGAGTTAGGGGAGGGGTGCTGCTTTGAGTGGCTGGCAATGAATCACATGAAATCCCATCTTCCAGCTACATTGGACTCTTTCCAGTTCACCTACTGCTCAAACCGGTCCACTGATGATGTCATAGTCTTGCCGCTCCACTCTAACCTGTCCCACCTAGGAACCAATGCCTCATATGCCAGGATGTTGTTCATTGACTTCAGATCAGTGTTTAACACAATCATCCCTCAAAGGCTGGTGGGTAAACTGTCCTTGTTAAGAGTACAAATTTCCTTGGTGTGCACATAATGGATGATCTAATCTGGACCTATAACGCCTCCTCATGGGGCCGCACGGTAGCGTAGTGGTTAGCACAACGCTTTACAGTACCAGCGACCCAGGTTCAATGTACATTCTCCCCTGTGACCGTGTGGGTTTCCTCTGGGTGCTCTGATTTCCTCCCACAGTCCAAAGACGTACCAGTTGATAGGTTAATGGTCATTGTAAATTTTCCTATGATTAAGTAAGGATTAAATCAGGATTTGCTGGGCGGCTTGGTTCAAAGGCCCAGAAGGGCCTATTCTATGCTGTATCTCAATAAATAAATTAGTCAAGAAGGCACAACAGTGTCTACACTTTCTAAGGAGATTGAGGTGTGCAAGGCTCCCCGCCCCTATTCTAAAAACTTTCTATAGGAACGCTATCAAGAGTGTCTTGTATCATTGTGTGGTATGGTAGCTTCAAGGCATCAGACTGCAAGACCCTACAGAGCATAGTAAAAACCATCGAAAGGATCATAATTTCTCCCTCCTTTCCCCTATTTGTGACATTTAACGGAAGCATTGTATATGAAGGGCCTGAAGCATTGTTGAGGACCCTACCACCCACCCCACAATCTCTTTGACCCACTACCGTCAGGAACATCAGGATTAGAACTGCCAGAAAGGACAACAGTTTCTTCCCTCAGGCTGTGAGACTAATGAATATCCTACTGCCACCGAGGTCTCGTCACTAGGATAGTGAGATGTTTACTGTTTAATGTACTGCTTACTGTTTATCTGTGCTGCATAGATTGCATTTTGAATTATTTGTAGTAATCTTTTGTTTTATGTGCTGTGTGTGATATATACATTGTGGGTGCACCATGGTCTGGAGGAACGTTGTTTTGTTTAGTTATAGACATGTAGTCAGATGACAATAAATTTGAACTTGAACTTTTTTCCTCCTGGGAGTGGGAGATCTGGCCTGCCTGACCCCTGGGATTCCTGCTCTGCGTTTCATAAATACTGTACTTCTTTGTCTACTGTATGTTCTCGCTCTAACTGCTCCCACTCACTGACTGAGCGGGGAAGCTTATTTACTGCATATTCCCATGGCCACCCAGGTTTTATCTTCTCTTCTCCCAGCCTTCCTGCAAGCTTAACAAGCTTCTTTTGTCTCCTTCCCAGCTCTGATGAAGGACTTTCAACCTGAAATGTTAACTCTGCTTCTCTTTCTATAGATGCAACCTGACCTGTTGAGTATTTCCAGCATCTGCAGTTTAATTATTTTTGTTTATTTCATCTTTTTTTCCCCCTTTCCAAACCAGTTGGAATCCCATCCATGAGTTAGGAAATGCATATCTGCAATTAAGTACCTTTCTTCTCATGTCACTTCTCCCACCAGCAACAGATTACTAGGATCTCACTCATTGGATTTAAGATTGAAATACATGTTGTTTCTTTCTCTTCATCCATAGCATACGTGGATGTCAGTAGCAAGGCCAACATGTAGTCTAGAATGATAAAAATCTTATTTTGCTGAGATAAGATCTTATCAGAATTGATATTGAGAAAGAAGCTATATGTTTTGTGATATAGAACAATCCCTTTGTAAATGGAGTTACCATTTAGTCATACAAAAGACGCGTATCTCTGAGTTACTGAATTAGAAATCTTCTGAATGAAACTTAATGACCAGTATTTTTTCCTAAAGAAAGGGTGAAAATACATTGCATTTCAGGCTGCATCTATGAAAAAGGAAACGGTTGTTTCATGTTAGTAACCTTCCATTAGATGGTATCATTACCTTTGTGCAAAAAGAAACTTAAAGCTCAAATTGCGTGGTTCAAAAACAGCTACAAAGTGAATTGTTTTTACCCTTCTTGAAACTGGTAGTGTGAGCTACGCTAATCACTACAATATAGCAACACTATGGCAAATTTGATTACTTGGCACTAAAATGTTTTTTTGTTTTAATTGCGTTCTTTCTGGTACAGAAAGTAATTTGATTTTCTTATGAATGCTGCTTATCTAATGCTATGTGCCTGTGGTGCTGCTGTAAGTAAATTTTTCATTGTACTTGTGCATATGACAATAAAAATCAATTTTGATTTTGGATCATATTAATTGTCACTACTTGTAACTCTCCAGATTTGTCTCCAAGCCTCAAGTAGCATATCAATTTGGACTTTGCTAAGATGCACTGTCTGGCTGTAAAGAGTTCTGGGAGTTGTAGTCCATCTATCTAGCTATCCATTTCAACTGCAACACTGGGGATTCAAATAAAGCTTTGTTGGTGGTAGCGATTAAGCTGCAGTAACTGGGGAAGTACAGGGCACACAGCAAACCAATATTAATGAATCAACACAACACTGGAGGAACTCAGCAGGCCAGGCAGCATCTGTAGAGGGAAATGGACAGAAACATTTAGAGTTGAGGGCCTTGTGTGTTGCTCCAAATTTCACCATCTGCAGGTTCTTGGTCTCCATATGTTGATAAATGTTTGAGTCCTTCAACATGTAAAGTTTTCCAGATTACAAATGCCTGACTTATGGACAAGCTGTAAATACAAATGAGCACCTGGGGACCAGCGGGCTGGATCTACTACTGAGCTACAGGCATCTTCTGATGGATGAGAATGAGGCATTTCCACGAGCATATTCTCCTCAACCCTCAAAATCCATCCTGAGCTGCAACTCTCAGACAGAGCTAAGTTGAGGAGACCTGAGGCAGTGAGGCCAGCTGGCGGCCGTTCTTCCTGCTCTTGTTCGCTCTCCCGTCACAACTGTTTCCATGATCCTCTCCCGCACGCTTCTTGTTTATTTCCAACTTGCAAACATTTAGATTTGAAACAGTTCTTGGGAACAGGATCATGACATAACCTGGGGATTGTTCCTGTGTCTGGGGAGACTGAATCATCTCATTGCTCTCACTCCTCACCATACATTACGGTGCATCACCCTGAGCCTGGTTGGAGCCTGTGGTCTAAAGGATCTCAGTTGAGCGCACACACTCTCATATATGGTAATTTTATTAATTCCTACTCTAAATAGGTTTGCAGCTTGCAATTGGAATTAAAAAACTTTGCAATTGGTTTGAGTACAACTCAATGGAGTTAAATGAAATGCAAAGAATTTAGCAACATATTTCTGATTTGAAAGTGCACCTTGTTAAAAGACCTTTAAAATACCACAGAGATTAAGATCTGAGTACACAGGACGAAATACAAATGAGGTTAATTAAGTGCAACAGGAAATTGAATTCACATTTCACTACATGCAGAGTGAAGACTGTGGTTTTGCAGTTCTTTCAGCAGGCAGTCATTATGTTTTCCATTCTCTCTGCCTCTGCCTGTTCCAGATGGCTGGTAGAGGCCTTTGATTGTTAATACACCTGCAACATTTCATAGACTTCTTCCTAATTTTAGGATTTTTACACCCCCCCTCACTGCCATATAACATCACAAAACTGCACAGTGCCTACAATATAGCATTAGCATCACAAGGTGTTTTGGGGAACCGTTATAAATAGAATAAATACATGAGATACTGCAGCTGCACTAATCTGTAGCAAAAAGGTTACTGCTGAAGGAACTTGGTGCGTTAGGCATTTGGAACATGCAGCCCAAATGAAGAGCCACGACTGGAAATCTCAATGTCAACTGTCCATTTACCTCCACAGATACTGCCTGGCAATCTGAGTCCCTCCCCCTGCTCACTTATTTGCTGTCAATAAAAGAGACTCTGAGTTGACTAAAAACGAACAGGTGATCAGAAGCATCTAAGAAACAATAGTGAGACTGACATGTTTAGAGAGGGAATACTGGAACTAAGGGCCCTGACAGATGAAGGCATGCCAGCCAGTGGTGGACCATCTAATCTTGGGAATGGGCAGGGGACCATAAATGGAGATACCTTTGCAGAAGTTAACATGCTAGAGAAGGGGATAGGTGGTTGTGTAAACAATGGAGAGATGCAAAAAGCTGTGTAGATAGCAGCCATGTTTGACTGTATGGTCACCATCAATGTTGGTCCATATTCAATAACTGACTTCAAACCTGTTTTATTTCATAGAGACACAAAAGACTGCAGATGCTGGAATCTGGGGCAACAAACCAGTCCAGATAAAGGGCTTTTAGCTGAAGCATTGACTGTTCATTTTCCTGCATTGATGCTGCCTGGCGCCCTACCTCTGCGTCTGAGTTCCTTCAGCATCTTGTTTGTTGTTCCTCTTTTACTTCATTTGACCATTGGAACTTTCTGCATTTCCATTGCTGGATGGTTAAGTTTAAGTGGCTGCAAGAAGGCAAATGGAATGTTGGCCTTTACTGCTCGAGGGATTGAAGTGAGTCTAAGAGCAGGGAGATTATACCGCAACTGTACAGGGTACTGGTGAGGCTGCACCTGGAGTACTGCGTGCATTTCTGTTCTTACTTGAGGAAAGATATACTGATTTTGGAGGCAGTGCAAGGAGGTTCATTAGGTTGATTCTGGATAACCTATGGGGAGAGATTGAACTGCCTAGGACTATACTCACTGGAATTCAGAAGAATGAGAGGGGATCTTATAGAAACATATAAAATTATGAAATGGATCAATAAAAATAGAGACAGGAAAATTGTTTCTACTGGTAAGTGAGACTAGAACTATGATTCCCAGAGAGTAGTGCATCTATGGAATCTCTGCCCAGGGAAGCAGGAGAGGCTACTTCATTAAATATACTTAAGATGCAGTTAGATAGATTTTTGCAGAGCAGGGGAATTAGGGGTTATGGGGAAAAGGCAGTGTTGTGGAGCTGGGTTTACAGACAGATCATTTATGATCTTGTTGAATGCCAGAGAAGGCCTGATGACCCAAACGGCCTACTCCTGCTCCTATTTCTTATGTTACTTATTAGTCTTAACCTTCCCAAACATTTAAATTAACTCTGGTTAAGCTTTTAAAAATCACATCTGGTTCGTAATTTAAGCTGGAAGTTGCTGTGGGATCTCCCTGACTGTTTGATATTGCGGTGTTTTACGAGCTTGGCAATCAGCTTGCAGACATTCCATCACCAGCCAAGGTGACATCCTCAGTGCGCAGTTGTTGGTGTTTCTCTCTGGGAGTACTCGCATTTATATAGGCCCCCGTTCGCTTGCCTTGGTCCTGATTGGCTACCCCTTCAATTGACCTTTGAATTCTATTGGCTCTTAGGGCTTCATAGATGGCATCCATTTCGATATGTTTGGTTGTGGCGTTATCAGAAGAAAACCACGATTCTAAAAATTCTCATGCTTGCTTTGCGTTTGCCTGCGCCAGAACGTCTGCGGTATCCCAGTTAAAGTGGTGCCCTTCTCGGTCTTCATGTACCAAGATCAGCGTTAGCGGATCATGTCTCCGTACCACCAACAACTGCGCAATGGGGATGTCACCTCGACTGGTGATGAAACATCTGCAAGCTAATTGCCAAGCTCGGTGCACACCACAACATCAAACCCTAAACCTGAGCTACCAATATCCACCACTGTCCTTCATTATGTTTCTCATCTTTCAGCTCTTCAGATTCAGGTTCAGAAGCAAACAGAAATGACCATCCTTGGTCATTGTACTAGCTGTTTTGTTGGAGTCATTTGAGTAGGTCCAAGTAGCTAGCTGACACCTCAGTTAGAGACTGAAGTCAAAAAATTCTGATTTAGAAGTGCACAGTGGTGTAGCAAATAAAGCTGCTACCTCACCGTACTAGAAACTTGGGTTCAATTCTGTCCATGGGTGCTCTCTGTATGGAGTTCACATGCAAGGATGCCACGCTGAGGCTTTATAAGGCATTGTTCAGATTGCACTTGGAGAATTGTGAGCAGTTTTGGGCATTTTATCTAAGAAAGTATGTGCAGGTGTTGGAGAGGGTCCAGAAGAGGTTCATGAGAATGATCCCAGGAACGAAAGTGCTAACGTACAAAGAGCATTTGATGGATCTGGGCCTGTACGTGGTGGAGTTTAGAAAAATGAGGCGGGATCTCTTTGAAACCTATCAAACATTGAAAGGCCTAGATAGAGTGGATGTGGATAAAATGTTTCCTATAGTGGGAGAGTCTAGGACCAGAGGACACAGCCTCAGAATAGAGGGATGTCCATTTAGACTGGAGATGAGAAGAAATTTCTTCAGCCAGCGGGTAGTGAATCTGTGGAATTCATTGCCACACATGGCTCTGGAGGTCAAGTCATTCAGTATATTTAAAGCAAAGGTTGATAGGTTCTTGATGAGTAAGCGTGCCAAAGATTATGGGGAGAAGGCAGGAGAATAGAGTTGAGAGGGATAATAAATAAGCCATGACTGAATGGCCCAATTCTGCTCTTATGTCTTATGGTCTTATAGTCTTTCCTTGTGACTGTATGGATTTCTTCTGGGTGCTTTGAGTTCTTCCCACATTTCCAAATTCATGCTGATTGGCAGGTTAATTGGCCACTGAAAATGGCCCCAGCTGTGTGGGTGAATAGTTAAATCTAGGAGAGTAGACTTGGATGTGAGGAGAAAGAGGAAGATTTCCAGTAGGATCAGTGTAGATGGGTGTTTGATGGTCAGCACAGTCTCAATGGGCCAAAGGGCAAGTTTCCCTGCTGCATCTCACTGTGACTCGCCATGAATATTTATCATACCAAATAGATTGGAATTGGTGTCACGGATCCTCTCCTTCAAGCCAATTTTTGAGTTCTAACTCTATGATAAAGTGTTGATTACCAAATATAATATCTTTCTTCCTGGTCCTGTGCCAGTTAGCGATTATTTTCCTTGCACATTTGGTTTCATGTAGTGTGTTATATAATTTCATATTGTTACTAATACAAAGGTTAAAAGCAGCTGACTGTATTCTGCAATATCCTAGCTATCCAGGAAGATCATATTGCTGCTTTTTATAAATGTTATAGTATTCTAAAAATGTGATTTCTGGGTGCGGTTGTTGTTGCCAAGGCTAATGTTTATTGCCCTTATAAAGGTGTTGGTGAACTGCCTTCTGCATTGCACAGTTGGGGAGGGAATTTCTGGATTTGTATCCTGTGATATCGAATGGACTGCAGTATACTTCCAACTCAAAATCATGTTGGACTTGAAAGAGAGCCTGCAGGTAGTGATGTTTTACAATCCTACGGCCTTCAAACCCCTTGTTGAAAGAGTTGCAGGTTTGGGTGATCCTAACAGAATAACCACGCTATGGAACTCTAGTCAAAGTTGAGTTTATTGTCATATGCACATATCTATGCAACAGTGCAATGAAAAACATGCTAGCAACAACATCACAGGTGCATGGCATCATAAAAAAGATCATTCACAAGAAAAAAAATAAACAAATTATATGCAATTTTTGCAAGAAATAACACAATTAGAATGAAAAATGTCCACTTTAGTGTAAAATGATCAGTGTGATCATAGTGTCGCTAAACTGTAGTGATGATTAGGGTTTTGTCAGCTGGTTCAAGGACTGGATTGTTGAAGGGAAATAATTGTTCTTGAACCTAGTGGTGTGGGACTTTAGGCTTCTGTACCTCCCGTCCGATGAAACAATGACATGCCCTGGATGGTGGAGATTATTGATTGATATTGCCTTCTTGAGGCAGCTTCTCTTACTGATAATTCTGATGGTGGAGAGCAGTATGTCAGTGATGTATTGGGCTGAGTTCACTATTCTTTGCCACTTCTCATGTTCCTGTGTATTCAATAATCCAAAACACTAGGGACTTGGTGATGCCAGATTCCTAAGAGTACTTTTTGTTTCCACAGTTAAACAACATTCAAAAGACATTTGGACAAGTACATGGATAGAAAAGGTTTAGAGAGAAATGGGCGTTGTGGTACCATTGCAGATACTTGGGGTTCAGTTCCAACTGCTGTCTGTAAGGACTTTGTATGTTCTCCCCCTGAGTTTTCTCTATGTGCTCCAGTTTCCCTCCCACATCCCAAAGATGTATGGTTAGGGTTAGTAAGTTGTGGTCATGCTACTTTGATGCCAGAAGTGTGGTGACAGTTGCAGGCTGATCCCAGGATATCTTAGACTGTGTTGGTCATTGACACAAGCAATGCATTTTGCTGTATGTTTCGATGTACATGTGACAGATAAAGTTAATATTCTCTCCTTTTTATCTTCAAATGTGGGTGAATGGGTTTTAGCTTAGATGGACCCCATGGATATGTCCGGGTGAACAGCCTAATTCTGAGTAGAATAATACATTTCCCATTTATCCAATGTGTTTAGAAGGACGAGGAAACATATAAGCCCTCATGATCCTGAGTCTGGCCACAAACCAACCCATGTTTCTGACCTTTGCTCTGGCTGCACAGCCAGTCTGGACCTCCTTACTGTATCTGTTTGCACACTCATTTGTACTTTGGACCCCAGCTCACATACTTACTTTCCAGGGCCCAAGAGGCTTATTGTTAACTCAGCTTTCTAGCACAGCAGCATGACCTTTCTGACGGGTCAGAGTTTTTTTTGACAAAGTTAAACTTCTAACAAATATCCCTTGCTCAGCTCCTTGTTGTAAACAATAACCAATCTCCAGTTCTTAATGTAAATTGCAAGTAGCAATCAGTTACTGGAGATGAGAACAAACAATGTTGTCTACATCAAACCAGGCAACTAACGCTAAGTTACTTGCACCATTGATATTTAGTTCAAGGAAGATCGAAGACCAGACTGATGTCACTTTGCACATCA
Source organism: Mobula birostris (assembly GCF_030028105.1). Classification (NCBI taxonomy): domain Eukaryota; kingdom Metazoa; phylum Chordata; class Chondrichthyes; order Myliobatiformes; family Myliobatidae; genus Mobula; species Mobula birostris. The sequence goes on from NC_092402.1 coordinate 40,886,925, forward strand.
TGGGTATGATCAATCATTAGTTGGGATATTGGGTACTTAGAGAGTCAGCCCTCACAGCATTAATTTTGGGTGTCTTGGATCTCTGTTCCCAGAAGCTTTTAAACCATCTGTATGAATTACTTTGTCCCATTAAAGGTATCTGAAAAAACATTAGATGCCGAGAATGTCAACTCATCGTAAAACAGTATAAACGTTAGAAAGCATTGGAATTGTTAGGAATGACAAGGACAGTGATAGAAAGAAGAACTAGAATTTATTCCAGAACCTTCGGTTTCTGTGACAGATGACCCGTTCGTCTTCAACTCATCGGTATGTTCTTTTGGTACATAAGAATTACACCTGTGTTTGGAAATTGTAGTTTTTAATCCTTCTGTACTTTGGAAAACTTTTCTAGATTAGAAATTCTCTGTGAGTGTTAAATTTGTCTGAATTAAAGTGGGAATCATTAAAATTAAGTAAACTGTGTTTAAGCTACCTTGTTAGCTGGAAGTATCTCCTCCTTGGTAGGGAGAGGGGAGCCCATGACTTCAGCAGGGGGTATTGGCAGCTGGACCTCACCACAGAGACTAGACAGAGAAGTAATCTGGTCTTGAAGAGTAGTGTACAGTATAATCTCTCTATAGTAAGGGAACCCATAGATACCAATATCAGATAGGGCCTAAAACCTCCTTCTGAGTTTAGGGCTGTGTAGACAGTGAACCTAATACCATCACAAATTAATGGGTGAGCCAGTTGCGGGCCCTTCAGGATTACTGAACAATCAGATGCCAGACTATCGCAGTTCATGTTCTACTGTATTTACATAGGGTGGAGCGAACTGTTGGCCATGACTCGCGTCACACAGAAGAATTTATTTATTTAAATTCAAGTGCTTCTTCACCCCTTTCCTTCATCTTTAATTTGTTTAAAATAAGCAAATTCTTGATTCTTAACTCACTTTAACATTAGGAAGAAATGAAAGCTGTAAAATGTTTCTGACTTACCATGGGTCTTGCAAAAACACCACCCGTCAGCTTTCATCAAAGTTGCTGGTGAACGCAGCAGGCCAGGCAGCATCTCTCAGAAGAGGTACAGTCGACGTTTCAGGCCGAGACCCCTCGTCAGGACTGATGAAGGGTCTCGGCCTGAAACGTCACTCCTGACAAAGGGTGTCGGCCTGAAACGTCGACTGTACCTCTTCCTAGAGATGCTGCCTGGCCTGTTGCGTTCACCAGCAACTTTGATGTGTGTTGCTTGAATTTCCAGCATCTGCAGAATTCCTGTTGTTGTACCCGTCAGCTTTGTTTGGGATAAGCTACTGCAGTTGTGTTATCTTGAAGCTCAATGTCAAGGACACTCGAGCTGATCAAACGTAATTAAGTGATAACACCAGCCTTGGAATAAGTTTTTTGATGAGGCAAAATTACATGTTATAAGATGTTACACAAAAAATCCTGCTGATATCAAAAGATGTAAAATCCCACACGAATTTAAAACGGAGCTCGCTCCTCCGCAGGACTCCCTGAATTGATGGTTTTGCTTTACATCTGTCCTGATCAGTGAATTGGAGGCACGCCTCACTGTGGCAAGGGACAAGTATGAATAAAATGAGCTAAGGCAGATTGACCCCACCATGTCACACCATTACACCTTTGGCCTGATTAGTTGCTGAATGGCTGGATACTGACCCTGTAAGGCAATCAGACACTGTGACAGAAGGCTGGTGGAGAAGACAACTGCAAGGACAAAAAAAAATTGAAGAACGCATTTCAAATTCTTCCACTTGAACAGAGACAGACGAATCTAGATGTACGTAGAAATGCTTGACCAGAAAACCGATGTCACTCCGAGTCATGTTATGTGGAATTAATTAGTAAAATCTTGTAGAACTTTGAAAAATTCAACGTGTTTTTAAATCTCTAGCCACGCCCCATTCTATAAGAGTTACCACCTAAGTTGTTTCAAGAGCTCAGATAGTGGATACACTGGAGAATGAGCATATGCTTTCCTCTATTCATATTGTGGCAGAACAAAAACAATTTGTATTTCTTAGAATTTGCACAAGAATGTAGTAGTGGCAGTGAATGTCTTTGAATTTAGAATCAAAGCAAAACTATATGAACCAGATCGTCTGCCACCAATTACAAAGAAAAGATACTGTGTTACACCTGAGAATAAGTTTACGCAACTGAAGGAATAAGCCTTTAGTTTCAAAATAAGCCAGACACCGCAAAATGACAACTTGGGTGTTTGCATGAATATTTGAAATCATTGCCAATGTGGGTTTTTTTGAGTAAAATAATCAGCAATTTCTTCATTAAATCTCAAACAAAGAGGATTAATTCCAGTCCTTATTCATAGGCTACATTCCTTCCTTTCCTTGTGTGTTGTCATGGTAACTTTCATGTGGTGATAAGATCGTTCTGTATAACTCTGAAACAATTAAGCAGTCAGCGGCCATCAGTCACACTTATTTTGCTTTTGCAAAATTAAATTGGCCAACATTTCATTCATGGCTCTTGAAGTTGTGAAAGGGTTTACAATTCTCATCAATAAAGACTAGAAAAGTTTAAAGAGGGGAACATTTATTCAATCAAAACAAAATGTCCGTCTCATATTGTGAGTGCATACACTCATCTCCTGCACTAATGATAAGCACAGTGTTCTGTTAAACAGGAGTCTCCAACCGTCCAGAATTCAAACTTCATTAGTGAAAAATCCCAATGAAGTGTTTGGAGCTGTGGTGTGGATATTGGCCTTTGCAAAATGCAATAGGGTATATAAATAAACACAAGAAATCTACAGATGCTAGAAGTACAAAGCAACACACACAAAATGCTTGAGGAACTCAGCAGGCTAGGCAGCACCTATGGAAAAGAGCAAACAGTCAACGTTTCAGACTGGGACCCTTCATCAGGATGAATAAATATTTTTTCATAAAAATGCCAAAACATAATAAGATTATAGCATAAATGTTTAGCTTAAACACCTGGTGAATTGCTTCTTTAAATGACCAATATTAATATGTGCTTGAAATGCTCAGTTAGTAATTAGTTAATTTGATGAGAAACGATTTTTAAATGTGTGTTATTTCATTTGTCATGTTCTTGAAATATTGTAACATGCTGAAAGTTAGTCATATAATCATATTGATGATAACCTCAAGTGACCCAAAGGATGAGCTCTTCCAGGACAGTCTATCACAAAATATCATTGCAGAAATTGGTCAGTAAGTTATTTTGATTCTGTTGAACCACTTTTGTTCACTGTTTCTCTTTTTCCTTCCACTTTACTGAGTATGAACAACTTCTCTCTCTCTCTCTCTCTCTCTCTCTTTCTCTTATTAACCCACATCACATATACAAAATACATCTGCCACAAGCTAATGCAACTTTATTTTAGCCTATTGGCAAATGATCAGTTGTCCTCTTTACCCATGTGATTTTGGAGCAAAATTCTCCCCCGTCACATTGAGGCAGTGCCTTTCTCCATTTCCTTCACATCCAGTTTCTACATCAGAATTAGGATTATTATCATTGACATACTTTATATCATGAAACTTTTTACCTTGTGGCATAAAAACCTTAAGACATAGGAGCAGAATTAGGCCATTTAGCTGATCAAGTCTGCTCCACCATTCTGTCATGGCTGATTTATTGTTCCCCTCAACCCCATTCTCCTGTCTTCTCCCCATAACATTTGATGCCCTTATTAATCAAGAACGGAACGACCTCTGCTTTAAATATACTAAATGATTTGGCCTCCACAGCCATCTGTGGCAAGGAATTCCACAAATTCACCACCTCTGATAAAGAAATTCCTCCTCATCTCTGTTCTAAATGGACATCCCTCTATGCTGAGGCTATGCCCTCTGGTCCTAGACTCCCCCACTATAGGGAACAACTTCTCTACATCCACTCTATCTAGGCCTTTCAATATTCAATGGGTTTCAATGAGACCCCCTCTCATTTTTCTAATCTCCAGTTAGAATAGTCCCAGAGCCATCAAACGCTCCATATGCATTAACCCTTTCATTTCTGGATCATTCTTGTGGGCTTCCTCTGGACTCTCTCCAATGTCAGCACAACTTTTCTTAGATAAGGGACCCAAAACTGCTCACGGTATTCCAAGTGCAGTCCTACAAAGCCTTTGCATTACTTCACGCAAACAACAGGAATTCTGCAGATGCTGGAAATTCAAGCAACACACATCAAAGTTGCTGGTGAACGCAGCAGGCCAGGCAGCATCTCTAGGAAGAGGTACAGTCAACGTTTCAGGCCGAGACCCTTAGTCAGGACTTTGATGTGTGTTGCTTTGCATTACTTCCTTGTTTTTTAAATTTTTTTTTTGTTCAGCATAACAAAACTTGCAATTTCCAGATACACTTACATTTACATTTCTTCCCCTCACAGATATCAGCTATCGGAACACTTCCATCAAAATATAGACATCACCACAACATCCTATACAAAGGCCCTTATTAGTATAGCAGACAGGCTTAAATCTACATACTGCAGAAAAGGTTTCCATGTTTTATGAAAACTATTTGTTCTGAGTGTACCATACATGTCAAAAAGTCCAAAGGAATGTATTCCATGATTAATTTACGCCAACCAAAATGTCCAGGGGCCTTATTGGATATCCAACAAAGTAAAATATTCTTCCTCGTACAAAAAGTCAGGATGTTAAAAAGTTTTTTCTGATGTGTCTTAATAATATGACTGCTGGGTAAGCCTAAGAGAAAAGACATTGGGTCCAGTTCAAACTCTATCTTCGGAATCTTTTCCATTTCACCCAAAATATCACTCCAGTATGCCTGAAGTTTGGGACAAGTCCAAAAACAGTGGGTGAACTTTCCAGTATTTACTTTACATTTAGAACACATTGGAGAAACCCCCGTCTTAAATTTCGAGAGACGATCTGGAGTAAGATGGGCTCTATGCAGAACTTTGAGTTGCAATGCTTTAGTTCTATTACAAACTGAAATTTTCTTGGCATTATCACAGATGTCTTCCCATGTTTCAGCTGTAATTTCTACTCCCAGCTCTCCCTCCCAGATCCTTCCCAGCTGCTCAGCCTCTCCACAAGAATATTCCCTCAGGATGCTGTAAAAAGTACTAATAGAGACTTCACTCTTAGAACAAAACACCCTCTTTTCTATGTCAGAACTATAGAAATCAGTTAACAACGATATTTTTTTCTGTATATAATCTCTTATCTGAAAGAAACGAAAAGATCCTTGTTGGGTATGTTAAATTTCTTTACTATTTGACTAAAAGACATCATCGTTCCTTCATCAAACAAATCTCCTAGATGGAAAATACCCTTAGAAATCCAAAGTTCAAATCCAGAATCCATTATGCCAGGCCGAAAATCTGGACTGCCAGTTATTGGAGTGAAGGGTGATATTTTTGCTGCGTTGCCCTCAATTTGTCGCACCACCCTCCAAGCCTTGACTGTATTAATTGTTATTGGATTGTGACAATATTCTTTAACTAGTTTCATCTTATTGAGGAAAAGCAAATTAATACGAGGGCATTTTGCTTGTGATGCTTCAATGTCTAGTCAAATTGAGGAGGGGTCCTTGCAAACCCAGTCAACCACATAAGACAAAAAGGAACTTAATTGATATTTTATTGACATCTGGAAAATCCAGATCCCCTAGACTACTGGGAAGCTGTAACTTAGACATTTTAATACAGGGTCTTTTTTTGTTCCAGATGAAAGAAACAAACCAGTCATTTATTTTTTTAAGCATTTGTTGGGGAAAAAATGACTGGAATCATTCGTATTGGGTAGAGCAGACGAGGAAGAATGTTCATTTTGAGCAAGGATATTCGGCCAAGCCAAGAAATGGGAAGAGTACTCCATCGCTCAAGGTCCTGTTTGATTTTGTCAAATAACTGTGTAAAGTTAGCATGGAACAATTGATCAAATGTAGGTGTGATGAATATGCCTAGGTAAACAAAACCTGTCTGCGACCATTTAAAGGGGAAAACACCCTGAGTGTCAGGTACCTGCTGCAGATTCCCCAGAGGCATTGCCTCTGATTTAGTAAAGTTGATTTTATAACCTGAAAAGGCGCTAAATGGATTAATGCATTGTATAAGGTGGTGCACTGATATAACTGGGTTTGATAAGAAAATTAGAACATCATCCCCATACAATGTAATTTTATGTGACTTTAGTCCTATGTCTGGAGTGGATATTTTGGGGTCTTGTGGAATAGCCTCAGCCAATGGCTGGATCACTTGTGTGAAAAGTAGTGGTGATAAAGGGCAGCCCTGCCGGCTGCCCCTCAGAATACTAAACTTATCTGTCCCAATACCATTAGTGAGAATCGCAGCCAAAGGGTCATTATAAAGAACCTTCACCCACTTAATAAAATTATTGCCCAAACCAAATCGTTCTAAAGTGAAAAAAAGATACGGCCATTCGACAGGATCAAAGGCCTTTTCTGCATCTAAGGAAACCACCAAGTCGTCCACTGCCTGTAGCTGACATGCCTGAATCACATTAAGTAATCTTCTGATATTACTTAATGATGACCTACGGCTTTTTACAAAACTCGTTTGATCCTCTTTTATGATAAAAGGTAACACAGTTTCTAATCGCAACGCTAAGGTTTTAGATAAGATTTTAAAGTCAATATTTAACAATGAAATAGGCCTGTAGGAGGCACAATCTTCAGGACTGTTTCCTTTCTTAAGAATTAGGGAGATATTAGCTTCTCTCAATGATGGTGGGAGGAGACCACAATTAAATGCATGATTGAACATGTTTAGCACAGGCTCTGATAATAACCCTGTGAACTCTTTATAGAATTCACTAGTGAGTCAATCAGGACCAGGGGCCTTCCCACTTTGGAGCTGTCTCACAGCTTCCTGTATCTCATGTATAGATAACGGAGCATTAAGGAGGGACTCTTGTTCAGAAGAAATGCCGAGGAGATCTAAATTCCTGAAAAAGGACTCCATCCTAGATTGTCCATCATTACTTTGCTCAGATTGATACAGTTTAGAATAAAAATTCTTAAACACAACATTAATCATTTTAGAATTACTTGTGAGGGTTCCTGACCCATCCCTAATTGAAGCAATAGTCTGAGAGGCATTTTTCTTTCTAGCTAAATAAGCCAAATACCGACCTGGTTTCTCACCATGTTCAAACAATTGTTGTTTAGCAAATGTTAATTTTCTTTTGGCTGCTTGTGTAAGTAAAGAGTTTAGTGTACAGTGTAGGGCTGTGATATTCTGTAACTTGGCTGCAGAAGGCTTATTAATATAATCCTTTCCAGCTGCCGCAACCCTTGCTTCCACTAGGCACTGATGTTCCACAGCTTGTCGCTTCTTACCAGCAGAGTAGGAGATAATTAATCCCCTTGCATAGGCCTTAGTGGTTTCCCAGAGCATCGATGCACTACTAGCTGATTTGGAATTAATAGATAGGAAAGTTTTGAATTCGGAAGTAGTCTATAAATTTATTATCTTTTAGAATAAAAGGATTCAACTTCCAATGTCTAGATCATGCTGAATTATCTTTGGGCTTAATACTTAAATATACTGCTGCATGGTCAGAAATAGCGATATTTCCAATTGTGCAGGGTACAACTAGGAGCGTTTGGGGGTTAGAAAAAAGTCTATTCTGCTGTAACACTTGTGTGGATTAGAAAAAAATGTGAAGTCTTTGTCTGGGGGATGTAACAACCTCCAGACATCCACAAGTCCTAGTTCTCCACATAAGCCCATGATTTGCTTGGAGAGCAATGGGGGACCACTAGGCACTCTGTCCATCAATAGGTCCATGAGACAATTAAAATCCCCACCTACAATAATGTTCTGTATTGAAAAGCTTGTAAGTTTGGAAAAAGCATCTGTTAGGAATTTGAGAAGATGAGCTGGAGGGCAGTAAACATTGAGAATACCATATTCCTCTCCATATATTGAAGCCTTAGCAATCACAATTCTCCCATACTTATCCTTAATGCAGTCTAATAACTTAAAAGATAAATTCTTCCAAATTAAAATGGCCACCCCCCTACTCCTGGTATTAAAAGATGAAAAACAGACTTGATCAAATCCACTCTGTTGCAGTTTGAGATGTTCTTTATCATTTGAATGTGTCTCCTGCAATAAGGCTATATCCACCCTTTCCTTTTTCAGGTTTAGTAGGATTTTCTTTCTTTTGATTGGTGAATGACTCCCCTTAATGTTCCAAGTGCACAATTTTAATATATTACTGGTCATAACCCTTTATAGCAATCATTTGACTCCAGAGGAGAAGAAACCCGACTTAAGATCAGCTGAGCAGCAATAAGTAAATAAAAAAAACCCACAAAAAAAAAACACAGTGCTGAACAAGAGGACTTACCCCACACTTAAGGGGGATATCTGAACCTTCTAGCACCCCATATTCTGCCCCACTGCCAATATGGCATTTAACATAGTCAAAAATGAAAACAGGGCATAATTTATCAATGCACCGATTTGTTACCGTCATGTTTAAACTCCTTCAGGCTGGAGCAGCACTGCTAATTTAAACAAATAATGAAACTGTATTAATCAAAACAAACACGTTACCCATCCTATAAAATATCTTGCCATCAAGTAATGAAAAGGTAAAATAACGTGACCATCGAGCATGTTATCGTCCATAACCAGGGCTACACAATATACTGTATACATTCTTTAGCCCAACATGCCCACAAAAGTTTTAGCTTTGCCAGGAGAATCAACTATCTTGGTGGTCCCGTTGTAGGTGATTTTCAGCGCCGCTGGGTACAGTATAAAGTACTGGATTCCGGATTCTCTCAGCCGCTCCTTTATCTGGTCAAATTCCTTGCGCTTCCAAATAACGGCTGCCAAAAAATCTTGAAGAAACATAAGCCTGGATCCCTCATATATTAAAGCCTGGGCATCTGTCCCACGGCATCTCGAAGCCTCCATCACTCTTTGCTTATCTCCGAAATTATGGAACTGCACGAGGACGAGTCGAGGGTGTTGGCCTGGGCCTGGTTTTGGCACCAGCATACCGTGAGCTCTTTCCACTTTAACACATCCAGCCTTGGTTTCCAAATCAAGGAAATTAGGCAGCCAGCCCTCAAAAAACTTCGCCAGTTGGCTGCCTTCTGTATCTTGAGGTAGACCAATGATTCGTATATTTTTTCTCACACCTCTGTTCTCAAGATCATTGATATAGTCAGACAGGCTTTGAAATTGCTTTTCTAGCGCCCGGATGCAGCTTTGGCCCCGATCAGTTACAGTTTCTATTGCAGAGACCCGGCCCTTGGCTTCGGTCGTTCTTGAATCAAGATTTTTAAGCTCCAATGTGTGGTTTTGGAGTGTTAGAGAGAATGGACCCAACTTCTCGTCCATCATTTTGGATATGTTCTCTGTATCTTTCTGAATTACTTGACGAAAATGAGGGTCCAATGCTAGCTCCTCAGCCCCGGGGGAGTGCTCTGTACAGCCTATCTTGGCTGCCTTTTTAGTAACTTTCGACGGCATAGTGTTGAAGCAGCTCAAAAAAAAATACTCATCAATGTTCAGGTCATTAAATCCGACATTTGAGCACTTTAAAAAAAAGTTGAAATGGATAGGTTTATATGCGAAATTATCAGTGTTGCGTTGCTGAGCTCAGCAAAGCAAACTTTTCACTGCTCCGCCATCTTGAAACTCCTACTTCCTTGCTTTTATATTCTAGTCTTTTCCAAACATCGCACTTGCTTTCCTTACCACCGACGCAACCTGCAAGTTAACCTTTTGGCAATCCTGCACAAGGACTTCCAAGGCCCTCTACACCTCTGATTTTTGAACTTTCTCTCTGTTTAGAAAGTCGTCTATGCCTTTATTCCTTCTACTAAAGTACATGCCCATACACTTCCCTACACCATATTCCATCTGTTAATTCTTTGCCCATTGTCTTAATCTGTCTAAGTCCCACTGCAGAATCCCTGCTTCCTTAATACCTCCTGCTCCTCCACCTTTCTTTATATTGTCTCCAAACTTGGCCACAAAGCTATCAATTCTATCATCCAAATTGCTGACATACTGTATAATGTGAAAAGAAGCTGTCCCAAAACCAACAACTGCAGAACATCACTAGTCACTAACAGCCAATCAGACAGGCCCTCTTTATTCCCGCTCTTTACCTCCTGCCAATCAGTCAATCTTCTATCCATTCCAGTATCTTTCCTGTGAACACAATGGCTCTTATCTTGTGAGGCAACATCTTGAGCAGCATCTCATCAAAGGCCTTCAGAAAATCCAAGTAAACACCATCCACTGACTCTCCCTTCTCTATCCTGCTTGTTATTTCCTCAAAGAATTCCAACAGATTTATCAGGCAAGATTTCCCCTTAAGGAAACCATGCTGACATTGGCCTATTTTATCATGTGCCTCCAAGTGCCCTGAAATCTCATCCTTAATAATGGACTCCAACATCTTCACAACCACTGAAGTCAGGCTAACTGGCCTATAATTTCCTTTTTTCTGCCTCTCTCAATTCTTATAGAGTGGAATGACTTTTACAATTTTCCAGCCCTCCGGAACCATTCCAGATTCTAATGATTCTTGAAACATCGCTACTAATGCCTCCACAATCTCTTCAGCCACCTCTTTCAGAAACCTGGGGTGCAAACCATCTGGTCAAGGTAATTTATCTACCTTCAGACCTTTCAGCTTCTCAAGCACCTTCTCCTTAGTAATAGCACTGCATCATAACACTCTCAAATTTCTGGCATACTGCTACTGTCTTCCACAGTGAGGAAAGATGCAAAGTACTTAGTCAGTTAGTCCACCTTTTCCTTGGCCCCCATTACTACCTCTCCAGCATCGTTTTCCAGAGGTCCAATATCCACTCTTGCTTCTCTTTTACTCTAAATATCTGAAAATACTTTTTGTATCCTTTTTTATATTACTGGCGAGCTTACATCCATTGTTAACAAGAGAAAATCTGCACATGCTGGAAAGCCAAGCAACACACACAAAATATGCCGGAGGAACTCAACGGGCCAGGCAGCATCTATGGAAAAAAGTACAGTCGACATTTTGGGCCAAGACTCTTTAAAGGGTCTTGGACTGAAACATCGACTGTACTTTTTTTCCATTGATGCTGCTTGGCCTGCTGAGTTCCTCTAGCATATTTTGTGTGTGTTGCTTACGTTCATCATTACTCTTTTCTCTTCTTATGTTTTTTTTTAATTGCCATAATAAAATTGCTTTAACTTAAAATTTTAAAAAATAAGCAAACGGTTCAAAAAAGAAATCACTTCCAGAAATCTGATGGCAGAGTGAAGAAGCTGTTCCTAAAACATCCACATGAAGGAAAGAACAATTATATTTTAAAGTTTGTCGCACTTTGAACTTAGGCAGTCATTTTAAGATGCTTTATGGGCAAGGATGAGGGAGACTAAGTGAGTGGAATTGATGGAGAAGGATTGGAGAGATTTTGAAGAGATTTTTAGATACAGGGAAGGAGGAATTCAAGAAGAGAATCTCAGACAGAAAGGATCTGCTGGGTGAATCTAAAGAGGTGGAGGCAATTCATAGTAGATCAATGCATAGTTGGGAATGTCTGTAGTGCAAAATGGGATTGAGGAAGTGTGGGCCATGGAGGATTTGTAAATATGAATGGGAGTGATAGGTGTGGGCAACCAGTAAAATTTGGCAAGGCTGAGTGATCTGGGCACAGTGAAGCTCTGGTGTAAAAAAAATTGGTTTTATTTGTCACATGTACATTGAATCATCAAAACAGTTGTTCATTAACAGTTATAAGTTAAATATTGTAAAGAGTACAGAGTACAACTCTAATATCAGCAGAAGACAAGTCAAAATAACATGAAAATTCCCATCACCGAGGTAGTCAATGAAGTAGTGTAAATGGAAATAGCTTGTTGTGGTAATGCAAAGAGTTGTGAAGTTTGAACCTCAACACAATAAGGTTACAAATATACATGATGGACGAGTATAGAATGATCTGATATATAACTGAGTCAACCTCCTATGCATGATGGTTGTAGTGCCTTGATTAGACCATCTTTATCCTGAAGTGCCTCTTTCCCTATCCCTGCACCAGTGTAATCCTAAAGGGGAAAATGTCCCAGAGAGTTCCTCTCTACTGTTCATCATATTGACAAAATCATTCCAGGAGATAACTTGGACCTAATGCTAAGATTTGCATTTTATGCAATGTGATCTCTGCCTCCATCAATAACTAGTTAAGTCCAGCTCTGCCTTAAAAACATACAGATGGACAGCACTGACCAGACGATACAATTTGTTTGAGAAGTTTACAACTGTCTGGAGATAATGGACAGCAGGTGACTTTGTTTGAATTTGGGAGCTCATGAAACAGATAATAGCCAATGAAGGGGATGATTGCAAAAGAGAATGCTAAATGATTACAGGGATCTGGAAAGCTTCGTGAAATTGTTCTGTTTTTCTGAATCCCAGATTAACTTCCATTTGCTTGACCTTTGGATGTCTGGTAGCTGCTATGAAGAATTGAGGAATGCTAAAAGCCTGTTCCTGATCAGCCAGAACAGAACAGCTGAGGATTAGGCATGGACTCAATGACGGTTTCTGTCTTTGTCTGTTAAAAATCTCATTTCAGGAGAATTAATGCTAAAGTTTGTGTTGGCAATCTGTTTGGCTGGGAAGATCTGATAAATAGGCGAGGTAGCGCAATGCTAGCTGTAAGATCGGGTTCCAATTCCCGCCGCCGTCTGCAAGGAGTTTGTACGTTCTCCTCATGACCGTGTGGTTTCCTCTGGGTGCTCCGGTTTCTCCCCACGTTCCAAAAACATACAGTTAGCGTTAGTGAGTTCTGTGGAAGCCATGTTGGCGCTGAAAGCATGGCGACACTTGCCCCCAGCACCATCCTCGTTGATCCGATTTGTTGCAAAATGATGCATTCCTCTGTATGTTTTGATGCACATGTGATAAACAAAGCTAATCTTTAATCTTAAGGCAGTAACTGATGGGTCAATAAAGACATTTTTCATTACTTTCTGCTGCAACATTGAAGATGTGTTTGTGTGCAATTCAGGCTCAAAGACTTTCCTCCGTGCAGTGTGGGAAAGTTAAAAAAAACTTGTTGTGAGTCTAGTCCTTGGGCCCAATTTATGGTCACAGGAAGAAAAGGCTGGGAGTGAAATGAAAGCTGGGCACTGATGTGGGTGAGGTAGATGGCAATAAGCTTCTGGGAACTGAGGAGTTTAGCATTGTAATGGGGTTGGGTAGTTAAGATGGTAATCATATTACAGAGTTGCAGCAGGGAGATTTTTCACATATGATAAGACTAGAAGACAGTTCCCCGAGCTAGCAAGGAACTGACCTGCTTCAGCATGGCGGGTTGAGACCTGTTTCTGTTTGAGGGCCCAAAAAACACTGCAGGCCACACATGTGCCAATGGAGATCTTGGAAATGGGAGACTGATATGCATAACATGTTCAACATCTCTGTGTATGAGCTGTAAGACCATGCATACCCTAAAGGTAAATAGTAGACTTCAGGATCCCTTGTCTTAACAAAAGTTTTCTCATCAAATTGCAGGCAGTTGCACACCATACATAAAAATTGATCCTTGTGGAGAATTTCTTGGTCCTTGTGGAAATCTTTCAGTTTTAGTTGTTGTTCTTCAGTGTTACTGTGGGTGTCCATTTTTATCCCATGTCAGATTGTGTGTGCTGAAATGGTCCAGTGGGGCAGGATCTATAAATTGCAGAGAATACTGGAGGCTTTCAGCAGGTCTGACAAGATCTGTGAGATCAGCAGAACCTTAATCAGCTTTGTGCTCTATTTTTGTTCTTCAGAATTAGACTTGACAACAGGCCTTTGGTCATAGCCATGAGCCCTACCTCTCTCTCCACAATTCTACTGATTTCAGAGCAGATCCAGCATTTCCCATTTTTATTTCCGATTTCCAACACCTACGTTTTGCCTTTGTGTGGTAAGTTAATCTTTAGTTAAAGAAAGGGAAACTATGTAGACACTGGAAATCTGAAATATTAATTGTTTCTCTTTTCACAGATGCTACCTGCTTGATGAGTGTATCCACATTGGTTTCAATTCTTTAGTTAAACTTGCATCCCTTTAACTGGCTAATCTTCAAAATGTTCTGATGATATGCAGGACTGAATAATCCTTCCAAGACATTCTTCAGAAATTAGGAGCAATTAGATACAAATATTAAGGGAATTTTCCCTCACTTGCTTGCTTAAAATACTTTTTAAAGATCATAAAGTTATAAAAGTGATGCAACAGTTTTACTGCATTCCATCTTTCCCTAAGAAGATGACTTTTGACATCTTCTGACAAACTGAACCTTTTCACCATCCTTCCACTCGGTCATAGAAATGTTTATCCAGCCAAAATATGTGGGACACAGGATAAAACACTTATTTAATAGACATACTGCATCTCATTCATCTTGGCTGCACTTGATCCTACCTAACTCAAAGCTGACTGTCAAATAGGCAGCTGATTGGCATAAAGCATCTTAAACGAACTACTGTGTGGTTTAGAGAATAAATCTATAGCCTCCATTCATCAGCTGGGAGGCAAAGAGGTGGGGAAGGGGTTGGAAGTCAATTTAAGTGGCCGCAGTGCTTGGACTAATGGGAGCTAAAGGCTTCTTTATTCGGGTTTACGAACTGAATTGGTGAAAGAGGCGTGAATGTACAATGGGTGCAGGTTTGAAAGGAGGACCCTACATGAAGTAATGATGTAAGACTAGAATCCCTGCTTAAATGCCAGACCTTCATGCAGGACTTGAAATACTTCCTGAAACAGCCAATGGCAGTGGTGATGTGCAAGCCAGCATGTACCTCTTGTGTAAAAACGCTCGAGCCTTAATTCCCCTGACCATTGGATGAGTGGCACTCAGAATTACTTATGCTGAAGTTAATCTTTGCTCCAGTATTTCACCAGTGGAGGGAGGTATATGAGGAGCAGTGAGTCTTTATAAGTTTTGTATTTTAAAGTTTGAATTTTTGTACTCTTTTCTTTTGTTTGCTTCACACCTGTGCACCAATCAAAAGGCCTTTCCCATTTTGAGAAGATTGTAGGCCATTTCAGAAAACAGTTAAATTTAGCCACATTAGCAGGGCCTAGAATAAAATATAGGTCAGGTCAAAGCAGATTTCTTCTACCCACAGAGGATCAGGAACCAGATGGGTTTTATACATACCTGCAGCTTCACAGCCATCCATACAGAACCTAGGTTTTCTTTAATAGTCCAAGCTATTTACTTTAACTGATTTTAAATTCCATAGTTGAATTTGAAATTAAAGATCTAATGACCAACACAATGACTTATCCAGCAAACTCGAATAGATAGATCTCTACCGGAAGCGTATTGAAGTTAAGCACATGAAGTGAATGGGCTGAGAAGATTTTCCCTTTGTTTTTTATCCTCACTGTGGTCCCTCGCTCCCTCAGTCTGAAGGAAAGCTCATCACCCGGTGTATGGAAGGCTGACTGGGAAATGTGTTAATGATTCATCGTTGTTATAGGATCAAGCATTTTTGAACAAGATTGTACAAAAAACACATTAAAGTCAGCATAAACACCCTTACCGGCCTGCACATATGAAGCAACAAGTTAATGACCCTTCAACATTTGTAATAACTTTTCAAAACAAAATTTCCCTCAGTCAGTAGCGACATGGTTTCTTTTAAAGAGAATAGTCTGAACCTTAACCCCTCAGCCCCTCAAACCAATGCAATTTTACACGGAGCAAAAGGAAAGTGATGTTTATCCTAAAGTAATTTTCTATTGAGAGATACAGCATGGCAACAGACACTTCAGGCCCAACAAGCCCACAATGCCCAGTTACACTCATGTGACCAATTATCCTAATAACTTGTACATCTATGGAATTTGGGAGGAACTTGGAGCACCTAGAGGACACCCATATGATCACGGAGAGAACGTACAAACTCTTTACAGACAGCAGCAGAATTGAACCTGGGTCACTGGCACCGTAATAGGATCACGCTAACCGCTATGCTACCGAGCCGCTCATTGTATATGTTGGGACATTAGACACATCTCTCAGCCACCTCTGACATACAAAGATTCACCTCACAGCTGTTCACGAGGTTGGTAAGCAATCAAGCCAAATGAGGTGTCAGTCTACAGAAGAGCCTTATCTCAGGAAGGGATCAAGTACTGGTTTATGTAGAGGCTTTGGATTTAGTGCTTAGCTAATTGTTTAAAGCTCTGAAAAATGCCAGGATAAACAGACATTACCCATTCTAAAAGAGGGGAAGCAAAAAGTTAAAGTGAAAAAAGCTTTCAGCTCTCGTTGATGTAAAACACAAGACTCTGAGGTTTCAAACACCACCAAGAATGCATGTAACAGGAGCCCTGCTGTTAGAGGTGGGGGAGGAGTCGTTCACTGATTCTTCTCTCACCCTGGTCCGATAAATCTTCCTCTCAAATGCACTGACAGCTCAGCAGACAGTGTTGCCCTACAAACTCCTCTTTATCTGACTTCACAAACACTGCTAATAGTCTATTTAGCCACAGATGAATTAACCTTTGCTTCCAAACTGACTACAGGTGACAGATGGTCAGCCGCTTGTGGTTTCAAGTGACCCTAACCCAAGTTTTTTCATCCCCAGGTCAAGCACAGTAAGGATAGTGGTTCATGATAATTTCATTAGTGAAAATGTTCATTTTGAACATATAATACTTGGGGTCAAGGACGCTGTCTGAAGTAAGTTAACTCTTTGCTTTCTTACTGTTCAACAGCAGGCTAAGCACAGCAGAGATAGTTCAATGACCTGTTTCATGTTAATTACCTGGGCAACTCTGATGCCAAGTGGACTGCAGATAAAAGGTGGTTTAATCCTTGCCAGCAGAGGCTCTGCACCATAGTTACAAATATCCGGTTCATTTCATCGACAGTGTGGGTAGATGTAAGTCAGAGACAAATTACAATTGGTGATACCTGCATTGTGGGTATTATACTTGGCCTTAAAGTGCCAGGCTATCCTTTGAAAGGGGCTGGATGCTATGTTGGTGTGGTAGAGGGCATGCACACAATGGACATCTTGTCAGAAGGACACTAAACAGGCAGCACTTTCCACTAAAGATGATTGACACATACTGCCTTTTGGAGCTTAGTAATTCAGCTAAGGACCTTGGTCTTGCACTAACTTAGTTGAATGAGTCCTATTGTAGGCTGCGTCCTCTCAGCTCGGGCTTCTGAACTGGCTGGCTGACAGAATGGCAATACTGAGGCCACTCGAGTGATAAGGATAGGCAGATGAAAAATGCCTTCCTGAGCAAAGACAGTAGATCCTGCTTTATGGAGCCACTGCAACTTCCCAGGGATTGCCCATGGCCAGTGGAAAACCTGCAGCTGAACAGGATGTGAAGTCCACTGAGGGAGTTGCAAATCATGGAGTCATTTAATATGAAGTGTCTGATGGTTTACTTGACAACTGCACTGTAGCACCTGTTCAAAGCCTTGTGTCAAGCTGATATCAGAATCAGAATCAGGTTTATTATCACTGACAAATGTTGTGAAACTTGTTGTTTTGTAGCCGCAGAATGGTGCAAGACATAAAATAATTACTATAAGTGACAATACTAAAAATGAATAAATCATGCAAAAGAGGAATGCTGAGGTAAAGTTCATGAGTTCACAGACTATCCAAAGATCTGATGGCACAGAGGAAGAAGCTGTTCCTTCAGTGTTGTGTGTGTGTGTGTGTGTGTGTGTGTGTGTGTGTCTTCATGCTCCTGCACCTCTTCTCTGATGGTAGCAATGAGAAGAGGACCTGTCCTTCATTTCCAATGATGGTGAATATACGCTCTCCAGAAGGATATCAGATCACCAAGTCTTTCATGGTGCACTGGTCATTTCCTGCAGTCCATCTCTGATCCTGAAGAGCTTCACCTGCTGGCCAGGGTCTATACGCAATGACCTGGTGGGAGGCCACATAGGCCTATGTTGAAATTGAGCGAAAGAGCCATTGTCCTCTTGCTATTCTTTCAATGCTTGGACAAGTTGCTGTTCTTGTGCATCTTAAAGGGAAAAGAACTGTGGGGAGTATGAGAGGTAGTGGGGAAGGTAATTTGCACTTTATATACAAACTGCAGCTTGCAAATCATTGGAATTGGTTTATTTCTGTTCTCAGGTAGATTGAAAAGCTGTCTTGCATACTGTTCATACAGATCAGATGCATTGCGGTAGAACAAGGTTAAACAATAATTAGAAGAAAATGATGGAAGAAGAGGTATGCGAGGAAAGATTAGCTGCAGAATTCTTGTTTCTTCTTGAACCCACCAACCCCCCCACCCCCGCCCCACCTTACCACCTACAAGATGAACATAACCTCAGGCAGTGACTTCTCCTCCTCGGAGGTTTAGAACATGCACATGTTGCAGTTATCTTCCAGTTAGTCTTTGTTCCCTCTATCCATTACCTTATCCTGCATGAGAGAGTGAAACCCATGTCAGTGGGGCTTTTGAGAGGTTTGGCAATATGTGCAAGTTTGTAGGAGTTTGAGGGGTGGTGGAGCATATGACTATTTGCTGTGACTCCTTATTGAAGGAGATTGACAGTAGCCATGCAATGGTTGTGTGAATTAAGTTACTGTATTTGAAGCTGATGGTGCAGTTTGTAAGATAATGAAACGATAACTAGATATGTTGTATTAATAGTGTTGGCAGAGACATGAATATTGGACAGGATACCAGGAAGAGCTCATTACACTTCACGAGATAATGCCATGGGGGTTTTAGGCCCATTTAGGAGAACAGATGGAGCCGCCGTTTAACTCCCTATCTAAAAGTTGGCACCTTTAACAAAACAACACTCTAAGGTTTGCAGTGACATTGGTGTGCATGTTTGATTCAGAGCCATGTCTATCACTGGTACCTGGCGATGGCATTCTATTTGGCTTGCCAATCTCCCCTGATGGTCAGGAAATCTCCCAGAACTAGGGTCTGCTCTTCTGGCAGTGATCTAGCAACCTAGAACAATGGTCTGTATTCTGACAATTATAATTAAAACACTGGATTTCCAATATCGCCATCGCATGTCCATCCTGTAGTAAGTGATATCACAAGCCCCTCATGACCTAGATCAACATTACTTCTTTGAATAATGACGCAAGTAGAAAGCTGTTTTTTTAGCTTATTTACGATGCAGCTCAATATTAGCGGTAAGACCGTGCAAAATTGAGACCCTTAAACCAAAGTTAACTTTGTAAAAACTTAACCAATAAAAGGACTTGCAATGTTATAGCACATTCATTCTAGCATATTTCAATCATGTCTTTTACCAAGCATTAGTGTGTATTTACTGTACGTACACTTAAACAGTATAGATAATACAACAATATTTGCATTCCCACAGCTGCTCATTCTTTGCTGTTTCCCTTTTTGGAGTAAACAGCAAGCTTTTTCTCAATGAAATCTAAACCTCGGTAGAAAACTGTAGCTGGGATTATTGTGCATTTTGCACAAGTACTGAGGAGACCTGAGTTTGCATCATTCTGCTCAAGCACCTAAGTTACACAAAGCACCTGGAATTTGTTCAGTATCTCTAAGGCCAAAGGAGCCCTCGTGTTTGCAGAATTAGCCAATGAGCAAATAGAGTTAAATGGATAGCAACAATATTATTGATTTAATCCAAGAATCAACCAACTAGACCACAGGTTACTGACTAAGTGGTCCAACAAAAATGCAGAGCTTTGCTCTTCCTCAGACATGCTCTTCTTCTGCCACATGGTTATATCAAACAAGAGTTGTAGGCTGAATGATGTGCCACCTCACCTATCAAGTTAGCACTAAAATTAATGTAAAAACAGAAAATGCTTGCAACATACGAGCATACTTCAAAAGAGAAACAAAGATTACATTTCCCGTTGAAGACCCTTTGTCAGATTTTACCAGCATTTCTTTTTCAAGGGTTGTTACCTCAGCTGCCAAGTGCTTCCAGCATTTTCTGTTTTTATTTCAAAATTATTAACTATTCTTCACTGTTGACTTGTGCTTGTGCAGTGATCAAGCCTTTGAGATTGCAGGACTGGTCAGTATTATTTTGAAATACATTTTAAATTTGTGTTGACATACAACATTCTTAATATTGTATATATGCACTCACCCCCCAGTTTGGTTGGTAAGGCAATGTAGAATCAAACCATACAAATTAACAGATTACAGCTTGTGCCTTTGTGCCTTCTGAACTTTGCCAGACAAACTAGCAGCAACCACAGCTGGATAGCTTCTTAATAGTGATATCATCCCAATGTACTTCATAATGACATACTTTCAAAGTGATGTAGGGATTGTTATAACTGACTGCGCACAAAGTCATACAAACAATTGAGGGATAAATTCCATTGGACACCATATGCTATTCAGTCAATTTTTAATAGTCAAAACCTTTTAACAGAATATGTGGCAGAGTGTTTTGTTAGGGCTCTAGATGCATTTCCATGCAGTTAACTCAGGACCAATATTGCAAGAGACTTCCTTGCAGTTGCCACCGTATAATCATAGGCTATGCCTAGAGTCATAGGAAGATACAACATGGAAGCAGTCCCATTGGCCGATCAATCTGTGGGCTCCTGCACTCTTCCAATGTAGCTTAATATAAGCTTGAAGAACAGTGCTTTTTCCATTGAGACATATTGCATCCATTGGAACTCAAGCATAACACACACAAAATGCTGGAGGAATTCAGGGAAGGAATAACGAGTCGATGTTTCAAGCCAAGACCTTTCATTGGAACTCAATGTTGGATTCAGGGGGTGGGTTGGAGATACATCTCTACCAAAGAGATGTAAGGTGCACCTTCCCTCCACTAGTCTTCAGGTCACCCTTGGACAAAGTGTAGCACTTGCTTAACACGCCAATTAGAGTCACGTGAAGCCATAGGAGCAGTTGATAGGTAGTCATATGAGTAGTTGGTGCATATCACATCCTGGGTATAAGACCACTAACACCAGCAGACAATCTCTGAAGAGTATTGATAATGACTGAGGTCACCTGTCTTGTAAAGACACTACCCAGAAGAAGGCAATGGCAAGCCACTTCCGCATAAAAGTTTGCCAAGATCGATCATGGTAATGGAAAGACCATGATTGCCTACATCTTATGAAATGGCACATAACAAACGAACGTATCAGAACTGGCTATCTCTACTATAAAATTATCCATCTGTTGTATCAACTCTGTTCTTCTCACTCTGTGGACACCGGCCACCGAACATTTCCACCATTCTCCTTTGAGGGTTTCAACAAGAACTCCTGGCACTCAAAGCCCTTTCTAACATCTGCAAGACACAAGCTAAGGACATGATAAAGTACTCTCCACTTGCCAAGATGAGTTCAATGCCAATAAACTCTCAAGACATTTGACACCACTCATGACAAAGCCACCTATTTAATTGGCAATTCATCTATCATCAATCAACCTCAACATTCATTCCCTCCCACCCTACATCATGAAATGACTCCATTCCCATGACCAGAACCGGGCACAATTCTCTAAGCACTGACTAGCTGGTGTTTAGCTAAAGTTGCGACATAATGTCTGAAGTCTTGTATTCTGGAACTTCCTGCCCATCACATTGTGGGAGTACTGTCAGAAAGGATATAGTAGTTGAAGAAGCTGGTTCGTCACCACCTTCTCAAGGACAGTGTGGGGTGGGCAATGAATGCTGGCAGTGCTAACATCCAGATTCTGAAAATGAATCCAAAATAAAAGTAACTTGTTTTTTCAGTTTCACAGTTCTGACAAAGAGTCTTCAATCTGAAACTAATTCTGTTTCTGTTCCCACAGATGCTGCCTGATCAGTGTTTCCGACATTTTCTGCTTTCATTTCAGATTTTCAACATCTCAAAGTTCAAAGTAAATTTATTTTCAAAGTATGTCACCATATACTACCTTGAGGTTCATTTTCACAGTAGAACAGAGAAATGCAATAGAATCAATGAAAAACTACACACAAAGTCTGACAAACAACAACCAATGTGCAAAAGAAGACAAACCCTGAAATATAAAAAAATAAACAAACAAGCAAATAAACAATATTGAGAACATGAGTTGTGGTGTCCTTGAAAGTGAGTCCATAGGTTTTGGAATCAGTTCAGTGTTGAGGTGAGTGAAGTTATCTACGCTACGTTGCTTCAGGAGTCTGATGGTTGAAGTGTAATACCTGGTATGGGACCTAAGGCTGTAGCAAGATGAGAACAAGACCTGGATGGTGGGGTCCTTGATTATGTTCTAATTAGCATTAAAATTAAATCTTGTTCACCCAACAGTGAAGTTCCACACGCAAACTTCGAGCTTCAGCTACCTCTTGGCTTGTCATTCTATTAGTGCGGCAGGAAACCTTTCAAGCAATAAAAGGTTAAACAGTAGAGATTGCAACTTTCTGTGTGGTAGTGGAGAAACCGAGTTACTGATGCCTTTGAAATAGGCATTCAATTGGCTAAATTCTAGAATTAAAAATCCAGTGTCCATAATACTATCTTGTTGTAAAGGCTTAAGTTATGAAGGTAATCTGCCATTTGCATTTGGATTATAAGTAACTCTGAACGAAAAACAATGTAATTGATTGCTTATGAATGTTCTCCGCAATGATCCGGCAAACACGTTCATTCAGTGGCTTTTAGCAGTGAGCATTAAATGCCAGGATGCCCGTAATTTGTTGATAAGCAAACGGTGATTGGTTTGCTATTGCAAAATTGATGTTCAATTACAAAATCGCAATTGGGCAAGGGAGTACATTTAGCTGCTGACATCTCATAATTGCTGAACTTTGATTCTTGCCTTTCTGACAGTTTTCTTTAAGGAATGCACTGAAGTTGCCTCCGGGAAAGTTCCAGAACATGTATTGCATTCCTTTTGTACTCCTTATATCTGCATCATATAATCAGTTATGTTATATGGATCAGATTGTTGGACAATATCTAGTAACATGAGGAAACGAATTGAAGCAGCAGAGATGTGGTTTTTGAGGAGGATGCAAAGAATATCATGGACAAAATGAATATCTGATGAGGATGTCATGAACAGAGCAAGCACAAAAAGAGAAATAATGTATGAGATCATGAAAAGGCAACGTAACTTTGTTGGACATGTGATTAGGAAAGAGGAGTTAGAATGCACGGTAATTATGGGAAAGATTGAAGGGAAGAAAGCAAGAGGAAGGCAAAGACAAATGATGATGGAGACAGCAGCCAGGGAACTGGAAATGAATACCAATGAATTGATCCACTTGACCCAAAACAGGAGTGTGTGGGCCATGGCAGTCAAAGCTCAAACTGGGCATGGCACCTGATGATGATGATCATATAACAAAGCAAGCCAACTTCTCAAAATACTTTTATGGCAATCTTTATTGGAATTAATTTAATTGTGGTTGGCAGTTTATAGCATTGCAGAAAACTTTTCCAGTTTTGTGGTGTCTCTGTGTTGCTGCTAAGCCATGAACTAGAGCTATAAACAGTGTCCTTTATGGAGTGGAGTTCCAGAATTGAAATCTAGTGATAATGAAGATGTGGTGATGCATTTCCAAGACTTGCAAGTGGATATATTTTGAAAGATCACAGAATTGAGGGTGTAGGAATTGGTGCAGAAGACATGAGCTTGAGCCAGATTAGACATGGTCATATTGAATGGCAGGACTACCTTGAGGGGCTGAATGGCCTACTTCTGCTTCTATTTGCTTATGTTCTTATGTAGTAGTTCCCAGTACAATGTATCAAGGGCATTCATGTGACATTCCCAGTTCTTAATGGTATTTTTACCTTTATATAAACTAAAACTTCTAACAATGTAAAATACATTTGCTAATTTCTGAATCTTATCTTACAATGAAATTATAAAGCAAGGAGATTCTAAGGGTTGAATGCGCTAACAGGATGGAAGATCATGATGCACATATTGCCTATGTCCATTAATTACATCACCAGGTACCTTCCTCAAGCTTGTGTTTGGATCTTATTACATTACATTCTGTCCAGGCATGCATGTACTCATTCCCATGATAACCATATGACAATAAGACATAGGCCATTCGGCCCATCAAGTCTGCTTCCCCCTTCCACCTTGGCTGATACATTATCCCGCTCAACCCCATTCTCCTGCAGTCTCCCTGTAACCTTCAATGTTCTTACTAATCAAGAAGTGGCTCTGCACTCTATCATCAACACTCCCTCTACTGTATTCTCTCAGCTCCTTCCCTTCATTACAATGCAAACAATACTTGTTTTCTTACTTTTTCAGTTCTGATGAAGGATCTTTGACCTGAACTATCAACTCTGATTCTTTCCCCCTACTGCCAGACCTGCTGAATATTTCCAGCAACTCCAGTTTTTGTTTTGGATTTTCAGCATCTGCAGTCTTTTTTGCTCCAGTTCAGCAACGTCCCTCCACAGCCATCACTCTCCAGCCATGGAAAAATCTTCATAATTCCACTCAACACCCTTTCATTTTCCTTCTCTTTCACAGAAGCTTCCAACTGCTGTTACTGAACCTGGCTCTGGCATTTCCTGCTCTTGTTTTTCCAAAACAGAAGTCAACTTCTTTGGAACAAAGGAGTTTGGTAGGAGATTTAATTATATTAAATTATAAGAGACTTTGACAGCATAAATAGGCATTACTTATTTTGCTTAGCAGTCAGGATTAGACAATGAACATACTGTAGATTTATATTAGTTGGAAGAGGAGTGTTGAGGAAATTCTTTTTACTCAGTGAATAAGGGTAGGAATATGTTTTTTGTTCCCTCCCAGTGATAAAGTCATGAAGCACTACAGCACATAAACAGGCCCTTTGGTCCACCTAGTCCATGTTGGCCCATTTTTCTACCCAGTCCCATCTACCCACACATGGACCATATCCTTTCATGCTCCTCTCAACCATGCACCTATTCAAAATTCACTTAAATGTTCAGAACAAACCTGCATCCAACATTTCTGCTGGCAGCTTGCTTCAACCACTGTCTGAGTGAAGAAGTTCCCCTTAAATCTTTCACCTTTCACTCTTAACCTGTAACTTATAGTTCTTGTCTCGCCCAGCCTTAGTGGTAGCTAACCAGCAAATTACTCTGTAGGGTATGGATGATATCTTTAAATAGCAATGGCAGAAAAATCCTCCCTGGCACCAAAAGTATCTTCAAGTCTGTGAGGTTAGAACACAGAGTTATAAAAGGGAAGTGCCACCATTGCACACTAACCGATGTTAGAATTTGGCTGTTCTACACACCCCTGGTAGATATTTACAACACCTGCCTCAATAAGATTTTGTTTGATTTGCCTTAGAAATATCTGTGCACTCACTAAGGATATAATTTCAAATCTCACAGGGTGATTGTAGGCTTCAAACCTGAACTATGCTCTGCCCAGCTTTACATTCACCATGTGGTTTTTGTTTGACTCGTCATACATGATATTCCGTGCAGCAGATGAAAGGCTTTCCAAGTCCCATCTATAAGCTGGGTGCATGCGTTGAAAAATATGACTGCAGAACAGCTCGACTTTTCATTCCAAGTGGTAAAGAGGCATTGAGTTGTGCCATGTTAAAATATTACACGTGTGGGTGTTCCTGCTTTCCTTTATACCAGGTTTTCTCAAATATCCCTTTCATCTTAAGTTTTAGAACAGCATTATTTCACAACGTAGTCTGCATGGAATAAAATAATATCTATGGATGTGATGAGGTTGTTTGGAGCCATACAGCATGGCAACAGGATATTGGTCCACCAAAGTTGTACTGACCAATGGATCATCATCTGCATTAAAAAAAACAAGGATTTTCATTTTTAAGGAAAGAGGAACAGTTTAAATTTCATGTCTGAGACCCTTTGTTGGGGCTGAGAAAGAGAGCAGAAGTAATGAATTCATTTATGTGTTTTCCTGCTTACTTTTAACAAAATTTACCCAGAAATCCATTTTCACCAGACACGAGGTTCTGCAGGTGCTAGAAATCCTAATGAAGGGTCTTAGTACAAAAAGTCGACTGTTTATTCCCTTCAATAGATGCTGTCTGACTTGCTGAGTTCCTCCAGCAACTTGTGAGTGTTACTCTATTTTCACCATCTTTTTATCCCTTTTCTCTCTTTCCTAGTTCTGATGCAAGGTCTTGGTCATGCAACGTTAACTGTTTTCAGCAATACTTAGGAGAATTTAGAATATTATTTTGGGATCTCCTATCAGTTACTGATCAAGTGAGGTTTTAGAAAGCTGCTTCACACCCCATATTGCCATGTTCCAGCACTACCCATTGGAGAAAGAGCCTTTGAGATTATTTGTGAAATTTTCCCTTCTGTCCACCTGGTAATTTCTTGCGGCAACAGAGCTCGGGGTAGAGAGACTATTTTAGGAGTCTGGTATCTGGCCTGCCCATTGGAGCCATCCTCATCGCTGTGGATGCTGCCTCAGGAGAGGGCACTGATATTTGTTTGCTTACCTTACCAATGGTTTTTGAGAACCTTGTCCAAACAGTATTTCTCCAGTCTTTGGTCTTTATGGTCCATATTTCAGAAGCATACAAGACAGGTTGCTGCTTCTTTGTAGCCCATAGGCTTTGTGCTTTTTTTAAAAGACTTTGATCTTATTGGATCAATACGGAGGTTCTTCAGGAGATTAAGAGTGAGGCATGAAACGTGGCGATTACGGCCGTTTTATGAAGTGTTACAAGAACAAATAATGAGCAAAGAAGATTAGAGAGAAAACAAATAAGTTGTGGTTGTCTTATACAAAAACTAGCTCCAATTCAAAGGATAACACCGTTCCAGTCATAACAATTAGCCTATAAAATGAGTCAAGTGGTGTGATATTTGCTGCAGAAAAACAAAGAAGCTTTTAGAAAAACACAAAAGCAGCACAGAAACAATTGTTCGAAAATTCTGTGAACAAATGCATATAGTATACATAGATGATTATATAAAAATAAGCATAGGAAAGATAAACCAAAGAAAATAACAATTTACACCCTAATCCAACAATCCTCAAAGACTTACTTTTTCCCTCAGTCAGCCAAAAGCTGAGCTGTCATGCTGAAATGGAGAGTGAATTCCATCATCAATGTCTAATATGGGAAGTGATCCATGTTCTACAAGGCCTTATCAAGGACCTTTATTGTTGTTGACATTGGTTGGTAGAGGACATCTATTGTTCAGGTATTAAGTGTAAGGTCCTTTCTCCCAACGCTTCATTGCAATTGGAGCTCACTTATCCACATTGTCTGCATACTGTCACTCAATGACTAAAGTTGGAGTGACCTTAGTTCTGGAGCAGAGAGATCAAGGATTGAACAGTTTTCAGTCTTTCCAATGGATTAGATCCATTCCAGAGGAAATTTTGGGGCTAAGGTTTAGTATTGTAGTATGCAAATTTCTGAGGGGCATAGATAGGGTAAATGCATACAGTCTTTTCCCCTGAAGTTGGGTGAGACTAATACTAGAAGTTAAAGATTTAGGGTGAAGGGTGAAATATTTAAGGGGAACTTCTTCACTCAGAGGGTGGTGTGAGCAATGTTCCCTCTAATTTATGCACAACAATCTTGTGCTGTGCAATTTTTTTTGCCCAGTGACAACAAAATGTGCGCACTGAATAATTTTTTCAATAAAAACAGTGTAAATAAGCCAGTTCCAAAATCTGCAGACAAGTCATCGCAAACTCCACGTAGTTAACACCGTCCACATCAGAAACTGGAAAAGGAAATGTGATTGTGTATGGTCATGAAATGTACTTAACATTGCCAACGAGGTAGAGGGTAACAACCTGCAGTGTGCAGTTTAAATTCCTTTGTGCGCTAGTAGCAAAAGATGTGCTTAGAGGGAACATTGGGTGTGAGTGTGGAACGAGTTGCCAGTGGAAATGGTGGGTGTGGGTTTAATTGCAACACTTAAGAAAGGTTTGGAGAGGTACATGGATGAGAGGAGTATGGAGAGCTACGGACTGGGTGTGGTTAGACGGGACTAGGCAGAAAAACAGGTTGCCATACTAGATAGACTGAAGGCACTGTTGTGGTGCTGGAGTGTTCTATGACTCTGACTGAGAAAAGTATTGGGTGATGGTTCAACTTTGTCCCATACCAGTCTAAACTGGAGTTGGGTCTATTGTGGACCCATTGGTAAGGTTACAACTTGCACGCATTCACAAAGCAGACACACAATAGTATTTCTGCAGGCAGCCAAATCTGAGAAAGGTTTTGTGATGTTCAAATACCCACTATAGCCCTCCTCTGTGCCCATGTTACCATGTACCTGCAGAGTATATTGCATGCCATCAGCCCAATAGAGGAAGAATTCTTCAAAAGGGGCTCAGACACTGGGGGAAGCCCCCACTAGAACCAGGCTGCCTAGACACACATGCACTGCATGGCTCAATTTACAAGTAGACAGCTCTTCCAATTTGTTATCAGCAATCTTCAAACATATATACCTTTCAAAGATCAAAAATTCAAAATTCAAAGTAAAATTTATTATCAGAGTACATACATGTCATGACATACAACCCTGAGATTCTTTTTCTGTGGGCATACTTAGCAAATCTTTAGGACAGTAACTGTAAATATCAGGTACTGTTAACTGTAAACAAATTGTGCAAATGCAGATATAAATAAATGGAAATAAATAACGAGCATGAAATAACAATATAACAGAGTCCTTAAATGAGTATAGCTATCCCGTTTTGTTCAAGATCCTGATGGTTGAGGGGCAGTAACTGTTCTTGAACTTGGTGGTGCAAGTCCTGAGGCACTTGTATCTTCTACCTGATGGCAGCGTTGAGAAAAGAGCATGGCCTGGAGGTGAGGATCTTTGATGATGGATGCTTCTTTTCTACAGCAATGTTTCATGTTGATGTGCTCAAAGGTTGGGAGGGAGTTGCCCGTGATGTACTGGGATAAATCCATTACTTGCTGTAGGATTTTCCACTCAAAGGAATTGGTGTTCCCATACCAGGCTGTAATTTAGACAGTCAGCACACTTTCCACCAGACATTTTCAGATGTTTTCCAAGGTTTTCGATGACATGCTGAACCTCTGCAGACTCCTGAGGAAGTAAAGGTGCTGTTGAGCGTACTTCCCAATAATACTTATATGATGGGTCCAGGACAGGTCCTCTGAGATAGTGATAGATAGATAGATAGATAGACATACTTTATTGATCCCGAGGGAAATTGGGTTTCATTACAGTTGCACCAACCAAGAATAGAGTATAAATACTCTTGAATTTAAAGTTACTGACCCTCTCCACCTCTGATTCTCTGACGATTACTGGCTCACGGACCTCTGGTTTCCCTCTCCTGAAGTCTACAATCGGTTTCTTGGTCTTATTGACACTGAGTGAGAGGTTGTTGTTATTACACCATTCAGCCAAGTTTTCAGTCTCCCTCCTGTATGCTGATTCATCACCTCTTTTGATATGGCCCACAACAGTGGTGTCATCAGCAAGCTGGTATATGGTATTGGAGCTGCACTTAGTCACACAACCATAGGTGTAAAGCAAGTAGAGCAGGGAGCTAAGTACACATCACTGTGGTGCTCCTGTGCTGATGGAGATTGTAGAGGAGATGTTTTTGCCAATCCAAACTGACTGGGGTCTGCAAGTGAGGAAATCCAGGATCCAATTGTACAAGGCCCAGGTCTTGGAGTTTACTGATTAGTTTTGAGGGGATGATGGTGTTAACTGCCAAGCTATAATTGATAAAGAACATCCCGGTGTATGCATCTTTGCTGTCCAGATGTTCCAGGGTTGTGAGAAGAGCCAACAAGATAACATCTGCTGTTGACCTGTTGCTTCAGTAGAGCAATTGGAGTGGATCCAAATCACCACTCAAACAGGAGTTGATATGCCTGTCAAAACACTTCATCACTGTGAATGTAAGTGCCACTGGGCGATAGCCATTTCGACAGGTTACCACATGCTTCTTGGACACAGGCACAATGGAAGCCTGCTTGAAGCAGGCAGGTACCCACACATTGCTGGAGCAAGAGGTTGAAGATATCTGTAAATACACCAGCTAGTTAGTCAGCACAGGTCTTCAGTATTCAGCCAGGTACTCTGTCCAAATTGGATGCTTTACTTGGATTCACCCTACTGAAGATAACCAGCACATCATCTTCAGATACTGAGACCAAAGGATCATCGGGAGACATGGGTGTGTGACGGTTCCTCACTGTTCTGGTGGTCAAACTGAGCATAGAAGGCATTGAGTTCATCTGGAAGAGAAGCTCTGCTGTCCCCTATGTTGCAAGATTTAACTTTGCAGGAGGTTATGGTATTCAAACCCTGTCGAGCATCCCCCGTTGATTCCACTCTAGTCTGAGATCTCCACTTCACCTGAGAGATGGCTTTCTGGAGATCATACATGCAGCTCTTGCAACATTCTTGATCTCCAGACCTGAATGCCTCTGATCTGGCTCTCAGCAGGTTCCAGGGATTCTGATTACTGAAAACCCTGAACGATTTTGTGGGGACACACTCATCCACAGCAGTTTTAATAAAGTCTGTAACGACCCTGGTGTAGTCACTCAGGCTGTCGGATGAGCTCTTGAACACGGCCCAGTCCTCTGACTCAAGGCACTCTTGTAAACGTTCCTCAGCCTCCCGTGACCACCTCTCGGTTGTCTTGATCTCTGGAGCGTTGCTCTTCAGGCTGTGTCTGTACGCAGGTGACAGGAGCACAGCCAGGAGATCCGACTTGCCAAAATGCGGTCTCAGGAAGGCATGCTAGGCATTCCTTGCCATAGCGTAGCAGAGCTCTGGTGTGTTGGGACCTCTGGTGCAAAAGGTAAAGTGCTGGTGATAACTGGGCAGGGTTTTCTTCAAAAGGGCCTGGTTAAAGTTGCCAACGATTTGAAATCAAAAAGAATAAAAGAAAAATCAACCACTTGTTATCATTGAAGGGGAAGCACTTAACCGTGGGGTTAACACCTATGTGTAATATCATCAATTAAGGTCTCCCAGAAGAACACGAGGGACAAAGGTATATATTCTTCCTGAATAGTTCACTTAAAGCTATGTAGATGCGAGATGGTTTGGAGAACTTAGGATGTAAAATCGGCATATGTGTTGGCAATTTCATTGATTCATGGTCTTGTGCAGATGTTCCAGTAGACCTACCCTTCCGACCAAGCTCTTGGTCATCTTCCCAATGTTTCCTTACATAGCTTAGTGTCAAATTTTATTCAATCACACTTCTGTTTTGTGAAGTGGGAAACGGAAAGTGAATCATGTTCTGATGACGTGTATTAGTGCACCACAAGGGGTAACAGACAGCTCCAGTGAAGCATGAATAACTATTGTTTCTTGTCTGTTGTGTTATCATAAATTCTCACAGCCGAGCCCTGTGAAATTGTTGCATAATAGGTCTCAAAGTATAGTGATAAAGGGTAAGTCAGCAGACATTGAACCAGCTGAAATCTAGGATGAAATGTGAAACTAATGTAGAACGATCCAAATTTATTGTTAATGAAAGGTGTGTGCATGTATGTATTTGCATTAACACCAAAACAATTCGCATTTATACAGTCCTTTTAACATAATGGCTGGTGTATATACTGATTATTAGGTAGTAGTTCCATGGAAAAACACCACCCAAATACAGTGCGTGTGCCAACTTGCCATTGAGTTCCGTTACTGTGCGTTGAAAAATGGAAGTCAGAAATGATCTGAAGGTCAAAGCCTTGACTCTTCTGGTACAATGTGAAGGGCTGGAATCTGTCCCCTCAGTTTTATATCAAGGGCTGATGTAAAAGCTTAAACTCATTCATTTGAGCTTAAAGGGACAAAGCAGTTTTTAAAATTATTATTTAATCTTAATGTCTTATTATTCCAGTAGTTGAAGTCTAGAAATGGACACAATGGTCATCAGTGGGGGAGCAATAATATCAGGAATTTACTACTGAAACACCTCAGAAATCGGAGAGGGCTCAGGTGCTTGGAGAGATGAGTGTGTGAGAGAGAGAGAGTGAGGTGGGGAGAGAGCCAAGCACATGGTGAAACCTAAATTTTAGAGTAATTATGTTGTATAAGTCATAGGGGTGACGGTGAACTGAATGGGGCAGGTTAGGAAATGGGCAGCATGTCAGGCCTGCATAGGCATGCACAACTCCCAGTCTCACCCAACTAACAAGACTCACCTGCCACTCATTTCTAACTCATTACCTGCAGCCAACTGAAATCTAGCTCTGATCCACAATCTTTGTTCACTAATTGAAACAGCCAGTCTCAACCAGTTTTTATGATTTGCACTGAGCCAAGATTGCCTTCCTCATTTCTCTCTTGACTGGGTGATGTCTGGCCTGGGCCACTACAAACTGGGACAAAAAAAACCCCACTTCCAACCAATATGAAGATTTTACCATTGAGTTGCACTGGGCTTTCGGCCGTCTGGGAAGTGGAAGGGAAGCAGTGGGTTGAATATTTCGCCTGTGTCAAGGCTCACGCTCGATGCTGAATTCAGGACCCTTGCGGTGAAGTGAGGAAATGCTGATGACCCAGTACCATCCTGGCCTCTCAGGGAACTTGAAAGATGAGCTGATTACCCAGGAGATGCCCACCAACCTCGAAAGCCTCATCGCTGTGGCCCTCTGTATTGACAAGCTTCTAATGGAACAACCTGCCAGGTCATCAACCAGAGCCTCAGTTCCATTCCCAGAACAATTTCAGGCTGCTGGACCCTCATCAACTCCTCCTGAAACTATGGAGTTAGAGAGAGTTCCTTCAACCACCGCCCCCACCAAAACCGTGAGTGTCGGTGGAGAAAAAGCTTGTGCACTTAGTGTGGAGCAGCTGATCACCCACGCATCAAATGCCTACTGCGTCTGGGAAACAGCACCGCTAGGTAGAGATGAGAGGCCTTCTATCTGGTAGGCTTCCTTCTGCCCCTTATTCCGGCATCATAGCCGGACTCTCTCTGTCCTTTTCCACATCTGATGGCTCTGCACACACAGGGGGCTCTGGTGGATTCCAGCACAGCAGGTAACTTTGTGGAGCAGAGTGTGTGTGTGCAGCTTGGACTGCCTACTGAGCCTTTCTCTCACTCCTTCTGCATCGTGGCCGTTGATGGACGTCCCTCGGGGACTGGAATGGTCAGAGCGTGCGCATGAGCATTGGAAAGCACCGCGAGCCCCTCCAACTCCTCATCGACTAACCCAACACTCCCCTCACCTTGGGTTACTCTGGCTCTCCACTTACGACCCTCACTTCACCTGGCCACTGCTGAGTCGGGGACCCACCTGCCTGCAGCCTCAGTTGACTTCACCCCGTAAAATCACTGGTGATCGAGGAAACCCTCAATCTCACCAAACTCCCATATTAATACTATGGCTTAGCCTTTGCTTTCAGTAAAAGAGAAGCGAGCACCCTGCTGCCTCACAGACCACACGATGCATGATCGAACTCCTCCTGGGCACCACCCCTCCCCAAGGTCATCTGTTCTCCCTCTCCCATCCTGACACCCAAGCCATAAATGACTACATCACTGAAGGACAGCTTTTTCCAACCATTCCCATCCCCAGCTGGTGCAGGGTTCTTCTTTGTCAAAAAGAAGGACAAGGTTCTTTGGCCTTGCATTGACTATCATGGAATCAACAAAATTGGCATGAAGAACTGCTACCCTCTTCGCTTGATGGATAGTGCATCTGAACCACTCCACAGGGCCCAGATCTTCACCAAACTGGATCCACGTAGTGCGTACAATCTGATCCGCGACTGTCAGAGGGTTGAGTTGGAAGACAGCATTCATAACACCCACAGCCACTACAAGCACTTGGCAATGTCATTCAGACCTTCTAACAGTCCAAGCCTTCACTAATGAGTGCCTCCAAGACACGCTACACAGATATGTGTTCATCTGCCTCGACGACTTCTCCAAGGACCCCCTGGACCACATCTGTCATGTCCGTTCAGTTCTTCAGCGTCTCCTTGAAGACTTACATTACTGCAAGTTAGAGAAATGCCAGTTCCACACCCCAGTCATTTCCTTCCTGGGTAATGTGCTTTCACCCCAAGGTATACCGTGGACAAAGAGAAAATGCACACCATCATTGAATGGCCCCGACTGTGCTCCCTCCAACAGCTACAACACTTCTTGGGATTTTTCAACTTCTACCATTGATTCATTAGAAATTACAGCCAAATTGCTGCTTCTCTCACCTCCCTCATCAAATTACCTACCTCACAGATAACCTGGTCTGCTATAGACCACGCTTTTGAGAAGCTCGGCAAAGCTTTACCACTGTCCTATTCTCCGCCATACGAACCCCTCCAGTCCTTTTGTGGTAGAGGTGGATGCATCTGACATGGGTGCTGGGCCATCCTCTCCCAGCCTGGACTGGATGGGAAACCATACCCTTGTGCCTTCTTCTCGCACAAGTTTAACTCAACTCCGTGCTGTTATGGAGTAAGAGACAGGGAACTATTGGCCACCAAATGGCCCTTGAAGGAACTGAGACATTGGCTGATGAGGCACTGAGCCCTCCTTGATCTGGACTGACCACCAGAACCTCGTATCATTCAACAGATCCACCAACTCAACCTACTACAAGCTTGCTGCGCCCTCTTCTTTAAGCAATTCAACTTCATCTCCTACCAACCCAGCTCCAAGAACACTACAGTGGATGCCCTGTCACGTCACTTTGACCTAGCTGAAATGGAGATCGACCCTCAGTCCTTCCTTCATTCCATCCTCGGATCGATCACCTGGGATCTTGAGAACCAGATCCGCCAGAACCAGCAGCACGAGTCTGCTCTGGCTGACACACCCGACAACCACACGAACAAGCTGGTGGCTGGGAGCTCTGAGGCGCTCCAGTGAATCCAGTGCTCACTCCTCTCTGGCTATCCAGATGCACAATGGACTCTGCATTTTCTGTGACACCAGTCCTGGTGGCCCACTGTGATAATAAATGTATATCAGCTTGTCGCTATCTGCCCTCAATGTTTCCAGTCCAATTCCTCCAACCAATTCCTCCTACCGGTCCCTCAAATAGCCATGGTCCCACATCACCATGGATTTCATCATGGGTTTGCCACCTTCCAGTAGGGCCACAATGATCAGGACAGTGGTAGCCCAGTTCTGCAAAGCGGCGCACTTCATCGCCCTCCCCAGTCATCCGTCAGCCGCTGAGACAGTGGACCTGGTTCTCCAACAAGTTGTTCGCCTCCACAGTTTCCATCAGGAGATTGTGTCGGACCAGGGTACACAATTCATTTCCTGCTTCTGGTGAGCCTTCTGCTCCCTCCTCCGCACCTCAGTGAGTTTGTCCTCTGGCTCTCATACGTAGACCAGTGGTCAGTCAGAAAGACCCAATCAGCAAGTGGAGGAAGTTTCTGCGACGTTTCATGGACTCTAACCCTTCCACGTAGAAGAAGTAGCTGCTCTGGACAGAACTGTCCCAAAATCTACACACCACCTCTGCCACAGACATGTTACCCTTTGAAGTGCTTCATGGCTACCAACTCTCGTTGCTCCTCACGGAGGAGCCAAGAATGGAGGTTCCATCTGCCAGGGGCTTGGACACCTTCTACGTGTCCTGCCTCAAGCCTGTGGTCCATGGACCACTCAATCCATCTGAGCTTGCATCTAGGATGGTGGAAGGTGATTCAGTGTACATGGTTTGCTGGTTGATCGACTCATGTTGTCATTGATAGGGTGTGCAGTTCCTGGTCAACTAGGAAGGGTATGGCTTGAAGGAGAGGTCTTGGGTGCCATCCAATTTCATCTTGGATGCATCGCTCATTGATGAGTTTCACTGGACCCATCCAGATTGTCTTGGGCTGTTGGATGCCAACTGTCAGAAGGGGTTCTGTCCTGCCAGGCCTGCATAGGCAGGCACCTCCCAATCTCCACTCGGCTAACAGATGTCTCCTGACACTCATTTCCAATTCATCGCCTGCAGCCTATTTAAACCAAACTCTTATCCACAATCCCTTTCACTCATCAACTCAGCCAGCCTCAGGCAGTTAGTCAGAATCAGAATCAGGTTTATTATCACTGGCATGTGATGTGAAATTTGTTAACTTAGCAGCAGCAGTTCAATACAATACATAATATAGAAGAAAAACAATAAAATAAAATAAAAATAATAATTAATAAATAAATTACAGTATACGTATATTGAATAGATTAAAAATCATGCAAAAAACAATACTATACATTTTAAAAAGTGAGGTAGTGTCAAGGGTTCAATGTCCATTTAGGAATCTGATGACAGAGGGGAAGAAGCTGTTCCTGAATCGCTGGGTGTGAGTCTTCAGGCTTCTGTACCTCCTACCTGATGG
The DNA here is from genome assembly GCF_030028105.1 of Mobula birostris. NCBI lineage: Eukaryota > Metazoa > Chordata > Chondrichthyes > Myliobatiformes > Myliobatidae > Mobula > Mobula birostris. The sequence goes on from NC_092402.1 coordinate 40,923,170, forward strand.
TAACAATGAGAAAAGGACATGCCCTGGGTACTGGAGGTCTTTAATAATGGATGCTGCCTTTCTGAGACTGCTCCTTGAAGATGTCCTGGGTACTTTGTAGGCTAGTACCCAAGATGGAGCTAAATAAATTTACAACCCTCTACAGCTTCTTTTGGTCCTGTGCAGTAGCCCCCCTTCCCCATACCAGACAGTGATGCAGCCTGTCAGAACACTCTCCACGGTACATCTGTAGGGGTTTTTGAGTGTATTTGTTGACATGCCAAACCTCTTCAAACTCCTAATAAAGTATAGCCACTGTAACTCCAAGCCTCCAGTTACTTTGTTGCCTTGTTGAGTTAAGTATTTGTTCTCTTGTTATTTTGCAGTTGACTATTGAAGTTATTGCTCGCCGCTAAATCATCTCCGCTGCTCTGTGCTTGGGTCAAACCTTCTCTACATTTCCTGACGCACAAAATATTTTTGGTTGTAGAGTTTGCCCTACGATGCATTGGGATGGTTAAGTCTGATGGTTGTACTGATGTGCATTTGAACAACAACTGAACTGAGCGAGTGATATTTCCAAACAGAAACCAGCAGTCCTGCTGATGGTGTGGTTTGGAAGCTCTTGTTAGGATTAAAAATAGCCTCAGTGTTGTCAACAGTCTTATTGGGCCTCAAGCTGTAAAATTAACAACCTTTTGAGTATTGTTCAAAAGTTACAAATCTTTAATGTTCATGAAATAGCTGCAATCATTCATTGCCCCCAGTGAAACATCGGTTTGCCAATGAAATAACTGTCTCAGCCTGAGTGTAAACACACATCATGATTATGAATAGCCTTTCATTTTATTTATACACACCAATTTATCTTGCTTTAGAGTATTGTTAATAGAGTACAATGTGGCCTCAAAGCAAATCATCAAGTTTGTTCATTACTAATTAATGTTTTAGAAGTAAAATAAAGAAAAATAATCATCTGGCTGGAGGGAAAACAGAAACTACACCTAAGCTTGTCCTCCTGTTTCTGCTACCGTCTGTATTTCAACACTTGCCCTGTTTCCAGGTGTTTTCAATCTAAACAAAACATTTCTGAAAGATAAAGTGGATACAATAAATGATCTATTTTCATTCACCACATTAATCAAATAGGCCATTATAAATGACACATTGTTTTCTATACGCTTGCAATGTAAGGCATCCAAAGAGCTTTTGCTAGTCGCTTGCAGATGTAACACAATGCTTTGCATTTTAATCAGTTTCAAAGATTTATTGCTTCCTGCTTGTGGTTATCATTTAGGTTAATTCTTGGAAAAAATGCACCAAATGCAGTTTTAAGGATACTTTCCAAATTATACAATGAGAGAATATTTTCTGAGAATTATAACATTATTCTTGAATGTGACAAATCCATCCTGGAAATGAAGGTCCTGTCTTTTCTATTTAGATTGTCTGTTTTTGTCCCAGTTTTTTCCCCCCCAATCACCCTGTGTGATCACGGGCACACTGCGCTCCACACCCGCTAACATCATTTACAGACTTGCAGACATTGCTTCCCCAGAGATCCGAAGACACACTACGACAAAAAGTGAAAAAAGTAAACAGTACTTGGATCCACAGCACCCACTACATCATCATGTGCCAATTTCCAACCACCTAAAGTCGAGGAAAAGCTTTGCGACAGTAGAGGAACTACCACACGGAACATCCCCCCAAACATACAGGATTGACCTCTGGCAACAAACAGAAGCCAGAACCCCACCAAACAACACAGTGCAAGACCCCACAGAAATGTTGCCAGACGGGGCACTGCTTGACAGGCGGAAGTGGTGCACTCTCAACAGAGCGAGAGCGGGAGTTTCTAGGACGGGAGACAATATGGTGAAGTGGGGTTTAAAGACCAGCGAATCCTGTGAGTATGGCGAAAGGGTGCAGAACATTGAACACGTTCTGTGAAACTGCCCACTCTCACCTGATTTAGCTGACACTGATCTGCTCAACATCAACCAAACAACACTAGAGTGGCTGGCTGTCTGGTGTGACAAGCTGTGATGATGACCCTGTGTAATAGGTTCTGGGTTCCAGAGAAGACAATGAATGAGCTTCTCCATAGTCATTCCATCATACCTTGTATACTAATGGACTTGACCTTCGAATTATTGTAGGTTCTGTCTGGCTCTATCCTTTGAGGCTCAGTCAAGATCTAATAATCCTGCGGGGGGAGGACGTGGTTCTGAGGGGTGCATCCATAAAAGATCATCCAATCTGTTTGTTGCTGTCCATTTGTCCAAAGTTGGTGCTTCCATGCTAGAGTCAAAATGTTCCTCTGTGCAATTTGATGACTGGAAAGATCAGAACAGGAATCCTCAAGTGATGTGAATCTTGTCCACTGATGCTTTATGGGTCCCGTCTTCATCCCTGTGAAGTCCTCAATTTAAAATTCCTACCAAAGTACCATGCCAAATTTTTCACCAAGGCATTGCCATTCATTTCCTCCTTCATTCTCTTCACAGAGAGATTTCTCAACCTCCGTAAGTTCCCATGGTTAAACTTTTATATTAGTAATAAACATACAGATTGTCACTCAGTAAAATGGAGTCACTGTCTTCTTGGCCAACAGGAATCAGTAAGGACTGGCAGCAACACCTATTCCATGATTATTCTAAACACTGATGCTCCACAAGACTGTGTCCTCAGCCCCCTACTCTACTCCCTGCAGGCTCGTGGATATATTGCCAAACTCCATCTGCAAGTTTTCAGATGATACCACTGTATTAGGCCAAATCTCAAACTACAATGAGTCTGAGTACAGGAAGGAGATAAACGGCTTAGTAACATGGTGGCATGACAATAACTTGTCCCTCAATATCTGCAAAACAAGAAAGCTGGTCATTGACTTCAGGAAGAGGTTTGTGCCCATGCTTCTGTCTACATCAAAGGAGTTGAGGTTGAAAGGGCTTAGAGCTTCAAGTTCCTAGGATTGAACATCACCAACAGCCTATAATGGTCCAACCACATAGACACCACAGGCAAGAAAGCTTACCAATGGCTCTACTTCCTCAGCAGGCTAAAGAAATTTGGCATGTTCCCATTAACCCTTACTAATTTTTATTGATGCACCATAGAAAGCATCTTACCTGAATGCATAGCATCTTGGTATGGCAACTGCTCTGTCCATTATCTGCAAGAAACTGCAGAAAGTTGTGTACACAGCTTAGCACATCACAGAAACATGCCTCCCATCTGTGGACTCGATCTATCCTTCTTGCTGCCTCAGTGAAGCAACCAGCATAATCAAAGACCCCTCCCACCCCAGATATTTTCCTCTCTCCTGTTGTGCAGAAGATATAAAAGCCTGAAAGCACATACCACCAGGCTCAAGGACATCTTCTGCCCCACTGTTACAAGACTATTAAATGTTTCCGTCATACAATAAGTTGGACTTTTGACCTCACAATCTACCTCTTTATGATCCTGTACTTATTGTTTACATGCACTGCACCTTTTAGGTAGCTATTACTCTTTATTCTTTATTGTGATTGTTTTATCTTATTCTACTTGCTGGTGAATATATAGTCTCTGGAAAATAAAATTGAAGACCTCAGAGCAAGATTGCAGCATCAGAGGTACACAGTGACTGCTGTGTTCTTTGCTTCACAGAAACACGGCTATCCCTCACCATTTCAGATGCAATACTGCAGCTCAATGTCTTCACAATTCTCGGCAAAGACAGGGCAGCTCAGTCTTTTAATGGTAGAGGAGGTGGAGCATGCTTTATGATTAACTCATCATGGTCCACGAACTTGGCGGTTCTGTCTCATTCTTGATCACCCGACCTGAAAGTCTAGCAGTCAAATGTCATCTATTTTACCTGCTGAGGAAGTTTTCCACCATCATCTCGGCAGTGGTATACATTCCACCTCAGGCCATGTCAGGCAGGCACTGGAGGAACTGAGCACTGTGATCAGCTGTCATGAAACAGCACACCCTGATGCCTTCCTTATCATTGTGGGGGATTTCAACCTGGCCAGCTTGAAGTCTCTGAACAGCTACCACCAACATATCACCTGTGGAAGTAGAGGCGCCAACACACTTGAGGACTGTTATACCACCAACAAGAAATCTTACAGTGCCATCCCACAGTCACACCTTGGAAAGTTCAATCACCTGTCTGTACTTCAACTCCTAACCCATAGGCAGAGACTAAAGACTGAAGCACCAATGGTGAGGACCAAGAAGATTAGTGAAGGCAGGTGGAGGAGTCCATACGGGATTGCTTTGAGTTGGTGCACTGGATAGTATTCAGGGATTCATCATTGAGTCTGAATGAATATGCCACAGTTGTCATTGACTTTATCATGGATGAGTGGATGAGTGAGTGCCTTGGAGAACATACTGGTCATATCCAAAACAAAAGAAATTCATAGTCTGTTGAGTGCTAGATCTGCGGCATTCAAGACCAGTGATATAGAACTATACAAGACGTCCAGGTATGACCTATGGAAGGCTATTTTAAGGGCGAGAAAACAATTCTGATTGAGGTTAGAGGTGGAATCAGATGCACATCAGCTCTGAAATAAACATTCTTTTAGTTCACTTACAGGTGCACATATTAACATCCCATCTATTTTCTGTCCTTTATTCTCCATGAAAAATCTGCAGTCATCAATATTCTCAATTAAACTCATCTCCTTTAAGATGGCCTGGTCTCTATTTTTCTTCTCTCATCTCCCCTGTTATGGATTTCATCTCTACTTCCTAATGAAAGAGCTGATTGTGGACTTCAGAAAAGGTAAGACCAGGGAACACACACCAGTCCTCGTAGAGGGAACAGAAGTGGAGAGAGAGAGCAATTTCAAGATGCTGGGTGTCAAGATCTCTGAGGATCTAACTTGGTCCCAACATATCGATGCAGCTATAAAGAAGGTATAGTGGGATGGGTGGGGGGCTACTGCACAGGTCTGAAGTAAGCTGTAGAGAGTTGTAAAATTAGTCAGCTCCATCATGGGTACTAGCCTCCATAGTATCCAAGACATCTTCAAGGAGCAGTGTCTTGGAAAGGTGGCGTCCATTATTATGGACCCCGTCACCCAGGACATGCCCCCTTCTCATTCAGGATCGGCTTCTTCTCCTCTGCCATCTGATTTCTAAATGGACATTGAACCCACAAACACTACGTCACTTTTTAAAAATTTGTTTCTGCATTAATTATTTAATTTAACTATTTAATATACGCACAGTATATATACTTACTGCAATTCACATTTTTTCCTACATTATTACGTATTGCATTGTACCGCTGCCGCTAAGTTATCAAATTTCATGACATGTGCTGGTGATATTAAACCTGATTCTGAAGTTCAAGTTCAAGAACAGACATGGAAACTGAATTGGTTTAAGCCAGTCGTTGTTGGATCCGGTAGTGCTATACAGAGCATTAAGTCCACTCTCCATTACCATAGCTACAAATCCTTTAATTTGTTTTTCTCTCTACTGGAAGCCACCCTTTAAAACCCATTTACCCTTTTTTCCTCCATTCTCAGCTCCTATAGCATGCAGGGTTTCTTTGTGTGGATTTCTTTGCTACTAGTATTGAGATCATCCTTTGTGTTTTCTTCAGTACAATACATCAAACTTCCATTAAGATTCCTAACCATGAATGTATTTACAAGAGAACTAAATGAGTAGATGGATAGAGGACTCACTGATTGGGTATTAGAAGGAAGTGGATGGTAGATCAAGTAGCCTGTAAATCCCAACAGGGACCAAATAGGTCAAATGACATGTTTCTATGTAACACCCCCCCCCCAAAAAAATCTAGCAATTAATGACACAGATATGATAAATAGTAAAGTTAATTATACACTTGACATACAATCAGGGGCCACTTTATTAGATACAGTTGTAAGATGTTAATACAAATATCTGATCAGCCAATCATCAGCAACTCAATGCTTAAAAGCATATAGACAGGGTCAAGAGGTTCAGTTGTTGTCCAGGCCAAATGACAGAATGGGGAAGAAATGTGATCTTAGCGACTTCGACCATGGAATGATTGTTGGTGCCTGACCGGGTGGCTTGAGTATCTCAGAAATTACTGCTCTCCTGGGATTTTCACACACAACAGTGTCTAGAGTTTACAGAGAAGGTGCAGTGAGCTGCAGTTCTGTGGGTGAAAATGCCTTGTTAATGACAGAGGTCAGAGGAGAATGGCCCAGACCGGCTCAAGCTAACAGGAAGGTGACAGTAACTCAAATAACCACGTGTTACAATAGAGCAGTGCAGAAGAGCATTTCTGAATGGACAACACATCAAACCTTGAAGTGGATGGGCTACAGCAGCAGAAGACCACACTGGGTTCTACTCTTGTATCTAATAAAGTGGCCACTAAATGAAAAGCTTGGCTTAAAGGATTGACTGCTTGGTTGCTTCTCTGTTTTCCTTCTCGGGTTCAATTTCAAGTTCACCTTCTGTAGTTTCTCAAACACAAAGACAGAATTGAATTAAAGATGTGTCTGGTTGTTTCTATGTAAACATATAGATAAGACTGAACTACAACAAGAATTGTCAAATCATGCTGCAAGAGTTCAATTTGTACAAGATGATGTTACTTAAATCAATCATGAAGAACAATATATGTTGATAATATTCCCAGGATCAACTTAATTAACAAAGTATATTTAAAGGAATGAAGAAAAATTAAAGACTGTAAGAAAGATAAATGTCCAGTTTTTTGTTTATCATGAACTGCCTCTTAATCATTCATATTTGCTGTAAAGTACTGTTGCTAAGGTATTAGAATAACTTTAAAGCAGATGCACAGCTAGTTCAGACATGCATATCTCTAAAATCTCAACTATTCAAACCGTTTCAGAGAACCAGTCGGCTTTGTAATGCTTCCAGGTGAAATCCAATAGGTCTCACTTAAATGCTCATCGATGTCTCTTGTGGATGGCAAAGTTGTTCTTTATTGATATTGATCACTTGCCACTCTTGGAAGAAAGTTGGACTCTGTGTACCAGGTCCAGTAATTTTCAGATATTTACTATGGGTTTTGTAAAGTAACATCGTTGAAGACCTCAGATAATGTTGCAAAAAGTTACCCTGAGCATCTGAATTTCCTTAATACTCAGCTGTTTTGTGATTTATGCCCGTACTTTAAACCTTTGCACCATGGAATTCTGTCTACCCAATAGGGAATGAAACATCAACTTTCATATCTTTCACACACTCTTCCCCTTTGATCAATTTCATGAACGCTGAAATCGCAAGGCTGCAGGATACCTGAGGAGAATTTTATTATAGTCTCTGCAAACCCCAGACCTTGCATTCGGTTTCTTTATTTCTGTTTGCTATTCTTTGCCGATGCTTTTTGTACTGCTCTGTGCTCTGGAGTTCCAGATGGTTTCAGAATTCTTTTGGGGGAAGGTAAAGGAGAGGTTTATTAAACAATAGGATTCCTTCCAAAAAGACAAACTCTTAGCATAGCAAATTGGGAATTTCACAATTTGCTTGCCGTGTTTAGACCCAGATTATGTTGCAAAGATCATGAACTAATTACATGAACACAACTTATTCATCACTTAAATCTATTATGGATAGTTGTCGTGCCAAAATTACTCAAATATGCCAGACATTTCCCACCTGAGGTGTTCTGTAATGATTTATAATCTACACATAGATTGTAAGCCACTAGGAAAAGCTATAAAAGTGTCTATTCTGTAGTTTTTTAAAAATGTCTTTGAAAGCATTGAACTACTAACTTTAAATGAGAGATTGTTGGGAAAAGCAGAATTAGAATCAGGTTTATTATCACCGGCATATGTCGTGAAATTTGTTAACTTTGCCGCAGCAGTACAATGCAATACCTAATAATAGAGAAAAATTGTGAATTACAGCAAGTACAGTATATATATAAAAATATATACACACACACACACACACACACACTCACACACTCACACACACTCATACACACATACACACACACACTCACACACACTCATACACACACACACATATATATATATATATATATATATATATATATATATAAATAGTTAAGTTAAATAAGTAGTGCAAAAAATAGAAATAGAAAAGTAATGAGGTTCAATTTAAATAAAAGTTCATGGGTTCAATGTCCATTCATAAATTAAATGGCAGAGGGGAAGAAGCTGTTCCTGAATCGCTGAGTGTGTGCTTTCAGGCTCCTGTATCTCCTTTCTGATGGTAGCAATGAGAACCAGGCATGTCCTGGGTGATGGGGGTCCTTAATAATGGATGTCGCCATTTTGAGGCATTGCACTTTGAAGATGTCCAGGATACTACGGAGGCTAGTGCCCATGACGGAGCTGACTACGTTCATAATTCTCTGCAGCTTATTTTGATCCTGTGCGGTAGCCCCCTCCCACCCCCATAGCAGATGGTGGTGCAGCCAGTTAGAATGCTCTCCATGGTACATCTGTAGAAATTTTAAATGGCTCACTCTCACCTCTCCTGATCCTTCTGAGAGGACTGGCATGAGTTTCCTCACCTTACCCTTTCTGAAGTGGACCATCAGTTCTTTGGTCTTACTGATGCTGCGTGCAAGGCTGGTGCTGTAACACCACTCCACTAGCTGTTACCTTGCTCCCGTACGCCCTCTCTTCACCATCTGAGATTCTGCCAACCATGGTTGTATCAGCAGCAAATTTATAGATGGCATTTGAGCTCTGCCTAGCCACACAGTCATGGGTGTAGAGAGTAGAGCAGTGGGATAAGCAAACATCCTTGAAGTGTACCAGTGCTGATCATCAGCAAGGTGGAAATGTTACTTCCAATCCACAAAGATTACGGTCTTCTGGTTTAGAAGTCGAGGATCCAGTTCAAAGGGAGGTACAGAGGCCCAGGTTCAGGAGCTTCTTGAGCAGAACTGGAGGAATGATTGTGTTAAACGCTGAGCTGTAGTCAATAAACAGCATCCTGACATAGGTACTTGTATTGTCCACGTGATCCAAGCCTGTGTGAAGAGCCTATGAGATCGCGTCCACTGTAGACCTATTATGGTGATAGGCAAATTGCAGTAGGTCCAGGTCCTTGCTGAGGCAAGGATTGATTCTAGCCATAACCAACCTCGCAAAGCACTTCATCACTGTAGATGTGAGTGCTATGGGTGATAGTCATTAAGGAAGCTCACCTGCTCTTCTTGGGCACTGGTATAATTGTTGCCCTATTGAAGCAGGTGGGAACTTCCGAATGTAGCAATGAGAGATTGAAAACATCGTTAAACACTCCCACCGGTTGGTTGGTACAGGTTTTCAGAACCCTACCAGACACACCATTGAGGCCTGTCACCTTGCGAGGGTTTACCCTCTTGAAAGATGTTCTGATGTCAGCCTCCAAGACAGAGATCACAGGATCTCCGGGTGCTACAGGGATTCTCATAGTTGTAGTTTTATTCTCCCTTTCAATCCAGGTATAAAAGGCATTGAGCTCATCTGGGAGTAAAGCACCATTGCCATTCATCATGTTAGGTGTCGCTTTGTAGGAAGTAATGGCCTGCAAATCCTGCCAGAGTTGACGTGCATCTGATTTGCCTCCAACCTCATTCAGAGTTGTTCCTTTGCTCTTGAAATTGCCCTCCGCAAGTTGTACCCAGTTTTCTTGTACAGACCTGGGTCGCCAGACTTGAATGCCACAGCTCTAGCCCTCAGCAGACTACAAACCTCCTGATTCATCCGTGGCTTTTGATTTGGGTATGTACAGTAAGTTCTCGTAGGCACACACTCATCCACACAGGTTTTAATGAAGTCAGTGACAGCTTGGCATACTCAGTCAGACTTGAAGATGAGTCCTTGAATGCAGTCCTGTGCACGAATTCAAAGCAGTCCTGTAGGCGCTCCTGTGCTTCCCTTGTCCAAACCTTCTTGGTCCTCACTACTGGTGCTGCAGTCTTCAGTCTCTGCCTATACTCAGGGAGTAGAAGTACAGCCAGGTGATCAGACTTTCCAAAGTCTTAGTTCAATGAAACTATGCATAAAAGTAATCTTAAAAAGAAAGAGATCTTAAACAAGTTGGTCAATTGAATTGATTTGTATGTTCTGTATGAAGTTTGGTAGCTATAGGTAAGGCAGTGTCCCAGACTGTGGAGCTCACCTAGGAGACTGAAAATGGAAGCTAATCCATGAACAAATTAAATATACAAAATAGTTATAGGTGTATTAGTAATGGCAGTTCATCGTTGACAAGGTGGCACATTGTTCTCAGAGTTTATATGACAGCAAACCTCTGAGGGGAGCAAAGGCCAAGAACGCATATAAAAAGTTCAAAGTTCAAAGTACATTCATTATCAAAGTACGTATACTATATACAACCTTGAGATTCATATCCAAAACCAAAGAAACCCAATATAACCCATTTGAAAAAGCCTGAAGGACCAAAGCTCACATCAATGTACTCAGGTATGGTAATGATACTGGACAGCAAGAGAAACTGGATGTCAGGCCTGCTCAGGCAGGCACCTCTGTCTCCACCCATCTGCCACTGGTTTCCAACTCATCACCTGCAGCTTATTTAAACCCAGCTCTCATCCACAGTCCTTGTTTATTGAACCAGCCTGCTACAGCCAGTTGCTCCCTATATGAAGATTTTTCTGCTGAGATATGCTGGGTTTTTGACTGTTTGGGAAGTGGAAGGGAGGCAGCACATTGGATACTTTGCCTGCATCAAGGCTCATGGTCAGTGCTGGATTACATCATGGAATTCAGAGTCCTCACAGCAAACTGCAGCTGGAATGTGGATGTGCTGCTGGTCCATTATCATCACAGTCTCTCAAGGTGCTTGGAAGATGAACTGTCTACCTGGGAGATGTCCATCGACCTCGAAAGCCTCATCACTCTGGCCCTCCACGTTGACAGGCGTCTTATGGAATGGCCTTCCAGATCATCAGACAGAACACCCGTTCCATTTCCAGAACCATTTCAGTCTGCAGGACCCTCATCAGCAACACCTCCAGAAACCACGTAGTGAGGGACAGCTCCTTTACCCTCCCAAGAGCATGAGCATCTGTGGAGAAATGACTTGCGGAGCAGTTGATCACCCACGCATCAAATGCCCACTGCATCTGGGAAACAACACCACCACATAGAGACGAGGGGTAAGCTCTCCCCGGCCTCTCATTCCAGCGCCATAGCCTGACTCACTCACTCTGTTCTCCTCCACACCCCAACAGTTCTATGCACACAGGAGGCTCTAGTGGACTCCTGTGCAGCAGGCAACTTTCTGAATTGGACTTCTTACAAAGCCTATCTCTCACCCCTTCCACGACACGGCCATTGCCAGCCCTCCCTTGGGGTCTGGGATTGTCAGAGCATGCACTCGGCCTGTGCACATGAGCATTGGAGAGCACTGCGAGCCCATCTGATTCCACCTTATTGACTCACCCAACACTCCTCTCATGACCCTCACTTCACCTGGCTTTATGTGCACATCTGCTTGGCTGCTGAATTGGGGACCCAACTGCTGGACCACCTGTCTGCAACCTCAGCTGACCTCACCCGAATAATCCATGGAGATGGAGGAAGCCCTTGACCTCACCAAACACCCCCTGTAATACTACGACTTAGCCATCACCTTCAGTAAAAGGAAAGCCAGCACCCTACCACCTCATAGACCACAGGAGTGAAAGATCGACTTCCTCCCATGCACCCCGCCGCCGAGGTCATCTGTTCTCCTCTCCCCTCCTGAGACCCGAGCTATGAATGGCTACATTGGCGAAGTGCTACAGCTTGGCTTCATTTAACCATCCCAGTGCCCAGCTGGTGCAGGATTCTTCTTTGTAAAAAAGAAAGAGTGGAATCTACTGTCCTTGCATTGACTACCAAGGGCTCAACAAAATCAGCATTAAGAACTGCTACCCTTTCCCCTTTATGGATAACACATTCAAAACACTCCGTGGAGCCCAGCTCTTCACCAAAATGGATCTGTGGAGTGCGTAAAACCTGATCCACATCCACCAGGAGGTTGAGTACAAGATGGCATTCATAACACCCCACTGACCCCAGTGGACCCACTCCTCACCCTTCTCTGGACATCCAGACACACAACAGACCCTGGATTTTCTGTGATGCAATTTCTGGTGGCCCACCATGATCACAGGTGTACTTCAGTTCATCATTCCCTGCCCTCAATGTGCCAGTCCAATTCCTCCAACCAGCAGCCTTCTGGGTCCTGCGCACTACTGGTTCCCCGACACCTGTGGTCTCACATCACCACGGATTTCATCACGGGTTTGCCACCTTCTGATTGGACCACGGTGAGCATGACAGTGGTGGACTGGTTCTCCAAGGCAGCCCATTTCATTACTCTCCCCAGACTTCCATCGGCCACTGAGATGGCAGATCTGGTTCTCCAACATGTAGCTCATCGCCACGGATTCCCTCAGGATATTGTGTCAGACTAGTGCCCACAATTCATCTCCTGCTTCTACTGAGCCTTTTGCTTCCTTCTCCGCAGCTCGGTGCGTTTGTCAATGGCTTTCATAAGCAGAACAATGGTCAATCAGGAAGAGCCAATCAGCAAGTGGAGATACTTCTGCGATGCTTCATAGACTCTAACCCTTCCACATGGAAGAAGAATCTGCTCTGAGCTGAGGTGCCCACAATCCACACACTTCCTCTGCCTCAGGTATGTCACCCTTTGAATTGTTTCGTGGCTACCAACACCTGTTTTTCCCCACTGCCAGGTTCTCCGCTGCTGAATGCTTGGAGGAGGGCGTGGAGGGCCATCCTAGCTGCCAACTGTGCCTACTGCCAGCAGTGCCCAGCCAGACTACTCCAGCATGGAGACCATGTCTGGCTGTCCACCTGTGATCTACTCCTGCACACCAACCTCCATAAGCTCTTGTCCCAGTTCATTGGTCCCTTCAAGATTACCCATCGTATCAATCCAGTCACATACCATCTCTAGCTGCCACCATCTATCAGGATCACACCTACCTTCCACATTCCTGCCTCAAGCCTGTTGTCCATGGACCACTCAACGCACCTGAGCCATCATCTCTAGAACCTAGGATGGTGGAAGGTGGTCCAGTGTATATCATTCACCGGTTGATGGATTCATGTTGTCATGTCAAGGTGTGTAGGATCTGCAATACAGGGAAGGGTGCGGCCCAGTGGAGAGGTCTTGGGTGCCGTCTAATTTCATCTTGGATCCATTGCTCAACGAGAAGTTCCAGTAGACCCAACCTAATCCTCCTGGACCATTAGGTGCTGGCTGTAGGAGTGGAGGTCCTGTCAGGCCTACGCTGGCAGGCACCTCCTAATCTCCACCCAGCTAACAGGAGTCACCTGCCACTTGTTTCCAACTCATCACCTGCAGCCTATTTAAACCCAGCTCTCATTCACAGTCCTTATTCACCCATTGAAGAAGCCAGCCTCAACCAGTTGCTCCTAGCCTTCAGTTACCTTGTTGCCTGTGGTATTTAGTACCTATTTTCTCTTGTTTTGTGGCCACTTGTGGCTTGGTATTTTTGCAGTTTATTTTAAAGTTATCATTCATCGCTGAATTGTCTAAAGTGCTTTGCTTTTGGGTCAAGCCTCCTCTACATTTCCTGACGTTGGAGGCACCAGAGAAATATATTCTATGGTGGTTCCCAGAGGCATAATCAAATAAAAGTGATTATTAGGTTACCTTGAAACACACAAAGAACGTTGGAGGCTGATTATACATTTAAAGATTTAGGATTGTGCTGGATAGGTTGCATCATGAGATCTGTAGCCTTTGCATCTACTCATCTCTGCAATGACAATATGATTAGCAAAATGTAACCTCTAAGAGTACCAAAACCTTGTCATGGTTTGGAGGCTTACATGCCTCAATGACCCAAAGAGCTATATTGGCTGGAGTCAGGGCCTTATGTTTTAGCTTTTGGTAGGGTCACCCATGCTAAACAGGTCAAAGGGTAGAGGCCAGGCTAAGAGATGTCCACTGGTCCTCCAGGTTCAGGAGTTCAGCTCAGGGTTAACAACTCTGACTGGTAAAACAAAACTGTTACAGAAACAACAATGAAGAACCTTTCTACATTTGTGTGCAATGATATTCCTGAGTCTCCACCTGGGACTTGCATGGCTGACAGTAGTGAAAATTGAGAGGAAGCTACTGGCACAATGAAGGAAGCCCTGAACGCTGTCAAGACCAAGGAGAGACAGAGATGAAGGACCTTCATTGCTGCCCTAAACACCCGTGACGTAATGGAGCAGTAAGTAAGTAACAAAATGGAACAGGGCTGGATTGATTAATTTTGGAATTGGATTGGCATAATCACTTTCAGATTGGTTTAATTTTATGCCTGTGTAGGCCTGCCTGAGTATTTTATGCCCCTACCTTACTACTAAGCTACCTTAGTGTTTTAACAAATTGCCTTGTTAGGTGAACAAATTGAATCTCCCTATGGAATTTCAAATAGCTCTGCTTTCAAACAGATTGTGTGAAAGGACAACCCAAGTTTCTCACATGATTTATTTTTTTATCACCTCCCACATTTTGTGCATTTAATGTAGGGGTGGGTGGTTTCTGAGCAAAAACTTCAGCTGTCGCTTCGTTGCAAACACTCTTCGCAGGAGGTTGTGGTTTCAAGGTCTAACCCAAAGCTTCTGTAGAGAAGTCGATATTGACACCTCAGTATAATGCTAAAGACCACTGCAGCGTTGTTAAAGCTGCTTTATTTTGTGTAAGTTGTTAAGTGGAAAGCCTGTATGCTGTCTTTGGTGGGCATAAAAGATCATCACTGCATTATTTGGAAGAAGAGTAGAGGAGTCATTTCCAGTGTTCTGGACAATGTTAGTAAATCACATGCTTTGTCCATCGTCACAATACTATTTGTGAAAGCTTGCTTTTGTAGGAATTGCACATTATAATTAAGAGTATGCTCATAAAAAAAATACAGCATACATTGTAAAGTGCTTTGGGATGCTCTAAAAGTGCTAGTTCTTTCTTTGAATGGCCTCATTACGAGTGTAGCAAGAGACCAAGTTTTAGGAGCTAATTTTCAGCTGAAATGTGTTTAACTTACCCCCCTCTGGATATCGTGAGAGCCTTGGATCAGCAGGCATTTAAGATTTTTGATACTGATTCAATTTGAATAAGAGGGTAACAGCGGGAAGTGGTGACCTCAGGAAGAATAGCAACAGCATGAGGACAAGACTGGATCTTAAGGAATGTGTTAAATTGTGTAGTGATAATACATTATCTTTATATTCCTACTTGATTAAGTTTAACTGTCAGTTTTCTACTTATTAATACAATCTGAGTTTAATCCAAATCATTTTTTATGACTATTTGTTGATTCATTATCTTTGACAGTAGTGTGTGAACTGTGTCACAAATCAGCCCCACGCTTCAGGAAAAGAAAGCACTGTACTGGGTTTGAACTCAAGGCCCTCGTCAGGGGTCAATGCTTAGACCTTTAACCTCTTTCTCAGAGACGAGGGTCCTTGCAACTGACAGGTCATGTAAGGTCATCTGTTTTTGACTCACATTAACATTGTCATTATTCACTTTTTTCAAATCTGCTAAAACCTCTATGTTTTCCCAGTTTAATCCTTTGGACAATCCTGCTTTGAGATTTGTGCATCAGAATGGGATTAAAAAATCTACTTGCCTCCCTTGGGCTCTTGTGATTCTCAGTCATATTTCCCCATATTTGAAGGTAAGTGATTGTAAAATAACCTTTGTACAATGTGCTAGAATGACCCAAGGCAGCACTAGACGCAAGTCACTCTAGTTAGGCCACACCGCAAGTGGTCCAAGTCTTACAACTCAAATTCCATATTTGGAATATTAAGCTATTGGTCTAGTTCACAACCTTATTGTGCAAATGCCTAGCATACTTGTTTTAAATTTCTTCCTTTGATATTTTCAGATAGATCTTAAATAATTTAATTTAAATAGATAATATCTTGATTAAAATAGCAGAGTGGAATTTGATACATGCTTATCAAAACACCTTGCTTTTTATGTATAAATCCAAAATTTCGATACAGATTTTCAGTACTTCTTAACATACACATACTTACGCACATGCACAGGTTCGCACACACACATGCTCACATGCTCTCACACACACATGCACTCACACACACGCTCTCACACACATGCTCTCACTTGAAGGCTTTCACATATACGCACTCTCACACAAATGCTTTCACACACGTGCACTCTCTCACAAATACTTCCACACACATACACGCGCGTGTTCTCACAAACACACACCTGCATGCTCTCACACATTCTCACAAACACACATGCTCTTAAAAGCCCTCTCATACACATACATGTACTCTCACATAAGTGCTCACTACACACGCTTTCACACAAACATACTCACACACGCACACTCACGCTCACACTCACACTCATACTCATGCACACACTCGCACACACTCACGCACACACTCACACACACTCTCACGCACATACTCACAGTCTGCCTGATACATTTTTCGCAATTATATCTTCCTCCTGGTTTAGTTGGCTGAGCTAGAAATCCTTCTCTTTGAATCAGGACCTCCTACTTTATAACTACAAGACTTTTGGAAGCAGAGCAGCCTAATCTGGTTTCCTTCAATCCTTACAGGATTTGCCTCATCCCCATTCTGCAGGGATCAGTGTACTGCTGTCTGAACAATTCTGCTTGCGAAGCTGCATTCTTCATCTCAGTTTGACAAATGTTAACAGGAGAATATCATTCTTTTGCATAATTTTTCACTTCATTTGCAGAAACATGAGCTTGAATGCAGTTGCTCTAGGCATTCTACAAGTCAGCAAAAATTTTTTTGTTCCACCGTCTTTTAGTTTACAGAAATGACCCAATTCAACCATGCAATGTACATTACACACTTGCATACAGTTAATTCAGTCTCTTTTCTGTCATTCCAAAAATGGCCTGAGCTTTCAGAGTGAAGTAGTTAACAACCTCAGAGTGGAAGACTCTAGAAACAAAACCTGTCTTGTTAAGAACTGTAACAAAGTCTTCACAGTATTATTTCCATATATAATGGATTTGATATGATGTCTTGTTCTGTGGGCTACCTAAGCTGCATCCTTTTTGATGGAACACTAGAACCATTGAAGTATAGATCATATGAAGCAAATCATCACATTTGATCATTGTGTAGTGGAGAACATTAAAATCCACTTATTGTGTATTTTTTTATCTCCCAGTGAGTGGAAGAAGACATAATGGAATATTCTGAGGATGGATTGCTAAACTATGTCATGGGTTCAACATGATAAAATACAATCAACATCATAATTTATTTTTCAAAAAGAAAATTAATCTATATCCATCTATTTAACTGTCTGCTAATTAATTATTGACTTATTTCCTAAAATATAGTAGTACAATAGACACTGTATCCCAGTGGCATAAATGAACTGGAGCACTGTGTGCTTTACTAATGGCCACAGGGATTAAGAAACATGAGTGTAAGGAAACTCCAAATGTGACTTGCTGTGCTTTTGGGTCTCAGTTTCAATAAAAATCAAAAAAACTACAGATGCTGGAAATTGGAAATAAAAACTGCAAATGCTGAAAATGCTCAATTGGTCAGGCAGTATCTGTGGAATGAAAAACAGTTAACGTTTAAGGTCCAAAACCTTTTATTAGAGCTCAGAATGAGAGAAAATTCACTCTGATTCATTTTGCAGGAATGTCAAACTTGAAGAACTTTGTTGTTTTCTCTCTCCCAGTTCTTACAACCTGAAACATTAACTCGGTTTCTCTTTTCTCACAGATGCCGCCTGAACTGCCAAGTGCTTCAGTTGTTTTCTGTTTTTATTTCCAGTGTAAGTCTCAATGTCCATCAGAACATAGCTACAAATTACAAATGAGATTTCTCTTTCTACTGCTGCAGATCTGGATGAAGGGATAACAAGGAAATAGATCTGCAAGGTCTGCACACAATCACAGACTAAATGCCAAATGCAGTGGAGTTTCCAACATCACAGCACATCTCCCAGACGAGCTAAATCTTTTTTACGCTCGATTCGATGTCACCAACACCGAGCCCCTGAGGAGAGCCGCTGATGCAACTTGCAGCTTGGTCATCTCTGAGGTTGAAGTACGCAGGTGTTTCCAACAGGTGGACAGTCGCAAGGCTGCGGCACCGGACGGCATCCCAGGGCGGTTACTCAGAATGTGCGCGGCACAACTGGCAGGTGTGTTTACAGACATTTTTAATCTCTCCCTCTCCCAGCGTAGAATGCCCTCCTGCTTCAAAACATCCACCATTGTCCCTGTACCTAAAAAGGCCAAGGTAACATGTCTGAACGACTGCTGTCCTGTCGCACTCACCTCAATAATAAGCAAATGCTTTGAGAGGCTGGTCAAGGACTACATCTGCAGCTTGCTACCACCTACACTGGACCCCCTACAATCCGCTCACCGACACAACCAATCGACAGATGATGCAATAGCCACAGCTCTACACACCGTCCTTACACATCTGGAGAAGAAGGATGTTTATGTGAGAATGCTGTTCTTGGACTACAGTTCAGCATTCAACACCATAATTCCCTCCAGGCTCAACAAGAAGCTCAGAGACCTTGGCCTTCACCCTGCTTTCTGCAACTGGATCCTGTCAGATCGCCGGCAGGTGGTAAGAGTGAGCTCCCTCACCTCTGCCCCTTTGACTCTCAACACAGGTGCCCCTCAGGGCTGTGTCATATGCCCCTTCCTTTACTCCCTGTACACCCATGACTGTGTCTCCACCCACAGCTCCAATCTGCTAATTAAATTTGCCAATGACACTACATTAATTGGCCTTATCTCAAATAATAATTAGGCAGCTTACAGAGAAGAATTCATCACCCTGACATGGTGGTGTCAAGAAAACAACCTCTCCCTCAATGTCACAAAAACAAAGGAGCTGGTTGTGGATTACAGGAGGAATGGAGACGGGCTAACCCCTATTGACATCAATGGATCTGGAGTTGAGAGGGTGAACAGCTTTAAATTCCTCAGCATAAACATCACTGAGGATCTCACGTGGTCTGTACACACCAGCTGTGTGGTGAAAAAGGCACAACAGCACCTCTTTCACCTCAGACTGTTGAAGAAGTTTGGTTTGGTTCCCCAAGTCCTAAGAACTTTTTACAGGGGTACAATTGAGAGCATCCTGACTGGCTGCATCACTGCCTGGTATGGGAACTGTACTTCCCTTAATCACAGGACTCTGCAGAGAGTGGTGCGGGCAGTCCTGCACATCAGCGGATGTGAACTTCCCACTATTCAGGACACTTACAGAGACAGGTGTGTAAAAAAGGGCCTGAAGGATCACTGGGGACTCGAGTCACCCCAACCACAAACTGTTCCAGCTGCTACCATCTGGGAAACGGTACCCCAGCATATAAGCCAGGACCAACAGGCTTTAGGACAGCTTCTTCCACCAGGCCATCAGACTGATTAATTCATGCTGACACAACTGTTATATTGTTGTACATACTATTTTTTTATAAATTACTATAAATTGCAGATTGCACATTTAGACGGAGACATAACGTAAAGATTTTTACTCCTCATGTATATGAAGGATGTAAGAAATAAAGTCAATTCAATTTGATAGATAGATACTTTATTGACCCCAAAGGAAATTACAATGTCACAGTAGCATTACAAGTGCACAGATATAAATATTAAATGAGAAGTAGAAAGAATAAAAAGTAAGTTACAACAAACAATCTAACAGGAGGGGGCCATCACTTCCCTGGCAATAGGTTGACTTATTTTAGAGCCTAATGGCCGAGGGTAAGAATGACCTCAAATAACACACTTTGGAGCAGTGCAGTTGTCTTAGTCGATTACTGAAATTGCGCCACTGTTGAGCCAAAGTGGCATGCAGAGGGTGAGAAACATTGTCCAGAATTGCCAGGATTTTCTGTGGGGTCCTTTGTTTTACCACAGCCTCCAGTGTGTCCAGTTTGGCTCCTATAACAGAGCCAGCCTTTCTAATCAGTTTATTGAGCCTGTTGGCATCACTCATGTTGATGACATTGCCCCAGCACACCACCACATAGAAGATTGTACTGGTGAGAACAGATTGGAAGAATGTGTGAAGGAGAGGCCTGCATACTTCAAAGGACCTCAGTCTCCTCAGGAAGTAGAGGTGACTCTGACCCTTCTTGTACACAGCCTCTGTGCTGGTGTTCTGCTCAAGTCCGTCATCCAGGTGCACCCCCAGGTACTTGTAGGTCCTCACCACATCCACGTCCTCACCATCAATAGTAACAGAGAGCAATGTTTGCTTAGTCTTCCTAAAGTCCACCACCATCTCCTTTGTCTTACTGATGTTGAGCTGCAGATAATTCAGCTTGCACCATTGGACAAAGTCCTCCACCAGGACCCTGTATTCATCCTCCCATCCTCCCTTTATACACCCACCTATGGTTGATTCATCAGAGAATTTCTGCAGATGACATGACTCAGTGTTGTATCTAAAGTCTGAGGTACACAGGATAAACTGGAAGGGAGCCAATACAGTCCCCTGTGGGGCCCCAGTGCTGCTTATAGCCATGTCTGACACACAGCTCTGAAGCTGCACAAACTGTGGTCTGCCAGTCAGGTACTCCATTATCAGACATCCCACCTTTCCCGGAAGTTCCGGGAGTCTCCCTCATATTGATAGTGGCTCCTTGACGCACAGAAATTATATACAATATCCCAGAATCGACTTTTTTTGAGAGGAGGATGGAGAGGGAGAGTGATCATCCTGATTGGTCTCTCTTTGTGCTAAGAGTGGTCCCCAACCACCGGGCCACGAGGAAACAATATGATTTGGCGATATGAAATGATATGAGTCAGCTGCACCTTTCCTCATTCCCTGTCACACACTGTTGAATTTGAACGCATGTGAGGTCACTATGCGCGCGTCATCCATGTCAGCGCGGGAAGATCAACTCCTCGAGCTTGCAAATGACGGTGAGCTGAAAAGTATGTTTGACATAACATCTCTGCTGGCATTCTGGATCAAAGTCAAGGCTGAATATCCTGAGATAGCCAGGAAAGCACTGAAAACGTTGCTTCCATTTCCAACATATCTCTGCAATGAATGCAATGAAAACTAAATTGCGGAATAGACTGGACATAAGGAACCCCCCTTCGAGTAGCCTGTCTCCCATCAACCCTCGATGGGACCGTCTTGTTGCAGGGAAACAAGCCCAGGGCTCCCACTGATTCAGCGATATTGGTGTGTTGCAATGATTTTATATGTTCATACGGGGAAAATATGTGCTGTGTGTTTAATATCCAAACTTTACTTAAAATGTTATGATGCTATTGACTTATGATTGACTTATCACTATATTAATGTGAGGAAAATATACGCTGTGTGTTTAATATTAAATTTGTTAGATAAACCCTTTTAGAAACGAAATTGAGTGTATTAGCCACTTATAAGTGACTTATAGTTGACTTATCACCTACGTTCCAGTTGTGATTAATAACCCCATCCCCCCCCCGTCAGCCGGTCTGCAGGAATATTGTCAATATTAAACCGGTCTGCGGTGCAAAAAAGGTTGGGACCCCTGCTAAGTAGACCTATGAGTTTTCTCTGTGGGCAGGCTTTACAGTCGACCTCAAAAATAATGACAGTGTTGCTCACTGCACTGTTTGCAACAGTGACTTTTCTATTGCCCATGGTGGGTTAAAATGTAAAAGACATGTTGAGGTGAGTTTAACAGGTGTCATTCGTTCACTAGCATAGTGAACGTTATTTAATCTAGCTGGCTGGCTGCTAAGGAGCTACTCTATTGACGTCCTACGTGATGAGGCCAAACTCCCTGTAGACTTGCTTGAAATTGTAATAGAATAAACATGATAATATAATATAATATAAGTACATATTTTAATGTCACATTTTCTGCATATACCCAACTTGGTTTACAGATTAGACAAAATCAGTAAACAAAGTATTAAATACACCCTTGGAAGTCGACCGGGGGGTGGGGGGGAGGTGGTGATATGGGGTTGCGGGAGGTTGGGGTGCTACCTCCCTGAAATGGTGGTGGTACCTCCCTGAAATGAGGTTTTGCAGGGTGGGATGTCTGCATTATCCGGGATACAATAGAGGTGCCAACTTGCATTGAACGGAGATTTTCCCCCCAGCAGTGAGGGCTGTATGGTATTAAAGGCACTTGAGAAATCAAAAAAACATGATCCTCACAGTGCTGCCCTGCTTATCCAAATGGGAGTAGGCTCTGTTCAGCAGATGACAGCATCGTCGACTCCAATGTGCTCCAGGTGGGCAAACTGCAGGGGATCAAGGGCTGATCTGACCAGGGGTCAGAGGTGAGCCAGGACCAACCTTACTGGGGTCTTCATGATGTATGAGGACAGGCCAGCACAGTGGTTCTTTATCTACAAATGCTAGATATATGGACAAGAATAATATAATTTGAAAAGAAATTACATGTCATTGTTTAGATTAAATGAGAACAATGGGCAGTCAATTCAAATGCCCATCTTAAATGTTCAGCAGAATGATGCATTGGGGCCTTAATCTTCTGAACTAGTTATGAGTCAGACAAGGGGGAGGAGAATATCAGAGATCAACCCTGACCTTTCTTGATTAATGGTGTGAAGAATCTGCTTTGCTGAGATATCTTAATAATACTGTTCTGAAGATCTTACTTTTCCTGGCGAGAAACATTCTGCCATTGGTCTACGGTTCTATAGTGATATCAGGAGTGATGTGGGATTGGGAGGGCAGTAATGATAGGTCAAACAATTATTGCTCTATGTCAGTTGATAATTCCTTTGTTATGTTTTAGAACTTCGATCAATATCATTAGTATAGAAGGATAAAAAGGACTTCATCACAATTCATCCTTACTAGAGAATTTCTCTGATTCTAATGTATTAGTTCTGACTAAAGATATAATGAGAGATCAAAAGAATGATTGACCATCCATGTAAAAACATAACAAACCAATAGCAGGATATCCACTTTGAAACTCTTCCACATTTCAATAAAATCATGACTGCCTTCTTTTGGTTCAAATTCTTCTCCCTGCCCTGTTCTCCATTATCCCTGTCAAACCTGCACTCCAAAAATCTGTCTCCACTTTGACTCCACTTAAACAATCTGCATCCACGGTTCACCCGGGATGAGAAATTCCTAGATGTACAACACTCATAATCTTAAATCATTAATCTGTTATCTTGAGACTGTGTCCCTTGTGTCCCACCACAACAAGTTGGTAGAAATTTTTTTACTATGTTTAATTGGCAGCTCCCCCCCATCATATAATCAAATAGGTATGCCCGATTTGCTCTTAAACTTTATTTTAATGAATGGTATCTTCTGCCTCTCAAAGTTAATGCATCTTATCCCTGGCATCATTGTACTGCATTTCTTCTAGGTCCTCTTCATGTTGTTGATGTGCTGCCTAAAATAAGAAATCAGAAACAGCTTATATTAGTTAAAATGTTTGGTGGCCAAACATTGTAATTCGGATTGACATTCCTCCTCTTGTGCCAAGATGAGGCCACCCTCAGGGTGGAGGAGCAATGCCTTATATTCTGTCTGGGTTCCCTCCAACCTGATGGCATGAATATTGATTTCACCTTCCGGTAAAAAATGCTTTCCCTCCCCCTCTCCTCTTCTTCTATCCCCCACTCCGGCCTCTTACCTCTTCTCACTTGCCTAGCACCTCCCCGGGGACCCCTCCTCCTTCCCTTTCTCCTATGGTCCACTCTTCTCTCCTATCAGATTGCCTTCCCCTCCAGCCCTTTATTTTTCCCACCCACTGGCTTCCCCTATCACCTGCTAGCTGTCCTCATTCCTCTTCCCATCAACCCACACCTTTTCATTCTGGAGACTTCCCCTTTCATTTCCAGTCCTGAAGAAGGGTCTTAGCCTGAAATTGTTTATTTCTCTCCATAGATGCTGCCTGACCTGCTGAGTTCCTCCAGCATTTTGTGTGTGTTGCTACAGTTTATATTATTTTAGCTGGAAACTAAGCAATAGTTGTATGAGTTTTGCATCACCTCCTTGGTACTGTTTGAAAAGTCATGGCATCCAGTCAGTTTTACAACCACCTTATTTTTTTCCAGTTTTTATATAGTTGTCATCTGAACCATTGTGTTATTTGCTTCTTGTCCCATTTAAAGATTTACTGTTCAGGTTATACTTTCAACCTCTCACTGCTACGGGCAGAAGTTCCCACTTGCTTCAAAAAGACAACAATTATACCAGTGCCTAAGAAGAATAATGTGGGCTGCCCTAGTGACTATCGCCCGGTAGCACTCACATCGACAGTGATGAAATGCTTTGAGAGGTTCGCTTTGACTAGACTGAACTCCTGCCTTAGCAAGGACCTGGACCCACTGCAATTTGCCTATTGCCACAATAGGTCAACGGCAGATGCAGTTTCAATGGCTCTCCACATGGCTTTAGACCACCTGGACAGCAAAAACACCTATGTCAGGATGCTGTTCCTCAACTATAGCTCAGCATTTAATACCATCATTCTCACAATCCTGATTGAGAAGTTGCAGAACCTGGGCCCCTGTACCTCCCTCTGCAATTGGATCCTTGACTTCCTAACCAGAAGACCACAGTCTGTGCGGATTGGTGATAACTTAGCTTCCTCGCTGATGATCAACACTGGCGCACCTCAGGGGTGTGTGCTTAACCCACCGCTCTACTCTCTGTATGCACATGACTGTGTGGCTCGGCATAGCTCGAATACCATTTATAAACTTGCTGATGATACAACCATTGTTGGTAGAATCCCAGGTGGTGACAAGAGGGCGTACAGGAGCAAGATATGCCAACTAGTGGAGTGGTGTCACAGCAACAACCTGGTCTTCAACGTCAGTAAGACAAAAGAGCTGATTGTGGACTTCAGGAAAGGTAAGACGAAGGAACACATACCAATCCTCATAGAGGGATCAGAAGTGGAGAGAGTGAAAGCTTCAAGTTCCTGGGCGTCAAGAATTCTGAGAATCTAACCTGATCCTAACATATCGATGTAGTTATAACGAAGACAAGACAGAAGTTTGTTCGGAGTTTGAAGAGATTTGGTATATCGACAAATACGCTCAAAGACTTTATAGTTGTACCATGGAGAACATTCTGACAGGCTGCATCACTGTCTGGTACGGAGGGGCTACTGCACAGGACCGAAAGAAGCTGCAGAAGGTTGTAAATCTAGTCAGCTCTATCTTGGGCACTAGCCTACAAAGTATCCAGGACATCTTTAGGGAGCGGTGTCTCAGAAAGGCAGCGCTCCAGCACCCAGGGCATGCCCTTTTCTCACTGTTACCATCAGGTAGGAGATACAGAAGCCTGAAGGCACACACTCAGTGATTCAGGAACAGCTTCTTCCCCTCTGCCATCCGATTCCTAAATGGACATTGAAGCTTTGGACACTACCTCACTTTTTTTTAATGTACAGTATTTCTGCTTTTGCACATTTTTTAATAATCTATTCAATATACGTAATTGACTTACTTGTTTATTTATTATTATGTTTAATTTTATTCATTATTTTTTTCTCTCTGCTAGATTATGTATTGCATTGAACTGCTGCTACTAAGTTAACAAATTTCACCATCACATGCTGGTGATAATAAACCTGATTCTGATTGAGAATATTAGAACACGAATAGAAGCAGCAACAGCACATACAATCCCTCAGGCCTATTCCACCAACAAAACATAATAGCCCGATTGCTCTTGGACTCCAATTCCACTTTCCCACACATTCTACTGGAGTTCAAAAGTCTGTCCATTTTCACTTTGATTATATCCGATGACTCCAACTTCACTGCTCTCGGGGTTAGAGAATGCTAAAGATTAATGGCTGTGAAAGATACGGCATGGAAACAGGCCTATTGGCCCACAGAGTTCGCATCGGCCTTCAGCCACCCATTTACACTACTCCTACATTAATACTACTTTGCATTCTCACCACATTTGCATCAATTCCCCTAAGATTCAAAACACAGCTACACGCAAGGGACAAATTACAGTAGCGGATCAGCTGACTAATCTGCATGTTTTTGGGATGAGGGTGGAAACTGGGGTAGATGTCCATGAGTTCATGGAGAATGTGCAAACTCCATGCAATCAGGACCCAAACTCAGGATTAAACATGGATCTCTGGTGCTGTCACTGGAATGTTTCCTCATCTGCACCTTGAATAGCTGACCCATTATTCACTATGTTCAGTATTCCTTGGTTCCCCTGTGAGGTGAAACAATCCTCAGTAACTATGCAGCCAATACCACTGGGAATCTTACATGCTTCAAAAACATACTAATTTGCATTCTTGTCTTAAATTTTAGCACTCATCCACATGACCAAGTTCTCCTAAGCCATTTATGGACCTCTTGGGAGTTAACCACACTCTCTTAATGTTGTTTCTCAAGCTTTTACCATCAAAATAATATTTTCACTTCTAAAGTTATTCATTTGTTGTTAAGAGTCTTCAGGTGCCCATAGAAAGTGTTACATAAGTTCAATTCTTTTTTTAAGCAAAAAAAAACCTCATCTAGATCTGTGTCCATTCAAATAGGTTTTGAAAATCACTTTAATTGTTTTCAGTATTTTCACTATTTCTACTGTTATTTTTCCACCTTTTCCATCTCCTGAATCACTTACTGAGATCTCCACATGCACAGGGAGTGGCCTGCAAGAACACAGGCCTGGACTATTATCATTAAATATGTTAATAGGCTGTGAATGTATAAATATATGCACTCAACATACATCGACTTAACCTGTTGCTTCAAAAACAGCCAGATATCAGAATCAGAATCAGGTTTAATATCACCGGCATATGTTGTGAAATTTGTAGTTGTTTTACAGCTGCAGTACAGTGGAATGCATTAAAAAGAGCTATATTTTTAAATATATACATATATAAAATATGTAAAGCAAGAAAAGAGCAAAATAAAATAGTGAGGCAGTGTTTGTGGGTTGATTCATTGTCCATTCAGAAACCTGACGGCAGAGGGGAAGAGACTGTTTCTAAACTGTTAAGTGTGTGTCTTTTGGCACTTGTACCTCCTCCCTAATGGTAGCAATGAGAGGAAGACATGTTCTGGGTGATGGGCTCCTTAATAATGGATGCCAACTTTTTGAGGTATTATCTTTTGATGATGTCCTTGATGCTGGGGAGGCTAGTGCCCATGATGGAGCTGTCTGAGTTTTCAACTCTTTGCAGCTTTTTCCAATCCTATGCAGTGGCCCCTCCATACCAGACAGTGATGCAACCAGTTAGAATGCCTTCCATGGTACGTACATCCGTAGAAACGTGCGATTGTCTTTCAAACCAAATCTCCTCAAACCTCTAATGAAATATAGCCACTGTCATATCTTCTTTGTAATTACATCGTTATGTTGGGCCCAGGATAGATCTTCAGAGATGTTGGCACCCAGGAACTTGGAACTGCTCACCCTTTCCACTGCTGATCCCTCGATGAGGACTGGTGTGTGTTCCCTCGACTTCCCCTTCCTGAAGTCCGCGGTCAATTCCTTGGTCTTACTGACGTTGAGTGCAAGGGTTTTGTTGTGACACCATGCAACCAGCTGATCTATTTCACTCCTGTGCGCCTCATTGTCAGTATCTGAAATGCTGCCAACAATAGTTGAATCATTGACAAATTTATAGATGCCGTTAGAGCTGTGCCTAGCCACACAGCCATAGATGTAGAGAGAGAGTAGAGCAATTGGCTAAGTGGAATGCTAATCATGCATCACCGAGGTGCGCCAGTGTTGTTGTCAGCGATGAGGAGATATTACCTCAGATCCACACTGACTGTGGGGTCCCAATGAGGAGGTCAAAGATCCATTTGCAGAGGGAGGTACTGAGACCTAGATTTTGTAACTTGTTGATTAGTACTGAGGGTATGATTGTGTTGATAGATAGATACTTTATTGATCCCAAAGGAAATTAGAGTGTCACAGTAGCATTACAAGTGCACAGATATACAAATATTAAAAGAGAAGTAGAAAGAATAAAAGATAAGTTACCACAAACAGTCTAACAGGAGGGGATCATCACTTCCCTGGCTATAGGTTGACATTATAGAACCTAATGGCTGAGGGCAAGAATGACTTCATATAGTGCTCCTTGGAGCAACAGAGTTGTCTTAGTCTACTGAACACTGAGCTGTAATCAATAAATGGCAGTTGTTCTCCTGGTGGCCTAAGGCCAAATGTAAAGCCAGTGAGATTGCACCTACTGTAGGTCAACTGTGGTGATAAGCTAATTGCGGTTGATTCAGGTCCTTGCTCAGACAGGAGATGATTCAGGCCATGACCAATCTCTTAAAGAACTTCATCACAGTAAATGTGAGTGTAAAGCTCCTATCCAGTACTGATGAGGGGCTCTATAGTTTATTCCCATTTCTATTTCATATGGTGTCAATCGGTTAGAGTCATAGAATCATAGAAAATCAAAAACACCAAGTAAGGCCATTTTGTCCATATTATCAATGCTAGTTGAAGAGCAGTCAGCCAGCATTACCAAGGCAGTATCAGAGATACATAGAGGAACAGAGCTCAGAAACAAGCCCTTCTGTCCACCAAGTCCATGCCAACCTTCAAGCACCCATTTTGTGTTCATCCTACCCTAACCTATTTTAACCTCTCCATATTCCCATTAGCTCTCTCTAGATTTTCCACCCACCTGAACACCAGAGGCAACTTACAGTGTTCAGTTGGTCCACCAACAAGAAGAACATGCAAACTCCACACTAAAGGTCAGGATCGAACCTGGTTCATTGGAACTGTTCTGTAAACTGTGCCACTGGAAAGGTGATAAGAATTTCAGAATGAAGCACGTTTTCAGACAGACCCCATCCACTTTCTGCATGAAAATCACAGGTGAAGATCACAGATCAGACATCACAACTTGCAACTTCTTACATGATTAAAGTTGTTCAGTGGCCTCCCAAAGGACAATCAATACCCAGGAATTTCTTTAGTGCTTAGGAACTACTGCCAGACTTCGGCACAGATACGGCAGGGATCATGTCCATATGGAATGCACCTCCTTTGCCTTCATTCCAGCAAACTTACATTACCAGAGCTGGAGCTACTTCAATAAATTCCTGGCCAATGTTTTCATGAGTTCCATGTGGACTTTGTGAAAGGCAGAATGTGCATAAACAATGTGGTTTTATTCAATGTAAATGAAATACTATTCAGGCCATTACCTGAGTATGATGTTAATTTCTGGTCACTGTAATTTAGCAAGGGTTTGAAGCTCCTATGGAAGACAAAAAAAAGAATGTTTTTGTGGATGAGACATTTCAATTTAAAGGAAAGACTATAGAAGCTAAAGCCAGGAATTTTGTGAGATATTTGAGAACAAGATCATGTAATGTTCAGACAAGTTAAGTAGATAGAAGTTCTGACCTCTGCCTGTGACTAGTGGAGTGCCGCAGGGATCGGTGCGGGGTCTGTTGTTTGTCATCTATATCAATGATCTGGATGATAACACAGCACACTGGATTAGAAAATTTGCTGATGACACCAAGAATGGGGGTGTAGTGAACAGTGAGAAAGGCTATCAAAGCTTGAAGTGGGATCTGGGCCAGCTGGAAAAATAAACTGAAAAATGACAAATGGAATTTATGTAGACAAATGTGAGGTGCTGCACTATGAGAGGACAAACCAGGGTAGGACTTACATGGTTAGGGGTAGGGCATTGTGGAGTGCAGTAGAACAGAGGGATTTGGGAATACCGATCAAAAATTCCTTGAAAGTGGCATTAGTAGATAGGGTTGTACAGCTTTTAATACTTTGGCGTTCATAAATCAGAATACTGAGTACTGTACAGGAGTTGGGATGTACTGTATGTTGAAGTTGTATAAGATTTGGGGAGGCCAAATTTGGAGTATTGTGTGCAGATCTGGTCACCTACCTAAAGAGGTGGATGTGGATTCAATTTCAACACCTAAGAGAAGTTTGGATAAGTACGTGGATGGCGGGGGGGGGGGGGGGCGCAGTGGTGGTGGGGTGCACGTTAGAGAGGGCTATGACCCTGGAGCGGGATGATGCCTGAATTATTTTATGCATTGAAGCATGTCAGTGCTACACTTGAGAGAAATAAGGATCCCAGAAACCCTTCTGAAGAGCCAGTAACCAAAGCAATTGGGCAAAATGCTCCCACACACACAAGAGATGAGTTCAAGTCAGGCCTCTAAGTGTTATTCATACTCAATAACTTGCTACTTATTAACTTATTCGGTTTACTACTTCAAGGAGGAAGGGTTACCATGTCAGTTCATTACATCTGAAATACAGTATATCTAATGTCAACTAACCGTAACACAATACCAAGAAAGTGATGCAAAATTTCATATTCATATCCCTCTAATCTTCCCTGGTAGATGAAGACAATGTTAAAAGGAAAAGAAAACACTTCTAAAAAGATTCTTAGTTTGTTTGCCTAATCAGAGTAAGTGGACATTAATTTTCAACTAACTGAACTAGCTGAGTGCAAAGTTATGTTTCCATTGTACATCAAAGCAAATGCCGGCAATGGCCAGGTCTTATCAAATGAATGAATCACTTTGATGTATAAATTGTTACACAGTAACTCATTTATAAAGAAAATTAAACATTAAAATATGATATGGTTTTGTGTGGGAACACATAGAAAAGTGTTCAGATCATTTGAGTTATGATGGTCTTTTATTATGGAGACTGCAATCTTTCCCTCCCACCATCTCCCAATATACTTTGGCAAGTGACCTGCACTATGATACAGCAGCTGTCAGCAGCTTGCTTATGATAGGAAGACTTGCAGTGTTTGCAAGGTTAAGAACCCCACTTAATGTTCCACCCCCTCTGTTTAACATAATAATTATGACTAGTTAGGTCATTGTATACTGCACAAGGTCTTTCATGTTGTGTAAGCAATGTAGGTATTAATAGCCCTGTTTACCTGGAGAAATTAGAACACAAGATCCATTCGTCATTTGAGACACAAGAGATTATGTGTGCTGGAATCTGGAGCAATGAACAATCTGCAGGAGGAACTCAGTGGCTTGACCATTTATCAATGTCGACAAGAGACAGAGAAAATTAAATGAAAAATTTCGTAGTGGCAAGCTAGCAATTCAAATAATTTAACTTTATTTCCAAGGTGTTGTCTAGAATGACAAAACAGTACAGCGAAAAGGACTTTAACTCACCAATTCTGCTTCG
Source organism: Mobula birostris (assembly GCF_030028105.1). Taxonomy (NCBI): domain Eukaryota; kingdom Metazoa; phylum Chordata; class Chondrichthyes; order Myliobatiformes; family Myliobatidae; genus Mobula; species Mobula birostris. The sequence goes on from NC_092402.1 coordinate 40,954,348, forward strand.
GTAGCCTTGACGATCAATCTAGTTAATCTACCCCTCCTTTCTTTCCACATATCTCAGAAATATATTCTTTTTCTAATGTTCCCTTTCAAGAACTACAATTAAAATTGTTTCCAAGTCTTTGTCTTATAAATCATTCCAAATCCCAGCACTGAGAAAGAACTGCCAAAGTTCTTATTTTCCAGAGCATGTAACATTTTTAGAATCCTAGTGCACATGCTAATTTGAAAGGTGATCTAAAGCATACAGGGCAGGGAAGGTATGGGTACTGTGCTTGTTTCCACATATCACGTAAGGTCTACTGATCTAAGGTGGTAGGGATTATTTAAATGAATACAAGAAGAAAGCTACCTTACTGCAATGCAGCTTGGTGAGATCATACTGAAATTCTGATTTGCCTGCTTAAGAAAGAATATATTTGTGATGGAGTGCAATGACAACTCATCAGATTGATCCCTGGGATGGGTGGTTTGTCCAATGCAGACAGGGTCTATACTTTGTTCAATTTAGAATATTGAGAGGTTTTAGGCAGCGCCAGGGCTGACATTTTCCCTGGGTGGGGTATCTAGAATATGGGCTTACAATCTTAGGATAAGGATTTGGCCACCCAGGGCTAAATTGAGAAGAAACCTCTTTGCCCAGAGGGTAATGGGTCCTTGGATTTTCATTCCAAGAGACTTGTGAAGTATCAGGTTATATTCAAGACAGAGGTTGATAGATTTTTGATATTTGGGGTTTCATGGCATATGGGTTTGGCACAGGAAAATAGTGCTGAGGTAAAAGATCTCTTTGAACAAATGGTGGAGCAGGCACAAGGTGCTGAAAGGCATACTTCTGCTTCTCTTTCTTATGTTACATTCTCGACATCTAGCAAAGATAAAGATTAGCTTTATTTGTCATATGTACAGTACATTGAAACATTGAAGTATACAGTTTGCATCAAATAAAATCAATGAGGATTGTGTTGAGAACCCTGCGGGTGTCCCCACGCTTCTGGTGCCAACATAACATGCCCACAACACACTAATCCATACATCTTTGGAATGTGGGAGAAAACCAAAACACATGAGGAAACACATATGGTCATAGGGAATAGGTACGAATTCCTTACAGACAGCAGCAGGAATCGAACGCTGATCTTATAGCTCACGCTGTAAAGAGTTGCACAAACCATTATGTTACTGTGCCAACCTTTCAGTCTATTTCACAGCTTTTTGACCCTTGTTGGCTCTGTTTTTATCTACCTGGCATGTTAAAGCTTCCTCCTCTGATGATCTAAAGAGTTTCTTCTTATTTACTTTGCCTTAAATTCTTCATAACATTACACTCTTCTATAAGAGCACCTCACAGCCTTTCTGTTCTGTATTTTCAGCATCTCTAGTCAATGAGTGAAACTGTAAATATTCTTCCCCCAAAAACACAGGTACAGCTTAAATCAGGAAGAGGTACAGTCGATGTTTCGGGCCAAGACCCTTCATCAAGACTAACTGAAAGAGTCCCGTCTTTCAGTTAGTCCTGACGAAGGGTCTCGGCCCGAAACATCGACTGTCCCTCTTCCTAGAGATGCTGCCTGGCCTGCTGTGTTCACCAGCAACTTTGATGTGTGTTGCTTGAAGTTCCAGCATCTGCAGATTTCCTCGTGTTTACAGCTTAAATTAGAAGTGTTTCCCCACCACACTCCCCACAGCTCATCTCTGCCAGTTCCACAAGGTGATCTTCACTCTCTGCCAGTCATTCTGGCTATCTCAGTGGCATCTTAATGCCCAGGGTATCCCATCCACTACCTCTAGTTTGGCTTATACATCTGAAGCAATGGCTTCACTTATCACCTTCCATACCCCCGATCATAACCCCCAAATTTCTTGCTCTTCCCCAGCCACAGCTTTGCTGAACTCAGGAGCATGATATACAACCTTCCTGGTTCCCTCCTGGATCATAGCCCCAACTTCCTCCCTACACTTTCACACCCATTAGGAGTGGTCCTGATATCTTTGCTAACTCAAATCCCTCTCCATCCACCAAATCATGGACATCAGTATCTACTGATTCTTCTGGTCCACCCCATTGGTTCCCAAACCAGCCTCCCGTGGCCTGTTTGCATTTCTACCAGCTGCTTAGGCTGCCTGGGAACCACTCATGAGAAACATGTCAACTGCACAGGAGCCCTTCACAACTGGAAGTGCATGAAAAATTACTGACTGGAGCTGCTCAATCTGGAAACTACCAGAAAAAAAAAGTTATTGTCATACACAATGCACTGAAAAAAATGTGCTCCTTATCAACTTTCAAGGAAAACATACCTGTGCTAAATTTTGCTATGAAGGCCAAGTTATTGGGTATATTTAAGGCAGAGGTTGATGGTTCTTGATTAGTAAAAGTGACAAAGGTTTCTCTCTGAAGGAACCAAAGCTTTGGTTCCTTCAGGTTGTCATAGCCAGGGAGAGGTATTGGGGGACAAGCTCCCACTGCCTATTAAATCCTCCCAATGATATATGTTTCAAATAGCCTCTGAAACCAAGTCCAGATCCTGGCCTTCACAAGGGACTTCTATGGCCAGCAGAACCATTTCTACTGACAGGAGAAGGGGCAAAGGTTGGTTACTGGTGCCTTAAATCCAGTCGCTTTGGGCAGACGGGGCTCATTAGCTATGGTTGACAGCTCATCTTGAAGGAAAACTAATCTCAAACTTCAGCTGCCTTGCAGCTATACCTACTTATGGGGAAGTCATCAGGACTAAACCCCAGGAAAAATCTAGAACTAGTGTCCCTCAGGCAGTCCTACATTGAGTTCAACACTGACTGGCAACTCCTGCAATATCACTGGTGCCAAACTGTATCGGTCTCTGCCGTTCCTTTGGATTCATCAGTTGCATGAAACATGGGAGCCTGCTGCGTAGGCAACAGCTTGCTCTCCAAATCGTACTGTCCTGGCTTGCATATCACGTAGACAGCTAGGGCACAATATCCATGGTTAACCCTGGCCAACGGAAGGCCTCAATGGTTACAGGGAGGAGGCAGGAGAATAGAGTTGAGAAGGATACTAAATCAGCCAAGATGGAATGATGGAGCAAGCTCGATGGGCCAAGTTGCCTAACTGTGCTCCTATACCTTATGGCCTTATGATCTTATTTGTAGTAGTATACACAATTGAATCAAGCTTGAATCATGTCCTAAAACAACAGATTATCCATGTGTGGTAATCAGCTGGCAAAATCCAATTTTTCTTCTACTTCAGCAAGAACATACTGTTATATGGTATGAACCGATATGGCTCTGTAGTAACCTTTTAGCTTTGATGTCTTGAGAATGTTCTATAGTCTGTTTACCCTCTCATTCTGCCAGAGAAGATATAGTGCAATGAAAACAGATTGAAATAGGAAGATGGAAATGTACTTTGAAGAGTTTGCTTTACCTTTGCTTTCTGCACCATTGCTTTTTATTGAAGCTGCCATCATTCTGAATTCCCTTTGATCAGCCTGTCTGGGTGTGAGAGTGGGTAGGTTGGAGGGATGGGAAGGAGACTTGTTTTTGCTGTTGTTGTCTTGTTTTGTTTTAGTGGCTGCTGCTTATGTTCTGCTGAACACCGAGGGCATGCCACGTTGGTGCCAGAATGCGTGGCGAGACTTGCAGGCTGACCCCGGCACGTCCTTGCATGTGCTGCTTGTTAATGCAAATGACACACTTTACAGTATGTTTCAATATACATGTGATCAATAAATCTGAATCTAAATCTGATTGGCCTTAAATGTCTACTTCAGATTCAGATTAATAATTGAAACCTTCAAAGAAAAAGAACCATTTAATTTGTAAAGCCCTGCAGAATTTCATCGGTTATATTTATTTTATTCATGTATATATACAGTACTTTTTTAACTTCTACTTGTATTGTTTGGATTCAATTTTAAATTCCAAAGTCTTATAAACCAAATGTTTAAAGTGTCTTTGAGAAAAAGATAAATAATAAGACTTCGACTGAATGTGTTTGGAGCATTTTCAAAGAACATTGTTATATAAAATGTCTTAGGAAATTGCAGTAACCTTTAGAATTATTGCAGATTGCAGAGCCATTGTATCAATTTGAACCAGAGCAGTTGGTTATAAATACCATATGAGTGTCTGAAGGTAACTGGGGTATTTGAAAGGAAGGTTGTAGCTTTGAAGTGCATTTTGGGAAGATCAACCAATAGCATTAGCAGGATTCCAGTAAAGGTGTCAGGTGTTGATCTTGTTCAAAGCTAAGCATTATCAAACAAATCTGGACAGCATTGGCCTCACTAGTACGAATGATCAAGGTATTTTAAATGTAAAGGAATTGAACACCAAACCACTTATCTACGTGTTTTCCATTGATTTTTATGTTGGCTTCAATTTCATTTGTGAATCAGGACATGCCTCCAGCGTTGCACCAGAATATTCCGCTAACTATCCTGCTTTGGGAATGGTCTTCAAAGTGCACTCATTTTCATTGGCACACACCATTAGTTTACTTTAAATTCACTTATGGGATTTGGGCATTGCTGATGAAGGGTCTCAGCCTGAAATGTTGACTGTTATTTCCCTCCATAGATGTGAAATGACTTGCGGAGCTCCTCCAGCATTTTGCATGTGTCTATCTCTCAGTATCATCTCCTTCTTTTTCTGGACATGTCAATGTTTCATAAGACCATAAGACATAGAATTAAGTCATTTGGCCCATTGAGTCTGCTCTGCTATTGATTATGGCTGATTTATTTTCCTTGTCAACCCCAATCACCTGCCTTCTCCCTATAACCTATGATGCCTTTACTTTATAAAAGCAAAAGAGAGGGCATACAATATAGCAAAAATTTGTAAGAAGGTGAAGGATTAGGAAACTATTAAAAACCAAAAGAAGGCAACTAGAAAGCAAAAAGGAGGAAAAAAAGATGAGATATGATGGTAAACTAGCCAGTAATATAAAAGGGGATACCAGAAGTGTTTTTCAGATATACTGTATAAAGTGTAAAAGAGAGGCAAGAGTGGGCATTGGACTGTTGGAAAATGATGTTGAAAAGCACTGTTCCCTCTAAGCTGGTGGGTGCACAGCCGTACAGTAACTGAAATGCTCCTACGCATATAGCCTTTATTGCACGCAGCTGGAATTTTCTTTTATATAATGTTAATATAACTTTGAAATTATGTTACTATAATTGTGAAATGTTCTGTAATTAATTGTGTTAATTAATATAATCTATAAATTTTCTAAATAATAACTGCACAATAACTTTACTTTGAAATGTTTTAGAGCTTCAACATATTTACATTGTCAGTGTTTCAAGTTACAACATTGTTACAAATTGTAACAACAAACACAGAATGGAAGTCAGCAGCTCATTGTTAATAAATTGCCAGCCCACTGTACGCTAACACCATCTAGTTAAAACGTTGTACTTTTGCCATTGTACCTGTCAGTTGTTTTGACTGCCTGACATCATTTACTTGTGTTGTGAGTTGTAGCTTGTGTTTGTTTGATGCGCAATTTACAAAAAAACATTTTAAGTGCCGCACAGTTTTCAGGCCATGTAAAATTTTCCTGCTCAGAGCAATGGTTGGTCTGTATGGCTGTAAAAAAAGAGAGTGAATGTTGTTAGAGAGGCAGTTTCCTAGAGAACTTGAGTAGCACAAACCAAACCAAAGGGTTTCCTGAAACATCTAGACCAGATCCAGGAATGAAAATAAACTGGTAATATTAGCAAATGATTGCTTAGAAATGTATTTCCTTTTGCTAGCACTAAGAATATCACTGAGCAACAGTTTCCGATGAACCGAAGTTTGAAAGTGCAAGATAATGCTTATTTAAAGCTAATGACAAAAAAAACTTGTAGGCATTCATCTTTATAAGCATGAACTTAACATTATAAATGAATTAATCTGTGAAAATAAAATGGACAAATTTTCATTTAACAATAACAACTTACATTTATATAGATCCTTCAATACAACTGAGCTGCTTTTTTTATTGGCAAGCCACAAAAGTAGCTGTATGGACAGATGGATTTTTGAGGATTGGGGAGAAGAATTGTGGCGTGACGACTAGAGTAGGAACTCCATATTCTAGTGTGCAAACTAAAATGCACAAACAGAATAGCGCAACACACACAAAATGTTGGAGGAACTGAGCAGGCCAGGCTGCATCTATGGAAAAGAGTGAAAGTTGTTTACTCTTTTCCATAGATGCTGCTTGACCTGCTGAGTTCCTCCAGCATTTTGTGTGTTTTGTTTGGATTTCCAGTATCTGCAGATTTTCTCATTTTTGATAACAGAACAGTATCCATTGGCTGTTGGAAAGAATGTGCTTACTTCTAATACCTACGTGAAGGTATTATGTGAAGCAGCCTTTCCCAGTCACACTTGATCATTTGACCTGACTGCATATGATGCACTTTCTACGCAAAATCGGATGGGTGTCTGATTCTTTTGAGTTTTGTGCACTGTATGTCATTACAAAAATGTGTGTCTCTTCTTAGCCTCTAATTTACTGCAGTTCTCTCCCTGCAGCAATTTTTCATGCCACAGGAGTCTTGGAAACATATGAAGGAAGGATCATTGGAAGAGAAAAAGACTAGAATCATATTACTCTATGAATCTATCACATGGAAATAGATAGACAGGCATCTTGGTTAGCATGGACAAGTTGGGCCAAAGGTTCTGTATCTGTGTTGTTTTACTCTGTGACTCTATGACCACCTTATCTTTTCAAACTTACAATGGCTTTCAGCTGGATCTGTATCTTCAGTTCATTTCTCCACATTCTTGTCCTTGCTTTATCAGAAATGTGTTTTGATCTGCAGCCTAACCTCATTCCTCTTTAATATTTACCCAGTTTGCCTACCATTTTAGAAAGGGGGAATTGAGTGATGTGAATTTAATAGAAAAGATGAAAGAGATTTTATTGGGCAACCTAGACAGCAAAAATGAAAGTTATGATTTTACAATGAAATGTTAATTTTCTTTCTGAATAAAGTGCTGTCCCAAAGTTCAATGTTCAAAGTTAATTTATATCAAAGTACATTTTTATCACTATATACTACCTTGAGCTTAATTTTCTTACAGGCATTTACAGGAAAATAAAGAAGTGCAATGGAATTTATGAAAACTATAAATAACAAGGTCTGGCAAACATCCAATGTGCAAAAGAGGACAAATCGTGCAAATAATGATCAATTTCAAATATATACAGCATATAATACTGAGAACGTGAGTTGTGATGTCTTTGAAAGTTAGTCTATAGGTTGTGGAATCAGTACAGTGTTGAGGTGAGTGAGTTATCTATGCAGGTTCCGGATTCAACATTGTAAATAAAAACCATTGTCGATGGTTCTAAAAATAAACTTCTCAGTGAATGGTATTTGGTGTGTAATCCTCTTAAATTTCCTAATATCAAATGTGTACATTTAACATGGAAAAAAATCTCAGAATCACAGAACATTTGCAAGAAAGAAGGAAGAGGCCATTTACCCTTGTATGTCCTCATTGGGTCTATCTATGAGAAATCCAGCTGATCCCAATCCTCTACCTTCTCCCACTCCAATCCCCAGCTCTTTCTCCATGTCCCCATCCCCTACCTTCTAGAACATAGAACAAGCAAAGGAACAGGCTTTTCAACCCATCATGCATAAACCGACCATTTTACTAAATAAAGTTTCACATTTCCATTCCTCCATTTCCTTCCTGTTCATACATCCCTCTGAATGCCTCTTACACAATGCTATCATCTCTGCTTCAACCATCTCCTCTGGCAGCATATTCCAGATGCCTACCACTATTTGTGTAAGTAACTTGCCTTGCCAATCTCCATAGGGAGAGTGCAAAAAAAGATTTACCATATCATTTTGTGAAATGGAAGAATTGCCATATGAGGAGAAGTTGAGTAGAATAGGTTTGCATTCTCTGGAGTTTAGAAGGATGAAATGTGGTTTCACTGATATGTAGAATTGTTTAACAGGATTTAATAGAGTGAATACAGTGGATGTTTCCATTGGATCAAGATTTACAGTCTCAGATAAAATTTTTAGGACTGGGGCGAAGAGAAATTTTGTTCATTCAGGAGGTGGGGAATATTTAGAATTTATTAACACACAGGATTATGGAGGCTCAGTCATTTTGTTTGTTCATAGAGTCATAGAACTTTACAGCACAAAAGCAGGCCCTTCAGATCATCTAGTCGATGCTGAACTATTAACCTGCACTTGGACCATAGCCCTCCATGCCCCTCCCATCCATGTACCTATCCAAATTTCTCTTAAATCTTGAAATTGAAATGATATCCATTCAAAAGAGTTTGACAGATTTCTAGATATTAAGGGGACTGAGGGATTCCTACTCCTAATTATTCAATTCTTACGTTAAGACAGGACAGTGTATGAGATGCAAAGCTCAGATTTCAAATTTCAAAGTAAATTTATTGTCAAAGTACATATATATTACCATATACTACCTTGAGATTCAATTTCTTGCAGGCACTCACAGGAAAATGAAGAAATACAATAGAATCTACAAAAAAATTATACATACACAGAGACTGACAATCAACCAATGTGCAAAAGAAGAGAAGCTGTGTAAATAAAATAATTATAATACCGAGAACATGAGTTGTAAAAGAGTCCCTGAAAGGGAAACTGTAGGTCGTAGAATCAGTTCAGAGTTGTGGTCATGCTGGTTCAGGAGCCTGATGGTTATAGGGTAATAACTATTCCTGAACCTGGTGGTGTGGGACCTAAAGCTCCTGTACCTCCAGCCTGATGGTGGCAGCGAGAACAGAGCATGGTCTGGATGTTGGGGGTCTTCAATGATGGATGCTGCTTTCTTGTGGCAGCGCTCCATGTAAATGTACTCAATGGTGGGAAATGTTTTGCTTGTAATGGACTAAGCTGTATCCACCACTTTCTGTAGTCTTTTCCATTTTGGGACACTGGTGTTTCCATATCAGGCTGTGATGCAACCATTTAAGGATCAATCATTGTGCATCTAGAGAAGTTAGTTAAAGTTTTTGGTGACATGCTGAATGTATGCAGACTTCTAAGAAAGTGTAAGTGCTGTTGTGCATTCTTAGTAATGACACTTAGGAGCTGGTCCCAGACGGATCCTCTGAAATGGTAATGCTAAAAATTAAAGCTATTATGGCTAGAAGATCCATTTTGCTGAATTAGAAAGAGATTAACCCTCCTGCTGTATTTCATTGGTTTTCACAAACTATGTTGAGTTTGAAATTGGAAAGAATTAGAAGTGTGGTTTATGACCCTTCCATTAAATTTGAAAAAACTTGGAGGCCATTCATTCAGCATTTTCATATGATGTAATTTGACCATTTCCAAACTTATTTTATCTCTCTGTACTGTTGGTTGAGAGGAATGGAGTCGCAGACACTAAGGTTTTCTTCTCTTCCATTTTTACGTTGTTAGAATTGCCCAAGTCTTTTAGCTTAGTTGTCTAATTCTGTTTAGTTTAGTTTTTTGGGGGGTGGGGTTTGTTTTTTTTTCCTATTTTTTTTTCTTTTTCATGATTTTTCTTCAGTTTTTTTGTCCTGTATTATTCATTGTTATCCTACACGATTGGGAGTTTTGTCAATTTATACTATTTGGTCTTATAATTACTCATTTTAAGTACAACAATGTATCCCCAACTATTTGTATTATTGCTATCTTATGTTTATATTTTATGAAACTAATAAAAAGATTGAAAAAGAAAGAAAAATTAAAGCTATTGACCTTCTCTACCTCTAATCCATTAATAAAAACTGGCTCATGGACCTCCAGCTTCTTCCTTCTGTAGTCGATACAGATGTACAGATTGGTGGAACTCAAGGGAGTCCAACTCCCTTGGTCCTCTGGTTGGCAGAGATCACAGGGTTGAGAGCTGCTGTCCCAGCATGGGGAATTGTACCGCAGACTCAAACAACTGGCCACATGATCAGCTTGATTCACTGCGGATCACATTCATGCTGGTGGAAATGTCAGAGAAGTGTTGCTGTGCACTATCCAATCACAGGTTGTGAGGGGCACTGAAAACCCATAGAAAAGCAGAACATCATTACTTAGAAAGGGATTCTTGTTTCCCACTGAGAAAATGAATAAAGAAAACTATGTATTTTACAACAGTAAATTTGTACAGTGGTTATATAATATCCTTAAAATAACTGTGGATAATTGTTGGAAATTAATAGCAAGAGACTATGCAAGCTCTGGTACCAGGAAATAATCACGAACCCAAGTGTTTCATAAACACTTGATCTGGCACTCTCTTGATACAAATCAAAACAGCTTGAGTAGATACCTGGGATTAATATTCACCCAGATTGATGGAAGGACATAAGAACATAGGAAATAGAAACCGTAGCCAGCCATTAAGCCCCTCATGCTTGCTCTGCCATTCATTAAGGTGATTGGTCACCTTTTTATCTCAGTTCCCTTTCCTGTACTAATCCCATACCTCTTGACTCACATAATTCCAAAAAAATTGATTGAACTCTGTATAGATCATTGTTCCTTCTGCGCATTGGCAACCTTGTTGTTTCTTTGTCTTTTTTTATGAGGCCGAGTTGCTAGCTCGATGGTCCACCCTGCACGGATGGAAAGCGTGCAAGGAGCTGGCTTGATTCAAACATGGGACCACAGATATTCAATATCTGAGTCTTCACATCACTTTGAGTTCTCCCAGTGAAGAAATTTGTTCTGATATCAGTCCCAAATGGCTGACCCTTTATTTTCAGACTGTGCTGTCTGGTTCTATACACTCCTAGCCAGAAGAATCAATGTCTCTGCATCCACTCCATGAAGCCATGTAAGATTTTTCTACGGCATGTTTCAATTGATTGTGCCTCATTCTTTCAAGACAGTATAGGGCCAGTTTGCTTAATCTCTCCTCATGGGACAAAACCCAAGCCAGGAATCAATATGGTGAACCTTCATTGCACTCCGTCTATTGTAAGAATATCCTTCCTTAAATCAGGAGACCAGTCTTGCACACAATGTTCCAGCTGTAGTCTCACCAGGCCCTTGCATACTGTTATATCTTGTATTATAATCTGGAAGAATAAAGTTTAAGCAATTTATAACTCTATCATAGCCCTGCATCAGGCTACATTTCTGAACCCACTGCGTGGCATCTGTTATTTATATTAACAGCAAATTGTTTCAGCTGTCACTCACGGCTAATTAATAAATTTAAATCTTTTGTTTGTATAAAACGTAATGATATTGAATAACAGGCATCAGATCTTACTTCAGTGCAGAGTCAGACCTTCCACTTATTTGATAGCACTTGGAATAGAACGCCACAAGAAAAATATATCAAAGTTTGCAAAGAATAATATTGATAGAAAAGTAGGAACAAAAATTTTGGCATCAGAAAGTGGGATCAACACGGTGTTCTATGGAAGATTTTAAAAAATGTATAATTTTTGAAAAATATTGAAGTCTACATATTTAATCAGTCTTTATGCACTGAACTTGATATATTACCTTGATGAAAGATACAGCAAGGGGAGTTATTACTCAACAATTTACAAGAACTTGGTTTACTAAATTTACCACAACACCACTGTGATCGTATGGACAAAAGTACCATTCTTAAGAAGGTAGATCTGGTTAACCAGAAGTGTGATCAAATAGGCCAGTGAAATACCTGACTGCAGATACGGATTTGACGGATGTGCAAACTTTACTCAGAAACTATATTTTAAGAAAATGATATTACCCCTTGAAACTGCAGTCTTTTTCCATAAAGACATGCGTGCTGTTGCCACAACCACATTTGATGGGTAAATTCCCATTCTCTTCGGTTGCAGCAACCACTCTGCTTAGATAAGCAAGAACACGAGGAACCACAGCTCTGTGCAGAAAGCTGACTCACAAAACCTGAATAACTTTGTCAGATACATGAGAGATTGGGACCTTGTATCATGTGATAAACTATTCTTTCGACTTTATATTGACCATTGTCAACTGTTAGATGAATGTGAATTAATTATAAAATTCTTGAACTAGAAAGGTCTCTTTAAGTAGATCAGTGTTGAAAAGGTTACATGGAGAAATCACAGTAATTGTGCAATGATTGTCAATAAATGAAATTATTCTTCTAAAGAAATTTAATGCCTTTGTCATTGACAAATCCTTATCCCTATAAAATCCCTCTTTATACCTCTCCTTCCTTTATGACGTTCCACAAAAACTATCTCTTCAAACATGCTTTTGCTCATGTACCCTAAAGTGGCTCAACCAGTAGAGCTGCTGCCTCTCAGATCCAGCGACCCACATTCAATCCTGAACTCAGGTGCTGTCTGTGTTGAGTTTGCCCGTTCTTCATGTGACTGCAGGGATGTCTCCTGAGCGTTTCAATTTACCCCCACATCTCAAAGAATTGCAGGTTTGTAGGTTAATTGATCATTATATATTGCATATATTGCAATTGAGTTGTAGAACCTGAGATGTTGATGGGAATTTGAGGAGAATAAAATGGGATTAGTGTAACTACATGCTTGTTGGTTGGTATTAACTTGTGAAGCTAATATGTTTGTTTCTGTATTGCATAACTCTTATGGTTTTCAAATCTCCTTATGTAATATGGAATCTGATTTTGCTTATAAATCACAGTGGGACATTTTACTATCTTAAAGGAGCCTTTAATGGTATTCTTGTACGATTACAAATTAGTTTACCAGGGTTATCATCAAGCCTAAGGAGATGTTTGGAAAAATGTGTTTCAAGTAAGCTATTAGAGAAGGAAAAGCATAAGAAATTTTAAGAAATCCCAAAACCTAATTCACTAAACAGAAATAATTTTTACCTGTATTCTTTTTGCACTCAAGATCATTTAAAACATTTCATTTCATAAAAATTATTATTTCAATACCCCATGCAATGGAGGAAATTCCATACTTCCATGAAGTAATTTGGTTTCTGTGTTTGCAGTAGTAGATAAATTGTCAAGACCATAAGACCATAAGACATAGGAGCAGAATTAGGCCATTTGACCCATTGAGTCTGCTCCGCCATTCCATTATAGCTAATTTATTATCCCTCTCAACCCTATTCGCCTGCCTTCTCCCTGTAACCTTTGACATTATTACTAATCATGAACCTATAAACCTCAGCTGTAAATATGCCAAATGACTTGCCTCCATGGCCGTCTGTGACAATGAATTTCAATGGCTCCCAAGTCCCTTGGCATCTCAGGTTTCTGAACTTTCTTCTCGCTGTTACTTTCTTTGTTTGCCGCTTGGTATATTCTCTTTTGTTGTGTTCTGTGTTGCTCTGCTGAACAAGGTGGGCATGCTCTGTTGGCACCAGAATGTGTGGGAACACTTGTGGGCTGCCCCCAGCACATCTTTGAGCATTGCAAATGCAAGTAATGCATTTCACTGTATGTTTTGATGCATGGTACTGTCAGTACCTCCAGTTGAACTGTCTTTTTGTGTGTTTTCCCCCTAGCTGTCAGTCTGTGGTTTTGTATTTCCATGTGCTCTTGTTTGTTTTCATGCCCCATGTGCTCCTGTCCCCCACTCCTGCTCTACTCCGGCCCCTGTATTATTGAGTACTCCGCCTCTCACCTGTCTCTCATTATTACCTGTATTGCTGCCACTTCTGTCTCATTGTGCTCCACCTATCATCTGCCTCTCTGTCTATTGCTCAGTGTATTTCAGTCCTGTGTTTTCACCAGTGCCAGTGAGTTTTCCTGAGTCTTTCCAGCATTTGTATCTGAACTCTGTCCATCCGAATATCGACTCTGACTGTTTCCCGATTCTGGTTTTTTGAATTTCTCTAGATGTTTTGATCTCTGCCTGAACTTTGACGCCGACTTTGTTTGCACCTCAGGATTTGTTACTCAATTAATATCACTGTGTGCTCAGTACTGGGTCTGTGATTGGATCCCTGCTCCAGTGCCCTGACAGGTACATGTGATGAGTAAATCTGAAACTGAATCTGAGCAGGCACGTAGCCAGCTAAAGATACAGTCCAGAAAATGCCTCCAGTGATTCTCTGATCTTCCATAAGATAAGCAATTTTTGTAACTACTCCAGAATAATTAGCAAAAATCAGCAAAGTAATGAGAACCTTCCAAATATTAAATTTTGTTGCATATGGTGTAGGTGAATTTTCTATGTGGTTCCCCCAATAAATATTTCTTTATTACCCCTCTTATCCTATGAAACTAATTTTACATGTGTGGCTTGCAATTTCCTCGGATAAATATTACAAGATGATGTATACATTTCAGTTTATAAAGTTACACATTTTAGTTTTACCTCTCCTTCATATGCATATTGCAGGTTTTGTGTCCAATGTAAAATGTGTGTTAAAACTGTACTTTGTATGTTCAAGTTAATCATCTCTAATAATTACTGTTTGACTAACTTGCAATGCCACCATTTACCTGAAACTGAAGCACGAGGTTCAACTGCAAGTCCACAGGATATGGGAGCAGAATTAGGCCACTGGGCCCATTGAGTTTGTTCTGCCATTTGATCGTGGCTGATTAGTTTTGCCTCTCAACCCCATTCTCCTGCCTTCTCCTTGTGGCCTTTGATGTACTTTCTAATCAAGAACCTGTCAAACTCTGCTTTAAAAGCAGAGGTTGATAGGTTCTTGATTAGTAATGGCATCAAATGTTATGGACAACATGTTGGAAAGGGAGAAATGCTATAGAAATGCTGAATCTCTGTGAGCAGCTTTCTTCAGACTTTGTGGGTCAGACTGTCACTTCGACAAGCCACTGCAAAATTTGGGCCAACAAAAATGGTTGCCTAATCTTCTGAGTTCTCATTGGGGAAGAATATCTGATATACAAAGAAAGATCATACTCTGTAACTGGCCCTTGGAGATTGACACAATGTTAGAGCTAATTTGGTGGATCCTACCTACCATATTGACTTGGTTAACAGCACAACTGATGCACTGCTATTCAAGATCAATGGAAAGTAAACTCAGGCTGGATGACAAACAGGATTGGGATGGATTCTTTCACAATCCACTCCTTCCCCACTGTGGACCAAGAATACAATCATTTAGTCACTAAAATCCTGCATTATAAGTTAATCAGAGACCAGGACACCTTACTATCCAGAGTGGAAATGCTAATATGAGGGAGCAGAATTTTAAGGTGATTGCAGGAAGGTAGAGGGGAGATGTCAGAAGTAGATTATTTTGCAGAGAAGTAGGTGCCAGGGGTGGTGGTTGAGGCAGATATATTGGGGACATTTAAGATACTCAGAGAGGTGCCTGGATGAAAAACGTGGAAGGTTATATGGGAAGGAAGGGGTCGATTGATCTTAGAGTAGTTTAAAAGTTCAGCACAGCATCGTGCGCTGAAAAACCTACCTGTGTTCTGTCCACAACTCTGCCAATTTCTCATGTCATCTACAAGCTTTCTAATCAGCTCTCCCTGAATTTTTGTATATCACAAACAACAGAGGTCCAACACTGAGCCCTGTGGAACATCACTGCTTACAGACCTCTAATCAGAATAATACCCCTCCACCATCATCCTCCGTCTTGACTGGCCAATATAATTCTACCAAGTCACCATTGGTCCCATGTAATCTTGAATTCTGAAACTTTAATTTAATTTAAATAAACTTTAAATTCCTCAGTATTATCACCTCATCTCCTTATCTGTCCATCCCTTCCCTCTGGTGTTCCTCTCCCTTCCCTTTCTTCCATGGTCTTCTACCCTCTTCTATCAGATTCCCCCTTCTCCAGTCCTTTATCTCTTTCACCAATCAACTTCTCAGCTCTTTACTTCACCCTCTCCCCCTCTCCTGGTTTCACCCGTCACCTACCACCTCCTACTTCTCCCTCCCCTCGCCCTCCACCTTCTTGCTCCAACTTTGCATCTTTTTTTTCCAGTACTGATAAAGGGTCTTGACTGGAAATGTTAACTGTTTACTCTTTTCCACAGATGCTGCCTGGCCTCCAGCATTGCGTGTGCAATGCTTGGATTTCCAGCATCTGCAGATTTTCTCATCTTTGTACAAAAAATCTCAATCAGGTTTCTAAGACACGAGTTTCCTCCCCTTCCAGCACAATGCCACTTGGACTATCACTAATGTCCATGCTTTTCCAAATGTGATTAAACCCCATCCCTTAGAATTCTCTCCAATAATATCACCACCATTGATGTAAAACCCATCAAACTATAACTTGCTGGATTATCCCTATTGCTCTTCTTGGACAAAGGAACAACAGCGGCTATTCTCCAGTCCTCTGGGACCTTGCCTATGGTTTAAGAGGATACAAAGTTATTCAACCCATTTCTATTGATAGGAAAGCAACGGGTAGATGTTAATTAAACCTTGATACCACTGCCTGCATTGAAACAACGCATATATGGTTTCACTTTGACGGGAAAATCTCGAAAGATCTTGACATGTGAAGCTTTAATTCCCCAGCTAAATATATGTGTAGCCGGTGCAGTTTGTGATCGAGCCTCAGGAGCAGCGGTGTCGCCTCTGTTCAACAGCATCGCTGCTTCCGTCCAACGGTGATTGGCTCTCTGCAGCGTGATGTCGCTTGGACTTAAGTTCCTCAGAGTGTTTTGATGTCCCGCAGCAGCTCCTGTGCTGTCAGAGCAATCTCGGGCACGCCGGGTTGGTGCGGAGCACTGCTCACATTCTCTCACTGTACCGATTTATTTCGGGGAGTGGAAGACATTGTCAGCAGTGTGCACTGCAGACTTCTGCGGAGGTTTGTCAACTGCTGGGCTGCTGTGGCCGAGACATTTAACCGTGCCCAAGCTGCCCTGAAGTTTAATTCGCACTGACTCCAAACTTTCTTTGGACGTTTGAGTTCGCCCGTGACTGCTGTGAAGTTTCTTTACTGTAATGATGAATCGCAAAGGAATGGTCGCCAAAATTTTATCCCGAATACGGACCGACTCTTTCAACAGTAACTACACTCTGCTGGGGAAGGAGTTGGGGAGGTGAGTGTTAAAGACACACGACCTTCGGAAGCTGCGAGTATTAACTGTCAATTCCCTCCTACAGTGAGATTCATCGATTTCACGTAACTGGGCACTGGGAGAATCAGGAGTAAAACGACGCGTTAGCAAGAAAGGGGCAATTAAATGGAGAAAGTCGCTCTTAAAAAGTCCGTGTATTATTTAAAGTGACAGGTTTTGTTTTAATGGGGGCGTCTGCCTGGGGGAGAAGAAAACCTTAACTTCAAGGTGTACGGTTAAATCAAGTGTGTACTCATGTTAGTTCATCTTGAAAATGTTAAAGCCGCTGCAGCACAAGTCCAGAGAGGTTGAATGCATTTGTTTTAGTATTTGTAAATGCTTATGCAGTCGCAGTGCATTGTAATTACCAGTTCAGTATCTTAATTGCTATTGAACACATTATATAGTTCCTGTTGATGAACACGCATTGCTATTTTAATCATAACTTGAAGATTATATGCATGCCATTGTAGACCATTGTTTAAAAAAGCCGTCATATTAGGTCATGATAAAAAATAGTTATTAGATCATATATTTTTGAATAAGTTTTAAACAGCAGTCCTGATTTTGCCCTGCTACTTGCCAAAGGACCTACAAGGAATTCGTTATTGCAGGTTGAAGACAGTGAGTATAACCTCTTCAGTTAATAACATAAGCACTCGTTTCTTTAATTGTTAAGGGCACATTTCCGGATGGTTTCACAAAACAAGGGTATTTCAAAGCTTGGTGCATTGTATAGTTTTTAAAATACATATATTTTAATAAATATATTTATATATATTTATTTATAATAAATAGGAAATGTTTACTGTGAGAGAAATAACCAAGTTTCCTGGAAAACAATATGTTTTCATGTTTTTTTTGCAGGAAAGCTGGTTATTTCTCTCTCAGTAAATAGTTCCTATTAATTAGCTTATTCAGTTAAGCAAAAAGCTTATAAAATTGGATATAATTCAAGCTTACTATAGGATGTTACTCAGGTGCATTTCAATATTGCACTGATTTTCTCTGTGATTCATTTCCTGCCAGAACCCAGGAATAGTGCTTGTCAAAGTCACTTTTGAGACCAGATTGATCAAAGTTCTCTGGATTTATCCACTGTTAGCACTCACATTGATCTGAGATACACCTTTGCTTTGATTGCTAACCAGTGTTTGGAAGGATGGTCAGCTAGAAGCGAACTTCTGAAAGTTGAGAAAGTAAATGCAGAGTATGAGGCTTTAGTAGGCAAGGCATGCAAGGTCTCAAGATCTCATTGCTTCTTATTGCCTCTTTGCCATTTCTGCTAAAGTTTAGAATTCCTCCCTCTCCTGGAAAACCAGTTAACCTGTGAACTAACAGCGTGTATGACCAATCCACTTAGCTATCCTCTTGGTTTTCATAAGAAGTACACCCTATATACATTAAAATTGTAATGACTAAATCTGTAGAACTAAAATGACTGGGCTGATAGAATATTGATTTCACCCCCCCCCCCTTTCCTTTTGCAATCACAAGTTATTAATGATTCAGAAAATAATAATGTTGGTATTAGGTTTGCAAAGTTGGGGTTGGGGTTGGGGTGAGGAGTAGATTTCCTATTATTGCAACAAACCAGTTAGCTATGAAAATAGCACTAAAACAGTTCATCCAGTGGTAATTCAAACCAGGATTTGATGAGGACTTGAATAAACTGTATCAGATAAATGGTGGATTTGCATGCTGGCCATGTTTCATTTATAAAAATTGGATAGGCATCTGCTTGAACACTGTCAGTTGCATCTGTCATATCCTCAACTGAACCCGCTCTGTAGTGAGTGTCTCCTCTGACGTCCAATCTATCTGTGTCTCTTGAGGCTTAGTTTTCTGGGAATGTATTTTTGTGTGTAATGTGGGGAAAGAAAAATGCCCAGTATCTCTGCCATAAGACTCTTTCATCTAAGTAATAAGTATTAGTGAGCAAAAATCATTGCAACTGAGATTACTGCCACCAGGCAGGCAAGCTTGCATTGATTTATATGCTGGCAAGTCGTTACTTTCTTCAGTGGTAATAAGTCATTTGGTCAATGCTTGCTCACAGCAGAGCCATCACATCAGTTCAGCTCCTCCTCTCTGTCCTCCCCCCTCCTTTTTTCCCTTTACCTGTGCAACATATTCTCTCTCGTAACTTCATCCATCCCCTTTGATTCTTTTGCCACTGAGCTACCCTAAGGGATAAGCTCATAAGCTTGCAGCACCTCTTTAGGGTGTGGGTGGAACCGTTTGCAATCACAGTGAGGGTACACTAGCTCCACACAAACATGTTCAATCTAAGGTCATGATCCAAACTGGAGTCCCTGGAGCTATGTGCACCACCTTCCCCATTCAATTCTGTGCACCATAATGTGAGGCCAACATTTATTCTTCACCTCCAGCTTCAAAACTATTTCAAAGTCCACCACGTTGATGGACCTGGAGTTATATATGAGGTACAATGACTGATTTCTTTCACTGCATGTCAAATTGTCGAATAAACGACTAGTTTTTCTGTACTGCAGATCGTTGTCCCTCTTGGGGGCTTTGCTATTGGTGGGTGGTAGGTGCTGATGGTTTTGGCTGAAATAGGTGGGGGAGAGGAGGGGAGGGGAAGGGTTGACGCTTTGCTGCTGCTTATGTGTGGGAGGGGGTCTTTGGGGTTCAAACGTTTTTGCTGTCACTCATTCTTTGGGGTAGTCTTCTGTTTTCGTGAATGTCTGCGAAGAGCAAGAACTTCAGTTTGTATATTGTTTACACTTTCTGATATCAAATGAAGCTATTGAAAACTATTGACTATAGATGTATGCTTGTAAATCAGATGGAGGTTTGTCGCAATCCATGAACTTAAATTCCACAACTGCTGCGCTGTGGTGAGATTTGATGTATTATCAAAGTACATATATGTCTCCATATACTACTCTGAGATTCGTTTTTTTGCAGGCATTCTTACAGTAAATACCAAGAAACGCAATAGAATCAATGAAAAACGGCAGACAACAAAGACAGACAAACAGCTGATGCGCAAAAAAAAACGACAAATTCTTCTTGCTGCTTACAGAACAGTTTTCTAGGTTTTTGAAAACTAGACCAGTATTTCGGCTTTATATTGTGATGCAGTATGGCTATTGCAAGAAATCTACCTGACAAGAGCAATTAAGTAAAACCAGAGTCGTTCCATCTAACGCTGTCTCTCTACTGTGTTCATATTTCAGAAACGATTGCTAATAGATCCCATCATAACACAAAAAATGGGGAATGAATATCTTAAAAACATTGCAACAGTAGGTAATTTAACCCATCGGTCTGTATTGGTTCAATGTACATGTGATCCATGGCCCCTTCTCAAAAACAAACAATTTTTTCCTGAAAGTTGGGTTATCGTACAAAAGATGCTTGTAAGTGCTCAGCTGGGGCTGTCCGGTATGGTGGTTTTCGATGTTTCATGCCTTCTATTATAACAATTTTTTTCTGGAAATTTTCAAGGATGCCAACAATTTATTTTACAGGATGATGCTTTGTTTGTCGCAATCTATCTCTGAACTAAAATGCTGGATTAAATTCCCTCTCCTGCGCAAACTTTCAAGTAAAAAAATAATATATATATACATTAACTGGACATTTTTTGTTATTCATTGGCAGTTGATTCACTTTGTAATTAGATTAACTTGGCAACATATTTGGCTGAGGATGTAATTCCCCTGTGAACAATGTAGAAAAGAGGACTCAGTAAATGGAGAGATGCACTTATGTTACCTGAATCCATCTGACAAGAGATATATTTATTAATCTTATTTATTTATTTATTGAGATACAGCGCAGAATCGGCTCTTCCAGCCCTTTGCACCACACTGCCCCATCCAGCAAACCCCGATTCAACCCTAACCTAATGACCAATCGACCTACCGACTTGAAGGTCTTTGAACTGTGGAGGAAACCAGAGCACCTAGAAAAAACCCACGCGGTCATGGGGAGAACGTAACTTACTTTCTTAGAACTCCACTCTTTCAACACAAGTGCGCCTGAACCAAATTGTGGAACTTGCCACAGAAGTATAATTCTAATTAGAAAATTCAGACAAAGATCATGATCAAGACTAATAATCTGTGAAATAATGTTGCTGCTTTAGAAGGAAAGCCAGTTGCTTTTTGGAGCACTGTGTCTTCCTGGTGTCAGGGTTAGGGAAGTCTTACATTATGTATCTCTAGGATTCTGTCTCATTGCTGTGGTCTTTGCTACCCTGTCGTCAGTTTACCTGTGCTGGAGGTCATGCCCAGACCTAGAAAGTGTGGCAGTGCAGACAACTGTCAGCTTAAGATCAGCTGCAGATTTCCTGATTTAACCTAGGCATTGTGCCAGAAAAGCTTCTGTATCATCCTCACCGAGTTCAATGCGGGTCTGTGTAGCTGAGGATGTAACGCTAATTAATCTAATTAAAGTAGAATTGTAGCCTTTATTCAGCATATATAGAGACTAAATGTAAGCAGCTTAGAATATAATAATCTGTAATATTATCATCGCTACAGTAGCTGATGATTGAGTGCACTAGCATATGTTTTTATTAGTTCTCAATTGCAGGAAATTAAATTTTCTGGTGCTTTTTCATGATTAACTTCCTAAAATTTGACAGCTGTGCCACTTTTTTAAAATTCAGCCTCTGCAAAGAGTCGATGACTTTTATACGTACTGTATATGTATTGAATTGATTGTACAATGTATGCTCAGTTTCTTACCACTTATCAATCAATATACACTCAGTGGTCACTTTATTAGGTATAGGCATGTACATAATAAAGACGACTCTCACTAACAAGACATTTTTGTCTACAGAACTGCTGCTCTCTAGATATTTTTCTTTGTCTTTCACACCATTCTCTGTAAAGTCTAGAGATAGTTGTGCGGGAAAACCCCAGGAGATCAGCAGTTTCTGAAATACTCCTATCTGGCACCAACAATCATTCCACTATCAAAGTCACTTCACTCACACTTCTTCCCTCTTCCGACATTTGGCCTGAACAACAACTGAACCTCTTGACCATGTCTGCATGCTTTTATGCATTGAGATGCTGCCACATGATTGGCTGCTTAGATATTAATGAGCAGGTGTACAGGTGTACCTAATAAAGTAGCCACTGAGTGTAGCCCTAATCCTCCTCATTGTCAAATCTTGATATTTGTGGTTGGGTCTGCAAAAATGGCATTGTGAATAAAAGGAGATGCAGTGGGGGCAGATGTAGGCTGCTGGGTGATGGGGAATGAAGCTCTATTAATGCTAATGCTGCAAGTTAGTATCTGTTTGAACTTGGCACTAGTACACTTTAAGCAGCAGTCAAGAGGATGTTTCTGAACATTACTTCTTGTGAGTAACTCATCACCTTGTAGTAACCTATAAGGATGAGTTTTCAAAGTCCATTGGTACTGAAATCGAGTATTGCTTCATCCTATAAGCAGATATAGGATTGGCTTTGTAGTTTGTTAGATCTGACGTCCTTTTGGAATGTTGAATCCCAAGTTCTTCAAGGTTCAAAGGGTTTTATTGCCGAGGCATCTCTGAACTGGAAGGGGTAGGGTCTGAGCCAATATTATAATTTTTCCTTGAATCAATGTCATACTGTTTGCTTGCATTATATAAAAAGAAGCTGGTGGTTCTTCTCTGACAGTTCAGCCAGAACGGTAGTGGAGTTTTACAACTGGTTAGCAGATGTGGTCAGCATCCCAATACCAGAACACTACTCAGTAACTTATGAAGGAGTGCTTAGGTGTGAGAATATTAAGCAAGTTATGATAGCCCCTGTGACTGAACATCCAGCTACCATTCATTGTGCATCTTTTCAGAACAGCCCTTCTTGCACCTGGCCATGAGTGTCCCCACCTCAAATGCTCTTATATAGAATCCCAGACCTGAAGTGATAACTGCTTCTTTCCCCACAGATGCCACCTGACCTGCTGTGTTTCCAGCATTTTCTATCCTTATTCAGATTTCCAGCATCTGTAGTTTTATTGATTCTCAAACATGCCTTTGCTCCCCCTCCCCATCCTGAAGTGGGTGATGAAGGTACCTATATTTAAAAAACTATTTGGAAAATGTAAGCATTGAGCACACACCTGGCTGCATTACTCAGAAGTGTGCCGTGATCTGGCGAGGGGGGTGGGTGTGGGGGAACATCAAAGAACTTTTTCTCCTTGTTACTTCCAAAAGCTCATTTCCCTAGCTGGTTTCCGTGGAATGAACTGTGACAACTGGAAGAAGAAATACTGGAGATCAGTTCATATCTACGGTAGGGGAAAGGGGAAAGGAATGTGAGATCATGAAGCAGTTCACCTACTTGCCAGCTTCCGAAGCACCACTTGTTGGAATTCACTTGGGAGCCAGCAAAAATAACAAGGATTCAAAGTTCAGAGTAAATTTATTATCAAAGTACATACTGGATATGTGAGCTTATAGTACCTTGAGATTCATTTTCTTGCAGGCATTTACAGGAAATAAAGAAATGCAATAGAGTTTATGAAAAATATATATAGCAAAGACTGACAAATATCCAGTTTGCAAAAGAGGTCAAATTATGCCAATAATAAATTAAAAAACTATAAATAGATAAATAATACTGAGCTGTAGAGTCCTTGAAAGTAAGTCTATAGGTTGTGGAGTCAGTCCAGAGTAGTGGTGAGTGAAGTTATCCATGCTGGTTTAGGAGCCTGGTGGTTGGAGGTTAATAACTGCTCCTGAACCTGGTGGTGTGGGCCCTAAGGCTCCTGTACCTCCTTTAGAAGAGAGCATAGCCTGATGCTGGGGAGGGCGTTACCTGTGATGGACTGGGCTGTATCTACCACATTTGTAGAGTTTTCCATTCCATTGGACATTGGTTGCATTCCAGCCTGGTATGGAAACACCAGTAAGGATACTTCTCACCATGCCTCTACAGAAGTCTGTCAATATTTTTAGATGACATGCCAAATCTAGACAAACTTCTAAAGATGTCAACAGCCAACAAGTCTGCTATTGGCTGTGTTCTGACTTAGTAAAGGCAACTTTAAAATAGTATAAATCTCGGACTAATTACAATATCTCAATTGTGTTAAAATTGGGGAAAGTTTGGTACAAGTATATGCTGCATTTCTATAGCAGTAATCCAGATATGTAACTCCACCTGTGTGCCAAGTTATGGCTTTACAGTATGTCCTCCAAATCATGGTCTGTTAGCAAGTAAGTTCAGACCGTGATACGTTAACTACAGTCTGTGGCTGCATGGCAAGGAGTTGATATACTGACACCACATTGACACACAGACTGGATGCAAATTATCTGTTGCGTTCTGTGGGAAAAGAAAACTCTGCTCAAAGCTGTCAGGCAGACTATTCGCCACTTCCATTGCTCCAACAGAATTCGGGGAGATCTCATTCTTTGCAACATGTTCTTATTTCAAATGGAGTTCAGCCTTCATCAGGGCTTCAGTTGATCCCGGCATTTCGTCAGGTTAGAATATTTGCATTAGTCAAGCAAAATTTAAATCTGCTGCCAAATTTATTCTATAGTTGTGTTCTATGTAAACTTTTGGGGATTTTAACAAAACTGCACAAATCAGTATTGGACTAAAAGAACACTGTTACTGCCTGGAACTTTGAAGATGGGATTGGTTCTTGCCTCAGCCATTGAACTAATGTGACCATTGATAGAAAGCAGCCTGTCCTTTGATAATCCCTATATTCTGTCAATTTCTCAATGCTTTTTCAGTTAAATCTCAGCCTTTCATTCAGGGGTAACTCAGGATGGAGTGCAATTCCAAGGAGCTATGAATTCTCCACATTTCTTCCAAAGCGGTCATTCTTCACGTGACACCTTGCAAAATGAACATCAGCTGGCTGTTCAGTCACAGGGCCCATCATAACCCGGTTAATATTCTCACACCTAAACAATCTTTCATAAGGTACTGAGTAATGTTCAGGAACTGGAATGCCGACCGCTTTTCTTCACATCTGCTGAGAAAACTCCACTGCTGTTCTTGCTGAACTAACTGAGACGAGACAGCAGCTTCTGTTTGTATAATGCAAGCAAAGAATATGACATTACATTTTACTAAACTTACATCAGGCAGTGATGGTCACCCACAGAATCGTTGGGAAACTAACAAATATGATCTGCACACAACAACAGGGACTCTGCAGATGCTGGAATTTCAAGCAACACACATCAAAGTTGCTGGTGAATGCAGCAGGCCAGGCAGCATCTCTAGGAAGAGGTACGGTCGACGTTTCAGGCCGAGACCCTTCGTCAGGACTAACGAAGTTAGTCTCGGCCTGAAACGTCAACTGTACCTCTTCCTAGAGATGCTGCCTGGCCTGCTGCGTTCATCAGCAACTTTGATGTGAATATGATCTGCACACCTACTTTTATCCCTGTATTTAAATTTTAGCAGATATTGCGTGTTTAGTAATAAACTCCCAGTATGTCTTGGTGTCATCAAACTGAAACATGCTTAGTAGAAAAAGTTGCCCATGAAGGTGAAGATGCCTATAAATGGTTTTCTCACTTTTACTTTTTTTTTTGAGTGAAATGGCATCTTTTTATGATGCATGCTAGTGGGAGGGTGAGGCAAGCCCCTGAACATGTTTCATGTTTAATGCAGCACTTTGCCTAGTAGATTGCCTGCTGGTGGGCACGGTAGCCTAGTGGTAGTGCAAGGCTTGTAGCGCTGGTGATCAAGGTTCAATTCCTGCCGCTGTCTGTAAGGAGTTTGTACGTTCTCCCTGTGACCACATGGATTTCCTCTGGGTGCTCCAGTTTCCTCCCACAGTCCAAAAGATGTACAGTTAGGTTTAGTGACTTGTAGGCATGTTATGTTGGCGCCAAAAGCATCGCAGCACTTACGGGCTGCCCAGCACAACCCTCAGACTGTGTTGATTGTTGACGCAAATGGCGCATTTCGCTGTATGTTCACTGGCTGTACACGTGATTAATAAAGCTAATCTTTAGCTTTATTTAGCTGGCACAAAACGTCAACTCTTTTATTTCTCTCCATAGATGCTGCCTGGCCTGCTGAGTTCCTCCAGCATTCTGTGTGTGCTACTCTGGATTTCCAGCATCTGCAGAATCTCTTGTGTTTAAGCTGATCTTTATCTTTGCCAATGGACTTTGTCCATACAGCTGTGGCTATGCATTACATGTACTGAGACAATCACTTATTCAGCTCCAGGCAAAATATACATGAGATGCTAATGCATTGCTTACCCTTGCTCTTTGCTCTTTTTTAAAACACCTGGAATGAAAAATAACTTGTCTATCACAGCATCCATTTATTTTCTTGTTTCCCGCCCCCCCTCTGGGGAGATATGAAGATAGTCAAAGAAATGTGGGAGTTACTCAGGATAAATATGAGTGTGGAGAATGTGACCATAGGATGAGGATTAGATTTGCCTCTGTCCAGATGTCAAAGCAACATCGCACTCCAGAAATAAACTCTTAGGTGCCTGAATATGACTTAAGTAATAATAATGCAGTTATCCATGATAGTTGGTTGCCATTGAAATATTTCAATTTTGTTTCCGCATAGCATGATCTTTATTTACCCCGACCTCTAATTTTATTGCCCATCCCTAAAGGCCTGAACCGAATGACTTACCTCAGCTTTTTCAGAGTACATTTTGTGAGTCAAGCCCAATACTGCTGATCTGGAGTTGCACGTACCCTGATAAGGGTGACAGATTTCCTCCCCAAAGCGTCTGGTGATTTTTACCACAGTCTGGTGATTTTCGCGGTGATCATCACTGATAAACCACTAAACCACTGTTGCCAGGTGGGATCTGAAACACTTTTCAATATAGATCTGGAGAATTTCGGTTGAATTTCTTCCCATGGAAAATGTAATGCTTGAAATAAGAAACTAATTTTTAATTACCATTATAGCTCTAAATAAAATGTTAAATATTTTATTAAAAGTTGATTCATTATATGAAGTCATGTTCCATCAACTCTGCAGTTCACAGAAGGGTTTTTTACATTCTAGGACACATAGAGGGGAATGTAGTCCAAGAGAACAGTCTTTCCCACACAGGCTTGAGATGCATTGTTCCTGTCCCTGTGTGACTTGAGAATAAAACGCATGGGTAGAAATGTAACTAAATGATCCCTGTGCCTTTTCTTTACAATTGTGATTGTTTCAACGGACAAGACTTGTATGGGTCTATATAATATTCCCAAGAAGCCCACCTGGATTGTGCTGCCACCCCTCTAGTGGCTTTTAAAAGAGGTAATTAGGATGATGGCAGACACTAATGCCAAAAGGTGCAAAAGTGGGTGTTCAAGGCCACCTGTTGTGGGAGATTGAGGCTTTAGAAGCCAATAATAAAAGCAGCTACAGTTATGTTAAGTACCACTGACCAGTTACTCTCATTAACCTTGTGACCTTCCTTCAGCAAGTAGAAAATCAGCTGCTGCCTGCTTGTTCCCTGGCTGTGTTTTTGTTTTCAACTTATGCAGTCCTGTTAGCACCACATTCATTGCCTAAGAAAATCTACTGGATTTTAAGAGCAAACACCTTCTTTTAGCATGCATAATGAAAGTGGAAGTAAGTTTTCATTCAACTGGATTTGCATAAATAATGTTTTCAGGCCAGAAATGTAATCTGTACTTTATGGGTGTTTTCTAATACTATAAGGCTCTTAAGGCCTTGATCAGCATCAGTGCAAAGGCTACATTCATTTCTGCCTCATCAATACTAACTTTAACAGTTTACATTAATAAGATTATTCCTTTATTGGTTCCAAGTACAGATTAAATTCTTTGACCTCTTTAGAGTCAAAAGTCAATGGCCAGAGGTTGTGACTAATTGCTTTTTAAGAGCCAGAATGAATGAAATGGACTGAATGGTTTTCTCCAGTGCTGTATCATTTTTCTGACCATAACTTAGTAGGTGAAATGACTGCCACTGATAGTGCTGTGTCTTGCCACTGCACACAAGAAATAAGATGAAATTAAGAGTGAAGCTCATTGGTCCTACCTCTCTACATATTAGCTTAAACTCTCTTACAGTGATTGTACTTTGTACAGTTTTCTTAATGCAGCATTCTCCAGATATTTCACTTGGATGAATCCAGACAAAACAAATATTGCGTTGCCAGTTAATGGGGAAGGTGGTCTCCAGTTATCAGTAACACAGCAGCTTTAAATATCAGGGTCCACATGTAGTAGTGTTACAGTGCAGCTACACCGCGATCTGAAAGGAAGAAATCCCATTAGTGTATCTTCCTTGCTTTCACCTGAAACTTGATTTTCTTGAGGAGCACCTCTGTGTGGATGGGGCCCTACAAGTTAATCTATTGCGGAGTTTCACTGAGTCCGCTACCAAAGCACAGTTTTGTGTGTGTAGCAGGGAGATTTGGGTGGGCAGAGGAGGGCAAACAATTCATAGCCTCATGAGGGAGTTCAAGTCCTTCTGTTAGGATCAAGGCTTTTGTGTCCTTTTTAAGTTCCTAGATGTCCTAATTATTTATATTGGGTCCTTCAAAAATAATTTTACCACTTGAAAAATCGAAAGCAGGATGCTTTTCACTGTTCAAAAGTTATTAATTTTATTGCTTTGTGCTTGGGTAAGTTAACACTAGGTTTAACCAGAGTCTTGTCCAAACAAATAGAGTGACAAAACAGGAATTGTTTGAGTAACAGTGTACAGGTTCTGCATGAGCCCTGCTGTCCAGGCATGCAAAGTATTAGTTACATTAGCTTTCCAAAATATGATGATGGGACAAATGATGTATCACCTTTTCCTATGGACTATGAATCCTTTTGAATGGTTAACATTGGCCTGGTGTTATTCCCATTGCCTGCAGTATAACTGTATAGCGCAAACTCTCTGCTGGCTTAGTGGTGTTGTGGGCCTACAGTTTACCAGATCTCATTTTGGGATTCTTTTCCATTTCCTAGCAATACTTATCATCTCCAACTAACTGTAAGCTGAAGAAACAAGTAAATGCAGGAAAATGTGGTGGGCAGGTTTTTATTGGAATTTTGTTACCTGAGACCGTGAATAGTGTGGTCCTCTGAAGGGTTGAAGATTTCTCTACTTAGTCCCTATCCAAGCTGGTATTGGGCAGCTCTTGGTTATGGTAAATTCCTCTGGGGAGATTACTCCTACATTGCATCTGCTCCTCCACCACCAACTGTGATCATTCTATGCTCCCTGTAAAGGACCTTCCTTGCCCCCAAGATCTCTCCCTGCCTTCTCACATACACTTTCTCCTGGTACCTACAACTTTTCTTTCTTTCTCATTAATTCTCCTTCTGATTTCCTCTATGGTCTTTTCATCTACTTTCCAGTAGTTCCTACAGCTATAGGACATTCTTTCCCTTCAGTTTCCTCCTTATCTGTGACCTTCCAAAATCGTCCCTCTCTCATGTATTATGCTGCTCAATCCTCTCTATGTTTAGCTCTCTTGGCCTTAGGGCTAAACAGCACAGAAATACACCATTTATCCAACCTCAACCTCAGTACTTAGGAAGTTTATATTATCAAAAAAGCATAAAAATTAACTATTCTTCCACAAAATAAGCTACTTCTCAAATATATAAATATATCACCACTTGAATGAACAGCAAGACAAGGTTTCCATATGCACAGGGTCCAGAGGTTGGTGTTGGCATCAAATGCCACAAATATAAAAATGATTAAGGATCTTATCAATATTTATATGTTAATCATTCATCTTGTCAGAGTAGGTTGTGCACACAACATTTTCTATTGTTGCCTAATGGAGTGCTGTAAAGATTAAGCAATGCCCCTTGTCGTGGTACAGAAATGAAGTTTTGAAACTTTACCATATGGTACTTTGGGCTGTCTTTCCAGCAGTATCATCTTACTGGTGTACTTATTTTACTACCAGTCGTGCAGCCTAGTATGACTCCTTGATGCCTACGAACTTTTGGTACCTTGTCCAAGTGCACATCTTTTACGTGTTCACCAGATGTTTGTCGGGAGGATTAAAATGAAGCCCTTTCCTGTCTAACCAGTCATTTTTCATCAGGAATCGTTGAAATATGGACAGCATTACTATTCTTTTCTTATTCCCCATTGGCCTCCTTATAGCTCCCAAGAAGAGTAGAGGGTCTTTCAGCTGTTGGCCCAGTGGAATTGGCTAAGTCAATACATTCTGATTAAAAATGCAGTCTTTAAACCACTTCATTGTTTTGTTGGAATTATCCATACCAGACCTGCCGGGTTGAGAATTATGTTTTTAGAAACATTGCTTGACAATTTTTTTTATGTTTCTACAGGAGTGCCTGCCTATTTCTTGTCAGCATCTCCATCCTAAGGCCCCTGACAATCCATCTTTGTAGCATCAATTTTAAAGCTTTAACATGATTTACTGACATAAAGCACAACCACTGTAATGAAAACTAGTATGCTTAGTTTATTAAACAGGTATGCTGAGTAAAATCTCAAAAATCATATGACTCTCTTCAATAGAGCACTCTGCGATTAGAGCAATTGCAACTTCATACAATTTGCATTTCTGTTAATTACCTAAAGGTAATTAAAGAAAGTCATTGGATATTATGGAAGAATGGGAGAGAAATAGATACACATTGATTGTTCGTAGTTCTTTCCTTAGGCTGCAATGCTGGGAGATCTCATGAAGGTAGCTACTCCTGTTTGGTTGATTTTTCTCTACCCTACATCCCAGTGATACAGTGAGCACTCCACACCCAGGAAGTCCAATGATCATGACGCTCATGGGCACAGGAAGAACACTCCCAGTGTGCAATAGTTTAGTCATGAAATAGGTGTAATTCCTTTTTGTACTACTTTGTCCATTTAAAGGTATAATTTAAATAAAGACTCTGATGTAAGAGAATGTGGTCACATGATAATTACTGAATAACTTAAAGCAGTCTGCTGTAAATCAAATAGAGCATTTGTAAATTGTAAAGTGATCTATTATCTTGTGACCATTGTTCATTGCATCTGGATGTAACCATTTGATTGGTTGGGGTGGAATTGTATGGGTTTTTTATTTCTTGTAAGGGTAGCTGGATAGGTTAGTCACAATCTAACAGAATGGAGTGGTAGGCTGGAGGCATTGACATACAAGACGTTGATAGAATTTAGCTGGTATAATAACAATATTTGACATAGGTACAATAACAACATTTAAAATGAATCTGTTAAGTTATGAAGAAGAAGGGTTCGGAGGATTATGAGCCTAATGTGGGCGAATGGGACTAATTTAGTGGGCACCATGAATGAACTGGGCTGAAGGCCGTTTCCATGCTGTGTAACCATAGCGTTCAATGTCTAAAAAATGTTAAATTCGGAGGTTGGTGCTTCATTTCAATCACTGTCTTAACTTTTCATTCTTGCTATCATTTTACATTTAACATAAAATTTATTGTTGGCTATCACAACAGTGTAAAGTTACAAGAATGTTTTTTTTTACAGGAGCCAGATTGTAATCTATTCAAATTGAGTGCATAGATTTTTAAGCCTAGGAAGGGATGGAATATCTCTCAAGGGTGTATACAGTGTTTGGAAACTTTCGTTTGATCTTCTTATTGTGCTTCACTGAGAACCCAAATGTCCTCAGAATTTGCACGCTCCCAATGTTTCTGTGAAGGAGGAAATGTTATGATTATGGTTCCACAAAACTCAAGATGCCCAATTTCCTTTTGCTTTTCATCTCAATGGCAGTCAGGACTGTTTAACACAGGTGTAACTATTTCACTCAGACTCAGATGGATGGGGCAGGTCGCTTTTGAAAACAGACATGCCTTTCTTGAGGGTACTGCGACCAGGTGATGAGAATATGCCGTTATTCAGTAATCTGATCCTCTGCTAGCTGCTAAACCAGATGAATTATATTCTCTTTGAATAAAAATCTCTTTGGCCTATCACTGGCACCTTTTAATTAATTTATTTAGAGATACAGTGTGAATTGGGCCCTTCTGGCCCAAGCAGCCGCACCACCTAGCAACCCACCTCTTTAAACCTAGACGAATCACAGAACAATTTGCAACGGCTAATTAAAAAAACCAGCATGTCTTTGGACTGTGGGAAGACCCAGAGGAAACCCACACAGAACAAACTCCTTACAGTCGGCACTGGAATTGAACTCCAAACTCCAGCACCCCGAGCTATGTTACTGTCATGCTGACCGCTATGTTACCTTGGCACTATTTTCTTTGTCAATATTTTTTTGTCCTTTTTGGCTTTGTGACTGTTCCAGCAGCAGATTTGCTAATTGCCATGGAACTGCTCCAAGAACATAATGATGCAACAACTCCAAGGGCAGACTCACACTTTGACATTTTAACTTGAGGTAATTTAGTGCTTATGTAATATATTGTGCATAGAAGTTTACAATGTCAGTAAAAATAGTAACCGTAGTGTCTGTGATTGGAAAAAGTCAAACTACTACCAGAAAACTAGGAAATGGGGAAAGAGGGTGAAACCAGATTTCAGACCCAGCACAGGCCTTTTAAGCTGCATAGAGCATAGGAAAATTCAATGCTAATATCATCATAACAAAATCTTTTTGTATATTTTACCGGTAGCGACCTGTTGTATGTTTTACTGTAGCACAGTTATGGTGGACCATTTTGTATTTTCTGCGCAATAACACTGTTGCTAGGTTACAATAACCAGTGTAATGAGATATGATAATGTGTCACCACAGACAAGTGACTCTTGCACACTCTGGACAATGACATGAAGTCGTCACAACTCTTTTGATCTCTAGAGTATTTTTCCCCGCCTAACTGCTAGATGCAATGACAACTGTTGTCACTCATCTAGTACAACGTTGAAACTGACTTGAACTCTGCAAGTGTATTTTGAGCTTCAATTGTAGAATCATAGAGTAACACAGCATAAAAAAGGCTCTTCAACCCCATTCATCCATGCTAACCAAGATGCCCACCTAAACTAGTGCTATTTGCCCATGTTTGGCCCATAGCCCTCTTAGTTGTAAACTGAGGATTCACTTAAAAGAATTAACACAGAATGTTAATATTTCTGATTTCTGGGAGGTATAAAGGCCTAAGATACCATTATTTTAAGACTAGGAATAGCTGTTCATCTCTCAGATTTGTTCCATCATTTAATTAGATAGGGGTGATCATTTTAGTGAGGAGAATGTGATATAGAAATGTTGTCTTTGTTGTTATGGTTTTACATTTTTAAAATTTTTGTTAGCACTCCTCCCTGGGGTTTGATTTCCCTCATTCCAACACCTCCACCCCCTACAACCCACATACATTTCCTGCCTCTTGGCCCACATGCATACCTGCTTAATGTCTCTCTTTGAAGTGGGGAAGGAGAAAGTTTTTGCACAAAGCTGCACAGCTCCTTGCAGGGCGTCTCTCTGAGATGCAGGTTACATTCACTGGGGGTAAAATGGTCCAAATATCATGTGTAAAAGCAAGTAAAATCAAAGGCAAATTTAGAAGGGTATGTGGGGAAATTCAAAATAGGTTTAGTGTAGGTTTATTGTTAAGTGGGTGCCTGGTGGTCAACATGGACTCAATGGGGTGAAAGGCCTGTTTCTTTACTGTAGACATCTAAGACTCTAATAAGGAAACGTCGCATTTGCTTCATAAGCAGCTACAATGAAGCAACCATTCCTGGCAGTCTCCTGGGCACTCTAAATTGATGCTTTCCTTTATTGTTTGAAAATATCTTTTTCAAAATTTTCCTCAGCAGACTTGCCTTGCTTTATGATTGCTGACTTTAAAGAAATCCAAAAGGTCTATTGAATTCTTTGTATTTCAGTCACACAAGGATTGCCCTTTCCTTTAGCGTGTGCTTTTATAATTTGTATTTCTCATAAAACAGTGGCTTGTGTGTATAACAAACAGGGAGAAGTAATGACCTGCCCCAGCCTGCATTTATGACTGGATTGGAATGCAGGTTAGAGGTGGCAAATTGCAACAAACAACTGTTATGTGCCATCATTTGTCACCAGTGGAATTCTACTGCCAAAGGTGAAGAAATAAGTATTTTGGCTAGGATCCAGAAATTCCACATGAATCCTGCAGTGTGCAAAGCTTTATTAATTTGTCTGCCCTTCAGAACAAATATCACTGCACTGTTAACCAGATGGCTTATGATAGTGGATTTGAGTTGACACACATGATGCGTGACTAAAAATCTCACTGAGGTGCAAAAGAAATGGATGTCAGACAGGAGCTGATTCTGTCAAGGGTCCTTTGGAATAAAATTAAACTAGAGATGAAGCTCCATAGGTTTGAGGGGAAAGACTTAACCAGAAGTTGAGGCTAGATGTTGTGCTGACCCCTTAATCGACTGCAAAATCAATCTAACCCTTCCCTCGCACATAGCGCTCCATTTTTCTTTCATCTATGTGTCTACCTAAGAGTCTCTTAAATGTTCATAATGTATCTGCCTCTACCATCACCCCTGACAGCACGTTCAATATACTTGCCACTTCCTGTGTAAGAAAAAAAGAAAGAAAAACAATCTGACGGTACTTCTCACCAATCACCTTAATATTATTCCCTCTTTAAATTAGAAATTGTCACTCTGGGAGAATGTCACTAGCTATCCACTATATCTGTAGCTGTCCACTGCCTCTTGTCATCTTCTACACATCTCTCATCCTCTGCTCCAAAGAGAAAAACCCGAGATCACTCAATCTTTCCTCATAAGACATGTTCTCTAATCCAGGCAACATCCTGGTAAATCTCCTCTGCACCCTCTGAATCTTCCACATCCTTCCTATAATGAGGTGACCAGACTGAACTCAATATTCCAAGTGTGATTTAACCAGGGTTAATAGAGCCGCGACACTATCTCGCGGCTCTTGTTATAAACGAATCCACGAGGAGTGAATAATCTGATTATACATCTCTAAATTTTGACCCTAGGTGATCTTGCCTAAATTTTAGAGGTAAAGATTTGATTTATGATAGTCATCTTTATCCTTCAACTTGTGTGTGACTATGTGTGGGGAAAGAAGGTTTCTTCAACGAAAAAGTAAGTGGGCAAATTTCCTCAAAAGTGAGATCTAACTCACAAAAATATTGATTTGTAAACATAATTTGAGATTAAATTAAATACCCAATATTCTGTTAATATATTGCTAATTACTGCTGTGCATTTGATTTGATTTGAATTCTCCTCCAGAATAATCAAGTAACTTTTTTTTAAAATGATAACGGAGTTTAATTGAATCAAAGGGAAATGTGAATGAAGCTTATATTTGTATTTTTTGGTAATTGTTTACTTGCTTAGCCTACAGCACAATGTCAAATCAGTGTTTGTCTTGTTCGGGGACAAACGTGAGATTCTTGAAATGAATCATATCAGAAATATCATTCATATATTTGAAGTGACTTTTATTTAAGGTCACCTAATATGCGCTATCTATGCAGTCTATAAGGTCAATGATAACCCTGTGTGAAATGTCTAAAATGGTTTATGAATTTTTAATCCTAGTTCCAAAAGTATAAGTTAAATAAAAATTACAGTACAAAATAATTTCACTAGAATCCTTGCCCATTTAATAT
This sequence comes from Mobula birostris, assembly GCF_030028105.1. NCBI lineage: Eukaryota > Metazoa > Chordata > Chondrichthyes > Myliobatiformes > Myliobatidae > Mobula > Mobula birostris. The sequence goes on from NC_092402.1 coordinate 40,989,799, forward strand.
GATCCCTCGATTTTTATTACAATGCAGCATTTGCTAAGTATCTTTAAATAGGATATTTTACTTTGAGGAAATTTGCCCACTCACTTTTACTTTGAAGAAACTTTCTATCACCATTCATAACCACATGCCCACTGATCTAAAGATGTGTGCTTTAACCAGCAATGCATGATTCACACCTCCAAAGTTTGGACAGGGTATAAAGTCCATGGGTTCTTTTAGACCTCTAGGATTCTTCGGTGGTTTAATGTGTTTTCTTTTATATAATTTTGCTCTTTATGCTTATTATGTTTTTTTTGTGCTGCATCTGATCTAGAGTAACAATCATTTTATTCTCTTTTACACTTGTGTACTGAAAAATGACAATAAACAAATCTTGTATCCTCTCCTTATAGTATTCCTCAAATGAGTCTTTCAGGTTAAAAAGTTGGCTCTGTCCATGTAAAAGGGCTTCTTTAAAGATTAAAGTGTAGCTTTTTATTTATATAATTCTGCCAGCAAAGCTGCAAATTTGGATATATCCTGATGTATTCGTAATCATTTTACAAAACTTACACATATTTTGACCTAATAGGTCTTGTACAAAGGTGAGGGCAGCTGAACCAGGTTCAAGCATGCAATACAGTATATTCTTCTAACATGCCCAGTGAAAAATAAATTTCCAATGAAGTAAGCCTAGGTGAATACACAAGAATTGTAATAGAATAATTGCCACTCTGTCTAAATGAAGGGATTATTAATTTATTTGCTTTAAACTTTCCAAATTCCCTATCCACTTTTTAATCATCTGAAACTACTTTGAATTTACATAATTATGAAGCTCAAACAGGCAATGTAATTGAAGAGACAGCACTCTGCCATGTGTGTTACTGATCCCATAGTGTGCAATGTGTTCCACATTACCAAGTCCTGGCTCCTGGCCACTAATGAAGCAGCTGCTCAGCGTCTTCTCCAGGACTTGACCAGAATCTTTAAGAATGATAGCTTCTTTATTTCATTCATTTACTCACCATGACTCAAGACTCCAGCACCTCCGAGATATTAATACTGGTGATCGTAGAGAAGTAGGATCTCCCTTTAGGATTATTTAATGCTTATTAACAACATAATTAAATTATTCAGGTATGAGTAAGTTCTACTTAACCTTGGGCAATTGATCTATAGTAATGAGAAGCAACCAGCAAAGGCAAACTGCAGTGTACAATGAACGATCACATTGGTAAATGTATTTTTAGGTGTTGAAATTGCAAATGGATTATTTTAAATGATTGCTGCTTGTAGCAATCCAATGTCAAACATGTGAATATATCTCATTATTCTTTCTAACTACCTGAGAAGGGTTAATCTTTCATATATACTTACCAATAGTCACCTGTTACATCACACTGAAGAGATTCAACCTATCTTTCTCTATCTGTCAACTCCATATTTTCCTAGACCTGTCTTTGTTGTTTTACCACTATATGCTTGCTAATTCTTTCAGTTCTGTTCAATTTTAATGGTTACCCCTGTTAACTCCATTAACAATTGTGGAATTACGGGTTAACTAGATGCAGTGGAGTGGGTCTCTGCAAAATAAAACTGAAAACTATTGCACACTGAAACTTAAGTGCATAAAATCCAGATGGATTCCACACTAGCAAGCAGCAGCACCAATTCAAATGTTTCTCCATATCCTATTGATAGCTCTGATTCAACTATTGTGCTGTTAACATTCACTTAAAAGAGTGCGGCTTGGACTGCAATATACTCCAATTCATATCATGGTCTTTAATCCACTTAAACTGGATTATGAAGATTTTAGAGAATGTTTTAATTATTAAAGCTGGAAAGATTATTGGATCAAAACAAATTATTAAATGCTTTAAGCAGTAAGTCATTTAGTAAATAGTAAGCAGTAAATAATTACCAAAAGATGTTTGAAGACAAGTAGTAACATTTAATTGCTAAAACTGCATGTTTCATGTTTAACTTGGTACAGCCTGTTGGATACTTTCCTTGATTGACATTTCATGTTATTTTAATGGAGGAAGTGACTTTTTTTTTGTACTTGCCCTGTGTGCAGTGTAACGTCTGATCAATTGGGCCTGCAAAACTAACTTGTAGTGTCAAAGCCTAGCTCGGTGAAAGATTAGACCTGAGGTTGTTGCTACCACATCTGACACAATTAGAAAATGCAGCGGTATTTCCAGTTCAACTGAAAATATAAGTTGAACTAAAACCAAAAAAAAGCACCAAGGCTAATAAAACTTAATGGTCTTCCTGTTGGCTAGTTCTTTTTGTTTTGATCCTAAAACATTTTGAAAGGTCTCCTGTCACCACTCTCCCATGCCCTATAAAAGGTAGCTGAATGAGATAATGAAGTGAGAAAATTTTGGGATGGGAGTGGAAAGTATTTGAGCTGTCTGCAACAAAGAACATGAATATCTAACGACTCCCTTTTCTTATGTACTGCAAGGTCAGGAATACTTGGATGGAAGCCAAGCCATGACATTCTAGTGAAATTATGAAAGATACACTAAAATAATTCATGATAAAATTTGTAAGTCTCTGAGGAATTCATTCCAGTGAAGCTTGCAAGCAGCATTTTGAAATGTGAAACACAACAGAAGGGCAAATACTCAAAATATTTTAATTTCCAGCATCTGCTGTAATAATTGCAACATTAGCAATCTTGTTGCACAACCACTATTTGGTGTGCTCCCATTGTTACTTTTCTAACTAATACAACTTCTATAGAATTGGAAGTTAAGCACTACAAGCATTCAGACTCGCTGGTTACTACTAGAATTGGGATTTGGTATCATTACTTGTTATGAATTTTTACTTCTCTCAAAGAGCCATTATGATAAATAGGAAAAGACTATTGTGTAGAAACCTGAAAATAGCTACTTGCATTTAAACAGGTAACTTGCAGCAACTACAAGATGCACTTCTTTGCTGAAAATTGACTATCAAAAGCAATGCACTGCATGCTTAGTGTGTGATAAAGATTGTTTTTTTAACCTCTCTACCTATAGCTGTTTAAGGTGATTGGAGGAAAGTATAGGAGGGATGTCAGAGGTAAGTGTTTTTATTTACACAGAGAGTGTTGTGTGCCAGGAGTGGTGGTAAAGACACATACATTAGAGACATTTAAGAAACTCTCAGATAGACACACGGATGACAGAAAAATGGAGGGTTATGTGGGAGGGAAGGGATAGATTGATCTTAGAGTGGGTTAAAAGACCAGCATAACATTGTGGGCTGAAGGGCCTGTTACTGTGCTGTATGTTGTTATGGGCTTATGTTCTATTTTCTAAAACAGAAACAAACACTCTTTTATTCTCAGTCCCTGATGCTTCCCACAGCCGCATTTATGTACTGATGGGGAAATCACAAAATGTGATGGGGAAATCACTTGTTTCTGCATCTTTCCCGTAGGTTATAGAAAGGTTTTTGCGTCATTTCTCATTCCTAACAATCTAATTTTATCTGATCTTAATGGCTCAATTACCATCCCTTGAAAACTGGGATGGCACGTTTGTGGATGGGGAATGTTTACCATCCTCCAATGTGCACGGGCAATTGTATTACCATCAGGATTCAATGTGTCATTGGCAATATAATACAACCACTTTCCTGTTAGATCTTCCACAATGATCCTGAACTCAGCCATTTTGGGGAGATATTGCTTGACTTACACAATTAATAGTTGAACATTGGAGAGAGAGAGGGTACAATTTTCTTGGTGTGTACATTCACTGAATGTACGCATCGTTTGTGAGGCTAGTATTTACTGCCCATTACTACTTGCTCTTGAGAAATTGGAACTGGAACACATTTCACAACATATGGTAGTGATATTAAACCTAATTCCAATTCTGAATGGCGAGCCCTTGTCTTGAACCACTGCAGTCTGTGAAAGCTTACCCCAGTGCAGTTAGGTGGGGTGTTCCAGGTTCTCGCAAACTAGAGAACATGTTTCTGTTGGGAAGGTATTTAACTTCAAAGGGAATAGGGAGCAGTAGCCGTAAGGATGGAATTTCTCGTATGAAGGGCAATAGAAAACCCTTGCATTATATTGTATGGCACTAGACCTTCTAAGTTGTGGAGGCCTCCAGCTTGGAAGACACTGTTGGAGAAGTCTTGGTGAGTTGCTGCAGTGCGTTTTATAAATGATATGTACTGCAGCAATGGTCCACTGGCAGTGGCGGGAGTGAATGATTAACCTAGAGGATGGGTGCAAATCGAGCAGGGTGCATTGCTGTGGGTGGTGTTAACACTGTTGGAGCTGCACTGCTCCAGTTGGCTTTGAAATAGTCATATGTAATAAACCTTTTAACAGCTATTTTGTTTTCCACATTACATGCTGCACAAATCTGCAGCCCTACCGTTGGGTTACAGCAACTGAGTGCTCAAAAATGATGAGCCATTTTAAGTCTCTTCTTCAATAAGTGGAGTCCATGCTAGATACAATGCATAATCTAAAGGCAGTAGCCACTAATGTGGATGTTTCTCTTCGCTCACAGGGGCAAATTTGCAGTCGTCAAGAAATGCATGGAAAATGCCTCCGGAAAGGAATATGCAGCCAAGTTCTTACGGAAACGAAGGAAGGGCCAAGATTGCCGCGTGGACGTTATCAACGAGATTGCAATCCTTGAGATAGCGAAAAGCAACTCTCATGTGGTAGACTTGCATGAAGTGTATGAGACGACCTCAGAAATCATCCTGGTGCTGGAATAGTAAGTAGGATCTTGATGTGCTTTGCCTGCCAATGCGAAACATCAATATTTCCTTTCTTGGTGACGCACAACCCCAACACTTGCACCCACTGATCTTTATCATAGGATAATGTAAAGGTTAATGGTTTTATACCTCACTGCATTAAGCATGGCATCTGAGCACAAAAATGTGATTAGAGTTAATTTATTGAAGCTAACCTATGTACTTCTTATCAGTCATTATGGAGGTGACAAGCAATTCTAAGAATGCTGACTCACTTAGAAGTATAGAAGGGAAATATTATTTAACTTTGTCTTGACATTTCCACAGATATATAAGTGTATACAGCAGCGAAATCTGATGGAAAGCATGAAGTGACAATGCATTCTGAAACCCTGGGATCATTTATCAGTCATCTTTCACATGCTTTTGAAAAAATCTATCTCTGAGTGACATTTTGTTTCAGTGGTAACACAGTCATATCTGAGACAGACTATTGTGGGTTTGAGTTCAGGTTCCACAACTTAACCTAATTTTACTTCATTGGTGCTGCGTTGTAAGAAGTTCTGTCATTTTGATGAGAAATTAAACCAAGGCCTACGCTGCCTGTTGTAGTTGTATGTTTAAGATTTCATGTCACTATTGAAAGAACACAAAGGAGCTCCTGTGGTGACCCTGCAGTGAAAATAGATTGGTAGGTAATTATCTCATGAGCTGCTATGCCATTTACTCAACAATTGTGACCACATTACACTTGTTGGTAAGCATCTCATGATGCCAATATGTAAGTTCATTTTTTTAAGTATAAGCTTGCCTTTTTTAAAGTAGCATACCCATTTCCAGAGCTTTTTTTTTCATGACATGTAATGTTTTTATGAAGTCACACTCAGGACCAAAGACAAGTTTGACTACAATTTTGATCACATAATATTTCCTTTATCAGTGCTATACATGGGGAAAACCATTGATTCCAATGATTTGCAACTTCAGTCGCATCACTCCACAGGAACATACGTTCCAGATCATGCTCGAGTGGATGAGCCATATTATGTCAAACAAAGTGTTACGACGTAGTTTTCAGTGGAAGACTCTTTTTTTATCGATTCTCTACTGATCCAAGGCTCATCGGCACCTTCTCCTCTCTTTCCCTCCCAAGACTTACCAGTTTTCCCTTGCATGCTCTTGTAGTGCTCCTCTTCCTTTAGGACAGATCACACCAACAGTAAAGCAGAATCTGTATCACTCAATATTTTGGGCGCAACTGAATTTCTGTCGAGTAGCATCACGAGCAAGGTAGCTATTGGTCATCAACACATTTGCACTTGTACTTTGAACTTTGAACTTTGCATGTCACCAAGCTATCAAACCATTGAATTTGCAACAAGGGACGTTACTCTGTAACACACTGGGACACACTGATTGCAAAATTATTCTTGGTTATCTTCAAATCGAAAAGGGCCTAGGAAGATTGATAACTTAAATCCCTTCACCCACAGAATGTTACGTTTGCAGTGTCTTCACCACCTAGGTAGTAATCTAATAGTCAACACCAATCAATCATGTAACAAAACACATCTGGCAGCATCTGTGGAGGGAAATGGACAACCAACGTTTTGGGTGGAGACAGTGCATCCAGATTGAAAGAAGCAAGTACAAGGTGGATCAGATGAGGAAGGGTTGATTGGCAGATGGAGTTGGGTGTGGGAGGGAAAGGAGGCAACAGCAACAGGAGCGGGGGAGCTGGATGCAACAAAAGGCTGCAGATGATGGAGTCTCAGTTGTGAATCCATCTTTGAAACAAAGGAAGTGAAAGTCAGGCATGCAATTGATGCAAACTCAGTAGATTACTGTTCTGACAGTGAAGGCAAAAATGTGCAGAAAAGAGAATGGGAGGTTTCTGCATAGTTCTCAGCACTGATGATGGTGAAGTTAATGCAAACCTCAAGTTTTAAAAAATATATATTTTTGGAAATGATTCAAAAAGATTTACATTATTTTGGCAATTAGAACTTCTCCAGAAGTTGCTGAAACTTATTTGTCACTAAACTATTGTAGCGAGGCAAACTTAGGTGATCTTGAAACAGCTGTAACTTGCACGCACTTCCTGTTATAATAGCAGACTTTTGTGAAGCCACATCCGCCAGCTCTTGATTAGTATGACCAAAATCAGACAGTCTTCTGTAACCGTCAGCAGTCGACTCCAGAGACTGCTTGCCGTATATGGTCATGTGAAATGATCGTAGCTTCTTGTCAGTCTATATGCCAAGGATTTACTTTTAGCTTCCACTAATTTGGCCCTGAACCTGATTTTTTAACATTCTGTGAGCTATGTAAAAATGGGTAATTTTGAAAGCAGAAAACCTATAAGAAACACCCATTGCTTCCTTAGTCACCATTTTAACATGGTTGGACTATGGACCTGGTTTAGAACATTACAGCAAACATGTAAAATATAAGTACAACCATTCACCCTTAGGATCAGGCTCTAAAGTGAAGTCCTGACAAGTGATAATAAAAATTTCATGTCTTTTATTGGAGTCCTTGGGAAGCCAATCAACATTACCAAACCAAAGCATTGTCTGGATATTTGTCCCTTGGCTTGGTAAATTGGTGTGCAAATTAGCAGCCATATTTACATAATAATGGTGACACCAGAGACTACATATGCTGGAGCAACACACTGAGGAACTGGAGGAACTCAGTGGGCCAAGCAGCATCTATAGAGGGAAATGGACAGTCAACATTTTGGGTCTGGACTGGGCATATGAAGAGTCCTGTCCTGACACATTGACTTCCCATTTCCATCCATCGATGCTGCCTGATCTGCTGAGTTCCTCCAGCTCCTTTTGTGTGCTTTTCCATTGCAGTGACTACATTTTAAAGGACGTCCTTTCTTATCAAATGTACTGGGCCATCTGAGTTGGTCCCTAATCGGAAGAGTGTGCATCTCTTCAAAGGCAACCACATTGGAGGGTTCTGTTAATCCATCTGAAGTGTGGATTAGATTCCTGTCTTCGCCACCCAGCCTGTAATCTTAAAAAGATCAACGGTGCCTTCTTTATAGAATACATCTTTGAAAGAAATGAAGTGAAAATCAGTCATGCAAGTGATCCAGACTCACTGGATTATTATTGGCCTGACAGTGAAGACAAATACACACCTACTAGGATGTGATGCTGAGGCTTTATAAGGCACTGATGAGGCCTCCCCTTGAGTATTGTGTACAGTTTTGGGCTCCTCATCTTAGAAAAGATGTGCTGGCATTGGAGAGGGTTCAGAGGAGGTTCACCAGGATGATTCCTGGAATGAAAGGGTTATCATATGAGGAACGTTTGATGGCTCTGGGTCAGTACTCGCTGGAATTCAGAAAGATGAGGGGGGATCTCATTGAAAGCTTTCGAATGTTGAAAGGCCTAGATAGAGTAGATGTGGAAAGGATGTTTCCCGTGGTGGGAGAGTCTAGGACAAGAGGGCACAGCCTCAGGATAGAAGGGTGCCCTTTCAAAACAGATGCAGAGAAATTTTTTGTAGCCAAAAGGTGGTGAATTTGTGGAATTTATTGCCATGTGCAGCTGTGGAGGCCAGGTCGTTGGGCGTATTTAAGGCTGTGATTGATAGGGGTTCTTGATTGGACATGGCACCAAAGGTTATAGGGAGAAGGCCGGGAACTGGGGTTGAGGAGGAGATAGAAAAAAAGATCAGCCATGATTGAATGCTGGAGCAGACTTGATGGGCCAGATGGCCTAATTCTGCCCCTATGTCTTATGGTGTACTCTTTTTAAAATTGCTTTTGTTCCTTAGTAACTTTATGGTATAAAATAGAACTTGTGCTGTCTGCTCACGAGTCACTGGGAGTGGGGGGGGGGGGGGGTGGGGAGGTGGTTGTCCCGGAAATCTGTTCCACCAAAGTGTCACTCTTAGAATATTTGATTTTCAGGCTCCCACATACAACTTGATCAAAACTTGCATATTAAAATCATGTTTCCATTTACAAAGGCAGGGCACAAGACAAAAGATTGTAAGCACAACCTAAACCAAGACTCAGGAAGGCTGCTGGACAAGATTATTTTTGAATCTTTATAAAATGAGGGGAAAAATGTTGGAGAGATGAAGAATTTTCAAGGCTTGATGATGATAATATTGGCACTTGCTGGGAATATGTTAGAAATGGAATGGAAGATACAGAATGTACTGCTACTAGAACAGGACTGAGAGATTCATTAGGGTGGAGTTAGTTCTCTGGAACACTGATTAGCAGTGAAAAATCAGTATGTGAGATTCTGTGTAGAAGCTGGCTCATTTACCAAATGTCCACGGATATAACTGCAATTATGATGATCCAAAAAGAAGATTTAATTCTAGAATGTGAGAGAGAAATCTGATGGCACTCAGAGTCTGTTTCAGCCATTTTTTTTGGAAACGTTGCCACTGTTATAAAAGCATCCATATCATTTAAATCTACAAATAAAATTGATCACTTTCTTAACAATATATTTCTGCTGATTGAATAATGTTTTATCATTGATATATTGGGTCTTGAATTCCTGATTTAAGTGCTTTCCATCATTCTCCTCAAGGGCCATCTGGAAGAGAGTTCCTGGTTTCTTTGCACTTTCTCTATTAAGTAGGCCCTCTGAGGGCAGGGGCTTAGAGAGCTGGCTATTGGTAAAGAACTTCACCAGTGTTTGAATTGCAGCCAGGTCTAATCTATTGCACAAGCACAGTTTCTAACAGGAATCATTTAGTAGCTTTCTGATGTTAAAACCTGCAACCTTGATCTCTTACAGCATTAATTCCTTAAAAGAAAATAAGAATGGAACCCCAAGGCCTTCCTGGTGTATATTGCTAGGTCCACATCTAAAGTCTACTTATGGATGGATTTGTCTCGGTAGTTAATAGGTCTTTTTAAGATTGTTGTTAAGATAGTTTATGATATGTTAAGCATAGACTACTTAGTTCTTTGTTTGGTCACTGAGTCAGTGCTCAGTGTTGCATTCTCCCCGAGTAAGGTACAACATCTCAACAATGCCTCAGTGCATGGCTATTAAAGGTTTATGGTCTAATTGTGATGCCCACGTGTAAAACTGAATTAAAATATGAGAGTAAAGATTGGCTTGATCAAACAGGGGGCTGGCATAACTGACTAGAAAATGAGAGGTGCCTTGCTTTCATAAAGATTGACTTAAAAAGGCATTTACTGTTTATTTACTTAATTAAGTTGGATTTTCACATTTCCTGATCCCATTCCAAAAGTTTGGATTAAATTGACACAGAATTCAATCCATCCTTTGTAATGAGCACATAGAACAATTAAATGCATCTAAGCATTTGAACAAACTTAACATTTGAAAACCCATCTAATCAGCAGTTCACAAGATGGCTTATGTTTATAGGAAAAACTATGACGACTGCACAGAGGTGTGTGGTGATGTGGTTAGCTTAGATATTCATTGTAAGACCCAGACTGAAGCACAAGCTCTAGTTTCACACGTAACCTGCATCCGGTGGTTCATGTGGCACCTCAGCAAGCATCATTCCAGAAACTTGTGCACAAGTGATGAAAATTTGCCCACATCCTTTGTCTCACTTCTTTGAGCTTTAACGTTTTTAGACCTTTAAAGTTGCAAATTATAACTTTAAATGTCACGTAGTGATCAGAATTATTTAAAAACACAATTAAGAAATTACCTCAAAAATGCAATTTAAAGAAAAATTATGCAGAAATATTATCTGACTCTTGGTGGACATGTTTCAAGTAATTCAAGGTAAATGTGCAACTAATCCACATCAAAATTTTATTTGGTTATAGGTTTTAATAGCTCTGACCATCCCTATCTCCTCCCACTTCATAAATTCATTCCTTCTCCCCTCCCCTTCGCTAACCCTTTGACAAACGTCCTTCAGCCATTCAGGAGCATCCTCTATCATTTAGGGAGTGTCTCAGAGAGAATGGATAAAGTGAATTGGGGTAGGGAGTGGTCAAATGATATAAGTTTGGACTGCGCAAGAGACCTACAGTATATTGGAGGAGAGTGGAGATCTCACATGACTGGAAGACGTTATGTAGATTGGGAGAAAGATGGAATATAGAGCATTACAGCACAATACAGGCCCTTCAGCCCACGGTATTGTGCCCACTCTTTAACCTATTCTAATATCAATCTAAACCTTCCCTCCCACACAGCCCTCCATTTTTCTTTCATCCATGTGTCTATCAAAGACTCTCTTAAATGTCCCTAATGTCCCTTCCTCTTTCACCACCCCTGGTGGTACATTTCATGCATCTACCACTCTCTGTGTTTTAAAAAAAATCCTACTTTTGACATTCCCCCCCCCATACTTTCTTCTGATCACCTTAAAATTATGCCATTATGTCCCCTCATATTAGCCATTTCCACCATGGAACAAAGTCTTCTGGCTGTCCACTCTTACCATCCTATACAGCTCTATCAAGTCACCTCTCATCCTCCCTCACTCCAAAGAGAAAAGCCCAAATCTGCTCAACCTGCCCTCAAAGGATATGCTGTCTAATCCAGCCAGCATCCTGGTAAATCTTCACTGTACCCTCTCTAAAGCATCCACATCTTTCCTATAATGAGGCAACCAGAAATGATAGATCTTGTATCATGGAAGACTTCAAATTTCTCATTCTCTTCAATGAGGGGATGCTAGATTGGGGATAAGGGTTGTTCAGTGAGCTAAAGGTAATGGGTGAACAGGACTTGTCATTAGTTAGAATACGGACCGAGGGCTTAGGATGAGCTAAAGGACACGGAGGGTAGCAAGCAGGAGGCCAGTCAGGAAAACAGTGGCAAGTCCACAGGGAGTAAGGGCATTCAGGCAGGGAGAATGTTGTTTGGTGTTAGAGGAAGAAGGATGTATACTTGGTGATGGGGAGAATCTGTAGCTCAGCTTGAGGTTAAGTTCACACATTTTTACTAAGATTGACTTAAATTAGTTTATTAGAGTTATCCTGTTGAAAGAGTGCATACTGGTGACTGTGAGGTTTGTGTAGATTTTTGTTACTGAGCTGTAATGCAAGAGTATCAGTGCACTTGCTTCATCGCCAGACTTTATAAAACCAACGGAATAAAAATGATCTCACATTTATAATGGAGGAAACATAGACTGCGCTTTCTTTTTCATGACCTAAGAAAGTTCAAAGTTAGCAGAGTTCCAGTTCAAAGGACATCGGTAAGCTTCCATCTTGAAGTCTGCCAGGTGATGGGAAATGTTTTATGTAGCAAAGTCAAGTGCACCCATTATCCTATAATGATGCAGAAAACCCCTTGGCACCGACTAGCTACTGTTTCTTCTGGTGGCTTTTCAGCGCAGTAATTGCCTGTTAGTACAAGCTGCTACATTCATTGTGATACCTAATACACTCTGCAGGCCGATAGCCACGAAGGAAATGATAGCCTGCAGTGGAGTGAACATTGCCTTTTTTGTTCATAGGGTGAAAGCTAACACCTGCACAAGTCAGGAAACACATTGCTCTCGAGTGACTGACTCCCGTCTCTCCAGCTTCATGTCTTCAGATCAAATGTCTCGTTTTTAATGCGAGTTGTCTCAAGGGGAAGAAGTTGTTGCTGCTCTAACCGCTTAATAAAAGACTGCAGCAGTCTTCAAACCTCCATATAATTTTCCAGAGTTTAACTGCAGGCTTGCAGCTTTTTGGATTTAAAATATCTTTTTCAACTCTTTTTGCTGCAAAAGGACCATCCTGCAGTTTTCATTTAGTTGAGAACTCATCTAATTAAAAAGCTCAGTACAGAAGTATAACTAGTGCCCTGAAGAAAACTCTGGCACATTCTGTTGTAAGGATTGCCAACAATCAGTTGTTCCTATAAAGTAAAGCAGGTGATCTGGCCAAAACTAATCTCTACAACAGATGATCTGATCTTTCTGATATTGTTATTTGTGAGACCTTGTGTATAAGTTGGCAACAGTGATTCCTATTGTGCAGACAGGGCTTGTCTGCCGTGGCTGGCAACTCACCTAGGAGAAGGGAAACTCTGATCTCAAACCTTCCCTGCCTTGTAGCTATACCCACTCATTGGGAAGGCTTCAGGAGTAAACCCTGAGGAAAAAGTCTGGAGCTGGAGTCCCTAGGGCAGTCCTGCGTTGAGTTCAATGCTGACTGGCAACTCCTGGGGCACTGCTGGTACCAAACTGTATCGGTCCCTGCTGTTCCTTTGGATTCATCAGCTGTGTGGAGAGTCATCAGCTGTTGCTACAAGGGCAACCGCTTGCTCTCCATATGGTACTGCCCTGGCCTGCATATCACGTAGACAGCTGGGACACAGCATCCATGGCTGACTCCGACCAGTGGTGGGCCTCAGTGCAATACCATGTTTCTCTGTTGCGTGGAGTGACATTACTATCGACAAGCTACTGTATCTAATTGTAGATGTTGCGGAATTTACCTGATAAAATTTAGAAGATACCAGCCACAATATTTTAGTATGGGAGATTTGCTTCTGCAATATCTTTATCTCCTGAATTAGTAGGTGAGCTTGGATGTAACGTCTTATGGCATTGTGTGTTAATTCACAGATGTACTTTGCACTTGCACTTTGTCAGGGCTACAAACCCCAAGGCTTGCTCAGCGCATTATCACAAATCCAAAATGTAGGATAATTGTTATGATTGTTAATTTTGAAATATAATAATAAAATACAGTCAGCACTCAACAGGTGAGGCAACATCTGTGGAAAGAAACAGTTAAGCTCTATCAAAGGGCATTGACCTCAAATGTTAACTGTTTCTCTATCCGCGGCTGCTGTCTGACCTGCTGGGTGTTTGCAGCATTTTCTGTTTTTATTTTGGATCTGAAGGTTTTTGAGTTTCATTTATTAATTTTGATCATGGATTTGTTCTGAATAAAGCATGAACTTAACTGTGTGTTATACAAACCTTAGATAATAGTAAAAAAAAAGGTTTTGATAAATTCTACAGCAGATGAATAATTCAAAATAAAAACTCCAAAATTATTTCCACAAAAATTCCACAACTACTGAGACTGGAATTAAGTACATTGTGACCTGACAGCGCTGCTGTGATTAGAAAGCATTGGAGATAGAAATCTTAAAGCTGTATAGTGTGACACCATATTTTTGTGTGGTAAATAGTTTAATTTTATTTTTAAAAAATATAAAAATAATTAGACACCTAATGTAATTTACACAATTTTGAATCCTTCATGAGTTAAGTACACAGTGTCTTTTTACTAGGCAATATATGTAGTATATCCGTAAACATTAGTGGTTATGTGCAGTGCCCACACACAACCATCCCCAGCCCATGGCAGACACTGTTCAACACAGTGCTTATGAGGCCTGTTTCAGTCTGACTGAGAAGGGACTGCTTGAGTAGGTTACAATCCAGTGTTGGGAACCCAGCTTCGCGAGGGGGTTAAAATTAGGCCTGTTCACTAACACATAATGCTCTGCACAGTAAAGGTGATTTCTTAGGATATAAAATTCACTGTTGCTTCTAAGGATGTAAAAGGGACTCTTATTACTCATGCAACTAGTGATGACAGTGTATGAAATGCATGGACTACATTTTTCCAATGTATGATATTTACCACTACTTCAACGATGATCTGCGGGGTAATCCCAACTACTGTGATGGGGCAATAGCTGCATTGAGTTCTTTTTATTCAAACTTCATGGAGCAATAGATAGACTGCTGAGATATCCTTTTCATTCAAAGCGTGACTTTTAATGAAAAACATCAACATCAGAAAGCAGGTACTGCATTGGAAGTGGGGAGAATACTGAGAGAGAAAGGGGATTTAAAACTGCAGGAGAAGCGGCAAAGTGCTCAGGGAAAGCTTGGACCTGTAACTCAAACTGACAAAAAAAAAGTGTGAAAAAGTGTTTGCATACTTTTGCATATGGCTAATACTGTGCTTGAGTTAATTTGATATAGGAGAACCCATTATGCTTGTACCAAAGACGAAGTGAAGAGTTTGTGTGATTGTGCATGAATTGCAAAAAGCTAGCAGGCAGGTGTAGCAAGAGGTAAGAAGTCAAATAGCCTTTTGGAGTAAGGAAGTATTGTTACAACTGTACAAAGTACTGTGAGGTCACACCTTGAACACAGTTTAGTTCTCCTTATTTAAGAACTCCATTGATGCAATCCAAAAGAGATCTGCTAGGTTAATTCCTGGGATGAGTAAAGTCTTCACTCATGAGCAGCCAAAGAACTTAGATGCACATTTAGTGCATCTTAGCAAAATGATGGGTGATTTTACGGAGACATGTAAAATACTCAGGAGAAGTGACAAGATGTCAGGATAGTTCCAGTAGCGGAAGAACTTGAATAAGAGGTCGTAGTTTCAAGATTGAAGGGGACAGAAATATAAAACTGAGATATGTAGGGGCAACTTTCAGAATCTTTAAAGTTCCTTACCCTGGAGAGTTGTGAAGGATGGATAACTGGGGGCACTCAAAGAAGAGGTTGATAAATTTTTGAGAGATCACAGAGTTAGGGGCCATTGGGAATGAGCACAGAAGGTGAGATGAGTCTTTGAGAAGGTTATCCATTATCATATAGGATAGTGAGATAGGCTTGGGGGTACAAGTGGCCTACTCCTATGGTTTTATTTTCAAATGTATTTATGCAATGTACTTTGGAACCTTTGCAAGTAATGTTACAGCTACTGAAGAATTTTGAAATGTTATAATGCAGGAAGTATGGCAGCCAGTTCACACAGAAGTGTCACACAAACAGCAGCTAGTCGATTGATAACATCCTTAGTTACCATTGGTTGCAAAACAACATTGGCTGGAAAATTAGGGGAAGCACCATGTTCTTTATTAACACAGTATGACAGCTTTTTAAATCCACCAAAGCAGATATGTGGGACTCCAGTTTAATAACTTACCCACAAAGTACCTCCTCTCTTATTGTAGCACCTGAATAATACTGCAAAATGCACTGGACTAGGGCTGGATAAGGTTGCTGACATTGAAGAGGGACCAACAATCAGTTTTATTTACTTGCAGAGTTCACAATCTGACCTATTAACTGGTGGGAGGTTTTAAACAAATCGAGTGTTCTCAGCGTGAGGAGGGATCATTACCAAAAGGGCTTATTCTTTCAAAGGGGAACTGACACTTAGCCAGAGCGGAAGAAGTGACTGTGGTTAGAGATATATTGACTTCTATGAGGAAATGAGGTAAACCAATTTTAGACACTCTGCATCACATGATCTCTCTGTTTTACATTACCAACATTTTAACTTGGTAGCTATCAGCTGAACAGTGATAAGACTGCCACTTGTTTTGAATGTTCTGTTAGCATTCATGAATGGTGGTCCAGCCTTAGAAGTCAGTAATCTAGTGTTGGTGATATCTTAATCAGTTACATTGTCTTAACATGTAGTGAAATGAGAATCTGCGAACTGGACAAGACCACACAGTCAGATTAAAATAATCTAAGGCACTGGTACTGTGTTTCTCACTGTTCTGATGCTAAAATTATTGCATTTTGGCTCCAGATGTTAGATTTGATTTACTGCAACATTTATAGTTTTGTTTTCTGTCTCTGTTCCAATATAGCCTTGTGCTTGGGTGGTTAAGTCCAAATAGAATTATGTGGCTTTCTTGACTCTAAAGGTATGCTGCAGAAGGCAGATTGATTAACAAAAGTAGCAGATCTCATTCAAAATTAGATAAAGTTATGTAATGGGAGGAAAGATACCATTGTTTGTTTTTATGGGCAGATTGGGTAACTTACAGCAAATGCCATCAGTCACCTTGCCTAACAGTCCAGTCTTCGAAAGTGGTCTGCTGTTGTTCCTGAGATCACTGACAGCCAGATGTGAGGGAGATGGGAAACGGCCACTACTGTATGTGATCTCCTTAACTCAACCACGGTGTTTATTTTTCCAAGCCACCAACGGTTTCACAAAAGCTGCTCTCACAGCTCCTCAATCATTAATTTCAGCAGACCTGGTCTTGTTGGCTCTTGCTGTGTAGAACCTCAGCTACTAATCCAATTGAGAGTAAGTAAAGGTCACCGCTGAGAGAGGTGCTCACGGCATTGCGGGCTTGAAATGACCCAGACACGTCAGACAGAAGATCCAGTCTCCACCCCACGTTACCCCTCCCCTTCTCCACTGCACACATTCACTGTATTGAAATCAAGAGTCTAGGGTGTAATCATATTCATAACTGGAGTGTACCAAACATTGCCAAACCTGTGAGTCATCAATCATATTTAAGTTGTTCTTTACACTGTTTTACTTAATATCCCTGTACTATGGCTCTTATAACTTGAGCTTAATTCTCAGTTTTATCTATACTCTGGCTTGGAAGCAGGGGGTGCATCACCCTTGCTGGATAATACCCAAATACCACCCCCCCCCACCCCATGCACCCATGGTTCATCATGACTTGGCGCTGTGCAGCTGTTATTCTGTCTCAAATAATTAGGTAAACTTTTGAAATAGGGAACCAAAGAAGAAATGCATGGCCATTTGCCATTTGTAATCCCACAAAATAATTCTGGAGACAGTGGAACTGCTGAGTAAAGGAGAAAGAAATCTATTGTTCACATTTCTTCAACATGCTGCAGTTGTTCAGTCTCTCAAAAGATTTTACAAGTTTGAAAAGGCCTGGAAAATCTCGAGTCCTAACATACACTCACTGGGGACCTAAACATACTTTCCTTGCAAAAATGATAGACACCTAATATAATGCAACCAATGCATTGATTGGGAATTCTATCTCCTTAAATTAGCTTAGTACCAGAATCTTAAGAACCCCATGCGATTAAGTTTTAACTGTTGAGAATAATAGAATTAAAACCATGCATTGTGTTTACTTTTCATTTCTTTGGGAAGCAATCAAACTTTATATTGTGTAGAACATTATCAATTTAATGTTAACTACTTTTTTTGGAGAATCAGAATCAGGTTTATTATCACCAGCATGAGACGTGAAATTTGTTAACTATCTTTTTTTACTTTTTATTTTATTCTTCCTCAGAGTTGCTACTTTGTTTTATTTTCCTTCAATTTGGACCACCTTCCCAGAGGAATCAACTGCATATATAAACTGGAAAGGTGGATGAAGTAAGCTGGTTAGAATTTCACCAACCATGCACAGTACCGTGTAATGACGAGACGTGGGTTCATTGGCAGGTGACACACACCTGCCTTCAAAGAGTGTCTAGATGACATTGAGAAGCAAGCTCAAGTTACAAAGAGCTGAAGTACAAGGATATTAACTAAAATGGTGTCGAGAACAGGTTAAATTAGATAGTAGCGACAGATGACTGACAGATCTGGTGATGTCTGGTACACTCTAGTTATGAAAATGATTGCACATTAGACTCTGATTTCAATACAGTGAATGTGTGCGGTAGAGAAAGCGTGGGATAACTTGGGACAATATGCTCCAGGTTAGAAGAATCAGGAGAGGAACACTTAAGGGAAACAGAGAGTACAGAAGCATTGATGAAGTAGGAAGAGAAGAATGAGTCAAGTGCCTCAGAACTGGAGAATGGGAATTACCATTCTACCAGGGGCCAGACTTTTCTCACATGCTTGCCCATGTGGTTATCATTCCAACAACTTGTTCAGAACGAATAATTGCAATGAAACGGTATATCAGATCATGTCAGTAGCAGGGGGATTTCAAAATGCTGAGGGAGCTCAGCAGGTCGGGCAGCATCCATAGAAAGGAATAAAGATTCAACGTTTCGGGCTGAGACCCCTCATCAGGATTTCTAAATAGTGAAAACACTATTGTCATTGCGAATATTTTTATTTTTTCTATTGTCCAATATTTCTAGATGAAATTTCCCTGACAACCTTGTGATGGATGAGATTCACTTGAACAATATTCTGCTGTAGGTTTTCTAATATTAGGACTGTCATTCTCTAAGTTGAGTCTGTTATCATATGCGCAAGTGCATTTATGCACAGGTACAATGCTAAACTTTCTTGTAGCAGCATCAGAGGCACATTCAATTCAAATTTGATTCAATTTTTGTTTGATTGACAACAAAATTTAAAACCAGGAGGACCATTACAGTTAAGCCACTTAGGTTAGTAGTTCTCCGTCATTCACACCGGAAAAGAAACTGACATGAGAATGCCAAGGGGCCGACATGAACTGCTGGAAGCAGTTCTGCATTCTTGTGATGTTGTGAGTTGATGTGATGGGTCTGAATCCCACACACCTGTTTGCAAGGTGTGGAAACAGACCACAATGTGTGGAAAATGACTGCTTATTAGTTTATCTTTAAATCATAACCTGGCAGGGTCACTTCCTGCATGTATTTAGATTCATTTGGTGGACCATCTCAAGGAAGTTCTTAAAATTCCTTTGGGTAAAAGAAACACTATAAATCACAAACATCGCGACTCACAAAAAAAGTTAGCAGGCAGGTGCAGCAAGTAGTTAAGAAGGCAAATGACATATTGGCCTTTCTTTTGAAGAGGGTGGGATCTTAGAAGTAGGGAAGTTTTGTAACAATTGTACAGGGTGTTAGGGTGGGGCCACACCTGGAATGTTGCACACAGTTTTGATTGTCTTAGCTTAGAAAGAATGTAGTAGCATTGGACGTAACCTGGAAAATATTCACCAAGTTAGTTCAAAGAATAAGAGAAATTTCAAGTTGAGAGTAGCTAAACAGGTTGGACCAGTATTCTTTGGAGTTTAGAAGAATGAGAGGTGATCTTATTCAAACGTACTATAAAATTGAAAGGAGGGGTTAACTTCAACTTTATTTATGTTTTTTTCTCTTCTCACTGATTCAACAGCAAGTGATATCACAAGAAAACCAGTCTGGAGTTAATCAACCAGAGAGTGGTAAACAGCAAAGTTAGCCTAATCAGTTCATACTGGTGCATTACAATTAGTGTTGTTTGAAGAGATGAATGGACATTGACGATAGAGTAATCAATACCTGGCTTGTTCGTTTTTCCTTACCAATGACACTTTCCTTTTACACTGGTTAGGCTCTGTACTCATCTCTTTGCCTGGTGAGCTCAGTGTTTACACAAAAATAATCAATCAAGATTGAAGTGAAAATATGTTTCTCATCTGTTCTATTAGTTACACATACCAAAGGTTCTAAAAGGATAGGACATTTCTGTGATATCCTCCGGTGTACTTTACATCCTGTGAGGTAATTTCGAAGTGTGTCATAGAGTCCTAGAGCACTACAGCACAGAAACAGGTCCTCCAGCCCTTCTAGTCTGCACGAAACTGTTATCTGCCTCGTCCCATCAACCCACGCCTGGACCGCAGCCCTCCATACCCCTCCTATCCATGTATCTGTCCAAACTTCTTGTAAATTTTGCAACCAAACCCGCATCCTCCACTTGCATTGGCAGCTCGTTCTCCACTCTCGCCACCCTCTGAGTGAAGAAGTTCCCTTAAGTATTTCACTTTCCACCATTAACCCATGACCTTTAGTCTAGTCTCACGCAACCTCAGCGGAAAAAGCCCACTCGTTGCATTTAGCCTATCTGTACCCCTCATAATTTTGTATGCCTCTAGCAGATCTCCCCTCCATCTCCTATGCTCCAGGGAATAAAGTCTGAACCTACAATGCAGAAAATGTTGCAGACAGTTAGCACACGAATGAAATGACTAATCAGTATGTCTGGTACAAAGGGTAAATATTGGGCAGGACACAGGGTAAATATTGGGCAGGACACAAGGAAGAACTCACCTGCTCTCCAAAATACTCCCAAGGATTGTCTCATCAAACTGAGGCAGTAGATAAGCACTTGTGTGTCACTCTGAAATATTAAGGAGCACTTCCTCAGATCTTGGTTTCTTAAGCTATTTAATAGAACATAGAACATAGAATAGTAAGGCCCTTTGGCCCACAATGTTGTGCCGACCCTTAAACCCTGCCTCCCATATAACCCCCCCACCTTAAATTCCTCCATATACCTGTCTAGTAGTCTCTTAAACTTCACTATTAGGAAGGGATTTGGGAGTCACTGTTATGCCATTGGGTCTGTAGGCTCAGGTAGGCCAGACTAGGCCAGTGTAGCAGATTTTCTTCCCTGACATTGGTGAGCCAGCTTTTTTTTCCCATTTTATTTTCTTATAAATACTTGGCTGCTGTGGACTGTCTCCAGACCCAAGGTCCAGGTTTCTGGATACAATTAACACAAAAGATTCTGAAGATGCTGAAAATTTTGGGAAGCACACACAAAATGCTGGGGGAACTCAGCAAGTCAGGCAGTATCTATGGAAAAGAATAAACAGTCAACCTTTCGGACAGAAACCCTTCATCAAGACTGGAAAGGAAGGGGGAAGAAGCCAGAATAAAAAGGTGAGACATGGGAAGCAGTGCAAGCTGGCAGGTGATATGTTAGACCAGGTGAGGGGGAGGGGGGATGAAGTGAGAATCTGGGGGATAGGTAGAAAAGGTGAAGAGTTTCCCCCTCACCTGGTCTCACCTATCACCTGCCAGTGTGTACTCTTTCTCCTCCCCCCTCTTATTCTGGCTTCTTCCCCCTTGCTTTCCAGTGCTGATGAAGGGCCACGGCCCAAAATGTTGACTGCTTATTCCCCTTCATAGGTGCTGCCTGACCTCCTGAGTTCCTCCAGCATTTTCTCTGTGTTGCTTTGGACTTCCAGCATCTGCAGACTTTTTTTTAAAAATATATCCTGTCCTTCCTAGTGCCATCTTTTGGATGTTAAATGATGTTTTGTCTCTGCTCTCTCAGGTAGTGTGAAAGATCCCACAGCAAGGAGTATATACCAGTTACTAACATTATCCTTTAATCAATATTCATTAAACCCAGTTAACTGGTCTCACAGTGGACACTTGTATACAAATTGGACTCTATGTTTTCTATATTAGAGCATTTTAGAAATATAAGATCTTTAGGTCATTTGGAAATAGATATAGGAGGCACTACATAATTGCAAGTCATACTTAAAGTGTGAATGCTTTCTTTTACCAATTACATTACATGATATTATATTGCTAATAAAATGGGATATTTGCCTTTTTTGACCATATCTTGCAAAATGAACACTTGAATTTGACAACAAGGCATGCACATAATTACCTGTTATTACTCAAATCCTAGAGAACATTTTTAGTTCATGTAGTAATTGCCAAGCAATTCCTTTAGGCAACAATTGGCTCCCACAGTTAAAACAAGCCCAGCTTTATACTTTCCTGTTTAAAGAACAATG
This sequence comes from Mobula birostris, assembly GCF_030028105.1. Taxonomy (NCBI): domain Eukaryota; kingdom Metazoa; phylum Chordata; class Chondrichthyes; order Myliobatiformes; family Myliobatidae; genus Mobula; species Mobula birostris. The sequence continues at coordinate 41,011,689 of NC_092402.1, forward strand.
TCTTTTTTCACTTTTGTAGGTAGTATTTTTGATTGCCTATTTATATCCCAAATTTAATTTTTCTTCAGCCTCACTATTCTAATGCTAACTTGAAATAGAAACGGAAAATGCTGAAAACACGCATTCCCTGTGGAAAGAGAAACATCCAAAATTTCAGGCTCATAAACAAGAGCTTCTGCAGATACTGGAAATCTAGAGCGACACACATGAAATGCTGTAGGGAGCTCAACAGGTCAGGTAGCATCTATGAAGGGTAATGAATAGTTGACGTTTAGGGCCCAGACCATCTCTGCACTTTCCATCAAGACTAGACAATGAATCCTGGACCTGGAGCGTTAACTGTTTCTCTTCCCACCAAAGCTGCAATTTCTGTTTTTGTTTCAGATTTTCAGTATCTGCAGGATCATATGTTTTTTTGATTTTTCTAATACAAGGTCAATCTGTATGGAATGTGTAGGTTTCATTTGCAAGGTAGTGTTTAAAAAAAAGAAGAAGAATCACCTAGTGGATGCAAATTCTCAAATGCTTTGGTAGCCATGGCTTTCTATTCCAGTCAAAGCCATGAAAGTGAGGTGAATAATTTGCAATGTCAGCAACAATAAAAGTGAAAATATTTTATTCAAATAAAGCTTCAGGACAGAAACAAGACCATCATCCCAACAAATCTGTGCTGAACACAATAACAAATTAAACTGAACTTGGTTATAAAAGTTTAGTCAAAGGGTACTACAACACAGAAACAAACCCTCAGCCCATCTAGTCCAATCCGAACTGTTATCCTGCCTTGTTGCATTGACCTGCTTCTGGACCGTAGCCCTTCATCCCCTCCCACCCATGTACTGATCCAATTTTCACTTAAATGTTGCAATCGAACCTGTACCACCACTTCCGCTGGCAGCTCACTCCGCACTCGCATCACCCTCTGACTCAATGTTCAAAGGTTCATTTTATTACCAAAGTATGTATGCACAACACAACTCTGAGACTTGTCTTCTCCTGATAGCCATGAAATACAAAAAGCCACAGAAGTAATTGAAAGAAAGACATCAATTCCCCACCTGCCACACAAAAACAGAAGGAAACAAAAACTTGAAAACCCCAACCCCTCCCTCACGCAAAAGTAACAGGTCACCCACATGGAGAGACAAGAAGAACATCAAACCCCCAAACCCCAGCCCGCAAATCAGCAACAAGTAAGAGTGGGTAAGAACACGAAAAAAAATAGAACTAAAAGAGTCCAATCCATAAATCTCAGAATTTCGATAACACCTCTGAAAGCATCAGAGGCCTTTCTGAAGGCAGCGACACAAACCAAAGTGGAGAAATTCCCCCTGTTTCCCCCTAAATATTTCACCTTTCACCCTTAACCTGTGGCCTTCTAGTCTCACCCAACCTCAGTGGAAAAATGCCTGCTTGCATTTACCCTATCTAGAGTCAGGGTCTTTCTCCCAGAATGGATATATTAAAGACTACAGGGCATAGCTCTGAGGTGAGAGGTGGAAAGTTTAAAGAATATTTGTGAGCAAGCATTTTTTTTTACACTGGAAGTGGTCAGGGCAGGTGGTGGAAGCGGATACAATAGCAACCTTTAAGAGGCATTTGGACAGACACATGAACACCAGGAAACAGAGAGATACAGACCTTGTGTCGTCAGATGGGATTAGTTTAGATCAGTATTATGGTCCACACAGACAATAAGTGCCAAAGGATCATTCCTTTGCTGTTGTAAGTTCTGAGGCCATCTAGGTGTCTCCACTGAGGTTGTAGTATGGCTGAAGACCTGTGTGGGATCTGCAGATTCTTGCACAAGTGGTGCTTGGAAGGCTGGGTGGGTTATTTGGGGTGATGTGTTGTAGGCTCTGCTGTTTGTGCTTAGCTTCCGCAAGCTCCCATCATGGCTAGGTGGTCACGGGAGGCATCTTAGTGCCTTCCCAAATGCCCCTTCTCCCTATAGCGCAATCAGGAATCATAAATTCCCATCAGCGAGTGAGAATATTGCATCTTTTGAAGGGGCTTTTCGAGAATGCCCATGGGAATGCTTTTTCCTGTCCTCCTGGAAACCTCCTACCGCGACAGAGCTTGAATTATGCACATGGCTCACGAGGTGACTGACGACTATTCGCAATACATATCTTTTCCTTAAATGGAATCACTAGTGTTGCATATCTGAGGTGTGATGGTATTTTTCCACATCAACAGTTATGCAAGCTACAGGGTGTGACTTGTTTTCCCATCAGTGAGGCAAGGTACACTTTTACGATCCACATGAATCTGCTGTGTACTGAAACATCTAAGGCTGGCATTAGCCTAGAGATATTTGACAAGTTATATGGTGCTGCACCCTCACACGCTTCAACAGGTTTAAACAATGGACTGAAGAGGAATGTACAAATGTGTTAAATCATTGTTTCTGATATAAATAGAAACTTTCTGTTTTAGCTGTATCTGGGCATGTGAATTAATCTTGAGTTCGCTACTGAGAAATTAAATTAACTATGCCTTTTGTGCCATTACCCAACTGAATATTAAGTTCATATGCTTTATTTGTCACCTGTACATCAAAACATATAGTGAAATGCATCATTTTGCGTCAACGACGAACGCAGTCTGAGGGCTGTGCTGGGGGCAGCCCACAAGAGTCACCATGCTTCCAGCGCCAACGTAGCACGCCCACAACTCACTGACCCTAACCCGTACGTCTTTGGAATGTGGGAGAAAACTGGAACACCTGGAGGAAACCTTTGTGGTCGCAGAGAGAACGTACAACTTCATTACAGACAGTGGCAGAATTGAACCAGCAGCGCTGACACCGTAGTAGATTGCGCTGACCACTATGCTACTGTGCCTTTTTCTGGAATGAACATATAAAGAACTATTCCCAGGTTCTATGCAATACTGTAAGCACTTCATTGGGTATTTCAAGGTGTGAGTCACTCTTGTGTGCCAATACGACTCTGTAGCAGGGACACATGGCACATTTTTCCCTGTGCAATGCCCACTGCATCATGGGGCACTTGCAGGGCAACACAGTCCTTCTAGTGAAGCACTAGACCTGTGTGCTCACAAGCCAGGGACAATACTCACCTTAAAGTCATCTTGATTCATCCCCAGAAAATCGACTGATCCTGACTCACTCCAACCTATCTGTTCATTAATAGATCTTCTAGTCTTTTCCTCAGATTCAGAATCACATTCAAGTTTGTTGTCACTGTCTAATACGGTGTGAAATTTGTTGTATTGCAACAACAGCACAGAGACACTGATAAGTTACAAAATAGTGCAAAAAAAAAAGTAGTGAGGTGGTGTTCATGGGTTCAATGTCCATTCAGAAATCGGATGGCAGAGGGGAAGAAGCTGTTCCTGAATCACTGAGTGTGTGTCTTCAGGCTCCTGTACTTTCTCCCTGGTGGTAATAATGAGAAGCGAGCAGGTCCATAATGATGGATGTTGCCTTTCTGAGACATTGCCTCTTATAGATGTTCTCTGTAAGAGGTGAGAAGCATCATGCATGTGATGAAGCTGGCTGCGTCTGCAGCCTTTTGCGATTCTGTGCAACGGATTGCATCACACACAAAATGCTGGAGGAACTCGGCAAGTCAGGCAGCATCTGTGGAGAGGAGTGAACAGTCAATGTTTCAGGCCGAGACCCTTCTTACCTTCGGATTACCTTTCTCCATAGATGCTGCTTGACATGCTGAGTTGCTCAGGATTTCCAGCATCTGGTAAAGTTTGATATTAATGAGTTATTTTTCCTCTTGCAGTGCTGCAGGTGGAGAGATCTTCAACCAGTGTGTTGCAGAAGGAGACGAGGCCTTCAAAGAGAAAGATGTGATCCGCCTTGTGCGTCAGATTCTAGATGGAGTTGCCTACCTACATGGGAAGAATATTGTTCATTTGGACTTAAAGGTAAGGCTACTTGACAGCACGTTGGAAATCGCAGTTTATTACTGCTGGTCCTGAATACCCTAAAAGTATGTGGCAATATTGTGTTTCCAATGATGTTGTTGCCTTTGCACCATGGGGTGTAATTACACAGATGAAACATGGGATTGTGCAAAATGAAACTGCTGATCCTTTTAAAATCATTTGAAGATAGGTGGGAGTATAGCAATATCGAGAGAGGTTTGATTCTTGCTGTCAGTTTAAGATGTTATCGAGATTTTGAAGGCTTATAGCGCATGCCAGATTTTGTGGCACACAAGGTAACTGGTGAGTATCCCATCCAGTTTATTACACATTCAGTGGCCACTTTATTGGGTACGCCTGTACACCTGCTCATTAATGCAAGTATCCAATCAGCAATTGTGGCAGCAGCTCAATGCATAAAAGCATGTGGACATGTCAAGAGGTTCTGTTGTTGTTCAGACCGAACATCAGAAAGGGGAAGAAATGTGATCTGAATAACATTGACTGTGCAATGAGCATTGGTGCCAGTTGGGGTGGTTTAAGTACTGCTGATCTCCTGGGATTTTCACGCACAGCAGTCCCTAGAGTTTACAGAGAATGGTGCAAAAAATAAAACACATCTAGTGAGTGACAGTTCTGTGGTTTGAAAACACCTTGTTAATGAGAGAAGTCAGTGGAGAATGGCCAGACTAGCTACAGCTGACAGGAAGGTGACAGTAACTCAAATAATCATGCGTTACAACAGTGGTGTGCAGAAGAGCATCTCTGAATGCACAACACATCGAACCTTAAAGAGGATGGGCTACAGCAGCAGAAGACCACGAACATACACTCAGCGGACGCTTCATTAGGTAGAGGAGGTGCCTAATAAAATGGCCACTGAACGTAGCTTTAGACTCCAGTGTTGCCATTGCCACTAAATGCCAAGGAGAAAAATTTTTACTACTTCGACTGGATTCGCCATTGTGAGAGTTAACTGTGAGTTTTTCCATGGAACAAACTGTTTATGAGCCTCAAAGAGAATTTGTATGGTGTGCCTGTTTCTACACGCTATTAGTGGATAGATTTAAACTCACTAGTAATACGCTATGAAAGGCTTATAGAGCAGGCGCCACAATGGTTCTATAATGTGACAGGATTGCTGTCTGCTCATATCATCACATCTGTGGCTAGGTGGATTTCTCTAAGTTTGCGTGGGACACTTGCCAGATTGAAATTACCACTAAAACAAAATAAGGAATCAGCAGGTAAGTGCTTGGCAACCAATGAAGTTAGTGCAAGTTTTAACTGGTAATCAGTATGTATGCAACATTCATTAAATTAACAGTCCAGAGTCTTATTTTTCCTTTGCACATTCAGAAATTCCACTCCATTTTAAGTGGCACAATTAAGGATCCATTTTTGTTCAAATAAATCTGCATGAAGATGTACATTGAGCTGAATTTTAAATTGTGACTTGTACTGTGAGGGGACTTGTTACAATGAAATGGACTGACAATCTAATGAAGATGGAAAGAAATAGAATCCATTATTGTTCAATGAGATGTTTTAATGGGTAGAACAGCAAACCTGCTATTCTCAGCTTTACACAATGATGAACAGATGTATTCCTTGTCCAGAAATCCTGTTTCCTGAAAGTTTTATGGCAATCTTACTTTCATTAAAGAAAAGCAACAAATTTATGCAACTTTCTGCTTACAAGGACCGCTGACATGTAACACATCCCGTACACTCCGAGTGTGGTATAACACCTGTGTCACCACTTTCAAGGAGCTTTCTGGGACTTAGTCCTGAAGGTCTCTTCATGCATTAACACTCTGAAGATCCTGACCACTTGTCTGATCTACCCAACCAGAATTTGACTTCTCAGAGTACATTACTTGGTACTTGTTTGGATTAAGTTCCACCTGCCACCATTCTGTTCAAATTCCAACATGGTCTATATCCTGCTGTATTCACAGGGAGCCTTCTAGTGTACATGGGGTACATTTGGGCTCTCCCTCTATTCTAAAGGTTCAATGAGAAAGCTGTTGCTGTCTCTGCTAACTAAACAAAATATCCCAGCCTGTTCATTTTAGTTTTTAAAGAGATTAGAAATAAACTTTGGATGCACCATCCAAGAAGTCTGACCATATGCATGCAAATAAAGTGATTTCAAGATCTCATGTACATCAGGTGGCATTGCTCCTCGTGCTTTGTTCCTTTCAGAACAGACATATTAGGTAGCGTTGTCCTGGGAGTGACAATTCTTGGTCACAGTATGATAACTCAAGTTAGAGAGAGGATCAGGCAAGGGATTTGGGTGGGAAAAAGAAACAAACACAGCTGCTGGAAATTTGAAAAATTAAGTATTGGAAATACTCAGTAGGAACAGCAAAATGTAAACATTTTGTATCTACAACCCTTCATCAGAATTAAGAAAAACTAAACCAATATAATTTAAGTGTAGATTTTTCAGTACTTTTTTTCCATTTTTAAGCAGGTCAGGCAGCATCTGACAAAGAGAATCAATTAACATTTCAGACCTTCCATCAGATCAAAGGCAGCGAGAAACAGATTGGTCTAGGTAGCAGCAAAGGTAGGGCAGGATGTTGGATGCAACAAAGGGAATTTCTGGTAATAGAGTCTAGCCTGCTGGGCAGGTTAGCAACATCTCACAGACCAAGAAGCTTAATGTGCTGGTAACTGTCCCTGTTCTACACATACCTCTCCCACCTTCTCTCCTACTCAAAGCTAACTTTCAGCTCTCTCGTTCCCATCTCAGACCCAAGCTATTAGTGATTTTTCTTTCCACAGGTGCTGCCTGATCTGTTGAAACTTTCTAGCACTTTGTGCTTATTTCTCATGAAAGATCTGTGTTCTGTTTTTCTATTGATACTCATTCCTCATCCTAAAGGGTATTTGGCATCACATCCAGCTCAGACAGTTGCCCTGGATAAGACCACCATGGTGTTTGTCAGCCTTGGGGCATCTGTGGTTTCAGGACATGGTGCCAGACTCGAACACCTCTAAGTCAAGTCCTGTCCTTACCTGGAGAGACTAGTCACCCTGCTACACCCTTCGCTTTCTTCCACACCTCCACTGAAGCTGTGATACTAATTGCTGATCTGTACCAAGTGTCTGTCCACTTCTAATTGTTTGGACTTCTGGCTGCTAGCTCCCTCTCCCCTTCGAGCCAGACTCAGCCTCGCTTCAGGAGTCTTTATGGTTGGAATGAACATTTTTCCTTTGGGATAAAAGGATAATGCCCATTCTTTCATAATCGGTGCCAACTGAAATGCTTATTAGCACACTGCATAATGGTCATATTGCACAGCTATGCTTGTGTGATATAACTTTCAAGTCTCCATGTTGTGAAATCTGAATTAACTTAATGAGCAACGTTAACCTACTGAATGAAGGGTTTCTGAGGGCTTTTTGTTCTTCTCAGCAGACTTGATATATGATGCATTGCGCAGGTTGTGAATTACTGTCGAACCAGCACTGCATTGCATTAATGACCTATGTAAGAAAATTACATACATGTGGTGAAACGCACGCCAGCCTCTGAAAGAAATAGAAAATGACTGGTTTGAGTAAGAAAGCCTCTGAATTAAACAGTTTAAGTGAAGTCCTACATGATGGCTTCGTATCAGAATTGCCAAGTGCCACAAAGTGCACTGTGATAACTGTGAAAATCATAGTACTTTGCTCATTGGTTAAACATTTACAAAATTAACTTAATGTATCCACTGCGAACATTAGTACTACACGTTGCATCAGCAATGTCATTTGCCCAGGTGAGTAGAGAAAGAAACTAGTCAACACGGATAGTAAGTAATTCACTTAAAACAAAACTTCTTGACAGTTCAATTTTGCACATTGTAACCTTGTGTGTTCAAATTGGAAAGACTTAGGACATTTTGAATTTCATTTTCATTTTAGTATCGAGGAATGTGTTCAGAGTAGTTTTGCAACCAATTATATTATGTGATCGAGCCAAGAGCCTGAGAAGGTGGTCACACATGTGAATCACTGTTCAGAGCATGCATTAAGTATATTAGAAACTCCATTTCATTGAACCATTGTGGAATCAGTGGGTAGGGAAACGTGCAGAAAAGTAGAAGAGAGGATTAGCCATGATCATATTAACAGTGGGGGCAGCCTTGAGGGGGAGTATGACCTAGTCTTGTTCTTTTTGTTTTCCATTGCTTGGAATAGCAAAACACTAAAGTGGCACTGTTTACTATCAATGAAACCTTCACCATCACACTGCAAATTTGTTAAATGACAGACATTTCCATGTATTTTTATAATCATAGATAATCAAGCATCCATAAATCACAAATTCCACTGTCCTTTTTCCTTTCCTGATCTAGTTCAATTACTGTCTATCATTCATTACTTGTCCTGTGACCTTCCTTTTTATTATAAAATCACACTTTGTACTGAAGCTCCATTATTTAATAACCTCTGGGGCTGTACAGTTTCTGGATCTGGACTGGTGATCAGGTTTCAAACCTCATTGAGGCAAAATATGGTTCAGTAAATTGGCAAAAAGAACAGCTATAAAATTTCAGCTTTATCACTAGTGTACTAGACAGAAAAGAACTTAAACACCCCACTCATTGGGTCTACACATGACTTAAGCCCACATTTTGTTATTGACTCTCATTGCCCTCTGAAGTTGTCTAACAACTGTGCAGTGTAAGCCAAACTTGGGCAAAATGTAGGTGATACCTGTGATACCTACATCCTAAAATCAATTAAGAAAACAGACTTGCATTTGTATTCTCAATAAATGCAAGAAAGTTCAATGAATAATTTGTGCAACTTTTTATAACATGTGGTCAATCTTTTTAAACTCAAATTGACAATGTAAAGCTTTGGTTAGGACATTGTATCAGTTTATCCTATGCTTGCACTCAGAGGTGGCAAACCTGTGGCATGTGTGCCCAAGATGGCACGCGCAAAAAGTTTGTTGGCACGCGACATGCAGTACCATCTCTTGATTCTTTAAACTTGACCTATAATAAAAAGATACATAATGATTATCTTTACTGCCAAATAAAGCGGCAAATGAATTTTTATAACCCGAGAGCAGAGAGATGTTTTCACAGGCAATGGCTCTTACCAGCTTGGTACCAACTGGACAGTTGTGAGAACACGTAACTTTGGATGATGCATCTTAAAATCCTCAGACATGGTGTACAAATTGGTACTTGAATAGTAAATGGTTACAATAATAATACTATTTAGAAGTAGTATTATTTTTCAATTGTATTTTTTAAATATTAATATTTTTGAAAAGGTTTTCTAAAATGCTTCATTTATTTCAATCTGTCTCTGCTATACTTTTTTATAGTAAAATAATTAATACACATAAATAAGCAACAGGACTCGTCCTTTCCCCTTTAAAAAAAAAAGTCCATACTTAACATTTCTAATTCATTAATCCATGATAATCTCTGCTCAAAACTTTCATGGCACATGAGAGAATTTTTAGAAGATTATCACCAAATTGAGTGGACACTCTCAAAAAGGTCTTCCACCCTGTTGTATACATTATCATAGCAAACTGATAAAGCATTTGAGAAGCCTGCATTCAGTGTCCTTCACAGTGCTTGGGGTTCCTGAAACTCTATTCCTGTTCTTTCTCTCAGCCACAGAACATTTTGCTTACTAATTGCAATCCACTGGGCAACATTCGGATCGTTGACTTTGGCCTGTCCAGGAGGGTCGATAGCATTGAAGAGATCAGGGAAATTACTGGGACTCCAGAATATGTAGGTAAGTATTCAGCCATAGCAACTTTCCCTCAAAGACATTTCCTGAATTATTTTAATGACTAATATTATTGGCAGTCTGTTTTTGATCAGTTTAGAATATTCTGTAAAGAATTAAATAATCTATTTTCCTTAGTGAATTTTGTGATGATTCCGAATTACAGTAAAAGTCTAATAATTAGCTATCCAGCTATTCCAAAATCCCAATGTTTCAGCATCTGACTCACCAGATACCGATTCCCATGTTCCCTTTTAACTCATTGGAACCAATGGAAAATATTATCCTATTGTATAATGTTTAAAGAGAGAATTAAGTGAATAACATTCAATAGTGCAGAAAAGCTGTGCAGCCCAACCAAAGTCTGAGGTGTCCCAGATGAAGGGGAGTTCTAATGTACATTTTTTTGAAGTATATAAACTTCCCTAAAGACATTGCCTAAGAACTCTTCTCTAGTCAGCAATGCTAAATGCACTATGTACTCAGTTTTTGAATTTTGAAAGCTGAGTACAAGCTGCTACAGCAACTACCTACCAAAATGATATTTAAAAATAATTCATATGTAGATGCAGCTGATTTTAGTAATTCTTAAAATACTAAACTGAAGATAAAATTGGCTCTACTGCAAAACCATTTTGCACAAGGGGTGAAACCACTTTACCTGCGGTAGTTACAGAATCAATGCACAAGCAACAGAAAATTGACAAGCAATCAAGTGTCTAATCCTCTTTCCTCTTTTTTCCATTAATTCCACCAGCTCCTGAAATACTAAATTATGAAGCAATCAGCACAGCAACAGATATGTGGTAAGAGCACAATTTTTCCTGGGTTGGCGACTGAAGATTTTAACAGTAAACTCTTATTGGATATGAATGTTGGAAAGTTATTGGCAGATTGTGCTCAGTTTTCAGTTATGAATTGTCGGCTTCTGAAGCTGCATTATATAATATATAAATATGTATTAAAAAAAATCAAAAAGGTAGAATGTATCTGTGGAAGCGTACCATAAGCGAAGGTCATAAAGTTATCAGGCCCTTCGATCCAACCCATCCATGCTGACCAAGATGTCTATCTGAGCTAGTCCCATTTTCTTGCATTTGAATCATATCCTAAATCTTTTCTATCCATGCATCTGTCCAAATGTCTTTTAAATGTTGTAATTTTACCCACCTCTATACTTTCTTCTAACAGCTCATTTCATGTATCCATCACCCTCTGTTTGAACAAGTTTCTCCTCTAGACTTTAAAATCTTTCCCTACTCATACATTTATTATCAATGTATGTGTGTGTTACTATATGCTACCTTGAGATTCATTATCTTGCAGGCACTTAAAGGAAAATAAAAAAAAATACAATAAAATTTATGAAAAACTACAAATAACATAGATTAACAAACAACCAATGTGCAAAAGACAAGTCATGCAAATAACAAGTGTAAATTAATAATACTGAGTTGCAGGGTCCTTGAAAGTGAGTCTATAGGTTGTGGAGTCAGTTCAGCATCGGGGTGAGAGCAGTTATTCACACTAGTTCAGGAGCCTGACAATTGCTGAACCTGGTGTTATGGGATCTAAGGCTCCTGTACTTCCTGGTACAAGTCAAAATAATTTGTACATGAACGACATGATGTCCCACTCTTCTACTCAATGCCCTGATTGATAAGGGCAAGTGTGCAAATGCCTCCTTCACCACCCTGTAGCTGTGTCAGTGCTTTTAGTGAACTAAGTGCATGTAGCCCTCAGTCTCTCTGTTTTACTACATTGTCCAAGGTTCTTAGTACAAACTAGCTTCAGAAACTGCAGGGCCATGGTTTCCACACCAACTCCTCTCAGTACAGAAATCAATATCATTCAAACAGTCCCAATATAATTGTCCCTGGAATTTAACTATTTCTCTAAATTCCTGCTAGCAGATAAAAATGATGGGTGGAACTACAGGATACGGTGTGAAAAGGAGAAGCTTCTGCTACTTCTCCAGAGTTTCCACAGAACTTTGGATGTAAGCCTGGATTTAACATTAGTTCTCTGGAAATTACCAAACAATGTTACACTTCAAGGATTTAACACATGAATGTCATTGTGGTTACTGGCAAAGTCATTGAGGTTTGATTCATACTCAAATGCAGAATAGCAACATTCCTTTAATTCTGTTTTCTATTGCTTTCCCAGGAGTATTGGCGTGCTGGTGTATGTCATGCTAACAGGAGTTTCACCTTTCCTTGGAGATGACAAACAGACCACATTCCTCAACATTTCCAAAGTGGATATTGACTATTCAGAGGATATCTTTGAAGGCATCTCTGATTTAGCGATAGATTTCATTCAATCTCTCCTTATTAAAGACCCCAGGTAAGCTTTAAGGCATAAGACCATAGGGTATAAGAGCAGAATTGCTCCGCCATTCCATCATGGCTGATTTATTATCCCTCTCAACTCCGTTCTCCTGCCTTCTCAGCGTAACTTGCGACACCCTATCTAACCCAGAACCTATCAACCTCTGCTTTAAATATACCCAATAACTTGGTCTTCACAACCATCCATGCAAAGAATTCACAAACTCACCACCCTCTGGCTAAAGAAATTCCTTCTCATCTCTGTTCTAAACGGATGTCCCTCTATTCTGAGGCTGTGCCCTCTGGTCCTAGACTTACCCACTAAAGGAAACACCCTCTCCACATTCACTCTGTCTAGGCCTCTCAATATTTGATTGGTTTCAATCAGATTTCCCCTTTCATTCTCCGGAACTCCAGTGAGTACAAGCCCAGAGCAATCAAACATTTCTCATACATTAATCCTTTTATTCCCCGAAAAATTCTCATGAACCTCTTCTAGACTCTCTCTAATGGCAGCACATATTTTTTTTAGATTAAGGGCTCAAAACTGCTCACAATACTCCAAGTGCAGTCTGACCAATGCATTATAAAGCCTCGGCCTCACATCTTTGCACTAGTCCTCTCAAAATGAATGCTAACATTGTATTTGCCTCCCTTGCCTTTGACTCAACCTGCAAATTAACCTTTAGGAAATCCTGCACAAGGATCGTTGTGCATGAAAATCCCAGGAGATCAGCAGTATCTGAGATACTCAAACCACCCCATCTGGCACCAATAATCATTCCTGGTCAAAGTTACTCAGATCTCATTTCTTCCCCATTCTGATGTTTGGTCTAAACAACAACTGAACCCCTTGACCATGTCTGCATGCTTTTATGCATTGAGTCGCTGGCACATGATTGGCTGATTAGATATTTGTATTAACAAGCAGGTTTACCTAATAAATTAGCCAATGAATATATGTCAGAATGGAGAAGTTGTATTCACTGTCACTAAAGGCAACTCTTCAGGAGCACATTCCAAACTTAAGACCCTTACCATCTTGAACAGAAGAGCTAGTCCATGAGAGTACCACCACCTACAAGCATCCCATCAAGTCACACACTATCCAAATTTCATTATCACTGGTTCTAATTCAGCCTCCTGTTAAAAAAGGAAATGCCCTTTGAGCAAAAGATAATAATTTGACTGCTTGATACATTTTTGTGAAATCCTTTCTAATGCTGTTGATTCAGAAGACATTCATTAGAACAGCAAAGAGTACAACCATTATGCAAATCTTTAAGCACTATAACCTCAGCTTCCATAAACACAAGAGACTTTGCAAATGCTGGAAATCTAGAGTAGCGGAAAGAAATAAATAGTTGACGTTTCGGACCAAGATTCGTCACCAGGACTGAAAAGGAAGTGGGAAGAAGCCTGATTAAGAAGGTGGGGGGGGGGGGGGGGGAGGGAACTCAGCTTCTGTATTTTGAATGTTTGTGTTATAATAAATCTATTTCTCACTATAATATGTTCAGCTTTGGGAACCACAATCCAAAATAAATTTTAGGTTGATAGATGTTATGATTTTAGTTCAGGAACATAATTTTTAAATGATGTTTGGATTTCAACATTGCATTAATAATTCTCTTTTGTTATGGAAGGAAAAGGGCAAAGGCTGAACAGTGTCTCAAACACCCCTGGCTTTCTCCTGAAGTAGAGGTGAAAAAACCCATAACCGAGTCGGAGGAGGAACAATCAGAGTCTGAGCCGAACAGCCCTGATTCGGAAGAACTGGTACTAATGGCGTCCTACACACTGTGCCAGCCTTTAGACAAAGACGTTGAGCGGACAACAGTGCACAAACAGTTCAAATTCAAGGAACCCTTCACAACGTTGCGGGATTTTCTGAGTGCTTGATGTGCGTTGGACTGCTAACATGCTAGTCTCAATCTAGCTGCACAGAGCACCACATTTGCCTGTTGCTCAGAGTGCCACATGGCTGAATGCTCTGCAGGCTTTCATTATCTTGGACAATTAACTTTTTATTGGGCACAAGCCTGGTGTAATATAGAATGAATAGCCTGAATTGAGCACATGGTTTTAAGGTGAAAAGTATAACCTTTTTCTAGGGAAATGGTGCCTTCCTAAACCTAGTGATTAAGCTGAGAGATTGGTATAGGGAAATCCTAGCTAAAGCCATAGCACCTTTACTGATTGGATGTATGAATTCAATGTCATGCCCTTACCTACCGTTGCTAGGTAACTAGCTGCAGTGGTTGAGTTACAGAAGATCTTTGCCAGAAGTGGCGCAGGCCAACATTGGGTTAGCTTTTTCACTGTCTCCTGGCACTTAGGTCCTGTCAACCAATAGATTTTATTGAACAAAATGGCACTTCTCAATTCAGCAAAAGCAAATCTTGCATTAAGTTTGAGTGCAATTTGACTATTTGGTGGAAGGTGCCTCCATTTACATTGTAACTGGAGAATGCAGTTTATGCTAATGAGCAAAAGCTCCAACAATCCCTACGGCACCTCATTTTCCAGGCCCGTTTTATACTTGCCTTCTTCCTAAATAGAAAGGGAAATAATGTGTGGTATTTAAAACTGCTTTTTTTTTAAAAACAAGACCAGCAAAGTTTGGATTTGATGTAAAAATATCAGTTTCTACTAGGTACGCTGCTGTTTATAATTTCAAGCTGCATGCTTTGTGCAGTATTCAGTTTTTCAGTTCACATTAAATTCCGTTCCATATAAAACCTGATTTCCCCTGTTCCTGCAATTATAAAATACAGAACCATAGCTCTTTTTATTAAATTAGGAAGGAATTCTAAGAGATCCAAAGTAAGACCGGTGGGTCTAAAATTCAAGTTATAAAGTGAAACAATAATAATGCTATGCAAATTTCCTTGTAAAGCTATACATTGGAATGTGTGGAGCTGCAATGAAATAATGGCACATAAAGTGCACATGTGATTGTCTTTTTCAGGCCTAGGGAAAAGGTGTGCCTTTTTACTCTTATTTATTGTATCTTGTTGGTTGAAAAAGAACCATTATTGAAAGATTTTTTTGGCAGGGAATAGAATATTTTCTTTCTTTAAAGAATACTCCAGAAATATTGGCTTTGTTATTCTAGGAATCTGACATTTATCCTGGTTATTAACTTGTGGCTCACTTCTTCCTATTATCAATTTTGGAGCCCTGTGACGGTGAGGCATGCATCAGGCGTTCGCGCGGTTTTTTAGATTGTTAAGCATCACTTTAAACTGAGTATTCAATGGCTGGGCTAGAAGGGTTTTACTGAGCACCTATGGGGCCTATGTAGCAGACACATAAATTGTCACTTTACTTTTATCACTGAAGCTAGATAAAATACTCATGAGTAAGTCGCTGTAGGATAGATAGCAAGAGATCCACTTTGTAGCATGGACCACCTAAGTTTTAAGCAAATGAATGAGTCACAATTATAAGAGTGGGCCAATAATGTACAGTTGCTCACTTTGAGGAATAATTATTCAGCAGTTAAGGTGTCAACAGCAATGCTTTCCGGGTATTGTTTTATTCTGACCTCATTTACACATTCAAAGTGAGGAGGGAGGAGTGGATGGACATTTTTTTTAAGAAACATCTTTTTCAACAATTAAACAGTCAGTATTTTCTGCATGATTTTTCCCTTAACAAACAAACTGCAAAAAAAAAGTGTTGAGACATTGATTGCATATTTACATTGCACAGAGGACTTTGCCACATGGCTGACAGGAAATCTGCCACAAAGCACAAGTGAGAAGTCTTTCATTCAACTTTCCTGTTGTACATCAGAACTGAAATATTTGAAATAGAGATATGGAATTTTGTATTGTATTATATTTTCAATGGTTGAATAGAATCATCAACGTATTTAGACATTCTTCAGGCAGAGACCATTAGGCCAATTGTGTCAACTGCATTGAACTGATCAGGATGCATTCTGTTTGAAGTTTTGCGTGACTGCCTTAAAGTAATCTGATGACTAATCAGTACAATTGCAGGAGTTTTCTGCATTGGCCAACTTCCGACAGATCACATCCCCTTATTTGCCAGAGAACAGAAGCAACAAGCAGATTCTCTGCAGAACTGGTGTGTGAAGTGAAAGGTCTGGGTACTGCTTTAGTGCCTCTCTGTCAATGCCACACAGACAATTTTAGGATTGAATTACTCATAGATAAAGCTTTCACAGGATATTAAAATGTATTGTTATTGACTGAATACAATAGTTGTACAATAAATTTATTTGTATCAAGAAAAGCACCTGCAATATTGGTAAAAACTATTTTTGGGGGAGGGGTGGGGTTTGCTTATGTTTTAAGAAAACTGCCAAAACCAATTGTTTATTGATGCCACTTAATTTGTTGAAGGCAGTACCTTTGTTATTCCAATAGTCATTATTCTGTTTATTTTAAATGGATTAATGAAAAAGTAGCAAATATGTCTTCTATCAGAAGTGATGTTAATGTGGCTTCAGAGATATTATCTGAATCTTGTTATCATATGGACACTTAACACAATTGTATTGAATGCAGTCAGTTGGATGGTTTAAAAAATGTTCAGGTTCCAACAGCAAAGAAAACCAATTATGTTACCAAGAGCAGAAGAGTAGGCAAGATCTGTTAAATGTGTTGTGTCTGTTGATCACAGCAGCATGTGGTTCAGAGAAGTCAAGAAAAGATGTGTTAAAATGAACAATATATAAACCATCTGAAATCACCAAAAGGAGGACCAGTTTGGGGTTAAGAAGGCCAGCAATGATTGTTGCATCCTTTGTTTGAGTAATCAGATTAGAAGAAAGTATTCCTTCTGTCATGAAACAATTGTAGCTTGTTTCTTCTGTAATGGAAAAAGTGTAAAATTTATGTAGAACAATCAGATTAACAAGTATAAAGTTGACAATTAACTACTGAAATTCTATAGGATGGTTGGCAATTCCTGGGCATAGAAGGTTTGTTGGACCAAATCATTAAACTATAATAATTGTATTATTTCCTTTTAAAATACTGTCAACTTTGTTATCAGCACCTCCACAAATAATATAATGTACAATATGTTTATGCAATAGTTGTGATAGCCAAAACTGATGACAAAGGTACTGTTTAATGTTTTTCATGTAATGTGTTGACTTTTTTTACAATAAAATAGTATTAAAGTCCATTAGCTTATTTTCAGTTTTATGAAAATCAGTTTCCAAAGCTATTATGAATGATACCAAGACAATTTGCAAAAATTAGACTTATCTCCTGAACTATGGAAAATTAAAATGATGATCAGTTGTTTAAATTTGAAAGATTTTGTAGCATAGTTTAAAAAAAATCATCCTCTAATAGGAGAGGGGGTCCATAATAAAGGAGAAAAGTATCTTCACACAAGGGGTTTCAGAAATTTGAAATGCCTATGATCAGGGTTATCGAAGTTGTATCATTTGAACATTTCAAAGTTGACCTTTTTGATACTTGTATTTGAATGAATGTATTGTGCTTCAGCACTCAGGTAATATGGTATTGGGCTCTGTCAGACATTAGCCCACTTCTTTGCCATTCAATTAGATAATGGCCTACTCTAATCCTGCTTTGCCTTTAGTGCAAAAACGGGGTTTTGGAATACAGAAAAATATCAGCCCACTGTGTCCCTTGCCAGTCAGCAAGTACAAATTTACCAACCCTTGATCTGTAGCCTTCTCCGTCTTGGCAATTCACCTGCTCATACCTTAAACATAAAAGCATTCGTACCACAATCCACATCAGCTTCAGATTGCAACCAGCTTTGGGTCAAAAAGATCTTCCTCAGATCCCCTCACCTGCTCCTACTCCTATGATGTTTTATGTAAAACTCAGTCTGTTTCTTTGGAAGGAAGTAAAAAATCCCATGGCATAAATTTCAAAAATATCAGGGGATTTAACCTGTATCCCTCAACTAACACCATCAATGCAGATTATCTGATCATTATACAATTCTTCTTGGAGCTTGCTTTAAACAAACAGATCTGGATAATGGTGGCCATCGAAATATAATGAATGCTTGTTGGCATCTTCTGAATGTTAAATCAGCTTTGAGTGAGCGATGCCCACAGACTGCCAACTGGACTGAGACTCCTGCCCCAGAGCCTGGAGTCTGGCCCATGCAGGCCTCTCTTAACAGTTCTCCTTACATGGCAACATCCCATGGCAACAACCCATATTTCCCTCCTCAATTCTCATTCCTCACACAACATCCCAATTATACAATATCCCTTTGTTGATAAGTCCAGCCTCTCTTCTACCATCACTAATCACCGGAAAACAAGTATTCCCCAACCCTCCAATCGATGTCCCCCAGATATGCTCAATTTCATACAGTCACCAGCCTAGCATGTAAAGGAAGGGTCCTCTCCTACACAAGGTGAATTCAACACCATGTGCCCCAGGACAACTGAATCTTCAAGCAGCAGCCCCACTGTTACTGTGCCATGAACTGTTTAACATGTTTTAGCTGGGGCAGAGGGAATTCTATGCCAATCCTCTTACCTTCAAATTCAACAATGAGCTTTTATTTCTTTTTTCTTTTTCAAATGCCTGCAAGAAGACTAATCTCATGGTTGTATATGGTAACATATATGTACTTTGATAATAAATTTACTTGGAAATTTATTTGTTGATACCACCTTCTTCCTGGGACGAAGGCAAAGCTGCTTCTGAATTTGCACAAGCATTGAAATTCCCTTTTTAAAGACATTGGGCTAGTAATCCCATTCAGCAGCACTATGTTTATGTCTGTTACAAAACAGACATGGGAAGTTACCACATGGATTGCAATATCCCGTGCAGGATAAGTGCGATGGATTGCAACCCATGCCCACAAGCACAACAAGCTGTATCTTTCATTGATGCTTTTGTGTCCGTTGACTACACCAGCTGCTCAAATGCACACCAGCTCTCACATCAAAACAAGCCTGCTTAATGCATCTCTAGCACAATAGATTTTTGCACTGATGGGCTTTTAATGCAACATTCCTTAGCACCATTTAATTGCCTTCTTTCCCAAGCAAGAATTTTTAGATCCTCACAGATTTGCAATGTTATTTTCATGTCGCGGTAAACACTCAGCAACACCATGAGCAAACAATGGAGCGGTATTCCCAGGAGAAGCCTGACCTTAGCTTTCAGTAATGTGTCTGAGTGAGCTCAAAACACCAGGACGTGATGCAGAAAAGTCCAACAATATCACAGAAATAGATCCTTGTCAATGCTGAAATCTTGAAATAAGGAAAAAAAATGCTGGAAGCGTTCAACATGTCAATCAGCAACACTGAAGACAACTTCTTAGCTCAATGACAATGACTCGGGGGAGACAGAAGATCTACGTTGTGTGCCCAGGGACCCGAGATCTTTGGGCACAGAGCTTGAAAAAAGCGATGTAACAGACTTTTAACATCGTAAAGCAGAGAGTTGCTTGTTATGTCTCCCCTCTCGCTGTGAAACGGAGACATGTCTTTCTCCATTATTAGGGAGAGAGAGAGAGCCTGCAGTACGCCGAATGCCGGGTGAACAATGTAGTCTTTGGAGTAACTGCGAATCTGTCGTTTTGCTCACGCTTGAGGGCTCGGTGGCGGGTGCCAATGCTTTTTTTTTGCCAGTGGTGGGGGGAATCATTGCTTGCTGCCACATACACGTGGGAGGGCAGGGAGCTGGGGGTACTTTGGGGTTCTAACATTGAAATGTCGTTCATTCTTTGGGGCACTGCTCTCTTTTTGTGGGTGGTTATGAAGAAAAAACATTTTAAGATGTATATTGTATACATTTCTCTGACATCAAATGTACCTTTGAAACCTTTTCAGTAAGTTCAACAATTTCTACCTTAAACCTCCTCCAGACCAGTCTTCTATAGGCTTACTCTCCAATTTCATCTGGTTTCACTGTGCACTTTCATCCATTTTGCCTTCCACCCAACCATAACATTTCTCTGCCTTTTAGCATTACCCAGTTCTGATAGAAGTCTGAGCATTTAACAGTTTCTCACTCCACAAATGCCATCTCACCTCTGACACATCCAGTATTTTCTGTTTTTGATCAGTTAGCTTCACCCTCATAAGTGGTCTGCCAATCATTTAATAGGACTTGTTTGCTCATGTTTAAATCCTAAACTCAGCTATATGAACATTGAAAAAGCAAAGACTAGAAGAGCAGCAAGAATTGGCCCAGGTTCCCTTTGCTCACTGGAAGAATGGAGGCTACAGAATGGAACTTGGGGATTAGTCAGCCTGCTCCCCATCCCCACTCATTGCCCTGCCAAGAGAGAGAGCCAGGAGGGAATAAAAGTCATGAGAAATGGAACCATTACTGCAAACAAACTGGATGTGACTGGAACATCACATACATTTGTGTTGAGAATAGTGCCAGAATATTCTGTGCATTGAGATATCTTGCGAAGCAGAGATGCCGCGCGCGCGCGTGCGCGCGCGCACACACACACACACACACACACAGCTATGGCTGACAGGTACATCCATGAAGAGATGATAGTTTTGCAGGTTTCATTCCTTCATCAATACTCATAATGTGCAGTTAGTTATGGCTGGGTGTCTGCCGTATCCAACAATGAAAAGAAATTGGTGCAGGAGAGATTTTAAAGTGGAAAAGCCATTGTACTGGGACAGTCCCACTCTCACGACCTCGAAAGTCCGAGCTCAGTGGTATGAGTAGTCATCACAAACTTGTGTCTTCCTCAGTTGCAATGACACCTTCCTGACATGACATCTTCTGTGCCATATCATGACCTTCGCTCTCCACGAAATGTTGCAGAACTGTCTTCTTGGCCGTTGAATCTCACTGTAGATCTCATCCACCCAGTCCGCCAGAGATGATTTCACATGCTAGGACAGGCATGTTCCTGTCTTACCGGGGTATAAGGCCCTCCAGCTACCCTCACCTGGTTTAGCCCACCTGTTAAAATGTTGTACTAGGGTGCGGCTGCTGTCGCATTCAAGCAGCTACTTGGAGTCACAGGTGAGAGCTGAGTATCCAATGGGGGCCAAAGGTCAGTGAGCTGCCCAGAAACTGACATGATAAGCTCATTGACAGAGGTGCTACCCCTCTCTGGACACTGCATACACCCCGTAATTAATTATAGTGATTTCACAAGACCAGAAACTACAGGAGCAGTGTTAGGCTATCCGGCTAATTGCACCAGCTCTCCCCATCAATCAAGGCTGATTTATTTTCTCTCTCAATCCCATTCTCCTGCCTCCTCCCCATAACCTTTGATGTCCTTATTAATCAAGAACCTATCAACCTCCGCTTAAAAATACCCATTAACTTGGCATCCACAGCCATCTGTGGCAATGAATCTACAGATTCATCACCCTGGCTAAAGAGAGTCCTCCTCATCTCTATTCTAATGGGGCAGCTTACTATTCTGAGGCTGTGCTCTCCGGTTCTAGTCTCTCCCACTGTAGGAAACATCCTCTCCACATCAACTCCATCTAGGTCTTTCAATATTTGGTAGGTTTCTACGAGATCCCCTCATTCTTCTAAACTCCAGTGCAATGCAGTTTGAAAAATATTAATTTCATAGATAGGCACCATGTTTACAAATGCTAAAGCTCCCACAGAAAGCTCCTTAGTGTTCATTATCAACCCAACTAATTCATCGATTTTCATAACATTTTTCCATTTGCAACAAAGCTTTGAGGTTTTGGGTGTGAAGAGGTTCTATCTTAAAAGAATATTCACAACTTTTTCAGAACAATGCAATATTTGAAATGTAATTACAGTTGACAGAAAGACAACCCAGTCACTGATCTGCAAAGATAGCAAGTTCCCCCAATCATGTAAGGAATCTGGAGCAGCAGCTGGATGACCTTCGACTCATAAGGGAGAATGAGGCGGTCATAGGTGAGAGCTACAGGGAGGTAGTCACACCTAGGCTGTCGGAAGCAGGTCGTGGGGTCACAGTCAGAGGGGGGAAAGTGAAGGTGAGCAGACAGGTAGTGCAGAGCACCCCTGTAGCCATTCTTCTGAATAATAAATTTACCGTCCTGGATACTGTCGGCAGGGACGACCGACCAGGTGTGAGCCACGGTAGCAGGGCCTCCGGCACTGAGTCTGACCCTGTGGTGCAGAAGGGTGGGATGGAGAAGAGGAGAGCTGTCGTCATTGGAGACTCTATAAGTCAGGGGAGCAGACAGGAGATATTTTGGACGTGAGAAGGACACTCGCATGGTTTGTTGCCTTCCGGGTGCCAGGGTCCGGGATGTCTCTGATCGGGTACAGGACATCCTGGTACGAGAGGGAAAGCAACCAGAAGTCGTGATACATGTTGGGATCAACGACATAGGCAGGAAGAGGGATGAGGTCCTGAAGTGTGAATTTCGGGAATTAGGCAGAAGGCTGAAGAACAGGACCTCAAGGGTGGTGTTCTCAGGATTGCCGCCAGTGCTACGTGACAGTGATGGTAGGAATTGGAGAAGATGGCAGTTGAATGCATGGCTGAGGAGTTGGTGCAGGGGGCAGGGTTTTAGATTTTTGGATCATTGGGATCTCTTCTGGGGAAGGTGGGACCTGTACAGATTGGATGGGTTGCACCTGAACTTGAGGGGGAGCAATATCCTTGCAGGTAGGTTTGCTAGCATGGTTCAGGAGGGTTTAAACTAATTTGCAAGGGGGATGGGACCCAGAACGATAGAGCAGTGAAAGAAGTGCATGGAGTAAAGCCAGATCTAACATACAGAGAGGCTTTGAGGAAAGAGAAGCAGAATAAACGGTGTAAAGACAGTAAGGTAGAAGGGCTGAAATGTGTGTACCTCAATGCAAGAAGCATCAGGAACAAAGGTGATGAACTGAGAGCTTGGATACAAGCATGGAATTATGATGTAGTGGCCATTACAGAGACTTGGCTGGCACCAGGGCAGGAATGGATTGTCAATATTCCTGGATTTCAGTGCTTCAAAAGGGATAGAGAGGGCGGAAAAAGGGGAGTAGGGGTGGCATTACTGGTCAGGGATACTATTACAGCTACAGAAAGGGTGGGTAATGTAGCAGGATCCTCTCTTGAGTCAATATGGGTGGAAGTCAGGAACAGGAAGGGAGCAGTTACTCTACTGGGGGTATTCTACAGACCCCCTGGTAGCAGCAGAGATATAGAGGAGCAGATTGGGAGGCAGATTTTGGAAAGGTGCAAAAATAACAGGGTTGTTATCATGGGTGACTTTAACTTCCCTAATATTGATTGACACCTGATTAGTTCCAAGGGTTTAGATGGGGCAGAGTTTGTTAAGTGTGTCCAGGACGGATTCCTGTCACAGTATGTGGACAGGCCGACCAGGGGGAATGTCATACTAGATCTAGTACTAGGTAATGAACCGGGTCAGGTCACAGATCTCTCAGTGGGTGAACATCTGGGGGACAGTGACCACCGCTCCCTGGCCTTTATAATTATCATGGAAAAGGATAGAATCAGAGAGGACAGGAAAATTTTTAATTGGGGAAGGGCAAATTATGAGGCTATAAGGCTAGAACTTGCGGGTGTGAATTGGGATGATGTTTTTGCAGGGAAATGTACTATGGACACGTGGTCAATGTTTAGCGATCTCTTGCAGGATGTTAGGGATAAGTTTGTCCCGGTGAGGAAGATAAAGAATGGTAGGGTGAAGGAACCATGGGTGACAAGTGAGGTGGAAAATCTAGTCAGGTGGAATAAGGCAGCATACATGAGGTTTAGGAAGCAAGAATCAGATGGGTCTATTGAGGAATATAGGGAAGCAAGAAAGGAGATTAAGAAGGGCTGAGAAGAGCAAGAAGGGGGCATGAGAAGGCCTTGGCGAGTAGGGTAAAGGAAAACCCCAAGGCATTCTTCAATTATGTGAAGGAAAAAAGGATGACAGGAGTGAAGGTAGGACCAATTAGAGATAAAGGTGGGAAGACGTGCCTGGAGGCTGTGGAAGTGAGATCCTCAATGAATACTTCTCTTCAGTATTCACCAATGAGAAGGAACTTGATGATGGTGAGGACAATATGAGTGAGGTTGATGTTCTGGAGCATGTTGATATTAAGGGAGAGGAGGTGTTGGAGTTGTTAAAATACATTAGGATGGATAAGTCCCCAGGGCCTGACGGAATATTCCCCAGGCTGCTCCATGAGGCGAGGGAAGAGATTGCTCAGCCTCTGGCTAGGATCTTTATGTCCTCGTTGTCCACGGGAATGGTACCGGAGTATTGGAGGGAGGCGAATGTTGTCCCCTTGTTCAAAAAAGGTAGTAGGGTTAGTCTGGGTAATTATAGACCAGTGAGCCTTACGTCTGTGGTGGGAAAGCTGTTGGAAAAAATTCTTAGAGATAGGATCTATGTGCATTTAGAGAATCATGATCTGATCAGGGACAGTCAGCATGGCTTTGTGAAGGGCAGATCATGTCTAACAAGCCTGATAGAGTTCCTTGAGGAGGTGACCAGGCATATAGATGAGGGTAGTGCAGTGGATGTGATCTATATGGATTTTAGTAAGTTATTTGACAAGGTTCCACACGGTAGGCTTATTCAGAAAGTCAGAAGGCATGGAATCCAGGGAGGTTTGGCCAGGTGGATTCAGAATTGGCTTGCCTGCAGAAGGCAGAGGGTCGTTGTGGAGGGGGTACATTCAGATTGGAGGGTTGTGACTACTCGTGTCCCACAAGGATCTGTTCTGGGACCTCTACTTTTCGTGATTTTTATTAATGACCTGGATGTGGAGGTAGAAGGGTGGGTTGGCAAGTTTGCAGACGACACAAGGGTTGGTGGTGTTGTAGATAGCGTAGAGGATTGTCAAAGATTGCAGGGAAACATTGATAGGATGCAGAAGTGGGCTGAGAAGTGGCAGATGGATTTCAACCCGGAGAAGTGTGAGGCGGTACACTTTGGAAGGACAAACTCCAAGGCAGAGTACAAAGTAAATGGCAGGATACTTGGTAGTGTGGAGGAGCAGAGGGATCTGGGGGTACATGTCCACAGATCCCTGAAATTTGCCTCACAGGTAGATAGGGTAGTTAAGAAAGCTTATGGGGTGTTAGCTTTCATAAGTCAAGGGATAGAGTTTAAGAGTCGCGATGTAATGATGCAGCTCTATAAAACTTTGGTTAGGCCACACTTGGAGTACTGTGTCCAGTTCTGGTCGCCTCACTATAGGAAGGATATGGAAGCATTGGAAAGGGTACAGAGGAGATTTACCAGGATGCTGCCTGGTTTAGAGAGTATGCATTATGATCAGAGATTAAGGGAGCTAGGGCTTTACTCTTTGGAGAGAAGGAGGATGAGAGGAGACATGATAGAGGTGTACAAGATAATAAGAGGAATAGATAGTGTGGATAGCCAGCGCCTCTTCCCCAGGGCACCACTGCTCAATACAAGAGGACATGGATTTAAGGTAAGGAGTGGGAAGTTCAAAGGGGATATTAGAGGAAGGTTTTTTACTCAGAGAGTGGTTGGTGCATGGAATGCACTGCCTGAGTCAGTGGTGGAGGCAGATACACTAGTGAAGTTTAAGAGACTACTAGACAGGTATATGGAGGAATTTAAGGTGGGGGCTTATATGGGAGGCAGGGTTTGAGGGTCGGCACAACATTGTGGGCCGAAGGGCCTGTACTGTGCTGTACTATTCTATGTTCTATGTTCTATTACAGTAACTATGAATGTTTGCAGAGACAGGGTCTGATTCAGGAGAGTCAGCATGGCTCTGTGTGTGACAAAACTCTTGGAGTTCTTTGAGGAGGTAACCAAGACCAATGGATGTTGTTGATATGACAAAGACTCACATTACAGGCTGGTTTGGAAGGCTATGGGATCTAAGGGGAGATAACATACGGGAATCATAATTGGCTTAGTTGTTTGAAGCAGAGGGTGATGGCTGAGGGTTGTTTATCAGACTGGAAGACTGCATCTAGTGGTGTGCCACAGGGGTTGGTGCTAGGACCTTTGTCTGCAATGAATATACAGTACTGTGCAAAAGTCTTAGGCACACATATAGTTAGGGTGCCTAAGATTTTTGCGCAGTACTGTAGTAAGTTTTATGTAATACATTGTACTGTTACTGCACAAGAGAAACCAAATTTCATGACATATGTGATTGATGATAAACCTGATTCTGATATGGGTCTCTATTGTGAACTGAAAGTGGGAAGGGGGCAGGGAGAAGGGAATCATGGTTGGGAAAAGGGGAAGGGAGAGAGGAGGGAGAGGGCAGCACCAGAGAGAGATTCTGTAATGATCAATAAACCAATTGTTTGGAATCAATTGACCATGCCTGGTGTGTCAGGGCTGGATGTGTCTACACTTGTGCCATCCCTCAACCTTGGCACTCTTTTCTCTGCCACCTGTCCCACACCCCTCCCACGGTGCCTCACCCTCACCATTCCAACATCCTGTCAGATTCGCAAACTCACTCTACGCTCCACGTTGACAAATACAGTACTGTACAAAAGGTTTAGGCACCTTTGCTATATATATGTGCCTAAGACTTTTGCACAGTACTGTAAATGATATGGATGTGAACTTACAAGGATACTTAGTGAGTTTGCAAATAATACTATATATATATACTATATTGGTGGTGTTGTAAGGTTATGAAAATTTACAAAGGAAATTTTATCAGCTGGGAATGGCAAATTGCTTTCATTCCAAATAAATGTAAGTTATTGCATTTTGGGAGATCAAATCAGGGTAGGATTTGTACACTGAATGGTAGGGCCCTGGGGAGTGTAATGAAATGGAGGGAACTAGGAATGCAAATGCATAGCTTGCTGAAAGTGGCATTACTTAAAGATGTCCTGGATACCAGGGAGGTTAGTACCCATGATGGAGCTGAATAACTTTACAACTTTCTGCAGCTCCTGTGCAGTGCACTCCGCCCCCATTACTAGAGCTGATGCAGCCAGTTAGGATGCTTTACATGATACATCTGTAGAAATTTGTGAGAGTTTTTGGTGAGATACCAAATCTCCTCAAACTCCTAATGAAATATAGCTTCTGTCGTGCCTTCATTGTAACTTCATCAATGTGTTGGTCTCAGGATAGATCCTTAGAAATGTTGACACCCAGTAACTTGAAATTGCTCACTCTTTCCACTTCTGATCTCTCGATGAGAACTGGTGTGTGTTCCATCAACTTACCCTTTCTGAAGTCCACAACCAGTTGTTTGGTGTTACTGGCGTTGAATGCAAGGTTGGTGCTGCGACACCACTCAACTAGCTGATATATCTCGCTTCTATATGCCCTTTTGTCACCATCTGACATCTGCCAACAATAGTTGTGTCGTTAGCAAATTTATAAATGGCATTTGAGTTGTGCCTGGCCACACAGTCATGGGTATAGAGAGAGTAGAACAGTGGGCTAAACACACATCCCTGGGCTGCACCAGTGTTGATTGTCAGTGAGGTAGAGATGTTATTTCTGATCTGCACAAATTGTGGTCTTCCTATAGGAAATCAAGGATCCAGTTGCAGAGGAAGGTACAGAGGCCCAGGTTCTGTAGTTTTTCGATCAGGATTGCAGGAATGATGGTGTTAAACGCTGAGCTATAGCCAATAAACAGCATCCTGACATCGGTATTAGTATTGTCCACGTGATCCAAGGCTGCGTAAAGAGCCGTTAAGATTGCATCCACCACAGACACATTGTGGCATTAGGCAAATTGCAGTGGGTTCCGGTCCTTGCTGAGACAGGAGCTAATTGCAGCCATAACCAACGCCTTAAAGCACTTCATTACCGTAGATGTGAGTGCTACTGGACGATAGCCATTAAGGCAGTTCACTCTCCTCTTCTTGGGCACAGGTATGATTGTTGCCATTTTGATGCAGGTGCAAACTTTCAAATGTAGCAATGACAGATTGAAAATCTCTCATTGCTACACAGCCAACTTCCTTAAATGTGCTCGTAACAAAGTTTTGCAAAACACTCTTTTGTTGTTAACTCCAAAATCGAAAGCAGCTATGGAATAATCCCAGGTTTCTTGCAGCCCAGGAAATATTTCATAAAACATGGTTGCAACCAGCAGTATCTTCACCAAATACTAATTATTTATGAAGGGGTTCCTGGCACTATTGTTATAACAGGAATGAAAGGACATGCTGTTCTTGTTCTGAGGAAGAGTTCACAAGGTCGACAGAAGGACCAGAGAAGGAAGAGCTCAAACCCTATGCTCAGCTCATGTGACCCTTCAATCCTTTTCACCCATGCATCAAGCAATAGTAAACACAAGAGATTCTGCAGATGCTGGAAATCTACATCAACACACCCAAAATACTGGAGGAACTTAAAGGGCCAGGCAGCAACTATGGAGGGAAATAAGAATTTGATGTTTCAGGAGGCAACCCATCATCAAGCTAACTTAAATCTACCAGGTGAAGGCAAAGCAAATACAACAGGTTATGGCACATTGCTCTTCCATTTCTGTCTCTGCGGCTGCTTTTAATTTATGCTAAGCAGACTTGTATTTATTACAGATTTAAATAGCCAGTGTCAAATAGCCTGACGGGATCTTTTCAACAAAACTCATTCAGGTGTAATACCCTAACTGTCCCTACACGTCCTGGTCTCCTTGTTCTGTTCATACTGAGTCCGTTCATATGTTCACATTTATTTAAGTTTGATCATTGACATTTGTGCATGTTACCATTCTGCCAGTTGCTGATTGCTCAT
Source organism: Mobula birostris (assembly GCF_030028105.1). Lineage (NCBI taxonomy): Eukaryota > Metazoa > Chordata > Chondrichthyes > Myliobatiformes > Myliobatidae > Mobula > Mobula birostris. Next base: position 41,040,339 of record NC_092402.1, read on the forward strand.
GGTTGTTTGCACTATTGTCTTGTAACTTGTTGGTTGCTGTTGTGTTGTCTGTTCTGGTATTGTCTTATGTTTTATGTTTGGCATTGACCACAATCAATTCTGGTATGTTTCGCGTACTGGCATTAAAGTGATTCTGATTCTGATTGCAAAAAAGGAGATCATCACTTTGTGAACACCAATTATAGTCTAAAGTTTTAAGCGATAGTTTTAACATTTTATATTTAATGCTGACCAACACGTTCCAGGAGTCAATTTAAAAGTTCCCATCGCTCTTGATTCTAACGTGTCTGGTGAAAATTTTTTGTTTTAGTCACTTTAATGTAGTTGGAAAGTTCAGAGTAAGAGTGTTCAGTCTGTTTATGGGGGGGGGGGGGGAGAGAAAAGAGATGGGGGGAGTCTACTCTGCTACTCAGCCCTCGTCCTATTCATTCATCATTCCTGAGCTTGCTGGCCAAATCTGGTTCCTGTTTAAACTTGGCCTCCATTAAAATTCTAGCACATTTACAATGTTGTTTTAAGAGTCAGACCCCCACCTTCTCTATTCTTTCATCCAGTCTATAACCTTCTGAGATATTTGGGCTCTTCTAATCCTGAAGTCCTGCACATCTTTTTATTTAATCACTAAATCACTGACAGTCTTGCATTCAGCTGCCAAAATCATAAGCTTGGAATTTCACCCCAAAAGCTCTATGCTTCTCTTTCCACCATTAAGACTCCTTAAAACCTACCTCTATGAACAAGCTATATCTGTCTCAACACCTCCTTGGAACGCAGGTTTTGGTTGCAAAACACACTGTGAATCCCTTGGTGTGGGGGTTAAATCATGTAAAGACTGATACACGGATGCCAATTGTAATTGTGAAGTCACCTTCTACAGGAATTTGTTTTTATCACAGTGCACTGGGAACTTGGGTTAATTACAACACTCACTTTTCCTTTATACGTCAAGCTTATTTCTGTCCCAATGCTAATACCCTTAATCACATTTAGGTATTCACTCAGATTATTTAAATTTATTACAGCACTTACAATTATGCCTACTTAAAGCATTTTTGTACCTGTTTATTATTTTGAAACAAAATTCTTCACTTTATTGCTTGATCAGATCTTAATGAATGTTCTAGATGCTGCTCCGTTAACCTTCCTGTTTGCTAACTAACTCTAATTAGATTTCCTGCAAACTGTTTATGTTTATATTGGTAAAATGAGTAAGTACGCAGAAATGGTCAAGCCACAAGAACAGCTCACAATTTTTCCTTCATTCTGGTAAACAATAGATTTGACCTCAATATTTCCAAATTTCCATAAACATTACTGGAATCTGGTGAGCTTTGGATATTTGGGAAAATTTATATGGAGGTATACATCACAAACGTAAGTTAAACCTTTTATCTTTTATGGAACAACTTATCAGACTGTGAAAGTTGTGGAAGAGGAGTTAATCAAAGATCAAAGATACTTGGAGTATTGTGTATAGTTCTGATCTCCTTAAGGAAGAATATACTAGCATCAGAAGCAATCCAACAGAGATTAACGAGGCTAATTCCTAGGAGGAGAGAGTTGTTCATTTGTGAGCGGCTAAAGAAATTAGATCTACTTTCCTTGGAAATCGGAAGAATGAAGGCTGGTTTTACTGAAACGTATAAGACTCTTAAAGAGCCATGAAAAGGTAAATGTTTCCTAGTACATAGAACAGTAGAGCACAGTACAGGCTCTTCACTCATGATGTCATGCCAACCTTTTAACGTACTTTAAGATTAATTTAACACTCCTTCCCCCCCCCCACATAGCCCTCACATTTTTCTTACGTTCATGTACCTATCTAAGAGTCTCTTAAATTTCCCTAAAGTATCAGCCTCTACCACTATCCCAGGCAGTGAGTTCCACACACCCACCACTCTCTGTGTAAAAGACTTATCTCTGACATTCCCTCTATACTTTCCTCCAATCACCTTAAAATTATGCCCCCCCCCCCATATTTTCACCCTGGGAAAAAGTCTCTGGCTGTCCACTTTATCTATGCCTCTTATCATCTTGTACGCCTCAGGCAAGTCATCTTTCATTCTCCTTCACTCCAGAGAGAAAAGCCCTAGCTTATTCAACCTATGCTCAAAAGACATGCTCTCCAATCCAGGCAGCTTCCTGCTAAATCTCCTCTGCACTCTCTCTAAAGCTTTCACACCCTCCCTATAATAAGGTGACGAGAACTGAACACAATATTCCAAGTGTGGTCTGACCAGACTTTTACAGACATTACCTCATGGCTCTTGAACCCAAATCCCCAACTAATGAAGGCCAACACAACATATGCCTTCTTAAGCATCCTATGAACTTGTGTGGCAACTTTGAGGGATCTATGGATGTGATTCCCAAGTTCCCTCTGTTCCTCCACACTGCCAAAAATCCTGCCATTAACCCTGTACTCTGCCTTCACGTTCCACCTTCCAAATTGAATCACGTCACACTTTTCCGGACTGAACTCCATCTGCCACTTCTCAGCCCAGCTCCACATCCTATCAGTGTCCTACTATAACCCTCAACAACCTTCTATACTATACCAGGACATCACCAACCTTTGTGTCATCTGCAAACTTACTAACCCACCCTTCCACTTCCTCATCTAAGTCATATATAAGGATCACTAAGAGAATCTCAAGTAAGTGTGTATAATTACAAGATAAGGGGCCAGTCATTTAAGACTGCAGTGCACAGAGGTCAGAGAACCTCCGAAATTTTTGACCCCCCCCCCCCGACAGTTATGTGGCTGGATCATTGGAAGTATTTAAAGATGAATCAAGTATATTTTTGAAAGATTGTGGAATTGATGTCTATGCCAAAATGGGACAGAAGAGGTCAGTCCTGGGGCAGATCAGCAGATCATTGAATGACAGGGCAGGCCTGAGGGGGTGAGTAGCCTACTCCTGCTCCTAATTTTTTATGGTGATTTCAATGACACTTTAAACTCCTCTTGTTTCCAGCTGAGAGAAAATAACCTGTAAGTGTTTGGCAGAGTGCTAACTAAAGACAGGAATGTGCACCTATGATTAAACTGGAAGATTAAATATCACAAATAAACTCTTTTTAAAAATATTAAATATTATTTTGCATTAGATTAGATTATGAGGACACACAGTCCTCGTTTATTGTCATTTAGTAATGTATGCATTAAGAAATGATACAATTTGTTCTTCCAGTATGATATCACAGAAACACAAGACAGACCAAGACTGAAAAACTGACAAAAACCACATAATTATAACATATAGTTATAACAGTGCAAAGCAATACCGTAACTTGATAAAGAACAGACCATGGGCACGGTAAAAAAAAGTCTCAAAGTCTCTCGAAAGTCCCATCATCTCACGCAGACGGTAGAAGGGAGAAAACTCTCCCTGCCATGAACCTCCAGCGCTGCAAACTTGCCGATGCAGCACCCTGGAAGCACCCGACCACAGCCGACTCTTGAGTCCGTCCAAAAACTTCGAGCCTCCGACCAGCCCTCCGACACCGAGCGCCGAGCACCATCTCTGCTGAGCGCTTTGACCCCAACCCCGGCCGCCAGCAACAGGCAAAGCCGAGGGTTTGGGGCCTTCCCCTCTGGAGATTCTCGATCGCACAGTAGCAGCGGCAGCGAAGCGGGCATTTCCGAAGTTTCTCCAGATGTTCCTCCGTGAATTCTCATGTCTGTCTCCATCAAATCAGAATTGTGCACGGTACCCTACTTAACATATTTTACCACAGGACCTACAATACAATCCACAAACGTACAAGTACTCTCGTAGGAGAAAGGAGGTTGCTGATCAGAACTTGGCTTAGTTTACCATTAATAACCCCCTCTATACTCCTACTCTTCAGTCTAAACAGAGCATTGTGCAATTGGGTGTTGGACTTCCAAGCCAGCAGACCTCATATAGTTAGGATGAACAACTGCACTTCTCTCTCCATCATCCTCAGCATCCACCCACTGTTGTACACTCTGCTCACACGAGACTATGTGGCCAAACATCCGAGTGATCACATTGTCGAGTTCTCCAATGACATGACAGTAGAGAGGCTCATCACCAACAATAATGAGGTGGCCCACAGTGAGGAGGTGGAAAAGTTCAAGACTTGGTGATAGGTATGTAATGCCCTGGTTCACTTGGTTCATATTTTCCTGTTCTCTGTGTAAGCTGCTTGTTTGAGTTACTGTTGAAGATAAGAGATAGGAGAAATGTGTGCCATCCAATGGGGATGAACGGATTCAGGGGAGGTTTCGCTGCTGAGGGACACTAAGGTCGGGCTTGGGGCTTTGTTGGGAGAGAAGAGAGAAGACACTGGAAAGAAGAGGTCAGAGGAGTCGACCCAGAGAGGGGCCGTGATTTGATGAAGCCCAGGGAGATCGAAGGAGGATCGGTGAAGGGTAAACTGTGAGCTCCAACTTGTGCACATTAGGCTGTTTCATTAAAATAGGCCCTTTTCTTTTTTTGCTTTTTCTTTACTAACCCTTTAGTCAAATTAAGAATTATAAAGTTAAATCATTTAATTGCACATGATGTACTGTCTGTTATTTCGTGGTACTGAATTGTAACGGGGTAACGAATCACGTAGCATCCACATAAACGAGGGATTTGGGGTGCTTGCACTTCGATCTCCCACATTTAGCAGGGCCGAAGGGTGTCTTCCCTAGACTTACGCAGCCGATGGAACCAGAGTAAATAACCCCTCCCTCAATCTCAACAGGACAAACGAGTTGGTTACTGACTTCAAGAGAACTCGTACCACTCACGCCCCTTTTTACATCGCTGGTGCAGCAGTGTAAACTGTGGGAAGTTTCAAACCCCTGGGAGCGCACATCACACAGAACTTCTCACAGTCAAGAATTCTCACCAATCCCTCTATTTCCTGAGGAGGCTGAGGAGAAGTGGACTATGTACATGAAACTCACATCCTTCTACAGGCGTGCAGAAGTGAGCATCCTAACATGCTGCATCACTGCATGGTACAGAATCTGCTCTGTGGTGGACAGGAAGGCTCTACAATGGATAGTCAAAGTGGCCCAATGCATCACCAGAACAGCCTACCCACCATCAGGGGCATTTATACAGAAAGGGGCCAGCAACGTCGTGAAGGATCCCACCTACCCTGCTCATGGACTGTTTGTCCTGCTCCCCTCAAGAAGGAGGCTACGTAGCATCCACACCAGGATCACCAGACTCAAAAAATTACTTTCCCCAAGTAGTAAGGCTGATCAACACCTCCACCCACCTCACCAACCCCACTTTATCATTTCCTTTCAGAATCACTTTATGTACAAACACTCCTGTGCCTAGCATCACTTTATGGACATACAATCAATCTTTGTAGATAAGCTATTTAATGTATTTAGACGAGGGGTGATTAATAAGTCCGTGGCCTAAGATAGGAGGAGTCCATTTTAGAAAACCTAGCACATTTATTTTTCAACATAGTCCCCTCCTACATTTACACACTTAGTCCAGCGGCCGTGGAGCATACAGATCCCTTCTTTGTAGAAGTTGGCGTCTTAGATCTCCAGAAAGTGGTCCACAGCAGGGTGATTGATAAGTTCATGGCCTAAGGTAGAAGGAGATCAGTTATACAGCTCTTGTTATATGCACGTGCAGTCCAACTCTATGAGTGATTATGCAGAAAGTTTGAAGTTAATAACTCATCTCCTGAACTTATCAATCATCCCTGCTGTGGACCACTTTCTGGAGATCTAAGACGCCAACTTCTACAAAGAAGGGATCCGTATGCTCCACAACTGCTGAACTAAGTGTGTAAATGTAGGAGGGGACTATGCTGAAAAATAAATGTGCTAAGTTTTATAAAATTGACTCCTTCTATCTTAGGCCACAAATTTATCAATCACCCCTGGTATTTATTGTGTTCTTTATCTTTTGTATATTTTTTGTGCTGTAAAAGATCTGGAGTAACTATTATTTCATTCTCCTTTATGCTTGTGTACTGTAAATGACATTAAACAACTTTGAACAAAGTTTGAGATTATCCTGTCGACGTTTCATCATTAGAGGGTCTCGGCCTGAAACATTAACTGTTTAATTTTTTCCATAGATGCTGCCTGGCCTGCTGAGTTCCTCCAGCATTTTAGGTATGTTGTTTGGATTTCCAGCATCTGCAGGTTTTATCTTGTTTAAGATTATCCTGCTATTCTACAGTGAGTACTGAATCCCTGGACATTAATGTCAGTTTTGCTGTGTTAGACTAAGCGTGCATAGAAATCTCAGTGTTGCTGTTGGTTTCATGAAGTAATAATACTCTAAACATTATCTTTACCACAGCAAACATTACCAATACTCCAAAAACAAATGGTAAATTTATCAGTCCTACATTCCTGGGGAACAGCTGGAGAGTGATAGCAACAATTCAACTTCTTGCTCTATTTAAGAATAACTCCATGTACTTGGAATACTGGATCTGTGAATTTATCTTTCATTCTCCAACACTGTTAATCCTCACCCTCAGGTTGTGTAACAGGAGACATCCTTTCTCCATTTACTGACTTTGCACCAAGATGTCTTTTCACAATCACTGGGTGTACGATAAGTAGACAGAGTGCTTTCCATTTCAACATTACACTATTTCATTGATGACTCGCTTCTCATTTTACACCTGCCTGAGGTGTTGCTGAGAAAAATGATCTTATAAACCTTGCTTTGATACAAAAGAATTTGGGTAACTCATGATTTGTTTTCAGAGTGAAGTAACCCTACAAAGTAGCAGACAAAAGCTCATCATGCTGAAAGCACAAAAGGAAATAAATACTCAAATCTTCTTAGAAAGGAAAGGTGGCTAGAGATAACCAACTCATTTTAAGAGCCTGTCTGTCTTGTTTACAGTAATTGCTTAGGAAAATGCCAATATCAATTCCCATAATTTGACTTCCCTTTGCCTTAAACAATCATTCCCTCCACCAAAGGTGTTTTGTACCTGCAGTGACAAAGGACATCACGACTGTTCATTCAGGCTACTCTACCAAGAACAAGGGCAATAGGTGCATGGGGCAGCCCTACCATCCTGACTTGGATATGTATTGCCTGTCCTTCATCATCACTGGGTCTAAATTCTGGAACTTCCTTCTTAACAGCACCATGGGAAGGCCTCCACCTTAGACTACACTTGGAACATTATGTTCAGACCTGATCATTTCATTATAGGAAGGATGTGGAAGCTTTAGAGAGGGGGAAGAAGAGATTTACTGGGAAGCTGCCTTGATTAGAGAGTATATCTTATGAGGATGGGTTGAGTGAGCTTGGTCTTTTCTCTTTGGAGTGAAGAAGGATGAGAGGTGGCCTGAGAGATGTACAAGATTATAAACAGCATAGACAGAGAGAAGAGCCGGCGCTTTTTCCCCGGGGCAGAAATGCTTAATACTGTATGATACTTTCTAAAGGTGAGTGAAGGAATGTTTAGGAGAGATGTCAGAGGTATGATCTTTTACACAGAAAGCTGATGTTTCAGGCAAAGACTCTTCATCAGGACGGAGGTGTCTCAGCCCAAAATGTTGCTGATTCATTTCCCTCCATAGATGCTGCCTGTCCTGCTGAGTTCCTCCAGCATTTTGTGTGCATTGAATAAGGTTATAATTTGTGGTTATAGACATGTTTTGTTGCTGGTGCATGAAGACATCATACATTGGTCAGTTATACTACGTCAAGAGTATGAATTAAAGATTAACTGCAGGGCTCAATAACAGGTTTGATGTGTTTCACTAGTTTTGAATGTATAAAAGGTAAATCAGACCGCTCTCTGCCTGTGAAGACAGTAATCAGGATCAAATAATATCATACCCAAATCAATATCTTGCACTTGATACAAGATAGCTTTGAAATAAGCTCCCTCTTAGAAAAGGCCATGCTTGGCTTGTGAAGCAAAGATTCCATTTATAAATTTTCTTCCAGCTCAGTGTGAGAAGCCTTAATAACAGCAGATAGGTTGAAGCAATGATTTTTCATACCTATACACATGTCTTAGTGATATCAACAGATTAAAAGGACAACGTTAGTCCAGATACAGCATACACACACAAGCACACACACTTTGTTTGCATTTAGTACAATCTCAGGTGCTATGGAATCAAAAAATGATGGACTCCAGGAAATTAGTTCAATAATCTGAAATAGTGGCTCCATGTTGTGAAGAAATATTGCATTGTTGTGCCTTTTGTCACATAAAATGCTACGTAAGGTAGAAATAATGATCTCATTATTTAAAAATTTCTGATATTTTGCCTAAGAGTTTCATCTCAACATCATCACTAGAGCAGACTATTGGGTTATTTAGGAGCTTCTCAACTGGCAAATTTACTACCATTCTTTCCTCTTTTGCAGCCATGTCCACACTTCCAAAGTATTGCTCAGCACGTTTGAATGTCATGTGGTCATAATAAGCTTATTATCTAAACACACCTTATACTTTAAAACAGTAGTGAAAGAATGCTGCAAACCCAAAAATGCCCCCTTTCTGATTAGGAATTAAACTGAGGCCTCACTTCAGGTGGATGTAAAATATCCCCTTAAATTATTTTGAAGAACAGCAGGAAGTTCTACTTGGCACCCTGGCTAGTAGGAACACCATCACTAAAACAGATTGACTGTCAATATTTCATCACTCTTTGTGAGAGCTTGCTGTCCACAAACTATTGCACTTAGTAAGTGAATAGACGCAAAAGTAAAAAAGAAAATACTCTATTACTTTAAAATGCTGCAAGGGCCATAAACTTTGATAATTCAACACTTGTCTTCTTGATTAAATACTGATCCAGTTAATGAAACCCCATATGCTGCTTCTTTATGGAAGTGGGTGCATAGAACATATAACAGTACAGGAACAGGCCCACAATATTGTGCTGAACTAATTAATCTAGCAATTAAACGCCTAACTAAACTAATCCCTTCTGCCTTCACAAAATGTCAGTATCCCACCATTTTCTGCTCTTGAGTGCTTTCATCCTATTTGCCTATTACACCAGCCCTGGCAGTGCATTCCAGGCACCCACCCATCTATGTAAAGCTTGTCCAGCATGTCTCCTTTGAACTTACCCACTCTCACCTTAAACACATGCCCTCTAATATTAGATACTTCAGCTCTGCGAAAAAGATACCAGCTGTCCACTCTATCTATTCTTTACATAATCTTATAAAACTCAAGCAGGCCTCCCCTTAGCCTCAGCTGTTTCAGAAGAAAACAACCCCAAGTTTGTCCAACCTCTCCCCATAGCATATGCCCTCTAATCCAATTAGCATCCTTGTAAACCTCTTCTCTCCAAAGCCTCCCCATCCTTTATAATAATGAGGCAACCAGAAATGAATGCAGTACGTCGGATATGGCCGAACCAGTTTTATAAAGCTGCAGCGTAGCTTCTTGGCCCTTGAACTCAACACATTGACGAATAAAGGCAAGCATATCATATGCCTTCTTTACCACCATATCAACCTATGCAGCCACTTTCAGGGAGCTATGAACTAAAACTTGAAATCCCTTTGTACATCAACAGTGTTAAAGATCCCATGCAACAGTATAATATTAATGCATCATAATATAAATTAAAATGATATTAGGCCATAAAAGAGACTTTTAAAATGCAAACTCTTTTGTTTTATTATATCAATGTGAATATTATTAGCTCAAAGAAGCATTGATAAACGTGGCTGTTTGGATTTTGCTCAGTTAAATCCATCCCATTTGCCATGAATGGCCGCTAATCTAAATTTACAATCAAATCCTGTCCAGCCAACCTCTAGCTTCCCAACCCCAGGATTTCTTACTGCCTTCTCCAATCAGACATTCAGCTGAGACAGCTGCAGGCATTTCTTGAATTATTACTTTAATAGATACGATTACAGTAATAACCCCATCATTTAAACCATGAAAATGACATAATTCAGATTCCATGCAACCCTACAATTAAACCCATTTAAGTTTACTGCACAAGGAGGCTGTTTGTGCTTTCTTAAACCAAGTTACCACAATCACACCTTGGCAACTGATTTTTATGAGGGAAAGTAATGACTCAAGTTACAGCAGTTATTGGTTAACTCTCCCAACATTTTTATCTGCTTATCACTGTATATTCCCTCATTTTCTTCCCATTTCTTTCCACTTGTAGCATGGACATTTCCATCTTTTTACTTCTTTTACATCTTTTTATTTCAGATCTGGTTCTGCTACTGGTGGGGCCTGCTATCTACATTCTGGCGGTGTGATTCCGGGCTGTAACCAAAGCGTGCCAGGAAGCCAGGAGACAGGTCACAGGCGAGCCCATGATCTCGCTGATTAAAGCACTGAGGAAGATTGAAATCTTCGAAGCAGGTGCGGAGGGCGAGCAAGTGTTCAGAGCCGTCTACAGGCCTCTCACTTGCTGTTGCCAGAGAATGTGTGTGTGTCTCTCTCTCTCTCTCTCTCTCTTTTTCTCACTTTCTCACTCACTACTCCTGAGGGAAGGTCCTTGCATTCGAGTGATCTCTCTCATCTTCATTGCTGTCAGCGGATGGTGCCGGAGCAAGGTTTAATTGACTCAGATTGTAGATTTGGACTCAATTCAGGTTTATGTGTTCTAGTTCTTGTCGCTCTATTTGGTGCTAATTTTGGGCAATTTTTGAATCATGGCAGCCTCCAGATAATGAACACTGAACTGAGCTGTACTGAAATATGTCTTTTGATTTTGTGTTTTATATTCTGTGTTTTCCTTGTTGCTGTTTGCGCAATTCTATTAGCGTGTGCGGGGGAAGGGGGGTTTGATGCTTGATGTTTTTCTTTGAACTGGTTGGTTCCATGATTGTTCTTTGTTTTGTGTCTGTCTGTGGGGAAGACGAATTTCAGGGTTGTATACTATGTACAGACTTTGATAATAATAGATGTATTTTGAATCATTATGTATGAATCTCAACCCTGAGCATTGACAGCTACCCAGCTTTTGGGCCAGACTCAATCTGTTCTCATCCCAAATGTGATCTTTTAACAAAAATCAGAGAACGAATCTTGGCTTCTATATATTTATATTTGTTGGAAACATAAGCCTTTGCTAAGTTGACAGTATTCTTGCCTCAGAGTCTAAATTAGGTTCAAACCCCACTCCAGACCCTTGAGCACAAAGCCTGTGCTACCTGCTGTGTTAGCTGTTGGAGGTACTTTCTGATCCACATGAGGTTAAATCGTGGCCCTATCTGTTCTCTCAAGTACAGTGGTCCCCAACATCCGGGCCGCGGACCAATACATTGCCACGAAGAATGCAGTGGTGCAGCAGTATCCAGAGCGCACCCAGCACATCTTTAAGAAAAAAGTCGAAATAAACAAGCTAATTAATTAGGTGCCGCCCGGCACGTAAATGTTGGCCCAGATCAGAGGCGATTGCCAATTGCGTCGCCTCTGATCTGGGCCGACATTTACGTGCTGGGCTGCACCTAATTAACTAATTAGCTTGTTTATTTCAGCTTTTTTTCTTAAAGATGTGCTGGGTGCATTCCGGCTACCGCTGCACCGCTGCATTCTTCGCGGCAATGTATTGGTCCGCGGCCCGGAGGTTGGGGACCACTGACCTAGTGAATGTTGAAAGAGAAATACAGGACAAAAACAGGCCCTTTGGTCCACCCATTCTGCACCAGCCATGAAGCACCTATTTACTCTGATTCTATACCTCATTTTATTCTCCCCACAATCCCATTAACTCCCATAGTTTCAACCAGTCACTTACAAACTAGGGACAATTTACAGTGGTCAACTAACCAGCACCTCTTTGAAACATGGGAGGACACCTGCGTACCAAGAGGAAGCCCACACAGCCACAGAGGGAACGCAAACTCCACAAAGACATCGCCTGAAGTCAGGATTGAACTGTTAATGGCAGCTCTACCAGCTTTGTCATTGTGAGAAAAATTTCAAGTTGTGACTTTAAAGGAGAGCAGAAGAGTTGGCCAATATTTATTTCTCAATTAAAATCTTAGTGGAATACTATTAGTTGGTCAAGAACAGGTTGTTTGCAAGAGCTTGCTATACACAAGTTGACTATTAGGTTTCCTACATTGCAAAAGTAGGAAACCTAATTGCACTTCTGTCCACCTGGAGAGTAGCTTACTTTATGAAAGGTAGTTAATGGACACAAGGTGAACACGCAAAGTACTGGAGGAATCCAGTGGGTCAGGGAGCATTATGGAGGAAAATGAACAGTTAATGTTTGAAACTTCATCAGGACATTTTCTCAAGACTCAATGAGCCCTGATGAAAGGTCTTGGCACAAAACGTTGACTGTTCATTTTCCTCCACAGATGCTGCCTGACCTGTGTTAATCCAGATTTCCATCATCTGCAATTTGTCTTGTGTCTCTGTAATGGATACATTTTTTCTTTACCCATGATACCATCCCATTTGTTGTCATCTGAATTACTAATGAAGACAGAGAAATGGACATTCCTTGGTTTAATTTATTGTACTTTCGATTAAATATTTAAAAAATAAGTGGTGTCCTATGCTCTAATCTACCTGATTGTCAATTGCAAAAGAAAACATGCTTTCTATTGAATTAGTAAGATACAAGGAATAAAAATTAAGATCTTTACAACTATCACAATAGAAGCAAAATGGAAACAACAGATCATTCTTTAACTTACTGTACATGAAGGGTTCTTTCCCTCTCAGTCTAACTAGCGGCCCAACTTGCAACGTATTGCCCAGGCTACCCAAATTCAGCTTTGCCTTCCTTAACCCTTGACCCCTGAACTTTGCACTCTGGATTTGAAGCCTTCAAGTGTTTGCCCTCCCACTGATGTCACACCTGGTAATGGGGTAAACACGATGAGCACAGCTGAAAATCCTGACAGCTAACATTATTTAGCTTCATAGCAGAAAAGAATCTGAAGTCAAGACAATGTAAGTTATTCCACAGCAAAACTTTAATTGTTTATTGGTCAGTTTATGGCGACAAAAAAGATCTTCATTAATAATGGAGGATTCTCTTTTAAGAATTCAAGCTGCTTCATATAGTTATTGTTAATTTTCTACAATTACTGAGTCATCGTTTCAATGTTCAGAATCTGACACTGAAAATTTTTACGCTTCATTTTGTGAAATTCTAGCTGTGTTGAGGGAAAAATGTGGAAAGTGAAAATTAAGATGAACAAGTGCAAGGTTTGGCAGGATAATATGATTGGATAAGTATAGCATCTATAAACAGTGATTAAGTAGGAGCTTAAAAAGGAGCTTTAAAAGTTTACAAGTGAAAGGAGAAGGACTTCATCCTAGGCATTTCCCCAGCGTTTGAATCAGAAATGACTGTATATAAAAAAAATTGTAAAATGTAAAACCATGGAGCACAGAATGAGACCATTCACCCTCTGTGTTTCCTCCTTAGAAGAGCAATTCAACTTGTTCCATTTGAAATTTGTTCAACGTTAGGCTCGGAGAGTGGTGTAGCCAGTCGAGCCGCTGCTTTGCAGTGCCAGAAAAAATACCATGGGCGGTACAGTATCAGTGTGGAGTTTGTATGTCCTCCCTGTGAATGTGTGGGTTTCCTCTGAGTTCTCCAGTTTCCTTCCACATTCCAAAGACATGTAAGTTAGTAGGTTAATTGGTCACTGTAATTTGCTCCAATTGTGCACAGAATGTGGAGAAGCCTGTGGGGAGAATGAAAAGTAGGATTAATGTAGAGTTAGTGTAAAATACATGGGTTGACAGTCCACACAGGCTCAATGACTCTTCCCCTGCTACAATGTACTTCTTCTCCTTTTCAGGTTTCACCCGTTTGAAGAGTCATTCATGAATCAGATTTCTCCATTAATGGAGACTCTTCTGTTCCTCGTGTCACTTTGACCTGGAAATTTATTAGAGGGGACTGTTTGCACCCTACGGCAATTAGAAAACTTTGGTAACTTTTTCCTCTTCAATCTTATCCACCTGTAATATTTACTCAGAAAACATAATATCTGAATTATTGACCAAGTGATTTCTGAGCTTAAGTTTAGCTACCTGCTTAGAAGTAGGTATTTTTGATGTGCTAAGAGAGGTGAATTTCAGTGCCAACTCCACATTGCATTTCATGAAAAAGAAAACTGAGAAGGTAAGATATTTGAAACAGCCGTGAACATATTGATGCTTTTGGCAATGGAGTACTACCAGCTGTGTCATTACTGACTCATCCATGGAAATGTTAAATGCTGAGCAAAACATTCCAGTTAACTTAGGCATACTGCGTTAAACTGTGTTGGCGCGTGGCCAAATGGTTAAGGCGTTCGTCTAGTGACTTGAAGGTCGCTAGTTCGAGCTTTGGCTGAGGCAGTGTGTGTGTCCTTGAGCAAGGCACTTAAGCACACATTGCTCTGTGACGACACCAGTGCCAAGCTGTATAGGTCCTAATCCCCTTCCCGTGGACAACATCGGTGGCGTGGAGAGGGGAGACTTGCAGCATGGGCAACTGCCGGTCTTCCATACAACCTTGCCCAGGCCTGCACCCTGGAAACCTTCCAAGGTGCAAATCCATGGTCTCACGAGGCTAACGGATGCCTATAACTGTGTTAATAAGGTTTGGTCATCCTACAAACAGTTATCAAGCAACACAGTCAGGTCTCCTGATCAAAGTGCTGTTTCTTTACATAGCCAGGATGGCAACAGACAAGCATAATATGCCACTCTTACTGAGACAGGTCCACAACAGTCGTAGGAGGCAGCTTTGTGCTCTTATGAAGGAGGTGGGAATGGTTATTAGGCAAATGTTGACATGATTAGGTACACACTGTTGCTGAAAAAAATCAAATGCTTGGATATGGATCATGCACATAGATACCCTTTGCAATTTCAGACTTGGGAAAAGTTCTCTCAGAAATGTTTGCAAGTGCAATTTACATTGTATTAAGTCAAGATTTGCTTGATTAATGATTAAAAACAACACACATCATGATCCAATTTCTAGGCTACCTACAAGCTTTGTAGATACAAGCTATCTCCTATGCAGTGTTTGAAGAATTCACTGTCACCAAAATGGACAGAGAGATCTTGGCCAAAATTGGGTCACCTGCTCTCTTTATTGTACACAAAGGACAGTCTTCAAAATAATATTTGTGGTGCGCTCTGACAAAACCTAAAAGCTTCCCACCACAGCAGCTGAATAATCTCCCGGCATGTATCAGTCTGGGTCATTGTTATTAAACTTGCCATTCCTTTTGTCATTAAACTTGCAGGAAAAGATGCAATGTTCTGAATTTACTTGGCATTTTCATTCACTCTCTCTATGGAGCTCAGACAATAAATTGCAGTGATGCTAAATGAGTGTTATTATTTAGGTAGCTACAGCATTATCCATACTTAACTGGCGATTAACATTGAACATCGAAGTATGGTTTTATGCATATGGCTGGGATTCAGCATTGCCAATGGGGTGATCTGTTCGCACATAATTGAGTGGGATGTTAACATAGTTTATTATGGATTGTGGAGCATCTGGTTTTACAGATTATGTACTGATACCACCTACGTAAAAATTTTCATTTGTAAATCTCATCAACATGAAATTATAATAGTGTGGGTATCCAGAGAAATTCTAAACACTAACAATTATGTTAATTTCTTTCTTTTAGCACAACTATTCAGGAACTATCCTTGGGGTATAAAATCTTGCTGAAAGTCAAGGGAATGTTCAGGTATCTACTGCAGAACCTTAATTCAAAACAAAACAATTCACAATATTAGTAATAGTGAACTTTATTAGTAATAGATTGAAAGCCATATTAAATATTATGGTAGCAAGCAATCGATGCCTAACATTTAAAATGTATACTATTTTAACAAGAAATATATACTTCTTCATAACACAAAACCCCAACAGAAAAGGTGGTCCAGCTGTGGTTATTGAGGGAGTTAAATTGTAATAGTTTAAAGGACATTGCTTAAAACATTATTAAAAAGAGCAGTAAACATGAGCATTCGGAACATGTCAGAATTCAGCAAATTAGAACCAAGAAATTAATAAGGGGAAATAAAATGCAAGAGTAATCCAGCAGATAACAAAAGTATACTGTGAAACCTTCTATATGAATGTATAAAAGAAAAGATTTGCAAAAATTAGAATCACACACACAGTGAGGTAGAAGAAATTAAAAGACAGAATAACAAAATGAGAGAGAAATGAAATGCACATTTTGCACCCATCTTCATGGAAGAATGCTCAGAAAATATCCTAGGTGTCAGGAATTGTAGAGGCGGCTTGACTCGCATACAGACTAGCAGAGACAATTCAGTGATGGGTGATAACTTTAATAATAAACTGTAAAGTAACAAGTCATGAGAAACAAGAGAGAACAGATAAAACTTGACAAGTCAACAAGGCAACTGAAAGATAGGGGCAACTAGTTGAGGCTGGCTGGATCGTATGAGTGAACAAGGATTGTGGATGAGAGGCGGGTTTAAATAGGCTGCAGGTGATGCATTGGAAACAAGTGCCAAGTGATAGCTGGGTGGAGATTGGGAGGTGCCCGCATGGGCAAGCCTGACACTGAGAACAGTAGAGAATAATAGGCCTGGAGTGAATGGGAAGCTAAAAGAAATCGGCATTACTAACTGAGAAATGAAAGGTACTGAAAGGCAATAAATCTCTGAAGATCTGCATCCCAAGATTTTGAAAGAGCTGGAGGTAGACAAAGAACTTACATTAAAATTAATCTGGTCTTCCACAATTCAGTGAATCCTAGATACATAAAGAGAGCTTGTCACGAGTAGCATCAAATATTCTCTTTATTGTGCACAGAATAACTACCTGAGCAGCATTCTCAAAAAATGGTAAGCAGCTGAAGATTATGTTAGTTATACATTGTACCACTGTGGGCAGGAATGACATTGGCCCAGATCAGAAGTTCCTTGAAAATCAGAAACTTGCAGATGCTAAAAATCTGAAATAAAAGCAGAAATGGTGGAAATACTCAATAGGTCAGACAGTATCTGTAGAAAGTGATGAAGTGAGCACAACGTGAAATATTGACTCCATTTATCTGTTATTTCAAAATTTCCATAATGCTTAATCTTAATTTTGATTCCTTTCATCATTAAACTTGCAGGAAATGAGCAATGCATTAATATGCTTTAATCTGGGAGGAGTATCAAGTTGTGATTTGTGAAGTTAGCAAATATAACATCAAATATAACATCATGAGAAAACAAAGACCTACATCAATTGTGGGATTGAGTTTAGGAGCTGAGAGGTAATGTTGCAGCTATATAGGACCCTGGTACTTGGAGTACTGTGCTCAGTTCTGGTCACCTCACTATAGGAAGGATGTGGAAACTATAGAAAGGATGCAGAGGAGATTTACAAGGATGTTGCCTGGATTGGGGAGCATGCCTTATGAGGATAGGTTGAGTGAACATAACCTTTTTTCCTTGGAGTGATGGAGGATGAGAGGTGACCTGATAAAGGTGTATAAGATGATGTGAAGCATTGATCGTGTGGATAGTCAGAGGCTTTTTTTCCCAGGGTTGAAATGGCCAGCACGAGAGGGCACAGTTTTAAGGTGCTTGGAAATATGTACAGAGGAGATATCAGGGGTAAGTTTTTTTATGCAGAGAGTGGTGAGTACATGGAATGGGCTGCCAGTGACGGTGGTGGAGGCAGATACGATAGGGTCGTTTAAGAGACTCCTGGACATGTATATGGTGCTCAGAAAAATAAAGGGCTATAAGTATATGTTCAGCACAGCTTTGTGGGCCAAAGGGCTTGTATTGTGCTGTAGGTTTTCTATGTTTTATGTTTCTATGTCAATAAATTGACATCACTAGACAATTAATGTTAAAACCTATTATCACAGAAGAGCTAACGGGGACAGATAAAAAATTAGATAGAGTCAGCATGGATTTATGAATGATGGTTGACTAATATGTTGGTGTCTTTTAACTTTGTAACTGGTAAAAATAGAAAAGTGGGAGCTAGTAGATATGGTATGATTTGGTCTTTTAGAAGACCTTTGGGATCATTAAACAAACTTAGACTTCATAAGAGCGGGGATAACAAATAGGTGTTGATCAAGTGTTGGTTAATAGAGAGTAGGAATGAACAGGTCATTATTGGACTGGAAAGCTTTGCCGCAGGGATCAGTGGGTCACATACGTTTGCAATCTATATCAATGTAGACACCAAGATGGACAGATATTTGCTGATGATGCAAAGTCGGGTAGCAGAATGGGGTTATAAGGGAGTGTAGAGAAAATAGAAAACAAAGTCTTTTTTAATTGGTGAGAGATTGAAAAGTGTTAATATTCAGAGGGGTTTGGGCATCTTTGTAGGCAAATCACTGAATATTAAATTCCAGCTTCAACATACAATTAAGAAGTTAAGTGGTATTTTGGGTTTTATTGCAAACGATTTGAGTGTACAAGTATAGACATTTTACAGTAATTAGATATGTCCCTAATAACACTGCATCTGGAATATTGTGTACATATTTGATCTCCCTGCACACTATGATAGAAGATATGCTACAGGATACATAGGATTGATTCCTAGAAAGGGAAATTTGCCCAAAAGAGATTAAGCAGACTTGAGTTGAAAAGGTTGAAAGGTACTGTAATCTCTTAGAAAACATACAAAATTCTTAAAGGGGGATGCTAGAGACTGCAGAAACTGGAAATCTGAAGCAATGCATAAAGGAACTGAAGGAATTCAGCAGGTCAGGTAGCATCCATGGAGGCAAGTGGAGAGTAGACTGAGAAGAAAGTGGTGCTGAAGGACAAGATAATCTATGATTTTATTGAATGGGGAAACAGGTAAAAGGGGGCAAATAGCCAATTAATTTCTCATGTTCTGCAGAGGGGTGAAAAGGCAGGTGAGGCATAGATTTGCCCTTTTAACTGTCTGAATGCTGACTGCAACAGGACCACATGTACCTGACCCTCTCCCATTTTTTTTTATATATCATCACACACCATACAATCCACTCAAGTGGTACAGACTGCTTCCAGTCGTGGCATTGTTTCCTCTGCAATCCTTGTCAGTCATCCTGTTAATGGCATTGCTCTATTCAATGGGAACTATTGCTAGGAGACCAATCGTTTCTCCAAAGGGAAAAGCTGCCAGTTTGCTGGAGCAATTCAGACTTCATGGAAAGCACGTGCTTAGAACTGAAATAAATCTGTCAGAGGCAATCAGAAGTGAAGGAAATGCATGTGTAACAAGAGAGCTGTGGATGGTAGTGAACCCAAGTGCAGAGTAAGGTCTAGAATTAACTCAGACTCAAAATAAACAAGACAACACAAACAAAATCCAAGGGCAAACTCACAAACAGTAGTACAAAGAATGGGACTCCTGCAATGGGGCACTGAGTGCACAGCATGAGGCTTTTAAGTACAGACTTTTCATGAAAGAATGGGGTAGGAAATAATTGGCAGTCTGAGTCTTAAGGGGACAGCGGCAGCTAATCATACCCTGGGGAATTGGAGCGCCAAAACTTGGATGCTTGCCACTGTTCAGTTGGGACCATGACATTATGTATTTGTTTCTAGCAGTTTTCAGAATACCTTACGAAAATAGTGCAGCACAGAGCCGAATCTGGTAAAAATGTTGCTGTGACACCAGAGACCCAAGTTTGATATTGACCTCCAGCGGTATCTGGGTGAACTTTGCACATTCCCCTTGTGATTGTGTGATTTTCTTTGGGGTGTTGTGGTTTTCTTCCACATTCCAAATTTGGCCATTGTAAATTGTCCCTCTTGTATAGGTGAGTGGTAGAATCGGTGGGAGGGGGTGGGGAGAATAAAATATTATCTGTGTAGATGGGTGCTTGATGGCCATCATGGACTCCATTTTCTTGCTGTATGACTCCATGAATCTACATAATCTCTTGACTACAGATTAAGTGACACCTTGCTATAGATATTGACTAAGCCAATAGCAAAGTGTAGCCAATCACTAGGAGGACTCAAGTCCCCCTTTTACTTGTCAATAAGGATTTAACCTTTCCTCAGATCATGTCAATAAGTGCATTTGTTGTTAAGTTTCCTTAAGCTGTATTTATCCCTATTGTTAACCTGTTTAACAATGGAACTACTGGGAGTACACATCTCGCACAACCTCTCAAGGTCCCAGAACAATTGGGAAAGCTCACCAATGCTCACCACCGCCAGCATCAAGACCATATATACAGAAATGTGACAGTAAAAGGCCAATAACATCTTGAAGGATCCCATGCACCCTGCTGTTTGTCCCACTCCCATTAGGAAGGAGACTACATAGCATCCATGCCAGGACCACCAGAGTCAAAAAGTTACTTTCCCCAAGCAGTATGGCTGATCAACACCTCCACCCGCTAGCCCACTCCTCTACACCCCCAAACCCCACTACTTCATCATTTACCGTCAGTGTCACTTTATGTACAGGCACTCCTGTACCAAGTGTCACTTTATGGATATGCAGATAATTTATGTACTGTATATAAGCCATTTGATGTACTTATACTTGTGTTTTTAATCTTCATCTTATTGTGTTTTTGGTGCTGCAATGGAATGAGTGTAACAGTTATTTTGTTCTCCTTAACACTTGTGAACTGAAAGTGACAATAAATAACCTTAAATTGATTTTAATCAAGTTGACAGCTAACACAGGAAAGCATACACAGGAATTTTGAATGAATTAATTAAAAATACAGTATTGTTAATTTCAGAAAATAAACACAAATGTGCACCCTAATTACTCATGGCTCAATTCGTAGTGCACCACCCCCATAGCAATACATCGTCACTCTGATATCACCCCTATCCAACATTTAGCTCCATTAACTTCAATGACTCTACGACTCTAACACCAACTCTGACCATAATGCACACTTCTCCATAATAAGCAACTCCGATTTCAATGGCATATGTTGGGAGGTAGTTTAAAGCAATTTAAATGGAATAGCAGTTAAAAGTATTACTTTACAGACTATTTTGATTCATTGTCATAACCTTTCTAATGCATAGACCTGAATGCTGAATTGTTTTATTTGATTGCTATTTCCATAAGAATGGTATGGTTAAACATAAGGCTGTGACTACCTCTTCTCACTACTACTATCAAAGATCCTGAGATTGTACGTTCAATGTTTTAGGAACAGATTTTCCCCCTCCACCATAAGATTTCTGAATGGTTCATAAACTTATGAACACGATCTCACTATTTATTTTTTATATATTCTTATTGTAACTAATAGTATTTTTATGTATTGCACTATATTGCTATCCCAAAATAACAAAGTTTACAACATATGTCAGTGACAATAATCTGATCCTGACTGTTATTTTCTTTAACATGGTGCCACTTTATTGCAACTATAGTGCATTTTGGCTTGAGTCACATTATAATTAGAAGATTTCAGAATTAGAATCAGGTTTAATATCACTGGCATATGCTGTGAAATATGTTGTTTTCCAGCAATACATAACTTAAAAAACTGTAAACTACAATAAAAAATGTATAATATATTAAATTAAATAAGTAGCGCAAAAAGAGAGCGAAAGGAAAAAAGTGGTGAGGTAGTGTACATGGGTTCATTGTCCATTCAGGAATCTGTTGGCAGTGGGGAAGAAGCTGTTCCTGAAATGTTCAGTGTGTGTCTTCAGGCTCCTGTATCACCTCTTTGGTGGTAGCAATGAAACGAGGGCATGTCCAAGGTGATGGGGGTCCTTAATGACAAATGCCACCTTACGTGGATGGACGGTGTACAGGACAAGGAACAGAGTATGTTTATCTATTCCCGTAACCAAGAATAGAAATCTATAGATGAAGGAAAATGGAGAGCTATGATGGAAGTGTTACATTGAACTTAGAGTAGGATAAAAGGTCGGCACAACATTGTGGGCCGAAGGGCCTGTGCTGTGCTGTACTGTTCTATGTTCTATATTCTAATTTCAGGTCATTAAATGCACGGAGTTTTATGGTACAAAAAGAAGTCACTTGGCACATCATGGCCACAAAGCCAAAAATGGACTTTAGGTTAATCCCCTCTCAGCTCTCTTTTTTTACAGGCCTGCAGGTTACACTCCACTGGAGCTCCTTGTAAAATGTACCATTCTTCCTGGCAGTGAGGTCCAGATTCCCCATCAGTCATCGAGAAAAGTATTTCTTTCTTCCCTCTAATTCTTCAGGTAATTAATTCAAGTCCATGTTAATGACCATTTTGTTAAGGGAAAATGATCCTTTCTATTCACCTCTTCGAGGCCTCTTGTGATTTGAAAAACTTCCATTAAATCGTTCCTCAGTCTCCTCCGTGCCAAAACAAACAAACCTACCCCTGATGATTTACCTTCATAATTATAACTCAACCGTCCTGGCACCATCCTCACAAATCTCCTTCTGAACTTTGCTGTCACTCCATGCTGTGCTACATGACCATGGTACACAATATTCCAGCAATATTCAAACTTCTTAACAAATCTTAACAAAAACTTTCTAAAGTAAGTACACATTCGGCACAGCATTGTGGGCCGAAGGGCTTGTATTGTGCTGTAGGTTTTCTATGTTTCTATGTTTTGCCGCAGTTTTAGCACAACTCTTAAACACAGGGGAAATTAAAAGAGATGAAACAACAAAGGTAATCTCAGTCCATCAATTTTAGGATAAATGTTGGTGCTTTTGATGGGAATGTGGGAAACTGTAACATTTCTGCTCATTATCAGCAAGCTATAGAATATGTGTGGCCTCCGTCGGTCGTGGTCGACCATGGGTACTGCGCCTCTGGTAGTCACTGGTTTGTCAAGCAGCGTCGACTGTGGCTATTGAGGCCGATTCTGGAACGGCAGGCTCTGACACAGCTGCTGCACGTGTAGGGTGTCGTGAAATTGTTGCCCGCTGTCTGCTGTGCTCTCCGTTTAGCTCTCCGCTCCTCAAACTGATTCAGGATCACTCTTTCACCTTGCTCTAGGTGTTGCTGAAGAGTACCTCGCCATTTGTTGCGGTCATCTGCTGTATCCTTCCAGCACTCTGTGTTGATTTTTAAGCCTTTCATGTCGCGCTTGCAGAGGTCCTTGAAGCGAAGCTGGGGTCTACCAATGTTCCTCTTGCCTGTTGCTAGTTCTCCGTACAGGAAGTCCTTTGGCAGTCTACCATCCTTCATACGACAGATGTGGCCCAGCCAGTGCAGTCTGCGTTGTCTTAAAAGCGTGAACATTGTTGGAAGTCCAGCGCGGGAGAGGACCTCAGAGTTCGGGACTTTGTCTCTCCAGGTGATGCTGAGGATGCGGCGAAGGCGGCGCAGGTGAAAACTATTGAGTTTCCTCTCCTGCTTGGAGTAGATGGTCCAAGTCTCGCTACCATACAGGAGGGTGCTGATAACGTATGTATTGTACACAGCAGTCTTGGTCTTTGTAGCGAGTTTCAGATTCTCCCAGACCCGCGAGGAGAGTTAAGCAAGGATCGATGCTGCTTTGCTGATACGCCTATTGATTTCAGCATCAAGGGAGAAAGTGTCACTAATGGTCGACCCCATGTATGTGAACTCGTGGACCACTTCTAGATCGTAATTATCGATGGTAATGACTGGTGTCTCCACTACGTTCTGGGCAAGGACACTTGTTTTCTTTAGGCTGATGGTAAGCCTGGTCCTTGCATGCCTTAGAGAAGCGGTCCATGAGAGTTTGTAGTTGCTGTTTGGTGTGCGAGGTTATAGCAGCGTTATCGGCAAAGAGCATGTCACATATTAAGAACTTTCACACCTTTGTTCTTGCTCTTAGGCATGCAGGGTTGAACAGCTGCCCATCAGACCTGGTGTGCATGTAGATGCATTCTGTCGATGTCCTAAATGCGTGCTTCAATAGCAGGGAGAAGAAGATGCCGAATAATGTTGGAGTCAACACACATCCTTGTTTGACTCCACTACAAATAGTGAAGGTTTCTGATGAGCTGCCATCGTACTGAACAGTAGCCCTTATGTCATCATGGAATGACTTGATGACACTTTGGAGTTTCGAGGAACAGCCGATCTTGAGGAGAATCTGAAAGAGCCCATCCCTGCTGACAAGGTTGAATGCCTTGGTCAAGAAATGAAAGTGGCATAGGGGGGTTTCTGTTGTTCCCTGCACTTCTCCTGGAGTGAGAAAATCATGTCAACAGTTGACCTCCTTGCACGAAAACCACATTGGGACTCAGGGTAGACCCGTTCTGCCAGAGTTTGCAGATGTGCCAGAGTTACATGAGCAAAGACTTTGCCGACAATACTCAGGAGGGAGATGCCCCTGTAGTTGTTGCAGTCGCTCCTGTCACCCTTGTTCTTGTACAAAGTGACGATTTTGGAGTCACGCATGTCTTGTGGTACAGTTCCTTCCTTCCAGCACTGACAGAGGACCTTGTGTAAGGGTTGGAGGAGTGAGCTCTTGCAGTGTTTGATCAGGTCTGGAGGAATCCCATCATTGCCAGGAGCTTTTCCTGGGGTCAGACAGTCAATTGCCTTGCGGAGGTCTTCAATGGTTGGTTCGGAGTTGAGTTCATCCATGACTGGTAGACAGTCAATGGCATCAATGGCTGAACTAACAACAAGATTTTCCCTCGGGTAGAGCTCAGAGTGGTGTTCTACCGAGCGTTCCATGTGCTTGCTTTTATTGGTGGTTATTTCACTGCTGGATGACTTAAGGGGTGTTGTCTTGCTCTGTGATGGGCCAAGGACCTTCTTGATACTATCATACATTGATCTGATGTTGCCTGTCACAGCTGCTGTCTGAATGTCCTCACTCAGCTGGAGCCAGTACTCATTTGCACACTGCCTTGCAGTCTGTTGTACTTTGCTTCTAGCAGCTCGAAGTGCCTGGAGTGTTTGGTCGGATGGTGAGCGCTTGTACTCTGTGAGAGCTGCACGCTTGGCTTCGATGACAGGAGTCATGATATTGGACCTTGCCTCAAACCAGTCACTACTCTTTGTGGTCTTTCTTCCAAAGATAGAGAGTGTGTCATGCTCCGGTCCATCGTTCCTTATTCCAGGTTTTCTGGTTTTCCCTTTTTTCTGTTGGGTGCTCTAATTGAGGTAGCTGATTCTCATTTTGGGCTGGCTACATAAATAGCTCCTTGGTTCAGTGCTGATTTGTGGATGGTGTTGTGAAGGTATGACTATTGTTTTGTTGCAGCATCTCCTTGTGAGGAGGTAGCCATAGCAACCTGTACTGACTTGGCAAACTGGTCAACCTTTTCTGACAGTTTCATCTCTGTTTTGTTGGTTTTGGTCAAGTCCAGTCATCATTGTGCGGACATTCCAACATCCCAATGAGGGCTGTTGTCTTATGGGATTTGTTTTCTTTCGTGTCTGGTGCAGTAGTTACAGTCAGCTCTTTGTGGGATAATCCATTATCCCCATGCACCCAATGAGGAAGACTGACTGTGGCGGGACAGCACCTTATCGGCTGGGGGCTGCCCGGCTTGAGGCGGGCAGTAGCTGTCCAGTGAAACGCAACGGTCTCTCCCACCATCAGAAGCAACCCCTGGCACCATGTTCTATGCCAAACAAGCATTATGACTTATAACTGGTAACTGCTGCTTCCCGTGTTTGTCCGGCGCTATAAAGCGAAGCTGGAGTGGCCTCTCCAGGGCGCAAGCCAGGGCAGAGTTGATGTAGAGATCCATCTGTTGCCCATGCAGTGGGATCCCCCCCTCTCCATGTTGATGACAGCTCCAAAGGAACAACGAAAGTCGATACGGTTTGGTGCCAGTAGCATCACAGGAGTTAACGTGCCGGTGCTGGTTACAGCAGTCAGATGCGTAAGAGTACAAGCAAAAAGCTTAAATACATTCTCAGCGAGGTGTCCCTACAGCTTTACTACCAATATTGCCATTTCTCTTACCATCAATCCATGGCCTAAAGGGTATTCATTTGCCTACAAGTCAGGAAGCTATAGTTTCAGATGCCAATTTCAAGACTCAGGCCATAGTGCTGATGCACCACCAGGCAAGAAGTCCTTTAGGTGAGGTGTCAAAATGAGGCCCTGTCTGCCTTCCCAGGAGGGCGTAAGAAATACAAGGACACCATATCAAAGTCGAAAAGAGCAGTTCACACCCCCCAACCCCATGTCCAGATCACTTTCTCAACATATTGTTTTTGAGTTGTTTGAAGTGACAGTTTCTTAGAGAATGCTTCACACCTTGAAATACTGAGCTGGATTGTCTTTTATGCAGCACATTGTCAGTATTTGGCAGCCACGGGCCCCCTCCTGCCTTTATTTAGATCCATTCACCGGACGTGCATTACTGCTGGCAATACTTTCACTGATATAGTTGTCACTGAGCTGAGGAGACTGTGAAGAGTCAGCCACTAAGGTCAGCCTGCAGTCACACACTGGCTGGGCTGGGCAAGGATAACTTTTCCTGTCCTGCAGAGCATTAGTGAGCAGGATGGGTTTAGTTCTCATTATTATGATTATCTACATCCAGAGGCCACTTTATTAGGTACAGGAGCCTGGTGTGTTCTTCTGCCGTTGTAGCCTATCCATGCTTAATGTGTTGTATGTTCAGAGATGCTCTTCTGCACACCACTGTTGCAATGCATGGTTATTTGAGTTACTGTCACCTTCCTGTCAGCTTGAACCAGTCTGGCCATTCTCCTCTGACTTCTCGCATTAACAAGGAGTTTTTGCCCACAGGCCTGCTGCTCACTGGATGTTTTTGTTTGTTTTCACACCATTCTCCGTAAACTCTAGAGACTGTTGTGTGTAAAAATCCCATGAGATCAGAGGTTTCTGAGATACTCAAACAACCCCGTCTGGCACCAACAATCATTCCACGGTCAAAGTCACTTAGATCACAATTCTTCCACCATTCGGATGTTTGGTCAGAACAACAACTGAATCTCCTGACCATGTTGCTGCCACGTGATTGGCTGATTAAATATTTGCATTAACGAGAAGATGTACCTAATATCGTGCCTACTGAGAGTATGTTTTTTTGTAATTTATTTTTTTATTGCGTTTCATCATCAAACAAACATTTCCATAAGATGTATTTCAGATACTGTACATATATATCATATAATCATATTTGTCACAAATCTCCACATAATAATTATCGGAGGTATGCACTTATAGAAAAAAGAGGAAAGAAAGAACAATCAAAAGAAGAAAACTATGTACAGAGTAGGGAGTGATTTTTTTTACAACATATTCATTGATTGTGAGAATAAAATCAGGCCTCTGAGGTGTTATGGAGTTAAACCATTTTTTCCAGTATGAATAAAATTGTTCCAACTTATGATTAACAGATGTTGTTATCTTCTCCATTTTGTAAATGTCCATTGTAATTTCCATCCATACATTTTAAGTTGGGCTCTCCTGAGATAACCATTTCCTGGTAAGGGTCTTTTTACCAGCCACCAGCAGTACATTCATTAAATATCTATATCTATCTCTTTTCAACCATTCTTGAGGTATATACCCAAAATATATGGTCATACTCTCTAAGTGTACTTATCTGTCAGTATATCATTGAAATTTGCAGAACATAACTTATTTGTTCAGAGAGTAGATCGATTAAGAAACAAGAAAAGTGAATAATAAAAAAGAGGTAAGGAAGGTGTGGTTCCAAGGCTGGGGTCTCCAGATGACCCTGGGTTGGGTTAGAAGAAAAGTCTAGCCATGGGGAATAGCCCCTCCTTCCTGTGGGTTGAGGGCCCCCATCTGCGGTACCTATAAAAGTAAGTAAAAAAAAAACTATGTCCATTACACAGAAATGATTTCCCTGTGTATTCCTCCCATGTATATATTCTCATTTAGGTGGGGAAAAAGGAATGAATAAATGAATTTTTTTAAAAATTGAGTAATATAAAATCCACATTATAACACGTATTTCTCGAGATAGGTATATCACCGTCTATTTCTGCTTCCGTTTAGTTTATCAGCACTTTTAAAGTTAGCCAAACCTTATGGCTCTTCTGGAGGAGGTGAGGGCTGCCTTCGGAGAACTGACAGTCTCTTCCTAAAATCCTTCTCTCGTCCTGTTCCCATCCCCTGCTTTCTAGGTTCTCTTACTATTTCCCAAGCAGCTCGGAACAACTGCTCAGCCAGACTTTCCCTTGGTTTGACCGTGCTAATGGACAGTCCTCTGTTGTTCATGTCTGTAGTCGCCTCCTGCACCGTCTGGTATAGTCGTATCCCTTCTTGGTAAAATACCCTCAGTTTAGCAGGGTACAGGGTTTGGAATTTAATCTTTTCTTGCTTTAATGTTCGTTTCGCTTCTGAATATTCCTTCCGTTTCTGTAGGACCGCCGGGGGGTAATCATGATCGAAGTATGTTAACTTCCTGTTCCAAAACACCCTCTTCTTACCCCAGGCCCGTCGTAGAATCTCCGCGTTGCTCTTGAATCGAAGGAATCTAAGTACAATGGAGCGCGGTTTATCTTCTCTGTCTCCGGGGGGGGCCGCTGGACAAGCGAACAATATGTCCTTTCAATTTCAATCTCCATAGTCTGAGGAATCTCCAGCACTTCCCACAGCAGCTTTTCTACAAAGTCTATCATCGACAATCCCTACGCTCCTTCGGGAACATTATAAATCCTGATATTTTTCCATCGTGATTTTCCCTCCTGGTCAAGCAACTTACTTTCCTGTCGATTTAATATTTTTATCGTCTTACTTAGTATCTGTTCCACATTTTGCACATGATCTTCCACCTTCTCAATTGGAGTCTCTGCCACCACTATTTTCTGATTGACGTTGGCAAGCTCTGACTTTATATCATTGAGTTGCTGCCTTATATCTTTTTGGACTTCCCTTATCTCTTCCAAAATCCTTATCGTATTTGCCGCTTCGCCTGCATGAGGCCCAGCGTCAGTCTCACCGCCACGTGTAGGAGAGCCGTGCGCTGCACCTCTCTCTTCCATAGGCTCCGCAGCGGTGCTTTTTTTTATCTCCATTCTTTCTCCCCACTCTTGCCCCCCTTATCAATTCAGATATTTTCGAAAGATCTTATAGTTGATGGATTAACGGGGCAAAATATGCGTTTTTCTGGAGGAGCTGTTGATTTAAGCTGCCATTCTGAACGATGATGTCACCGGAACCCCGAGAGTATGTTTTAAATTCCAGATTGACTTAATTGCTTGAATTTAAATTCCCCAGCAGTCTCACATGGGATTTCAATATGTCACAGGATTAATGGTCCAGAAGTCTGGCTATGAATCCAGTGATTTAACCACTTTATGATCTGCTCTGGATGGAGAGGGCCAACGAGCTGAACGTTTGTAAATAAAAACCGCAGAGGGCTGCCTATCCAGTACTATTCAAAGAAAGTCACTTCCAAGTAACTTTGTTTATTTTCCTCTGTAGTGTCCTATAAGGGTGCCACCCATGGAAGGACGTCTCCTCATGTGGTAATGGAGACTCAAGTCAGGTTCAGAAGTGTCTCGTTGAATTTTGGAGGTGGCGCAGATTGACGTAGACGTAGTTTTCTCTGCGTTTCACTCTGGATAAATTCAATTCTCAATTACCTCATCCTGAAAAATGAATGATAAGTGGAAGATCAGCTTTATTTGTCACTTATGCATTGAAATCTTGAAACATACAGTGAAGAGCACTGTTTGTGTCAACGACCAACGCGTTAGGTGGAGATGATGGGGGCAGCCCACAAGTGTCGCTTGCTTTCAGCTCCAATATAGTATGCTCACAACTTATTTGTCCTTACTAAATTGTACTTCTTTGGAATGTGGGAGAAAACAGGAGCACCTCGAGAAAACCCACGTGGTTAGGGGGAGAATATACAAACTCCTTACAGACAGTGGTTGGAATTGAATCCTGATCACTGATGCTTTAAGTGGTTATGCTAGTTGCTACCTACCATGCCATATTGTGCTATCAAATTGTTCCAAGCTGGATGGCAGAGAGGGGCACCATAGTGGCATGGCTAATAGAGCTGCTACCTACCTAGGTTCGATCCAGACCTCAGGTGGAGTTTGGACGCTCTCCCTACGACTGTGTGGATTTCCTCCTCATGTCCCCATCTTGTTCCATGTTTCAAAAGCGTATGGGTTGCTAGGTTAATTGGCCACCACAACTTGTCCTTACTCAGAATCAGGTTTATTATCAATAACATATGTCTTCTACTTCCATACCAGAAAAGTAATTTGTAACTTTGGGCACTAAATATTTTGTTTCACTGAACCTCAGAACTTTTTCAAGCAGAATACTATCAGTTGTAAATTGCATTTTCCCTATGCCAATAGGATCCAAGTACAGAGTTAATTTTCCTTTGAGATGTAGAAATATAACCATATAACAATTACAGCACGAAAACAGGCCATCTCGGCCCTTCTAGTCCGTGCCGAACTCTTACCCTATCCTATTCCCACCGACCTGCACTCAGCCCATAACCCTCCATTCCTTTCCTGTCCATATACCTATCCAATTTAACTTCAAACGACAACATAGAAATATTCCTTGAGAATTTCAGAATCAGAATCAGGTTTATTATCACCGACATATGTCATGAAATTTGCTGTTTCGCGGCAGCAGTACAGTGTCATACATAAAAACCACTATGTTACAATAAGAATACGTATATAAAAATAAATAAACAGTGCAAAAAGAGAAAGCAAAATAGTGAAATAATGTTAATAGGTTCATGGACCATTCAGAAATTTGATGGTGGAGGGGAAGAAGCCATACTTAAAACATTGAGTATGTGTCTTCAGGCGCCTGGACCTCCTTCCTGATGGTAGGAATGAGAAGAGGGCATGTTCTGGGTGCTGGAGGTCTTTAATGATGGATGCCACACTTCTGAGGCATGGCCTTTTGAAGATGACCTCAAAGGTGGGGAAGCTGGTGCCCATGATAAAGCTGGCTGAGTTTACAACTTTCTGCAGCTTTTTCCGATCTTGTGCATTGCTGTATCCATACCAGACGGTGATGCAACCAGTTAGAATGCTCTCCACAGTACATCTGTAGAAACCTGCTAGAGTTTTTGGTGACATACCAAATCTCCTCAAACTCCTAATGAAGTATAACCACAAGTGTGCCTTGCTTTGTAATTGCATCAGTGTGTTGATCCCAGGATAGATCATCTGGGAACTTGAAGCTGCTCACCCTTTCTACTGCTGAGCCTTCACTGAGAACTGGTGTGCGTTCTCCCAACTTCTCCTTCCTGAAGCCCACAATTAATTCTTTGGTCTTACTGATATTGAGTGCAGGGTTGCTGTTGCAACACCACTCTACCAGCTGATCTATCTGATTCCTGTACACCTCCTTGTTACCATCTGAAATTCTGCTAACAACAGTCCTAGTGTGCAAGTGCGTGGATGTGTGTGGAATCTGGAGGGAGTTGACAGGAATTACAATGGGACTAGTGTAGATCGGTGATGAAAGTTGTGCACACAGTGTTACTTTACTATGTGACTCTCTTTGTGCAAGTTGATTAACAACATGTTTGCTGTGGACATCAACACACGAGAGGGCCCCAGGCTTGTGACTGTTGTCCGCCATCTCTTCCTTACCACAGTGTGACTGACATTTGATCCTAATGTATCTGCAGCCTCAGCCCCATGTGGCACCAGGCTGTGAATCTCCTCCCCAATGGTTTCCAGATGTTCTATCATCCCTTACAACTGATAGTCACCTTATAATTTACTCTTACAGCTTGTTTCATTTAACTGTTTGCTGATTGTGAAATATTTCAGTTTCTCTGCAACATCAGGTGGCGGTGGTAAACAACATTTAAAATTAAACATAGGAAAATGCTACAAATGAGGAAAGATTAAAGGTCAGTTTTATTTCTCACATGTACATCGAAACATCTAGCGAAGTACATCACTTGCATCAAGAACCAACACAATCTGAGGATGTGCTGGGGGCAGCCCACAAGTGTTGCCACGCTTCTGGCACCAACGTAGCACGCCCACAACTTGCTAACCCTAACCTGTACATCTTTGGAATGTGGTTGGAAACCTACACAGTCACAAGGAGAATGTCAAACTCCTTACAGGCGGTGGCGGGAATCGATCATTTTCTCTGCCACTCTGAGTTGCTTCAGCATCACCATTGGGCCAGTGATGTCATTAACATGAGACATCATCATCAGGCTGTACGAAATGATGGTGCCTTCTCAAGATAGATATAAATATGTGAAATGTTTAAATATTAAAAATTACATGTTGCAATTATTAAATATCAAGCACATCTCTAGCCGACCTACCTCTGGGAGTGAGTTCCAATGCACATGGATTTAAAGACCACAACAGTGGATAGGGAAGTTCTTTGCCTGCATCCCTGTTTATCAAGGTACAAAATCTATTCTATCAAGCCATCTTCCCCTCACCAAGTATATCATCTGGATTGGAGATCCAACCTACAACTCTCAGGAACAACCTGCACAACCTGAATGTATGGATTGCTTTCCACTTCCACCAGCCCCAGAATCTGGCATGCCCCTCAGTTTCCCTCACTGTGTGCCCACCTCCCCAACAGGGGGACAAACCTGGCAGTTAGACAGTGTGTACCCCTTCCTTCTTTCTCTTCTTCTTTTTGTAACGTTTAATGGCAGTTAGCAGACCAACATAAGGTGCATTACTGCCACCTACTGAGTTGGGGTGTGGAGCAAAGAGACAGGAAGTAAACCTACTAAATTTCCTGCCCCCTCCCAAAAAATACCCCTCAAATAATATCAAAAAGTCCACTGCTTTTCAGAAAGTCAAATATGCAGTTATGTACATTATGGCAGTGATATCCTAACAAACTATTCATGTTAAATTGTGTCTGTCCCAAAGATCTCAATTTAGCAATTAGATATTTCCTTTGCACTTCATAGGCACTGCATTCAAACAGTATATGCGAAACCATTTCTAGACAAGTGCACTCCCTACAAATGTCAGTATCATGCATACTAATTCTGAACAAGGTATTATGCAACCTTGTACATCCAATACATAAATGTGTAAGTATAACTTCCTCCCTCTTTTTATACCCATCTCTCAGTTGAGCTACCACCATCCTCTGAATTTTATGTAAATGTTGTCCATTCTTTTCCTTATCCCAACTTTGTTTCCATAGTGATTGAATAGATTTTTTAATTATGGCTTTCATCTTCCCTTATGAGAAGGCACCACTATATTTATATCCTTAATCTTAAGCAATTGCTTGGCAAGAATGTCTGCCATCTTGTTTCTTTCAACCCCAACATGGGCAGGAACTCATATGAAATGCATACACAGACCTAGACTCTGTAGCCTGAACAGATGCTGTCCAATCTCAAGGAGAAAGTCTAGCCTACAATTTGAAATACCTGTTTTAATTGATGTCAAGACCAGCATTGAATCAGAGTACAGAAATCAGGGCATGAATACTGATACTTTGATAATCTTTTCTTAATAGTCAGCTGAAACCTTGGAAGAGAAACAGAAACACTGATGACCTGTCACTGGATGTTTTGAACCATCTGTGTAGATATTTATGAATCCATAATATCTGCCTTTGCATATATTGCTCAGCTTCCTGTGCCACTGATAAATATTCAGTCCTCATCTTGATCTTTTCCTCAAGGCAAAGGGACCACAGGCAAAGGGAAAAACCATGGAGGAGTGACAGAAAGGGGTACACTGGGACCATAATCCGCATTAAACAACCCAAGATTTTGTGCCCATTCATTTTCCATCCACCCAAAACCCTCTCTATCTCTGGCTATCCATCCCATAGAATGATGACGGTTCCTCAGAAAGGAACAGCATGTGCGTGAGTGAATTTTAGATGAGTTGGGGGTTGCACAGGTCCAGACCCACCCTCTCGACATCCCCTCCCGGATCCAGCAGCATGGCGGGGTCCAAGACGGCTGGGGGAAGTTCTGTTGCAGTGAATGGCCAGACCAAGCTTCGATGCAAGGGATGCCCTTTCCGCGCTTCATGGCACGTGTTTGCTAGATGGCCATTGACTCTATGAGAGGGTTCATCCGCCCTTTGACAGGTCTTGTTTTTTGCCCTGCAGGGTGTCTGGCCACCCTCCTCATCAGGCAAGCCTGTTGGGGGAGCCGGGGTAGTCGCCAACCACCCGACCATGCGACAGGTAGTACTGGGTTACATGGTACCAGTAGCACTCAGACCAGTGACCTGACCTCAAAACTGCAGACGTTACGAATACAGTGCTCCCAGCCCTCCAACTAATGTTGCCAATATTGAATGACCAACTTTATGTCCTCTTACGTTAACCCAGTGAACCATTGCTAATCGTAACCTGCGGAGATGGAAAGGCGCCTCACCCATGTCTACCAGTAATGCCGAAATTGGGGATGATCTAATAAACTACAAGATGATCTCAATACTTGAGCTTAAACTTTATCGTGGGGCTTTAAGACTGCTGGTGAGGCTGACCCATAAGCAACACATCGATAATCAAAGACAGATCTGATTAAAGCAATATACATCTGTCTAAGTGACATTCTACTCTCACCCCAATCACACCCAGCTAAGCACCTGAGCACATTAAGGGCTTTTTAACACTTCTCCAGAATTTTATTTCCATGTTAGCCTTGTGTTCATCCACATACCTAGAAATTTTACCACTAACTCTTGTTTAAGAGATTTACCATATAACTTGTGGTCAATTGTGGGGGTAGAAAAACAAATAACTTGAGTCTTTGCAATAGAAAATGTATTGACATCCCCATTCCTCTACTTCATTACTAGCTGCCTGCATTTTCCTAACCGTATAATTTATATTCCTGCCTCTCTTCCACACTGTGCCATCATCAGCATATAACATTTTGGAAAAGTCTGAGCCAACGCTTAAGAAAATATCATTAATAAAGAGTCCCAGTCTCTATCTCATACTCCTTAATGTTATTCCCACCCTAAGTTGTACCTTCCTATCACATTAAAAAAATATTGAATCCGATTGAACATTCTACCACGTATTTCCATCTTTTACAGTTTAAGCAACAACCCTTGTGTCCATTACATATCACATTACATATCTGGATTTCTTGACAGAGAGACCACAGTCAGTCCATGTTGGCAGGAACATCTCTGACTCCATCACAGTGAGCACTGGATCCCCACAAGGCTGTGTGCTTAGCCCGTTGCTGTTTACACTGCTAACACATGACTGTGCAGCCAGATTCAAGGAGAACCTGTTCATTAAATTTGCTGATGATACCACAGTGGTGGGTCTCATCAGCAAAAATGATGAAACAATATACAGGGAGGAGGTCAAACACCTAGAGAGCTGGTGCAGTGATAACAACTTGATGCTTAAAATGTCACCAAAACCAAGGAGATGATCATCGATTTCAGACGGTCTCAGCCTGAGCACACACCCCTCAACATCAGCGGCTCCACAGTGGAGAGAGTGGAAAACATGAAGTTCCTTGGGGTGCAGATCTCGGACAATCTCGCCTGGTCCAGGAACACCACTGGGATTGTGAAACGGGCCCAGCAGAGATTGCACTTTCTGAGGAAGCTTAAACAAACATCACTCCCCACTAACATCTTAACTACATTCTACAGAGGCGTGGTCGAGAGTGTGCTGACCTTTTGCATCACAACCTGGTACTCCAGCTGCAGTGCTGTCGGCAAAAAAGCCTTGCAGAGGGTGGTTAGGGGAGAAGAGAAGGTTATTGGGGTCTCCCTACCTTCTGTCCAAGACCTCTTTCAGAGTCGATGCCTCCAGAAGACACGGTACATCATTAAAGACCCCTCACATCCTCTCCATGAAGTGTTTGTTCTTCTGCCATCAGGCAAACGTTACAGGAGCATCAAAACTAAAACCACAAGGCTACTAAACAGCTTCCTCCCACAGGCAGTCAGACTGCTAAATAGCTGCTCTACCTGACTCTGCTTTGGACACTTTTAACTTGCACTGGACACCTATAACTTGATTTTAACTGACATGTGGCTGTTGTGTTTTACTATTTATTGTTATGTTTATTATTTAGTGTTGCGTTTGTTATGTTATGATTGCACTGCTCCTAGGAAATGCTGTCTCATTCTGCCCTGCAGAGCTGATGTACGGTTAGAATGACAATAAAGTTTTTTGAATCTTGAATCTTGAATAAGCTTTGTCCACATCAAATAAAACTGCTACCACTGATTCTTCATTAACCTGGACCTTAGGAATATCAGATCCCAAACTTAACACTGAGCCCATGGTCATTCTCTTCATGAAATCCAGATTGGTATACAGCTAATTTTCCACTATTTACCACAAAATAACTACGTCTTGTTATAACCATTTGTTCCATTATCTTACAGACATGTGAGGTTGCTGAAATAGGTTTATCACTGTAAGGATCTGATTGATCTTCACTAGGTTTCAATGTAGGGATAACAGCCGCTAACCTGCAGGAAGCAGCAAGTCACCCTTCAGCCCATATTGTATTAAAGAGTGTCAAAACCAACATAAATTTTGAATCTGATAACAGTGTAAACATATTTTACAAATATCATCTTTCCCAGGTGATGTCTGACCAGCCATTTTAATAGCCCCTTTAAATTCAGACAAGGTAAATTCAACATCCAAGCAGGAACTGGAACATTCTTTTTTCTTGGCAATCTGATGATTGCTTGCCAAAATAGTTTCTCTATAAGACCTCTCTTTTTTACTTAAATTTTCTGAACTATGTACGCTGATATATGTTTTTGCTAATAGCTCTGCTTTTTCAGAGTCAGTAACTGCAACCTTCTCCCCACCATACAAAACCAGTAATGCATCAAGTTTTCTAATTTCCTCTCCCATTCTGTATCAAACCCCAAACTTCCCCTACCAGGATCTCTTTCCCAATATTAATACAATACATTCTCCAATATGTTTTCTTTGCCCTTCTCACTACTTTTCTAACTATAGCTTGAGCTCTTTTATCTTGTACGAAAGATGAAAAGGAGTAACACTGCCTAACTTTCCTAAGAGCTTTATTCTGTTCCGTCACAACTCTTTTACATTCATCCATTCGCCAAGGAACAGCTCTCCTTTTATAATCTCCCAACCCTCTGGGAATTGCTTCCTTAGCTATTGGGTTGAGTACAGAACTCAAGGTACTATTGCTCAACACGATATCCTCCAAAACCAAATGATCAAGAGATCTGCTTTCACATAAATCATCAAATATATTCCAATTTGCCTTTCTAAAATTCCATCTGGGGATATGAGAACCTTTCCTCTGATGCACATCTATTCCCACTGTACAAATAATGTATCATTATACACTTCCCAGTTATACACCATTGTTTATCTTTATAATCCTACCAACATTCAAACATACTGTACCAAACACTTTTCTTTCAGAAAGTCTGCCGGACAAGATGGCGCCTGGGTACAAAGCTCCTTTGGTCGACATCTTCTAGATGGACTATAAAGTCATATATTTCACTTCTTTTATGTCTTTTACATTTGTTTTTCATCTTTAATGTGATCCTGGAATTGTTGAAGCTTGGGATTTGCAGATTGGAGATCGTTTGGGTGTTTCAGCCCTCTGCAGTCTCCGAGCGGAGGCAGAGGCAGCATGCGCGAACCTCCTGGCGAGAAGGCTGTGGGATGGGTCCATTTATTCGACTTCATTTTGCCGATTAAAGCTTCCACTGTTTGCCAATTAAAGCGACGAGGGAGATTGAAACGTCGAGGCGAATGAGGAAGATGAGCACCGGTTGCCTGCCTTTTGATCACTGGTTGGATCTCTCTACTACCAGAGAGGGGAGACTGACTCTTTCTCAGTCTCATAATTTTTTATGTTCTGTGTTTTTTGCTCAATCTTTCTCATTGTTGTGTGTGGGGGAGGGGGATTTGGGGGGCAATTTGCCTGTTCTATTTTTGTTCATTTTTTTGTACGGAGAGAAGGGGCTTGGGGGTTAATGATCGTGCTGCTGTTCTTTTCTTTCTTGGTTTCATGGCTATCTGGAGACGAAGAATTTCAGAGTTCTATACTTTGATAATAAATGAACCTTTGAACCTTCCACCACCATTCACATTCGTGTCACTACAACCCCACATTGTGCTATGAACATTAAAATCTACCCACAGTTTCCAATTTATCAGGTGTTAACCTTTCACAAAGATTATAAAAATATATTACCTGTGCTTTACTAATTTTTCCCCAACCTTCAACCACAAGTGACTCACAAACATGCCTAATCTCCAAGACTCTGTGTAGTATCCCATTTTTGACAAAGGTAGCCACTCCTCCTCCATTGCCCATTTTTAGATCGGATCTTATATCAACATAACCTTGTATCTTACAACTTAAACAAGGTTTCAGCCAAGTTTCCGGCACACATATAACATCAGGTTTATTTGATAAATTTTCAATAAAGTTCATAAACTTTTGGCCATTAGCTAACAGGCTTCTAGCATTCCATTGTAAGATTAGAAAAAACATTAACAAACCTCCTTTGAAGTCTTGAAAATCATTTACTCCTCCATGTAAGGTATCATTAATAACTTCTACAGTAAAGTCTTTTATCTCTAGATTTTATTTTGCAGTTTTTAATATAATATTAATTTTTCCTGCCCTCCTTTTAGTTTGTGCTGTACAATTTACCACATCTGCTGTGAAAGTGACAAACTTTATCAACAATCAGAGAATCCTTTGTAATACATTAATGCACTTTACACACTGTCTTTAATCTATCTGCATTATGGATATTAACAGGTCCCATTGACACTAACTTCTGTACTTTCTGCAGAGCCTCTGCATATGAAATGCCCATTTCCACCTGAACACGCTGCATTCCACAGTTTTCTTATATACAGGATACCCTGAATAAGCAGAGCAATGTTCTCCTCCATAGTTACCATATTTTACCCTAATACCTTCTCGGTAATTGCCATAATCCTATTCTCCACCACATCTACCACACCACTTTTTACCTTTGCATAAATCTGCCTCATGACCAAACTTCTGGCATTGAAAACCTCTCAGAGGGGGTGGCACATAGACTCGAACTATATAACTTACATATAACCTAAATTAACCCTACCCAGCAAGTATTTTTTCCTTCAAATTTAATCAAGTTCTAGCTCCACCACAAAACCCTTTAAAACTTTTAGCATCTACAACTTTTCCTCCAACTAAACTATTTTTTAACTTGGTCCATGGATACAGCTAGAGGCACTCCAGAGATTACTCCCCAAAGTCACTGTCATTCAATATAATTTCTTGGTGTTAATTTCCTTCCTCCCATGGGTTTTAATGCCTAAGCTTTCTCATATTTCATATTGCTTACTCTCTTCATAAAACTCTCTTCACAAGTAGGAGGAGGAGAAGATGGCGGTGCGATGGCAGCGCGCGCGGCCACTTCGGTGGTGATGTCTGTTATCTGTCAAGTAGGGGGCCGTGCACAATTCTGATTTGATGGAGACAGATGTGAGAGTACGGAGGAACATCTGGAAAACTTCTGAGACGCTCGCTTCACTGCCGCTACTACTGTGTGGTAACCAGAATCTCCGGAGCAGAAGGCCCTGAAATCCTCGGCTTTGTGTGTTTCAGCGGCCGGGGCGAGGTTGAAGGCGCTCGGCAGAGGATGGCACTCGGGAGGCTGTATCAGAGAGGCTGGTCGGAAGCTCGAAGTTTTCGGACGGATGGACTCAGTGTTGGCTGTGGTCGGCTGCTTCCACGGCATCGGCAAGTTGACAGTTCCTAGAGGTTTATGGCAGGGAGTTTCTCCCTTTTGTCGCCTGCTATCGGGCACTCGGGAGTCGATCGACTCGGGGACTTTGAGACTTTATTTACCATGCCCATGGTTTGTTCTTCATCAAATTATGGTATTGTTTTGCACTGCTGTAACTATATGTTATAATTATGTGGTTCTGTCAGTGTTAGTCTTTGGTTTGTCCTGTTTTCTGTGATATCACTCCAGAGAAACATTGTATCATTTCTTAATGTATGTATGCATTTCTAAATGACAATAAAAGAGGACTGAGTGTTCTCATAATCTAAAAAAAAACATTGAGAGTGCCCTATTTCTCAAAGGTTTTGCTCCCACAATATCTCCTGATGCTTTATTCAAATCGTTAATTAATCAAATTGGATTGATATCAGAAACAGGTCCAAATTCAAAGCTTAGCAATACCTTAAACTTTTCCTTCCTTCTTTTATTTAAATCCTGTCTATTACCTTCATCACTGGATGATAAGCCACTACAATCCTCAATCAGATACTTATTTTTCCGTTTCCTAGAAACCTGCCTTTCACCTTCCTCTGTACAACTCCTATAACCAAATACCACTCCCCATTCACTACCTCCATCTCTCCATCGCTTCCTGCTATCGCTCCCCTCCCCCCCCCCCCCCCCCCACTGCCTGAGAGCAAATGCCCAACAGCAGGACAGTCATTTGCTCCAACCCCAATCAGCTTCACCACATCCTCCCTAGATTCAGAGCTGTTCCCTCTCTCCAAGTGGCAATTCGCATGCACCACAGGCCAGGCCAAAGACCGTGACTGCCCAGCCAGCTGTACCTCTTCCTCAATCACTACCTTGATTAAGTTTGAAATTATCCAATTGTAATCATTAGTAAATACTTACATCTCATTTGACATGGATCAATCATTTAATATACTCTAATGATAAGTGAATACCTGTAACAATGTGCACCTAATCCAGTGCCAACTCACCCCACTTAGATTCCTATCTCTGTGAATATCTGCCTCAGTGACCATGTAGAAGTCCTGCTTGGACCATACTGAAGAAAGGGCTGAATCATGAACAGAAATCATTACAGACCAGAAAACATTAAGCCCATCATTTTTATGTTTGCTCTTTGAAGAAGCATCCCAATTCATCCATTTCACCACCCAAGTTAAATTGTTTTGGCATGAGTTTTAGAAGGTCAACTTTACAGTGTTTTCTTGGGCATCCTAGATCTGTACAGTGAAGTCCCTTAAGAAATTAGGCATGGAAATTAACAAAAAGTTTACATTTATTATAACTGCTTTAATTATGTACAACTGGTCATAAACACACCCTAAGTTCAGCAAGACTGCGTGAAAAGTAAAAATTATCATTTGATTCATCCTAAGTAAAAAGACCCAACTATCCAACTGTCAGTCAGAGTCAGCAAGTGTGGCATGTAGATCGCTTATGATGTACATTTGTGTCTGTTCAGTGAAATTGGTTACACTCTTCCCTCCAAGTTTCACCTATCGCCAGGCGTTTCTCTCTCCCCTCCCCCCACCTTTCAAATCTACTCCTCAGCATTTTTTCTCCAGGCCTGTCGAAGGGTTTTGGCCCAAAACGTCGACCGTACTTTTTTCCATAGATGCTGCCTGGCCTGCTGAGTTCCTCCAGCATTTTGTGTGTGTTGCTTGGATTTCCAGCATCTGCAGATTTT
This sequence comes from Mobula birostris, assembly GCF_030028105.1. Lineage (NCBI taxonomy): Eukaryota > Metazoa > Chordata > Chondrichthyes > Myliobatiformes > Myliobatidae > Mobula > Mobula birostris. Next base: position 41,081,565 of record NC_092402.1, read on the forward strand.
CTCTTGTTTGAATTCTTAATCCTCACTGCTGCCACTATGATTATAAGGAAATGAACAAAAGGATTTTATAAAGCATTGGTTAGACTCACTTTGAATAACGTGAGCATTTTCAGGCCCCATATCTAAGAAAAGATGTGCTGGCATTGGAGAGGTCCCGAGGAGATTCACAAGAATGATCCCAAGAATGAAAGGGTTAACATATGAGAAGTGTTCGATGGCTCTGGCCTGTACTTGCTGGAGTTAACAGAAATGAGGGGGGATCTCATTGAAACCTATCAGATATTGAAAGGCCTAGATAAAGCTGATGTGGAAAGATCGCTTCTTACGGGGAGTGGAGTTTAGAACCAGAGAGCAAAGCCTCAGAACAGAGATGAGAAAGAATTTCTTTAGCCAGAGGGTGGTGAGTTTGTTGAACTCATTGTTGAAGACAGCTATGGAGGCCAAGTTATTGGGTATATTTAAAGTGGAGATTCATAGGTTCTTGGTTAGTAAGAGTGTCTATGGTTTTAGCACTTCCTCTCTGTCATCAGGTTTTCTGAATGGTCCATGAACCCATGAACGTTGTCTCATTATTCCTCTTTTGCACTACTTACTTGCTTTTTGGAATTTTTATGTCTTGCACTCTACTGAGGTCAAATTTCACAACATATGTCAGGGGTGGCACAGTAGCGGCACATTTTATAATGTCAATGATCAGGTTTCAATTCCCTCTGCTGCTTGTGAGGATACTTTGTAGACTAGTACCCAAGATGGTGCCGACTAAATTTATAACCCTCTGCAGCTTCTTTCGGTCCTGTGCAGTAGCCTCTCCATACCAGACAGTGATGCAGCCTGTCAGAATGCTCTCCACGGTACAACTATAGAAGTTTTTGAGTGTATTTGTTGACATGCCAAATCTCTTCAAACTCCTAACGAAATATAGCCACTGTCTTGCCTTCTTTATAACTACATCGATATGTTCGGACCAGGTTAGATCCTCAGAGATCTTGACACCCAGGAACTTGAAGCTGCTCACTCTCTCCACTTCTAATCCCTCTATGAGGATTGGTATGTGTTCCTTCATCTTACCCTTCCTGAAGTCCACAATCAGCTCTTTCATCTTGCTGACATTGAGTGCCAGGTTGTTGCTGTGGCACCACTCCACTAGTTGGCATATCTCACTCCTGTACACCCTCTCGTCACCACCTGAGATTCTACCAACAATGGTTGTATCATCAGCAAATTTATAGATGGTATTTGAGCTATGCCTGGCCACACAGTCATGGGTATATAGAGAGTAGAGCAGTGGGCTAAGCACACACCCCGGAGGTGCACTAGTGCTAATCATTAACGAGGAGGAGACGTTATTACCAATACACACAGATTGTGGTCTTCCAGTTAGGAAGTCGAGGATCCAATTACAGAGGAAGGTACAGAGGCCCAGGTTCTGTAACTTCTCAATCAGGATTGTGGGAATGATGGTATTAAATGCTGAGCTATAGTCGATGAGCAGCACCCTGACATAGGTGTTTGTGTTGTCCAGGTGGTCTAAAGCCATGTGAAGAACCATTGAGATTGTATCTGCCATTGACCTATTGTGGCGATAGGCGAATTGCAATGGGTCCAGGTCCTTGCTGAGGCAGGAGTTCATTCTAGTCATGACCAACCTCTCAAAGCATTTCATCACTGTCGATGTGAATGCTACCAGGCGAAAGTCATTAAGGCAGCTCACATTATTCTTCTTGGGCACTGGTACAATTGTTGCCTTTTTGAAGTAAGTGGGAACTTCCGGCCATAGCAGTGAGAGGTTGAAAATGTCCTTGAATACTCCCGCCAGTTGGTTGGCACAGGTTTTCAGAGCCTTACCAGGTATTCCATTGGGACCTTCCACCTTGCGAGGGTTCACTCTCTTTAAAGACAGTCTAACATCAGCCTCTGAGACAGAAATCACAGGGTCATCAGGTGCAGCAGGGATCTTCACAGCTGTAGTTGCTATTTATTTATATCCGTATTTATTTATTATATTTATTTATTTATTGCTATTTATTTATATCTGCATTTGCATAGTTTGTTGTCCATTGTTTACAGTTACTGTTCTATAGATTTGCTGAGTATACCTGCATAAAAAGAATGTCAGGGTTGTATGTGGTGACATGTATGTACTATGATAATAAATTTTATTTTGAACTTTGATTCCCCCTATCACAGCAACGTCCTTCCTTAGGTAGGGAGATTCATATTTAATGCTCCAGCTAGTGTGAGGAGAGGGCTCCCCTTATTCTCATATTCCAACCCAACAGGTGAGGTGGGAGAGTATCAGTATCTGAATCTCTTGTGTCTCCATCTTCCCATTATCTCCCACTTCACCTGGTTCCACCTAACACCTATCAGTGCATGTCTCTCTACACTCTCAGTTCTGATTCAGGGTCTGCCACTTTCTGAGAACTATGCAGCTGTACCCCTAAGTCTGCAAAGGTGCTGCTGTTTCAATTCTCAAGTCTCAATTGAAGCTTATTGTCATTTAACTACATACATGTATATAACGTATGTAATGTATATAGAAACGAGACAACGTTTCTTCAATCCGGGGTGTAAAGTACATAACACACAATAAAAAATCTACAGATGAATCACACATAAATAACAAACTAAAGTGTATTAATATTAAATATTATGAGGTACAGAACAGATTAACCAGTGACACTTTGAGTACGATGCAGCCAGGAGTTCAGAAACCAAATGGCCTGGGGGAAGAAACTGTTTCTCATCCTGACCGTTCTTGTTTTTATGCATCGGAGTCTCCTGCCTGATGGTAGAAAGTTAAAGAGGATGCTGGATGGATGGATGGGATCCTTAATAATACTCAGGGCCCTCAGGATCCTTAATAATACTCAGTGCTCCTAATAAATGTCCCCAATGGATGGTAGGGAGACCCCTATGATCCTCTCAGCTGTTCATACAGTGCCTTGTAGGGACCTCAGGTCTGATGTTCGACTGCTCCTATACATCTAGTCTGGATGCTCTCAATGGTGCTCCTGCAATACACAGTTACTGGGAGGGTTGGGAGCCTTGTTTGTCTCAATCTTCTTCACAAGTGGAGGTGCTCCTGTGCCTTCTAGTTCAGGGAGGTGATATTAAGGGACCAGATGAGGTTGTCAGCGATGTGAACTCCCAGGAACTTGGTGCACTTAACTCCCTCTACAGAGAAGCCATGTGCTCGCATAAGGGAATGGTTTGTCTACACCTTCCTGAAGTCCACAACGATTTCCTTTGCCTTCTCCACATTCAGGCTTAGATTGTCCTTCTCACACCAATGCACCAGTGGCTCCACTTCCTCTCCGTACTCCGTCGCGTCATCGTTCTTGATAAGGCCAGCCACTGCTGTGTCGTCTGTTTTTATTTCAGGTTTTCAGCATCTGCAGTTCTTTTGATTATTATTTAGCTCATTTTAACTCTTAAAAAGAGGGACTTTGTTTCTGTTGCATTGCACTGTTTTTCTGAGTACACAGCAAATTTGCTTTGGTCAGAACTAGGAAGATATAATTTCACTGGCAAGCCATGCATTTCAGAAATGTATTAGTCAACATTAGTAATACCCTGATTCATAACTTTTGTCACTTCCCTGCATCCAGGAAATATCCAGTGGATCTTAGAGCCATGAATCTGCTCAACATGGAGGAGAAGAAACCTTTTAAATTTAAACCTATTTTGTCAGATTGCTATTAATCCATTGCAGCACATATAGAGGGGATTGAGGAATTCTATAAACCTGGTGGGATAATCCGTTCAAGATGTTTTAACTTCCTAAAGTTAGAAAGGCGTTGTCATGGTGAGGCAGTAGAGCATTCTCCGCACATATCTGTGATCTTTCAGGCTGTCAGTCACAAGTTTCATTTTGCTGATTGAGGGAACTGGCTTTAGAAAGAGAAATCCATCTCAACTTTCTGCGTGCAATAGAACAAGATGACTGTTAATTCTGCCAAAGAACATAATCCTCAATGGATTTAATAAGAATTATTCTGTGAATCAAACTACTGTTGAGTCAAAGCTAAGACATTCAGCCCACATCTTACAGGAGTCACTTGTACTGATATCAATATACTTAGGTTCATTCAGTCCATATTTTGAACACAGAACAGTACAGGTTCTTTGGTCCATCATGATGCCAATCTAAAATAATCCCATCTGTCTGCACATGGTACATATCCTTCTAATCTCCACTGTTCACATGTCTGTCTAAAACATTTGTTTTGACTTCTTAATATATCATTTCTATGTAAAGCTTCTTAAAAACTATGCCGTTTAAAAGCAGAAATTTCGCAAGCTTGCTAGAACTTGTTCTAAATAGTTGCATGCAATCATTGTCTTGCATTATTCATGTCAGGAAGAGAACAATGATCCAAGATTGCTGCTCATTTTATTCCACATTATAAAATTGAAGTGGACTTGGGTATGATTGGTCCATGTGCCGCAGCGTTAATTCTCTTAAAAGTTAAAACAGCCAGTATCCACACATTGTTGTAAAGAATATGTGAATAATAAGCATAACTATTAAAGGCTTTGTCCAATTAACAATTTGTCTTGAAGTGTTTGCTGGCCTTCTCCAAGATTAATCGTTTAAAATCATTTTGAGGCATTTTAAACCACAGCAATGCAAAAAGTTAAAGAACAAACTGCTTGATCATCGCAAGGGATTTGGCTTTTGGTATGGGAAAAATCTTCCAGAAATAGCTGTATCAAAATCTGATGGCCTTCAAATTTGAGGAGACAGTGGGATCCACTCTCAATATCCATGGCTTGGAGGCTCATTATGGTTGGAATGAGGTAAAAGTTGAGAAAGCCTCCAATGTAGATCCACATCATGAGGCAGAATATATTTTGTTGGTCAAATTATTATCCTAAAGCCATTTCATGGAAATTTCTATGGTCAATCACTAATCTCTTACATGACTATATATTAATTATTATTGTTCCTCTCTGCGCCTCGTGGCACATTGGGCAGCAACCTTACCACTTCTTCAGCATTTTGTCCATTTTTTTTTTAAACGAAGCTGAGCTGCTAGCTCGATGCTCTACCCAGCACAGATGGAAAGTGTGCTAGGAGCCAGCGGGATTTGAACCTGGGATGACTCACCGTGAAGTTCAATGCTGCTGCCACTACACCACTGGCCGGCATATTATTTATTAAATAGAACCCAGATTTCCACATGCATATAACATTGCTTTAATGGTACATTTCTAAACACTGATTTATCTTTAATAATTGAAAATACATGCAATACTTTTTTTTAACCAGTAATGGTGAAAAATGATCAGGAGATGATTGATTATATTCCCTTTCTGGGGTGTGTGGAGGCAACAGTGGCTGACTTGACTGCTGGAGCTTGTCAGCAAACCCCAGAGTTTGGAGCTGGGACCTTCACGTCCTTTATTGCTGTGCCTGACAATAAAAGTTTCATGCACTAAAAGAATGTTGTCTGGA